>NC_086446.1:212829551-213529551 GCF_028390025.1 Pseudophryne corroboree | reverse complement strand
TAGAGATTTGCCGGATTCTTTAGAACAGTTGATCTCGCACTGTGTAAAGGTAGATCTTCGCATGGTGGAACGAGGTGGCGAACGTAGTCGGTCAGATCGATCAAGGGTCCGATCTCTTCCATCTAAGCAAACGATTATTCCAAGTCCTGATGAACCCATGCAGATTAATCAATCCCGGCTTTCCCCAGAAGAAAGTTAGCGTCGTCGTGAGGGTAGACTCTGCCTCTACTGTGGAGCCGCGGATCACTTTCTCAAGTTTTGCAAGTCTCGCCCGGGAAACGGGCAGTCCTAGCTTGTTCCGGAGGAGTAGAGCTAGGAGTTTCTTCTAAACCTTCTCCGCCAGTGGACTGTTTACTCTCCGTGTCTCTGTTCTCTGAGTCAATAGCCAAACCCGTTAAGGCTCTGCTGGACTCAGGGGCTGCAGGGAATTTTATTTCCCTTTCCTGTGCACAGGATCTGGGTTGTCAGCTACGGTCGGTCGAACGACCTATTACGTTGACTGCTATCAATGGTACCCAAATTTCTAACTATCTGATTTCAAGTTGTACAGTACCTATCAAACTGCAAGTGGGAGCTCTGCATCAAGAACACCTAGAGTTCCTAATGATTCGGGAGATGCCCCACGATCTGGTTCTTGGCCTTCCTTGGCTTAAACTTCACAACCCTCACGTCGACTGGAGTTCGACACAAATAACATCTTGGAGTTCTTTTTGTCATTCAAATTGTCTCACCCCAGTCTGTCCGCTCTGTGTATCTTCCAAGTCAGATGAAGGGCTCATTCCGGAGGCCTATCGGGAGTTTTCTGACGTGTTCTCGGAGCAAGCGGCCGATCAGCTACCACCACATAGACCCTGGGACTGCCCCATTGAGCTCATTCCGGGGAAAATGCCACCTCGGGGTCGCACTTATCCCTTATCATTACCCGAGACCCAAGCTATGTTGGACTATATCAAGTCTAATCTACAGAAAGGATTCATCCGCCCCTCTACTTCTCCGGCGGGGGCGGGTTTCTTTTTTGTGAAGAAGGATGGAGGGCTGAGACCATGTATTGACTATCGTGGTCTAAATGATGTCACCATTAAGAACAAGTATCCTTTACCGCTCATTACGGAGCTTTTTGATAGAGTTCGCGGAGCCCGAGTTTTCACCAAGCTTGATTTAAGGGGAGCTTTAATTTGATACGTATCCGACAGGGGGACGAATGGAAGACAGCCTTCAATACCAGGGACGGGCATTACGAGTATCTGGTAATGCCGTTTGGCCTCAGCAACGCCCCTGCCGTCTTCCAGGGATTCATTAACGAAGTCTTTCGGGATATGCTATACCTAAGTGTAGTGGTATATTTGGACGACATTCTGATATTTTCTAAAAATCTCACAGAGCACAGAATAAGGTCAAAGACGTACTTCTTCGATTGCGAGAGAATCATCTTTATGGCAAGATTTCCAAATGTACTTTTGAGGTTCCTTCTATTCCATTTCTTGGTTACATCATTTCGGGCACGGAGCTTCGTATGGATCCAGAGAAACTCACTGCCATCCGGGACTGGACTCAGCCTCTTTCCTTGAAAGTGGTACAACGATTTCTGGGCTTTGCAAAACTACTACCGGAAATTCATAAAGGGATTCTCTACCATCGTGGCACCCATTACTGCCATAACCAAGAAGGGTTCTGACCCAAGTCATTGGTCCTCCGAAGCTGTAGCAGCGTTCGCTCAGTTAAAGGCAGCCTTTATGTCCGCTCCAGTCCTTCAACAACCAAATTTTTCAAAACCTTGGAGGTTGATGCTTTATCCCGTTCCTTAACTGCTTCGGATGAGGAGAATTCCATTGAGAAGGCTTTGATTCTCAGTCCAGTTTCTATGTCAGCGGCTCCCACCGCTTTGGGTCCTCCTCATGGGAGAATGTCTGTGCCAGCTAAATTTCGACCAAGGTTGTTGCAGTGGGCTCATGTTTCCAAGTTTTCCGGTCATCCTGGAGTTCAAAAGATGTGGGAGTTTCTACGAAGGTCTTACTGGTGGGACACTATGAAGAAGGATATTCAAGATTATGTCAACTCATGTCCTCAGTGTGCTCAGCACAAAATTCCTCGTTTGCCTCCTGCGGGGTTAATTGCATCCACTGTCCATTCCTCAGAGGCCTTGGACCCATATCTCTATGGACTTTGTCACCGAATTGCCCCTCTGCAAGGGTCACAATACTGTCTGGGTAATTATTGACTGTTTCTCTAAGATGGCACATTTTGTACCTTTGACATGGGTTACCATCAGCTCCCAAGTTGGCTTTGTTATTTATCCGAGAACATTTCCGCCTGCACGGCTTACCTCAGGAAATTGTCTCTGACCGGGGAGTACAATTCTCTGCAAGATTCTGGAGAGCTCTCTGTACGGCCTTACAAATAAAACTCAAGTTTTCATCCGCTTACCATCCACAAACCAATGGGCAAACTGAATGCGTCAATCAAGATTTAGAGACTTTTCTCCGTGTTTATCTTTCTCCTTCGCAAGACGATTGGGTGGAACTGTTGCCATGGGCCGAGTTTGCCAATAATCATCTGTACCACTCTTCGACTGGGGAGTCCCCATTTTTCATTAATTATGGGTTCCATCCTCAAGTTCCTGAATTACCCATTTGTCCTCCGGAGGAGGTTCCTGCTGCAGCCTCTACTCTTCAGCACTTCAGCCAAATTTGGAGTCGAGTTCATGCTAATCTCAAGAGAGATTCCGGCCGCTATCAGTTCTTTGCGGATAGGAAGCGACGAGCATCTCCCCAATACAAGGTTGGTGACAGGGTATGGCTTTCCACCCGCAACTTCCGGTTAAGGGTGCCCACTATGAAGTTTGCCCCAAAGTTTATAGGTCCTTACCCCGTGTTACAAGTCCTGAACCCGGTTGTCTGCAAATTGGGATTGCCTTCCCACCTCCGGATACCAAACTCCTTTCATGTTTCTCTCCTTCGCCCCCTTATTTTAAACCGGTTCCATTCGAAGTCCCCAAGGCCAACCTCTGCAGAGTCTGAAGCTGGAACGGACTTTGAAATCAAAGCTATTCTTGACTCTTGTTATCTTCACAAGAATCTACAGTATTTGGTGGAGTGGAAAGGTTTTGGCCCTGAGGAGAGGAGCTGGGTCAAGGCTACTGAAGTTATGGCTCCCCGACTAGTGCGGATTTTCCACTCCACACATCCAACAAAACCTGGAAAGTGTCCGGGGGCCACTCCTGGAGGAGGGGGTACTGACACACGTCATAGGCGGCGTTCACCGCGCTTACCCCTGTGTGCCTGCTGGTCTGTGTTGCGGCCTTCGTTGGTCCACGGGCTCCGGCGCCTGACTGGCGCGGCTCCCGGCGGTTCTCCAGGGCAGGGGCGCCGCCATGACACCCGGCATCACGTGGGCGGGGAGCAGGTGACGTCATCAGACTGTTCCGCCAATCCAGCAGCGGCGGGAGATTCAAAGGCAGACGCCGGGCAGCGCCTCGGCGCCTGAGTATCGTATTTTCCCCTGAAGTGGATGCCAGTGCTTTTGTCCTCGGTGGATCTCTCTGCAGCATACCCCAGTGTCTCTGGCATTTATAGGTGTCAGTTGTTGCACAGCTTCCAGCGTTCCCAGCCGCTGCTGGGTTCCACTGCGCTCTAGTCACTAGTGCTTCTTGGAGTCAGCGTGGGCTGCAGGTAAAACGTCGCTCTCAAGTTATACAAGTGCTCAGTGTCTTTAACCCTCATGCTCAAGTTATACAAATCATCAGTGTCTTTAACCCTCGCTCTCAAGTTATACAAGTCCTCAGTGTCTTTAACCCTCGCTCTCAAGGTATACAAGTCTTCAGTGTCTTTAACCCTCGCTCTCAAGTTCTTCAAATCATCAGTGTCTTTAACCACCACTCTCAAGTTCTTTAAATCATCAGTGTCTTTAACCACCGCTCTCAAGTTCTTTAAATCATCAGTGTCTTTAACCACCGCTCTCAAGTTCTTCAAATCATCAGTGTCTTTCACCACCGCTCTCAAATTCTTCAAATCATCAGTGTCTTTCACCACCGCTCTCAAGTTCTTCAAATCATCAGTGTCTTTAACCACCGCTCTTAAGTTCTTCAAATCATCAGTGTCTTTAACCACCGCTCTCAAGTTCTTCAAATCATCAGTGTCTTTAACCACCGCTCTCAAGTTCTTCAAATTATCAGAGTCTTAACCACCGCTCTCAAGTTCTTTAAATCATCAGTGCCTTTTAATCACCGCTCTCAAGTTCTTTAGTCACCAGTATCTTTTACCGTCACTCACAAGTACTTCCTGGACATTTCTCCATACACTCCTTCTCTGATATGTGACATTGTGTTGCTCTCCTCCTGCAATAAAGTCCTTTAATATTTTCACCAAGTTTTTCTGTCAGAGTCCTGTATGAGGAAGACATTTCCAGGTGTCAGTTGTTGCACAGCTTCCAGCGTTCCCAGCTGCTGCTTGGTTCCACCGCGCTCTAGTCACCAGTGCTTCTTGGAGTCAGCGTGGGCTGCAGGTTAAACGTCGCTCTCAAGTTATACAAGTCCTCAGTGTCTTTAACCCTTGCTCTCAAGTTATACAAGTCCTCAGTGTCTTTAACCCCCGCTCTCAAGGTATACAAGTCTTCAGTGTCTTTAACGCTCGCTTTTAAGTTCTTCAAATAATCAGTGTCTTTAACCACCGCTCTCAAGTTCTTCAAATCATCAATGTCTTTAACCACCGCTCTCAAGTTCTTCAGTCACCAGCATCTTTTACCGTCACTCACAAGTACTTCCTGGACATTTCTCCATACACTCCTTCTCTGTTATGTGACATTGTGTTGCTCTCCTCCAGCAATAAAGTCCTTTAATATTTTCACCAAGCTTTTCTGTCAGAGTCCTGTATGAGGAAGACATTTCCAGGTGTCAGTTGTTGTACAGCTTCCAGCGTTCCCAGCTGCTGCTGGGTTCCACCACGCTCTAGTCACCAGTGCTTCTTGGAGTCAGCGTGGGCTGCAGGTTAAACGTCGCTCTCAAGTTATACAAGTCCTCAGTGTCTTTAACCCTCGTTCTCAAGTTATACAAGTCCTCAGTGTCTTTAACCCTCGCTCTCAAGTTATACAAGTCCTCAGTGTCTTTAACCCTCGCTCTCAAGGTATACAAGTCTTCAGTGTCTTTAACCCTCGCTCTCAAGTTCTTCAAATCATCAGTGTCTTTAACCACAGATCTCAAGTTCTTTAAATCATCAGTGTCTTTAACCACCGCTCTCAAGTTCTTCAAATTATCAGAGTCTTAACCACCACTCTCAAGTTCTTCAAATCATCAGTGCCTTTTAATCACCGCTCTCAAGTTCTTTAGTCACCAGTATCTTTTACCGTCACTCACAAGTACTTCCTGGACATTTCTCCATACACTCCTTCTCTGATATGTGACATTGTGTTGCTCTCCTCCTGCAATAAAGTCCTTTAATATTTTCACCAAGTTTTTCTGTCAGAGTCCTGTATGAGGAAGACATTTCCAGGTGTCAGTTGTTGCACAGCTTCCAGCGTTCCCAGCTGCTGCTTGGTTCCACCGCGCTCTAGTCACCAATGCTTCTTGGAGTCAGCGTGGGCTGCAGGTTAAACGTCGCTCTCAAGTTATACAAGTCCTCAGTGTCTTTAACCCTCGTTCTCAAGGTATACAAGTCTTCAGTGTCTTTAACCCTCGCTTTTAAGTTCTTCAAATAATCAGTGTCTTTAACCACCACTCTCAAGTTCTTTAAATCATCAGTGTCTTTAACCACCGCTCTCAAGTTCTTCAAATCATCAATGTCTTTAACCACCGCTCTCAAGTTCTTCAGTCACCAGCATCTTTTACCGTCACTCACAAGTACTTCCTGGACATTTCTCCATACACTCCTTCTCTGTTATGTGACATTGTGTTGCTCTCCTCCAGCAATAAAGTCCTTTAATATTTTCACCAAGCTTTTCTGTCAGAGTCCTGTATGAGGAAGACATTTCCAGGTGTCAGTTGTTGCACAGCTTCCAGCGTTCCCAGCTGCTGCTGGGTTCCACCACGCTCTAGTCACCAGTGCTTCTTGGAGTCAGCGTGGGCTGCAGGTTAAACGTCGCTCTCAAGTTATACAAGTCCTCAGTGTCTTTAACCCTCGTTCTCAAGTTATACAAGTCCTCAGTGTCTTTAACCCTCGCTCTCAAGGTATACAAGTCTTCAGTGTCTTTAACCCTCGCTCTCAAGTTCTTCAAATCATCAGTGTCTTTAACCACCGCTCTCAAGTTCTTTAAATCATCAGTGTCTTTAACCACCGCTCTCAAGTTCTTCAAATTATCAGAGTCTTAACCACCACTCTCAAGTTCTTCAAATCATCAGTGCCTTTTAATCACCGCTCTCAAGTTCTTTAGTCACCAGTATCTTTTACCGTCACTCACAAGTACTTCCTGGACATTTCTCCATACACTCCTTCTCTGTTATGTGACATTGTGTTGCTCTCCTCCTGCAATAAAGTCCTTTAATATTTTCACCAAGCTTTTCTGTCAGAGTCCTGTATGAGGAAGACATTTCCAGGTGTCAGTTGTTGCACAGCTTCCAGCGTTCCCAGCTGCTGCTGGGTTCCACCACGCTCTAGTCACCAGTGCTTCTTGGAGTCAGCGTGGGCTGCAGGTTAAACGTCGCTATCAAGTTATACAAGTCCTCAGTGTCTTTAACTCTTGCTCTCAAGTTATACAAGTCCTCAGTGTCTTTAACCCTCGCTCTCAAGTTATACAAGTCCTCAGTGTCTTTAACCCCCGCTCTCAAGGTATACAAGTCTTCAGTGTCTTTAACCCTCGCTTTTAAGTTCTTCAAATCATCAGTGTCTTTAACCACCACTCTCAAGTTCTTTAAATCATCAGTGTCTTTAACCACCGCTCTCAAGTTCTTCAAATCATCAATGTCTTTAACCACCGCTCTCAAGTTCTTCAGTCACCAGCATCTTTTACCGTCACTCACAAGTACTTCCTGGACATTTCTCCATACACTCCTTCTCTGTTATGTGACATTGTGTTGCTCTCCTCCTGCAATAAAGTCCTTTAATATTTTCACCAAGCTTTTCTGTCAGAGTCCTGTATGAGGAAGACATTTCCAGGTGTCAGTTGTTGCACAGCTTCCAGCGTTCCCAGCTGCTGCTGGGTTCCACCACGCTCTAGTCACCAGTGCTTCTTGGAGTCAGCGTGGGCTGCAGGTTAAACGTCGCTCTCAAGTTATACAAGTCCTCAGTGTCTTTAACCCTCGTTCTCAAGTTATACAAGTCCTCAGTGTCTTTAACCCTCGCTCTCAAGTTATACAAGTCCTCATTGTCTTTAACCCTCGCTCTCAAGGTATACAAGTCTTCAGTGTCTTTAACCCTCGCTCTCAAGTTCTTCAAATCATCAGTGTCTTTAACCACCGCTCTCAAGTTCTTTAAATCATCAGTGTCTTTAACCACCGCTCTCAAGTTCTTCAAATCATCAGTGTCTTTAACCACCGCTCTCAAGTTCTTCAAATTATCAGAGTCTTAACCACCGCTCTCAAGTTCTTCAAATTATCAGTGCCTTTTAATCACCACTCTCAAGTTCTTCAGTCACCAGCATCTTTTACCGTCACTCACAAGTACTTCCTGGACATTTCTCCATACACTCCTTCTCTGTTATGTGACATTGTGTTGCTCTCCTCCTGCAATCAAGTCCTTTAATATTTTCACCAAGCTTTTCTGTCAGAGTCCTGTATGAGGAAGACTTATATCAAGCCATCCCTGTTCCGACCCAACTGTGGTTCCTCTCCCCTACCATCGGGAGAACCCCCCGAGTTCACAACATCCCCAACCTAGGTCAGTGACAGAGTGTTTTTTTTTGGTGTGCCGGTGTGCGATCGCATGTGTAGCAGAGCTGCACAAGCTGATTTTGTGCAGTCTCTGCGCAGCCTTGAACTTACTCTTCCAGTGTGATTGAATCCTGCTGATCAGGGCCAGAGCTGATGTCAGACACCCTCCCTGAAAACTCTTGATCCCGCCTGCGTTTTCTCTGACACTCCCTGAAAATGGTCAGTTGCCACCCACAAATGGCCTCTTCATGTCAATCAACTTGTGAACGAACATGTAAATGTATCCTTTGCACAATCCCAATGCAGGGCACTGATGCTCATTGCAGCCATGCAACGCACCGGCGTAGTGCGGTGCATACGCATACAAAGTTTGGATCTGATCACCCGCTGTGTGAAAACGCACAGCAGCAATCATATTTGAATGACCCCCAAATTCATCAATTGTTTCCAAAATCAACAACTAGATCTTCAAAACTATTCTATATAGTACATTCAGATGTATGAGGAACAACAGAAGTAAGATACTTTGTGACATTTATAGATAACTTCACACGGATAACACTTGTATTTCATCAGAGAGAAATCTGAAGTAGCAAATAAAGATTGCAGATTACAAGGGACTTGAAGAAAATCAAACTGGTCACAGAATCAAGACTCATAGGTGGTCATTCCGAGTTATTTGCTCGGTAGCAGTTTTTAGCAGCCATGCAAACACTATGTCGCCTCCCACTGGGAGTATATTTTTGCTTAGCAGAAGTGCGAACGAAAGGATCGCAGAGCGGCTAAAAAAAAAAATAGTGCAGTTTCAGAGTAGCACCAGACCTACTCAGCGCTTGCGATCACTTCAGACTGTTCATTTCCGGATTTGAAGTCACAAACACGCCGTGCGCTCTCCAAGCCATGCCTGTGTTTTTCCTGGAATGTCTGCGTTTTTTCTAACACTCCCTGAAAACGGTCAGTTGACACCCACTTCATGTCAATCACTCTGCGGCGGACATTGCGAATGAAAAGCCTCGCTAGATCTTGTGTAAAACTACATCGGTTGTTGTGAAAGTACATCGCGCATGCGCATTGCGCCGCATGCGCAGAAGTGCCGCTTTTTCACTTAATCACTGCGCTGTGAACATTTTTATCTAGCAATCAACTCGATATGACCCCCATAGATCTGATAATTGTGGAAGAATACCTAACAATTGTTAAGAAAATATTGAACAGAGCATTTATTGATCTTTGCCTTAAATCCTGAACTAAATGGTGCAAGTGAATGGGCAAACCATACACTAGTGGAGAGAGCAAAGTTCATGCTACAGGACGCAGGCCTAGACAAGAAGTTTTGGGCAGAAGCAATGTCCACAGCAGTTCATCTCAAGAACCGTTCTCCTAAAGTTGTCCTAAAGGACAGAACACCTATTGATGCACGGTCAAAGATAAAACCCGGTGTAAAGCATTTCAATGTTTATAGACTCCAAATACAATAAAACTAGTCAAGTTGAGATTTTATATTCAAAGAAACAGTGCAAAGCTGGAAGTTGATATGCATCAAAAGTATGCATCGCTGGACATACAGTACAAGCAGCTGACATGTGCAGAGAGAGTTAGATTTGGGTGGGTTATGGTGTTTCTGTGCAGGGTAAATACTGGCTGCTTTATTTTTACACTGCAATTTAGATTTCAGTTTTAACACACCCCACCCAAATCTAACTCTCTCTGCACATGTTATATCTGCCTCCCCTGCAGTGCACATGGTTTTGCCCATCTGCTAACAATTTGCTGCTACGATCAGGTCTGAATTAGGACCAATGTCTTCTGTAAATCAAATATAGACAAACCCCTTAAAATGTATGATGAATTAATTGCAAACATTGCAGTCAGTCAGACTCAAGATATCCAGAAACCAAAACTAGTCTAATTTGTGGTAATGGAATTCCACAATAAGCAGAGACTTTGCCACAAGTGTGAAAAGCATCAAGAATTGTGACAGTGACAGTAGTCGCAAGCCATAAGACTGTCATTAAGGATCATGTTGCCAGAACTTTTACTAATGTATCCACCAAGAATGCCAAGCTAAAGTTATGTGATACGTTGAAGTATTTTCATATATTTAACCCAATTTGTTTCACAATGTGAAAATTAAACGTCTGTGCAACTTGGAGAAGCTTATAGCATGAAGGGGGGGGGGGTTGAAAGAGTGTGCAGACTCTAGTCTTCCTATTCTCCAGGAAGAGGAAACAGCCATGATTTTGCTAGTCTCTATTTTAGTATGGAACCACTTTGTATGTCAAATGTGACTCCACACTCCAAATTGTGACAAATCACCATCGGCACAAACATTGGGGGTAATTCTGAGTTGATCGCAGCAGCAAGTTTGTTAGCAGTTGGGCAAAACCATGTGCACTGAAGGGGGGGCAGATATAACATTTACAGAGAGAGTTAGATTCGGGTGGGTTATTTTGTTTCTGTGCAGGATAAATACTGGCTGCTTTAATTTTACACTGCAATTTAGATTTCAGTTTGAACACACCCCACCCAAAACGAACTCTCTCTGCACATGTTACATCTGCCCCCTGCAGTGCACATGGTTTTGCCCAACTGCTAACAAATTTGCTGCTGCGATCAACTCAGAATTAGGCCCATTGTCAAAATAAGATTGGTACAGTATCAATGGAAATCCCACATTTTCTAAGAGACATCTTTGCAAATGTGCATGAATTCACAACAAAATCATATCTTAATCATACGTCAATGCATAAAAACAATGCACTGGGGTTTTTACTATGTGTGTTGACATATTAAAGCCATTTTTTCCCTACATTTCCCCCTATATTCCTTTCAAAGCCCCACTATAATTGCACAGAACAATGCACCTCAATGCGCCACTTCCAAAAACCAACATGTGAAAACCATTATAATAAAGCCTTAACCAATCAGAATGCTAATAAAATCCCACCAATTTCCTGCAGCACTCACTTTTTGTTCTCAGCCATGGCACAGGCACTGATTTCATGTGGGCTGCACCAGCTGACTGAAAGCACCCAGGACAAAGAAAAAGAACAGAGGAACCAGCAGGTTAGAATGTGTTTGGGAATTTTAGCCCTCATTCAGCTTCAGTTGCAGTTTTGCGATGCGAGCACAATGCAATTGTGATTGCATTGTTGATTTGTGAATGCCCCCTGCCTCAACAGCAAGGCTGCGAAGGCATGCACAGGGCACCCATTTTCTGGGTCACAGCAGCCACATGTGATGTCACGCAGCCAGCCCGAACCAACCCCCATTTTCATCACCACACCCAGCGCCGCATAACCACCCTGTACCGCACTGCAAATGTCTCTGCCTGTAAATGAGGCAGAGGCGTCTTCATAACTGAGATGCGATCACCGTTCTCTGCCCACACATGTGCAGTATGGGCCCTGCACGTGTGCACTGTGGTGGTAACTGGGGAGATGCGTTCACATCTCATTTCTGTTTGATACTGAACACCCCCTGTAGTGCAATTTATGGTGCAAATTGAGGCATGGGTTGGTTTGTGTTGGCATGCTTAATAAATCAGGATGTTGATTTGCATCCAGTAAAGAGTGAATGTGGCTATTCAGTCCAACTGGAAAAACACCACTTTTTTGCTAATCGGTCATGACTTGGAAAATGTGGGTGCTTTTTAACAAGTCTGGTAGCAAAATCAAAAGTTGTGCAATTTCGGATTGCAATAAAACAATGTCCAACCGCCAGACCTGTTGTAGAGATCAATCAATAAATGAAGAAACCTTATATGCTATAAAGAACAGAGAACATTTCATATGTTTATAGTGACATAAAATTCTGAGTAGTATACTGAATGAAGCAGCAAGGACAGCTGGAGGTGTGTCTATGGTAGCTGCTTGACCTATGAGGTTGCTGCAGAATCAGGTGATGGGAGGGGCTATGCCCTTATGAGGGGAAGATTGATTAAGTTCTCCCTCTTTTCCTCAGGAAAAATTGAACAGTGAAGTGCTCTGTGTTTGTTTTGCACTGAACAGTTTATAACTGTGAATTTATTGTATTTTCTTCTCTATTTCCTTTCAATCTTTACCACTCTCTATTTTTCTCCCCCTTTTTCTTTAATCTTTCCTTTATCTAACTATTATTTACTTTAACATGCCAAGGCCCAGTCATGCTGCGGGTCCCCCTATCTGTTTTATTGAAAGCTGTGGAAGGGGTACCAATGAGTCTGTGTCAATTGGGGGACAGGACATTACAGCACAGGGAAGATGGCAGGCTGTAGAAAATGTGGGTGGTAATACTGCCACTAGGGGTCGAGTTTCGACCTCCTGAGAGAGCTGTGGTGGGTGGAGCTGCGTCACACAGAGGCCGGGGAACCAGCTCATCTGTGTCACGCACTGGTGGCATACTTAGTGGTGTGAGTGCCATTGCTTTGGAAGGGTAAACCGAAGGTACTATGTCTTGGAGCGTGGGTGCCCTGGTGGAATCACGGAGTAGGGTGATGTGGAGAGCGGTAACATCAAGAGGGGTTACCTCAGGTGTGCTGCAGTCGTCCCGTGGGCCCGCAGGGGACCGTGGCTGGCAAAGGCGTTCATTAAAGAACCGGGCTTTCAAGAGTTGAGCAATCTGGAAGGGGCACAAGTAAACAATTGGTGGTGCAAGGATTAGCAGCAACCAATAGAGGTGGTAACAGGGAGAGGGTCAGTTTAAGGGGTGCCTATGGAATTACAACGGGAGTTGGTCAGCGCGCGGGTATTTCAGGCCTGGCAAATGCTGGTGTGCAGCAGAGAATTGAGCCTGTTAACTTGAGTATGAGGGGCAGTAGTGTGGCGTCTGAGGTAACTCAAAGCAGGTGCCCGGTTCTTAGGCGGTCATATACAGATGCAGTGTGTTTAGGGTACAAAGGTGCTGGCTGGAATTCATCTGAGGTGGCGTCTACATGCACTTCAGTATTATCAGCACTGGTCCCTGTTCTTACTTTGGGTCATGCTGAGGGGAGATTTTTGAGGGGGCAGAAGCCCTCAATGATTAATGAGTGCAGTGTAAGTGAACCAATGGCAGCAGGTTCACACGCTAGGGCACGCAGGGAAAGTGGGGGTGAGATACTTGAAGTTTCCCCTTTCCAAATCTTTGATTGTCTCTGAACTACAGGAGGATTCAGGGGAGTCAACTGCTGTGGTCGAATCTGCTCTGGACGATGGCGGTAGGTCTTCTGGTGAGTCTGATTTTGACCTTGAAATGTGTCAGGAGGGTGCGGTAGCCAGCTCGGGCATTAAGTCAGTGTTTAAGGAGAAAACATGCAAGCAAAAAGCTGCAGATAAGTGAAAACGTAGGCTCAGGCGCAGGAAGGAGAGTGGTTCATCCACATCTTCCTCTGAGTACTCAGATTCAGAGGATAGTAATTGCAGTGGTTGCAAGAGAAAACACAAAAGAAAGCGCAAACACAGCAGTTCTAGTATGTCCTCAGAAGAGGGTTCTGAGGATTCTCTGCAATGTGCTAATAGGGCTGTTTTAAGAGGAATACGGCCCAGAATTAGGGATCGTATACAAGAGGGCAGATATGTCAACATATAAGTGTGTATTGGTGTATCTGGGGCGCCCTCTTTCCGTGGGAAACCCAAAGCAATTGGTTCTTTACCGTACAGGTGTTTACAGGTGCCCGATAAAGGGTATAGTAACAAATAATACCGAGGAATTTCAATATATTGGTATTAAAGAACCCATTGCTTTGGGTTTCCCACGGAAAGAGGGTGCCCCAGATACACCACTACACACCTATAATGACTTTTTTGGGGAAAGAGGGAAAACCCCGTAGGTGTATCTAAGGCTGCCCATTTCCTTTCCAGCACCCAATAAGTTCTCCCACATCTTTTTAGCAGATATGTTAACATGTTTGCATTAACTAGCAAAGCAAAGAAGGCATTAGCTGCGGCCAGAAAGAAATTGGTTATAAGTGAAGAGGAGTATAAATCATATTCTAATTGGCAAAAAGGTATGCTGACCTTTGTAGCCTGTTATTTAGAGACAAGACCTCAAGAGCATTTGAACGTAATCAAATATATGTATTTGTTACATGAATTAGCGAGATCAGGGTGCGGGACAGCTCGGAGGATTTATGATGAGGATTTTCGTAGGAAACAGCATGGCAGAGCTGTCAGATTTTGGTAAAAAAAGATGTTGAGATTTTTGTAGATGTTACACAACCACAGAAGAGTGGATCTGAAATGATTAGTTAGAAACATGGTAGTAACAGTAGTAGATGGACAGCAGGGAAGAACAGTCAAGGTAGGTGCTATGCTTTTAATAGTGGGCAATATACCCTAGGGTTTAGGTGTCATTTTCGGCATGTTTGTATCTGCTGTGGGGGATCACATCCCATTAGACACTGCTCGCGGCCCTCAGGTGGTAGAGGAGGTTTTAACAGACAGCATAACCGTGCTACCACCATTGCCAATGCTAAGTAGGTCCCCTACTCCAGTGAGATTGGATAAATTGTCTTACTGGTTAGAATATTACCCAAACAGGGGAGACACTTATATGTTAAGGTTGGGTTTTACCAGAGGATTCACTTTGCCTATTAAGGGCCAAGTTTGTTCTGGTGTAGTTTGTAATTTGCGCTCGGCTGAGCAGTTTCCGAAAATTTTTAAAGAAAAAGTTGATAAAGAGGTTGCTTTGGGAAAAATGGTAGGGCCTTTTAGTTCTCCACCAGTTTCTGATTTAATTTGGTCTCCGGTGGGTGTTGTTCCTAAGAAGTTTAGATTAATTCAGCATTTATCAAGGCTAAAGGGGACTTCAGTTAATGATGCCATTCCGGAGTTCTTGACCATGGTAGTTTATCAATCTTTTGAAGATGCGTTGGCAAAGGTTAGGTCATTCGGTAGGGGATCACTGATGAATAAAATTAACATAGAGTCGGCTTTTCGTCTTTTGCCTATTGATCCGGAATTTTGGGGGGGGGGGGGGTTCACCTGGCAGATGGTTTCTATGTTGATAGATGTCTTCCTATGGGTTGTTCTATATCTTGTTCATATTTTGAAAATTTTAGTAGTTTCTTGCATTGGTGCATTTCAGAATATTCATGCGAGTCTGGAATTGTTCATTATTTAGATATTTTTTTGTTCATGGGCCCCGGTGAGTCCGATATATGTGGTAATATTTTATCAAATTCATTGTCATTGTTTACTGATTTTGGGGTTCCAGTAGCTGATGAAAAGACCCACCGTCTTATATTGGTGTTGACCTTCTTGGGTATTGAAATTGATACAGTTGAGGGTTGCTTTCTTTTGCCCAGGGAAAAAGTAGTAAAGTTAAGGGAGGATATAATAATGTTGCGGGCAAAGACATGAAGTCTAAGAGACAATGCACAGGTCACAAGAAATTATAGGTATAATTTTGCAAAACCAACCAATGAAGGAATTTGTAATCTAGACTAGAGAAACCTAGAGTTTAATTGGTACTGGGTTGGAGGTGCACCACTAAACTGAAATTACAGTATATTTCTCTGAAGGTTATTAGTGTAAATCTCTAGTGGATTTATCACTAAAAGAAGGGCTTAGTGTGTGGCGCACTCTTTTGAAATGTTTCTGAAAAATTAAGATTTAACTTTTATTTAACATATTAAAATAAATCTCTATAATCAGGCATATGTTATGCACACCAGTGCCTGCAGGAAAGTACTGGTGTCAGGACTGTTATGCACTCCAGTGCCTGCAGGAATGTACTGGTGTTTGAACTGTTATGCAAAACAAATGGACTCACAGACAGACTGGGGAATATGACATAACGTACACAGAAGGTGATAGGGTAACAAAATACACACAAAGTGAACAGAGAAGTCCAGAGGCTAAGGAACTGGGTATCTCCCTTGTATTAGAACTGCTCAGATGGGAAAAGCAAGATGTTGTGTTTTAATACGTAGAGAACCCGAAATGCTGTTGCTAAGGGCAACAGCAAAACCCTAAAGGGTTACCAACGGGTGTGGCAGTAAACTCCTTGGTCAGAGATGGAATGATAGACACAAGGAGAGTCTCCACAATCCTAATTCTCACTTGCAGTGCACAGGTTCAGCTTACTGCCACTAAACTGACCCCTGACACCTAGCACAGTGAGACAGGATTAGACAGGCAAGTCTTAGAATACAGCCGCAAACTTGCTAAGTTCACAGAGTAGTAACAGAACCCCAGCAAGCTAAACGACTGACTCCAGTCTTACTGCTAGGTCTGGATTGGCAGAGTGTAATACCAAATCCCCAGGCCTATTTGCAGTAAGCAACAAACAAATACAAAGCTACACAGTACTGGCTAACTTTCAGAAACTGACTAACCAACAAAGATTCAGCAGCATCTGCTTACCCTGAAAAGAGGCCTTATAAAGCAGGTGCTGTCCATGCCCCACTCAGACCTCACAGACTGTGAGCACAAAAACCAGCACCGGATCCCCTGCCATGCACAGAGCCTATAACCACTGCACAGCAAAAGACCCGAACCGGAGTATCAGCTGCGCTCAGGTAACTCCGCTAGCACTTGTCTCCCGGTTGCCATGACGACGTGGCAGCACAGGGCAGGAGACCCTAACAGTACCCCCCCTCTGACGAGGGGTCAAAGAACCCCTACCACCGGGTTTATCGGGGAACTGCGAGAAGAAAGAGCGTATCAGTCTGGGGGCATGAAGATCACAACTGCGCACCCACGACCGCTCCTCCGGGCCATACCCCTTCCAGTGCACCAAAAATGACAGCCGACCCCGAACCACCTTGGAGTCAAGAATCCTTTCAACAACAAACTCCCTCTGGCCACGTATCAGAAGAGGGGAAGGTCTTCCACTGGAAGAAGGATTACTAATCGCCCGTTTTAAAAGGGAACAATGAAATGTTTTATTGATACCCAAAGAACGGGGCAGATCTAACTGAAATGCCACCGGATTGATAACCCTGGTGATCTTATAAGGGCCGATGAACCGGGGGCCTAACTTATGAGATGGCTGTCTCAACTTCAAATTCTTGGTAGACAACCAGACGAAGTCTCCTAATTTGAAGCTGCAGGGTCTTTTCCGCTTATCAAAAACCCTTTTGGTCACTAATGACACAGACACAAGGGCTTTCCTCACTTTCCGCCAAATACCTCTATGGACCGAAACCACAGAGGAACCACCAGGCGTGGAGTCCAGGGGGTCAAAAGAATTGGCCTTAGGATGATGCCCATACACACAAAGGAAGGGAGAGATCCCTGTAGCAGAGTGAGCCGCGTTGTTATAGGCAAACTCCGCCATGGACAGATGAGCAACCCAGTCAGTCTGACACTTGGAGACATAACACCTGAGGAACTGCTCCAAGGACTGGTTCACCCTTTCAGTCTGCCCATTAGACTGCGGATGGTAGCCCGACGACAAGCTGACAGAAATCTGGAGATCGGAACAAAATGCCCTCCAGAATTTGGCCACAAACTGGGATCCGCGGTCAGAGACCACATCAAGTGGCAACCCGTGGAGACGCACAACATGCAGCATAAATAATTCAGACAGGCATCTGGCCGATGGCAGCCCAACCAGTGGAACGAAGTGCGCCATCTTCGAAAACCTGTCAACGACAACCCAGATGGCTGTCATCCCCGAGGATTTGGGCAAGTCCACCACAAAATCCATTGAAATGTGGGTCCATGGCTTAGATGGGATAGAGAGTGGATGTAATGGGCCAACAGGAACCCCTCTAGGAGTCTTATTTCGGGCACAGATGCCACATGCTCGAACCCACTGATCCACATCCTTAGCCACCGAGGGCCACCACACCGCCCTAGATAGCAACTCCCGAGTTCTGGCAATACCCGGGTGACCTGCAGACTTCTTGGCATGGAAATTAAGGAACACTCGCTGTCTTAACCTAGGAGGCACAAACAAAAGACCTACCGGAAGGTCTGGAGGAGCCTGCTCCTGTGCTCTAAGGACTAATGATAAGAGGTCCTGGGTAATGCCCACTTTAATACATGATGGGGAAACAATGGGCAACGGCTCTTCGGTGGTCTCCTGGATTGGAGCAAAACTCCGCGAGAGCGCATCAGCCTTGATGTTTTTTGACCCAGGGCGATATGTTATCAAAAAATTAAAGCGAGCAAAAAACAAAAGCCCATCGTGCCTGCCTGGCATTGAGACGCTTCGCTGACTCTAAATATGCCAGATTCTTATGGTCAGTGAGAATTGAGACCACAAACTTAGCCCCCTCAAGCCAGTGTCTCCACTCCTCGAGTGCATCCTTAATAGCCAACAATTCCCGGTTACCCACGTCATAATTCATCTCGGCAGGCGAAAATTTACGGGAAAAGTAAGCACAGGGATGAAGGCGATTATCAGACACTCCCATCTGAGAAAGCACTGCCCCAATACCCATCTCAGAGGCATCCACCTCCACCACAAAAGGACGCTCTGGATCTGGGTGTCGCAGCACCTTGGCCAAAACAAATGCCCTTTTGAGACGGGCAAAAGCCGCTTTAGCCTCACAAGACCAGTGAGCAACATCCGCCCCTTTCTTAGTGAGTGCCACCAAGGGCGCCACTATAGACGAAAATCCAGTGATAAATCGTCTATAAAAATTCGCAAAGCCCAGGAAACGCTGAAGCGCCTTCAAACTAGTGGGCTGCACCCAATCCAGGACTGCCTGTACCTTGGAACCCTCCATTTGGAAACCTTCTGGGGAGATAATATATCCTAGAAATGCGATTTGCTGAACTTCAAATTCGCACTTCTCCAGCTTCGCCCCAAGCCGGTGGTCTCTGAGTTTCTGGAGGACTAAGCGTACATGCTTCCGATGTTCCTCCAGGGAATGGGAGAAGATTAGGATGTCATCTAAGTATACAACTAAGAATCTATCCAAATATTCCCTGAGCACATCATTCATGAAATCCTGGAAGACTGCCGGGGCATTACAGAACCCAAAAGGCATCACCAAATATTCATAATGCCCTGAGTGGGTATTAAAGGCAGTCTTCCATTCATCCCCCTCTCTTATTCGGATTAGATTGTACGCACCGCGTAGGTCAATCTTAGAAAAAATTGTGGCAGTACGAAGCTGGTCAAACAAGACCGAAATGAGAGGCAGTGGGTATGAGTTTTTAATCGTGATACGATTCAATTCCCTGAAGTCGATGCAGGGTCGCAATGAACCGTCCTTTTTACCCACGAAGAAGAACCCCGACTCAACTGGAGACTGTGAAGGTCTGATAAATCCCTTAGCCAAGTTCTCCTGAATGTACTCTGCCATAGCCTGAGTCTCAGGACGTGACAGGGAGTACAGCCTGCTCTTGGGAAGCTTAGCATTTGGCAACAAATCAATGGCACAGTCATAGGGACGATGGGGAGGTAGTACCTCTGCAACTTTTTTGGTGAACACGTCCGCAAAATCTGCATAACACCCTGGCAATCCTGGCAAACTTAGCTGCGAGAGCCTGACTGGAAGGCTCAAGCAACTCCTGAAACAATCAGTACCCCAACTAAGAATCTCCCCAGAGACCCAGTCAAATTGAGGATTGTGGGCCCTTATCCAGGGTAACCCCAACACCAATGGGGCAAAAGTACAGACAGTCACATAAAAGGACAATTTTTCAGAGTGTGTGGCTCCAATAAACAAAGAAATCTGGCTAGTGCAAGAGGTAATTTTACCTTGGGATAATGGTTCCCCGTTTAACCCACAAATCTCAATTTCCGATGCCAAGGGTACTAAGGGAACAGAGTGTTTCAGGGCGAATTGGCGGTCCATAAAAACCCCGTCGGCCCCACTGTCCACAAAGGCCTCAGTCTTGACAGTTTGACCGAGGATCTTCAAGGTCACCGGAATGATAAAAGTCTTCTTGGGAAATTCTGACTTCTGGCCTGACAGGATATTTCCCATCACCCTCAGGCCCTGAAGTTTTCCGGCTTTTCTGGGCATGATACTACCACATGACCTTTATTCCCACAGTACAAACACAACCCCTGCTGTCTCCTCCGTGTCTTCTCACGCGAGGAGAGGCGGGTAGCCCCAATCTGCATAGGCTCCTCGGAAAATTCCTCAGAGTCTGAGGTTCCCTTGGGAAGGAAGGAAATCTCAGTCTCCCTTTCAAGCCTACGCTCTCTCAGCCGTCTATCCACCCGGATGGATAACTGCATGAGCTGATCCAAGCTATCAGGCAAGGGATATTGTACCAGTTGGTCCTTTATCTGGTTAGAAAGACCTCTTCGGTACTGGTGTCTCAGGGCTGGGTCATTCCACTGGGTATCATGGGCCAACCTCCGAAACTCCGTACAGTAAACCTCAACTGGCCTTCGCCCTTGCTTAAGGATCGAAATCTGAGCCTCGGCTGAGGCCGTCTTGTCAGGGTCATCATACAGCATGCCCAGTGCCGTAAAAAAAGCATCAACACTTTTAAGCGACGGATAGTCAGGCTGCAACCCATATGCCCAGACCTGTAGGTCTCCTTGTAGCAAGGAAATCACTATGCCCACCCGCTGAATCTCCGACCCAGAAGACTGAGGCCTAAGCCGGAAGTATAGCTTGCAGCTCTCCTTGAAACAAAAGAACTGCGAGCGATCTCCAGAAAAACGATCCGGGAGATTTACTTTCGGCTCCTTAACCCCTGCAGGTGCTGCTGCTGCGGGAGCTCCGCCAGCAGCCTGGGAGGTGTGCATTTTAATGGACAAATCATTAAATTGTCGAGTCAGGACCTGCACCTGATCGACCACCTGTTGCAACGTATTTTGAGGGGTATGCTCCATATTCCCACAAAATTTCAACAGGAGTATTAGGCTGCTGAATATGTTATGCACACCAGTGCCTGCAGGAAAGTACTGGTGTCAGGACTGTTATGCACTCCAGTGCCTGCAGGAATGTACTGGTGTTTGAACTGTTATGCAAAACAAATGGACTCACAGACAGACTGGGGAATATGACATAACGTACACAGAAGGTGATAGGGTAACAAAATACACACAAAGTGAACAGAGAAGTCCAGAGGCTAAGGAACTGGGTATCTCCCTTGTATTAGAACTGCTCAGATGGGAAAAGCAAGATGTTGTGTTTTAATACGTAGAGAACCCGAAATGCTGTTGCTAAGGGCAACAGCAAAACCCTAAAGGGTTACCAACGGGTGTGGCAGTAAACTCCTTGGTCAGAGATGGAATGATAGACACAAGGAGAGTCTCCACAATCCTAATTCTCACTTGCAGTGCACAGGTTCAGCTTACTGCCACTAAACTGACCCCTGACACCTAGCACAGTGAGACAGGATTAGACAGGCAAGTCTTAGAATACAACCGCAAACTTGCTAAGTTCACAGAGTAGTAACAGAACCCCAGCAAGCTAAACGACTGACTCCAGTCTTACTGCTAGGTCTGGATTGGCAGAGTGTAATACCAAATCCCCAGGCCTATTTGCAGTAAGCAACAAACAAATGCAAAGCTACACAGTACTGGCTAACTTTCAGAAACTGACTAACCAACAAAGATTCAGCAGCATCTGCTTACCCTGAAAAGAGGCCTTATAAAGCAGGTGCTGTCCATGCCCCACTCAGACCTCACAGACTGTGAGCACAAAAACCAGCACCGGATCCCCTGCCATGCACAGAGCCTATAACCACTGCACAGCAAAAGACCCGAACCGGAGTATCAGCTGCGCTCAGGTTACTCCGCTAGCACTTGTCTCCCGGTTGCCATGACGACGTGGCAGCACAGGGCAGGAGACCCTAACAGCATAGTGGTCTATTTGATAGACTGAGAGTACAAAATCATAAATGAGTTGCCCAAAATTTAGGATATTAAATAGGATCCAAATTCTCCAATATAGTAAGGGCAAGAATTGTGTTGAGCTGTGTGATATTTTATTTACAGCTAATAATATTATAGCGGCTCCTAAAATTGTCTATTCAAGAGACGTTATTAGTTTGCCGTCCCAGACACGGGTCTGACATTAATTATTCTCTGAAAATTATATATAGCCTCTGACGCTGTAGATCAGTAATATTTAGTGTAATTCACAGTATTAATTTCTGTATTGCCTCAAAGGAAAGAGAACCTTGCATAAATCCTAAAGAGCGTTCCTGGCCCTTATCTGTGCCTGTAAAGGCCCATATAGATGGGCCAATGCGGGAGAGATGTGTGCTGAGCGAACCACTCAGCACACATCTCTCCCGCCACTCAGCACAGCGCGATCATTGCTGAGCGTGCGGGGGGAGATGGGGGGGCCGCTCATTTCACCCAGAGGGTGAAGTGAGCGACCCGCTAGATTGGCCTGCATGCAGGCCAATCTAGCACCAGCGATAGCGATGCCCAGGGCTGCGCATCGCTATCGCTGTAGGGGTTACACACGGAGCGATAATGCTCAAATTCTAAGCAATCTAGTCAGATTGCTTAGAATATCGCTCCATGAGTACCCCCTTTAGAATAGTGATCTACTGTATTCTGTCAATCTGTTAATCAAAGCTACAAAGAAATAGCTGGGCAGATATGACTAGATAAATTGTTGTGTCCACAAGATTGAAACAAGGTGTGGCTCAGAGAGCAATTAATAGGAGAGAACAGATGGTAGATATGCTGTCTCTATACACAATGTATCTGATAAGTAAATGTGTAGCTGTGAGTAGAAAAAGAGAGGGAGGAAGAGAGGATAATGTAGACAATTCCTATTGACGTGAACCGTAAAAGAACAGTTTGCTAAAATATATTGGCAAACAGTATATGTCCTCTTGTCGTTATTTCCTACAATGCAGTCTATTAACCAGGCACAAACACGAGGTCCTCTCAAAGAGGAGAGCATGAGAAAGCATGCTTAGTGAGACGGCAATTGCGTCCAATTAATTAACAAAAAGCACCCTGAAAATTACGTAATATTAGAAATATGATTTCTGATACAATAAAGAATGATAAAACACTTTTAGTTCAAAGAGGCACATATATCAATGAAAATCATACTCTCACAGCATTTATTACCCGCATAAAGTCAAATGGCTATTAAGTATATAAATGCCAATAAGTATGTGGTCAATTGATCAGAGAGAGAAGGCACAAATGCTGTAATTTCCAATTTGTCTAAAGTTCTAGGATTATGTTCAAAAAGCTGTGCAGACACACCAGAGATAAGCCTTTTTGCTTATGCACCTGTCCCTTTCCGGGAGATAGCAAGGCAAAAAATTTTTTTTACCTATCACATTAACATTAGTGTTATGAGACCTTTATCAAGTAGTCATATCCCTATACATATAATCCCTTAGGTTGCTGGAACAAATCATGTAGCATATAGTGACACTTTAGTAAAAATTCCAAAAAGTTTTAGATATAAATACTTTTAAGTTGTGTGACACATATGAGATGGTTAGTCAAAGTTCCAGAACTACCTTGAAAGTATATAGGCTGAGAGATAAAGAGTCCCGGTGTGTAGCAACGGTTTCCCTTTCTACTGTTGCTCCATGTGCCAAGGTTAATACCTGGGCAGTGAATGAAATCAATGAGAGCAGGGAAGAGCCATCCACCTGGAGACTGGAAGGAAAGAGCAGTGCAAGCCGCTCCTACTGTCCACACTCTACATCCCCCCACCCCTGTTGTGTATACATATTGCAAGGGGGGGCCGTAGATGTGAAGCAGTGGATGAGAGAGCGGCTTTGAGTGCCTAGTTGGTGCCGTATCAGGTGTGTCGTATCCGGTGTGCCTGTGTGCCTGTGTAGAGGCAGTGTCAGATCTCCGTCAGTTACAAGGAGCTGCTACGGGAGCCAGACGCCGGGTCGGGTAGGATTCCCTCACCTCCGTGGATAATGCACGTCCACGTCCCGCTGATGACGTATGTTTCACAACCAGCTTGATCAAGAGTGCGCCACACACTAAGCCCTTCTTTTAGTGATAAATCCACTAGAGATTTACACTAATAGCCTTCAGAGAAATATAGGATATAATAATCATAGGAGTGCGCAGAACATTTTATTAGGGGGTGCACCGTCGGAGGGGTGTGTCTAGCACTGCATTTTGGGCGTGTCTAGCACCATCTATTGACGGTCAACACAATATAAAATATCCACCCTTGTACCAATCCTAATAAAGCAGATACATTGTTAGATGTTGTGATGTGCACCAAAGAAACACACCTGATGGCACTCACTGCAATTACACTGATCCTCCTCAGTCTGGTCTGGCTCCCCCTCTTTTTCCCCTGCAAGCTGCAGCAGCTTACTTACAAGTCAGTCACTCACTTAAACTGACAGTCACAGACTAGTACTGCTACTGCTGCTGGAAAAACGAGCGACGTGTCAATGTTGCTGCTGACCATCTGCCAGTATTGAATTTGTCTTCCTAAGAGGAATGCTGGCTGCATACTGATCCTCATCAGTGGCTGGCGTTGGCAAAGTATAGAAGGAGAGAGGTGGGCATGTGGCGGGTGTGACGGGTGGGCGTGCAAGCAGCATGATGTAATCACATCACATCACGCTGTTTTTGTACATGGAGGTGAAGCCGAGAGTTTGAAAGCCGGTGGCAATGGCACCCTTGATTAACCAGGAGTCTGGTCAGTAATGCAGTCCTGACAGGGTGCAGCGCAGAGGGGACAGTAATCAGCCTGCTCGGCGATCGCTGCATCAGGCATGTGAGATCAGGGTGCCAGACATTAGTGGGTGCCTGTGCGCACCAGGAACCCCCCCTGCGCACACCTATGATAATAATGGCATTGGCTAATGGCAAGGTGATGTTTAAACATGCTCAATCATTGTTGGGGTCGCTTAATTTCACTCGCAGAGTTATCCCAAAGGTAAGGTCTTCAGCAGGAAGTTGGAAAGAGCGACAGCTGGTGTTAAGAGGCCAGGTCATTTTATATGCTTATCTAAAGAAATTTGTAGGGATTTGCATATTTGGGAAGAGATTTTGTCAGATTTTAATGGTGTTCGCATTTGGCAGTCTGAACCCAGATCCAATGTTGAGTTGCAGTTATTCAATGATGCATCTGGTTCTTTGGGGTTTGGAGCATACCTGGAGGGCAGTTGGTGTGTGTCCCCCTGGCCCAAAGCATGGTTTGATGAAGGCCTTACAGGCCTTGTTGTTAGAGTTATTCCCAATCATAGTTGCGTTGGAGTTATGGCATGAGGTATTGGTCAATGTTTCAGTAGTTTTTTGGTGCAATAATTTGGGGGTAGTTCAGGCGATTAACAGACAAAAAGCTGCTGGCCTACTTGTTTTGTTTGTTGGGTCAGATTGTCCTGCATTGCCTACAATGGATATTAATTTTTGCTCCAGGAATGTTCCAGGCATTGAAAATGGTGTGGCAGACGCTCTATCACATTTTGAGTAGCACAGGTTCAGGGTGCTAGCACCGGATGCAAATGTATCTGGTGACCATTGCCCATCTTATGCCTGGCAGGTGATACGCCCGGATTGGAGGGCCTAGTGCTAAGGTCTTTGGCATCTTCCACTCTTCAAGGGTACAGAACAGCAATGAAAGTGGGACAGATATATCCACGTGTCGAGACCAAGGTAAGAGCGATTATACCGTGTTTTTGGATTATGTTTGGGAATGTTTTAGCGAAGGCAATTTTAGAGGATTTGTATCACGCTTACTGTCTGCGCTATCTTATTTCTTGAGCCTTGAAGGCCAACACGATTTCACTAAATCTTTCTTTTTAGCCAGAGTATTGAAAGGGTGGGCGCGAGCGATGCCCCCTGTACAGGACGCATGAAGACCAATAGCCATTTTAATGTTGCGGCGCATGGTGGTCGTTTTGCAAGAGGTCTGTGTGTCTGATTACAAAGCACTTTTATTTAGATTGTGTTTCAGGGCTTTTAGAGTCAGTGAATTGGTGGCAGCATCAAAAACAGCAATGTCACCTATGCTTCGCAAGCATGTGTCACTGGAAAAAGGATGCCTATGGTGCAGAGTGCAGCGTTCCAAATCTGATCAATTAGGCTAAGGGTGTTGGGGGGCCTTGAGGTGTGCTGAGGATATTGAGATTTGCCCAGTGTCACTGGCAAAGGAATATTTGAGAGAAAGGACTGATATTCCAGGTCCATGGTTGCAGCATATGGATGGTATGCCGGTTACTCAATTCGCTTTAGATGGCTGATGGAACATTGTATTTTCACAACAGGTTTACCAGTATCGAAATATGGTACCCATTGGTTCTGTATAGGTGCGGCGATAACAGCGGCTGCTGAAGGCCATTCGAGTGTGCTAATTAGAGCTCTTGGTAGGTGTAAGACTGATGTATTTTGGAAATATATCAGGTTTTGACCTGGGTAACTAAATCAGACTTGAGGTTTCAGCCACTCACCATATTGGGGGATCTTCAGGAATTTTTTATCCTGTCAGGTGCCTTAAGCCATGGGGTTCACACCCACTTGACAGGTGTGTCTTTTATCTCTTGTCAAGTCTGATTCTTCATATTCCCTCCCCCCCACTACCCTACCTTTCAAATTTGTCATCTTAGAGACCAAATTAATAATAACTTAATGATTAAAAATACCATTTTAGAAAGTTCATAATGGGAATAGTTGGGTTTTTTTTTATCTTGAAAGTAAGGTTGCTTTTAGATTATTTCTTTGAATTCTTGTAGTATGAAGGTTGTGTGAATATTGTTTTTATATTTTCAGATTGGTGTTTGGATGAGTGTCCGATATGGATTGTGGGGCACTCATATGTCTTTCACAGCGAAAGGTCTGGGTTGGAGTGCCTTTAGTCCCCTGAAGCGGAGCTGATCAGGTGGATCGGGGCCTACATTGGGAGCAAGTCATACCCCTATTTTGGCAGCAGATGCAGAGGTCGGGATGCCCGTTGAGAGTGGTGTTCCATGCCAGGGGAAACGACTTAACCTGAAGGTCAAACCATGGTTAGAGACCTAGTTAGCCTACAAAACAGGTTACCCTTCCTAAGCGTGGGATGGTCTGACATCATTCCACGGTTAGTGTGGAGAGGTGCACAGAGACCGGCTGCCATAGAGTTGGTCTGGCGCCGGATCAATTCTGTAGTGGGCTGGGCTGTCCCTCCTTTTCGATTTCTACCCTTCAGGTCTACATGGCCGATGGTGTCCATTTGAATTTGAGGGGTGTGGACATTTTTCTGAAGGAACTGTTGTCCTCAGTCTATAGTTGGGAATTGTATTAGTTAGGTAGAAGAATTTTTTAGAAGAAGGAGTAAGCGGAGTGTTTTAAGGTTTGAGGTATGGTGGCGGGGTTTCATTGAAACTGTGGCGGGTTGGTACGGCCTGAAATTGTGGCTGTAGTTGAAAAAGGTATTATAGGTGCTCAGGAGATGAGAAGGTGGTGGAGTTTGATACTTTACAGGGCCAGAGTACCATCGGACCAGGTGTACTTCGGTCTCCGGTGGAGTGGGTAGACACCTGAGCACCTTTTGGTTTGGAGTTGGGAATACCTTGTGTGGAGAGTTGGCCACGGTATCCCCGGTAAAGATTAATCAACACAAGGGGTGGCAAATGGCCCCATATTGCCCCTTGTGATGCGATGGAGGCTGGGCTAAAATTGGGCCCTTGTCTCTTCTTGTGGTTTGAAACTTAGATGTTGTTTGGGTCAGCATAGGCGTGCGCAGAACATTTTATTAGGGGGTGCACCGTCGGAGGGGTGTGTCTAGCACTGCATTTTGGGCGTGTCTAGCACCATCTATTGACGGTCAACACAATATAAAATATCCACCCTTGTACCAATCCTAATAAAGCAGATACATTGTTAGATGTTGTGATGTGCACCAAAGAAACACACCTGATGGCACTCACTGCAATTACACTGATCCTCCTCAGTCTGGTCTGGCTCCCCCTCTTTTTCCCCTGCAAGCTGCAGCAGCTTACTTACAAGTCAGTCACTCACTTACACTGACAGTCACAGACTAGTACTGCTGCTGCTGCTGGAAAAACGAGTGACGTGTCAATGTTGCTGCCGACCATCTGCCAGTATTGAATTTGTCTTCCTAAGAGGAACGCTGGCTGCATGCTGATCCTCATCAGTGGCTGGCGTTGGCAAAGTATAGAAGAAGAGAGGTGGGCATGTGGCGGGTGTGACGGGTGGGCGTGCAAGCAGCATGATGTAATCACATCACGCTGTTTTTGTACATGGAGGTGAAGCCGAGAGTTTGAAAGCCGGTGGCAATGGCACCCTTAATTAACCAGGAGTCTGGTCAGTAATGCAGTCCTGACAGGGTGCAGCGCAGAGGGGACAGTAATCAGCCTGCTCGGCGATCGCTGCATCAGGCATGTGAGATCAGGGTGCCAGACATTAGGGGGTGCCTGTGCGCACCAGGAACCCCCCCTGCACACACCTATGTGGGTCAGCCACAATAAAAAGGGTTAAAATTTAAAATAAATAGGAACTTTATTTAAATAGGCCGTCCCTCCTTGCCACCAAACCATTTGTTTAATAATAAAGCTGACATTTTTATTTGCCAAAATTATTCCTGTTGTTGGTGTCAGTTATTTCCTTAGAGTATGTCTTGAGTATGCATGTGAATGAAGGATAGTCTACGATAGACATTTTAACTGTAGAATTAAAATTGAAGTTATATTTAATTTCTGACTGTAAATGAGTAGAGGCAGGAAGAAAAATCTCTGAATCAGGTTATATGTATATTAGTTTGGCTGATCATTAGGTTAGGAATATACATTACTAGCATATAGTCAATAGCACAAGCAGGAGTAGTAAATAACAGATGTTAAACAGACATATCTGGTAGGTGGTAATTAAGTAACCTGCAAGCACATCAAATGTTAGCACCAGCACAGAGGGCAAGCTGTAATAACAGGTTTAAAGACAGGCTAGAATACAGTATGTAGTGATATTGTTAGCAGATAACAAAGCAGATATAACAGATGCAGTGCAGTCCACAATATGCAATAATATACTGTAGCTAGCAGATATAACACATTTAAGACAATCAAGGATGTATGTAGTTATTAAGTACAACATCCAGCAAGAAATACAGTAATACATACAAACAATCCAGGAGGTAAATTTGCCAGTTGGAACTGTGCAGGAGCAGGCTGTTCTCAGGCATACACAGAGCCTCATGCAGTAGTAGGTGGCTGTGTAAATAGACACCTCCCTCATTCGTGTGTGATGGTACGCTATCAGCAGATGTTCTGCAGTTATCCATTTCTGTTTCCAAATATGGTTTGATGAAGAAACAAAAAGCCCAGGAACTTTCTGAGAATTTTCCCTTTCTGATTATAATTAATTGTTCCCTTCCATTCCAAGTGTCTGCTTATTTCTGGATTAAAAAAAACTAACATATTTTGAGCATACTTGCCTTCTTTGTAGTTCTCCTCTCCGGGTGAAGTCCAGAGGGGAGACGCTGCTAACCCGAAAAACCAGGAGTCTCCCGCAACCTCTAGGAGGTTAGGCATGTATCCATCCAGGGTCGGACTGGCCCACAGGTGAACAGGGGAAACCCTTGGTGAGCCCTCCTCCTCTAGGGATCAAGTTCCAGACTTTATCCTAGTGCACTTGAATTAAGCATTATACATATGTTACATTATACTTCACAAGAATATAGTTTATTATATATTTACTAAGGGGCACAGAACATGTACTCTGTAATGGTTAGCCAAACCTCTGTGGTGGGTGGCCACACCCATACTGGAGTCTGGTCACACTCTTAAGCATGGGCCCCTACAACACCATTCCCCCAGTGGGCCCTTCATATCCCAGTCCAACACTGTATGAATCATAGCCATTTTTAGACTGATTCTGTCTCAGTCTCACACAGATATACAAATATCGCAAGCACAGGTGGACTGTGTATGCTAAGAGCTCAGTTTTGTTAGTATATGGAGTGCGCTGCTGCACTGTCACCATGATGCTCCTTTAATGAAGCATTTGTCCTTTACCAAGATGGCAACCTTTAGGTCTTTTGGGCATGCATGTTTCCATCTTGCCATTCTGTTTTTCAGTGCCACAGTACTGCATGGACATGTAATACTCAGCACCGGGGTTACCCTACAATATCCTGTATAATGCTGATTACTGGTGTCACTGTGAGTACGGCTGTAAAAGTGCACTGTAATAAACCTAAGCTCCTATGTAAGTCTATCCACTTGGGGTGCCTTAAATACTTCTGTCTGGTGGTGTCTATTACTTATCACCTGTGTACATCTCAAAATAGTGCACACATTTCAACAGTTTTTTTTACTTCCTGCTGCTTTATTTATGCAAATAAAATGCATATTTTGAGCGAAAGAGACGTTTGGCGTGACCAAGTCGCCCAGGACCTGACATGGGAAGAGAGGCTATTTGGCGTTACTGTAGCCACAGTAAACTGTATGTTGTATTTTTAGCAGGCACTGCACAGAAAGATACCCTATGACAAACAGGTGGATACGGTATTCTGAGGATATGGTGTTCTACATATTCTGCACTTGAAGAGTCAAAAATACATTCAAAATTAAATTCAAATGTCACTGGCTTAAAAGTAAGCTTATCAGATTTCATAAGCTTCATGATCAAATACTGTACATTCAATCTTCACTGAATGTTGTGTATAATGATCCATACATAATATTATTTATACATCAGCTTGAAAATGAATAACCTTACAATGATTTCGTTAAGCAGTTTCTATGACAACGATAACTAACGACAAGTTGCATTCTGTTTCTAGAGAAGTTTCAACTCTATTTAAAGTAACCCATCATCACGTTTTCTTTTTACAATCATTGTGACAATTTGTAGCAAAATCCAACCTGTTGTTTGAAAGAACAAAAAGTTATAGTTTAATTTCCCCTTTTAACTTGCAGTAAACAGAGTGCTGAGTCTTTGTAGGAACTCATACAAGCAAGTTAAATTATCACAGCTGCACACAGCTCATATTTCTATTTCAGTGGTTCTCAAACTCGGTCCTCAGGACCCCACACGGTTCACGTTTTCCATGTCACCAGCAGCTACTCTGTGTATCACCAACTGTCACATTTAAAAAATCTACAGGTGACCTGCAAAACATGGACCGTGTGGGGTCCTGAGGACCGAGTTTGAGAACCTGTGTTCTATTTTAACAAAGTATATAAATCCTTAAAACCTGAGTGGCCTCTTTAAACTACTGAAGGCAATATTATTTTTCCGCAGGTATTGTTTTCCAATACAAAACTTGCAGAAGCATTGTTTTTAAGCTGCTATATTTTATTGTTCATTGGAACCTCAAAATAAAATGATTCAGAATGCAGGTTATTATAAAGAAGAGCAATCTGGTAGAGAGAGCGGATAATACAATTGTATAATCTGTGCCTTTTGCTTATTTCCAATATACAGTGTTGCTCTTCAGGGCTTGGATATAAAAAATCTATATTGCAATTTGGTAAAGCAAAACAACAACAAAAGCCATTAAAACAGAGCCCCTCGTTCCTAAAAGGAAGATTTTTTTTATCAAAAGGGGATAGAATGGCATCATTTTGTAGCTGCTTCTTTTTTATACACACTTGAAATTTCACGCTATACAGTTTTGTGAGAGTTATTTGGCACAGATGCCATTTTCTATGAGTTAGAAGAACCGAGGCCTCACTTACAGTAAGTCTAAACTTCAGTTATACTAACAATGGTGTACTGATCTTTGTAATCTGTGTTATCTTGAGCAGAGGCGTAACTAGGGTTTTTGGAGCCCAGGGCAAGATCAATAATGGCGCCCTCCCCCCCCAAAAAAAAAAAAACTACAAAGGAAACTATGTGCGCACACCACTGACACGCACTGAAAAGAATGGCCACTGTGTATAAAGATGTCAGGATGTGTATGTGGAGGTGCAGTGGTTGAAGTGTACATTTTTAAGTGGGGGTATGGAAAGGTGAAGGATGCAATTATGTGTGCTCCGGAAAAGGGGGCGTGGCCACTCTAAAGGGGATGTGTCCTTCAGTGTAGTAGGACCCATTAGTACTGGTGCCCCTTTAACATTATAGCACACGGTATAAGCCGAAATTCACATACTAGCACATGGTATGAGCCGAAATTCACATTATACCACATGGTGTGAGCCAAAATTCTCATTATACCACATGGTGTGAGCCAAAATTCTCATTATACCACACGGTATGAGCCGAAATTCACATACTAGCACACGGTATGAGCTGAAATTCCCATTATACCACACGGTATGAGCCGAAATTCACATTATACCACACGGTGTGAGCCGAAATTCCCATTATACAACATGGTATGAGCCGAAATTCACAAACTAGCACACGGTATGAGCTGAAATTCCCATTATACCACACGGTATGAGCCGAAATTCACATACTAGCACACGGTATGAGCTGAAATTCACATTATACCACACGTTATGAGCCGAAATTCACATACTAGCACACGGTATGAGCCGAAATTCACATTATACCACATGGTATGAGCCGAAATTCACATACTAGCACACGGTATAAGCCGAAATTCACATTACACCACACGGTATGAGCCGAAATTCACATTATACCACACGGTATGAGCTGAAATTCACATTATACCACACGGTATAAGCCGAAATTCACATACTAGCACACGGTATAAGCCAAAATTCACATTACACCACACGGTATGAGCCGAAATTCACATTATAGCACACGGTATGAGCTGAAATTCACATTATACCACACGGTATGAGCCGAAATTCACATACTAGCACACGGTATAAGCCAAAATTCACATTACACCACATGGTATGAGCCGAATTTCACATACTAGCACACGGTATGAGCCGAAATTCGCATTATACCACACGGTATGAGCCGAAATTCACATACTAGCACACGGTATGAGCCAAAATTTGCATTACACCACACGGTATGAGCCGAAATTCACATACTAGCACACGGTATGAGCCGAAATTCGCATTACACCTCACGGTATGAGCCGAAATTCACATACTAGCACACGGTATGAGCCGAAATTCGCATTACACCACACGGTATGAGCCGAAATTCACATACTAGCACACGGTATGAGCCTAAATTCACATAACACCACACGGTATGAGCCAAAATTCACATACTAGCACACGGTATGAGCTGAAATTCATATTATACCACACGGTATGAGCCGAAATTCACATACTAGCACATGATATGAGCCGAAATTCACATTATACCACATGGTATGAGCCGAAATTCACATACTAGCACACGGTATAAGCCAAAATTCACATTACACCACACGGTATGAGCCGAAATTTACATACTAGCACACGGTATGAGCTGAAATTCGCATTATACCACACGGTATGAGCCGAAATTCACATACTAGCACACGGTATGAGCCAAAATTTGCATTACACCACACGGTATGAGCCGAAATTCACATACTAGCACACGGTATGAGCCGAAATTCGCATTACACCACACGGTATGAGCCGAAATTCACATACTAGCACACGGTATGAGCCGAAATTCGCATTACACCACACGGTATGAGCCGAAATTTACATACTAGCACACGGTATGAGCCGAAATTCACATAACACCACACGGTATGAGCCAAAATTCACATACTAGCACACGGTATGAGCTGAAATTCATATTATACCACACGGTATGAGCCGAAATTCACATACTAGCACATGATATGAGCCGAAATTCACATTACACCACATGGTATGAGCCGAAATTCACATACTAGCACACGGTATGAGCCGAAATTCACATTATACCACACGGTATGAGCCAAAATTCACATTATAGCACATAGAATGAGCCGAAATACACATTATAGAGTGAGGGGATCCTACCCCCTTAATTAACAAGGCCAGCGGGGCACTGCGGTGAGGGGAGTCTACCCCCTTAATTAACTAATCCTGCGGGGCACTGTGGTGAGGGGAGCCTACCCCCTCAATTGACTAATTGCAGAGTTTTGCAGCGGAAGTGTTACAGCGATTTCTCACCCCAAGCTGCGGCGCTTTTGCCACCTCCGACACTCCACGTCTTTGGCGCCACCCGGGATGCAGAGCACCGCACCGGGAATGCACCCTTTTCAGTGTGGTCTGCTGCGCTCCGAAGGGGGGTCTTCTCTCCAGCTGCAGGATCCCGATCTGCGCCATCCTCCCCGCTGTTCCGCGCCGTCTTTTTTAAGCCAGCTGGGTTCTTCTATGGGTCCTTGCTCTGGTAAGCGGGTGTCCTCCGCGATGCTGGTGCTCCCGTCGTTGGTCAGTCTCCTCCCTTGCTGCAGGGTCCCGGTCCGCTGAAGGTTGGATGTCCTTCCCCGGTCCTGCGGCTGGCTGGATTCCTCTTCTGCGGCGTCTTCTCCACTCAGCATGGACGGCTCTGGTCACTCCGGTGACAGGCGTAGGCGTGGGCAGCTCCTCCCTGGCATTGGTCATCTCCTGGTCCTGCGGCACGCTCCCTCGCGTCTCTTCAGCCGGTGCGCAGGTCTCCGTTCCCGGGGTGCACAGCCAACTCCCTCTTCCAGGGTGAGTCCTCCAGAACCTCCGGCCTCCTTCCTACATGTTGCTGTCTGCACACTGCTAATTAAAAAAAAAAAATTATATATACACATATATATATATATATATACATACATACATATATATATATATATATATATATACACACATACACACACTTCCGGGTCTGTGGAGAAGTGCCGGTATGTCATAGCGCAGTATACCGGCCCACTTCGACCACTGTGTACATATAATATAATATATATATATATATATATATATATATATACACATACATATATACACACACACACATAATACATACATGGAAAACACACACATACACAATTATACACAGACACACTGAACATATACATACATACATATACACACACGTAGAAGACATACACACAAACAAGTAGACAAACACACACTTACACTGACACTGACACCTGAACGAGGCTGAGGTATGGCAGTGCTGTGCTGACTGGTGGCTCGGGCAGGACCAGGGGAATTCTCATCGCTAGGCTCCGCCTAGCCAATATGACACCCTTCAATGAGAAAAATCATGTTGGCTCCACCACTCACCGACCCGCGAATCGCGGCATAAAGCCGCGAGGGGGCGGGGCTACAATCGCTGGCTAATGCCTGCACACTGACGCGGCTGTGGGCGCATGGGGCGAGCAGGCCGTGCCGGTGCTGGTGGCGCCCCCCTCTGCTGGCCCCCCTCTGCCACGGCGCCCAGGGCACGTGCCCTGCTCGCCCTGTGCTTGTTACGCCTCTGATCTTGAGCAATTTTACAGGAATTACATCTAGGATACAGTTTAGTAAATGGCTTCAGAGACAACTGTCTTAGATAACATTGGCTACATTCATAGGCACTGGTACGGGAGGGCAAGTAGGTGTCTCAAACCTCCGCCCCACCACCACCGAAAAATATATATTTGAGAGGAGCCAGTCAAAGTAATGGGTCACGGGCCGCAGTACTGCTGACATCTACAGTTGATATGGATAGGCAGTGACAGGATGAAGGTAATTCTCTTTTCAGCTGTTTTACCTACTCCCTCCCTACAGTCCTTTACGCAGGCCTCCAGGGACTACTCTACTCTGCACCCAGCTCCAACCACTGCAGTGTGTGGCTAGTTACTGTGGGCTGGCCGGCCCCTAACCTGGGATCAGCCCTTTTCCATTCTCAGCTCCCTCCTACTTCATATGTTCCTTAACTCTTCCCCCTCACCTCTACTTTATACACCCAACCCATTACCTCGTGGCACCCCATGACCTCCCCAGAGTTCCAACTGGGTTCAGCTGAAAATGTACCCTGTAAAGACTCATTACCTTCCATGCACAGCCTTAGCCAGGGAGCTATGAGTTGATCCCTTCTCTTTGTTTCTGCATAAAGTCACTCACCTATTAGTTATTTTCTGGGGAATATCCTCACTCAAGTTTTGGATCTGGATTGGTTTTGCCAAAACCACCCTTTCAGTTTTGGTTTTGGATCTGGATGATTTTTGAGGGGAAAAAAACACAAAAACAGCTAAAATCCGAATTTTGGGGTAATTTTGATCCTGCGGTATTATTTACCTCAATAACATTCATTTCCACTCATTTTCAGTCTATTCTGAACATCTCACACTTCACAATATTGGCCCTCATTCCGAGTTGTTCGCTCGCTAGCCGCTTTTCGCAGCAGTGCACACGCTAAGCCGCCGCCCTCTGTGAGTGAATCTTAGCTAAGCAGAATTGCGAACGAAGTATTCGCAATATTGCGAAAAGATTTTTCTTTGCAGTTTCTGAGTAGCTCCAGACTTACTCTTCCAGTGCGATCAGTTCAGTGCTTGTCGTTCCTGCTTTGACGTCACAAACACACCCAGCGTTCGCCCAGACACTCCCCCATTTCTCCAGCCACTCCCGCGTTTTTCCCAGAAACGGCAGCGTTTTTTCACACACTCCCATAAAATGGCCAGTTTCCGCCCAGAAACACCCACTTCCTGTCAATCACACTACGATCACCAGAACGAAGAAAAAACCTTGTAATGCCGTGAGTAAAATACCAAACTTCTTAGCAAATTTACTTGGCGCAGCCGCAGTGCGAACATTGCGCATGCGCAGTTAGCGGAAAATCGCACCGATGCAAAGGAAAAGAACGAGCGAACAACTCGGAATGAGGGCCATTGTTTTTAGGCCAAAAGGTTGCACCGAGGTAGCTGGATGACTTCGCTAAGCGACACAAGTGGGCGGCACAAACACCTGCCCCATCTAGCAGTGGCACTGGAGTGTCAGTGTCACGATCCGGGTATCTGGACGCCATTTCTTACCCATCAGATGCCTCCTAAGGCTGGCTCAGCGCTCCAGGACCGGATCCCATCTGTTATCCTAATGTTCACATTCCTGCATCCTCTCCTGTCTCTCTGAGACGCTGTCACAGTAACGCCTTATTACATCTGGCATGGCGTCTCCCGCGGCCTCCGCCGCCGTCCCTGAGCTTCTGCATGCAGAGTGTCAGAGTGGCGATTACGTCAGCCGCGGCCTCCGCTGTGTCCGCGTGGTTGGATGTGCACTTGTCAGCCTGGCGTCTCCTGTCTCCAGTGGCCGGCGCCGCCATTACTGTTTTCATTACCACATGGATTACAAACCAAACTTCCCTCCAAGTGTCTGCATGGGCGCAGCCATCTTGGATTCTGTCAGCTGATCATTTCCTCCAATCTGTTGTCAGTATTGTTAATCTGCATAATTGCCTAGCCAATCCCTTCCTTGCTGCAGGTATAAATACACTGTGCCTGAGCAAGGAAGGCGTCAGTGCTTTGGTTGTCAAACCTAGTTCCTGTTTGTCTCTCTCCTGTGATTGTCTTCCAGGTTCCAGCTCCTGTCTCAAGACTTCCACCATAGAGACCCGCACCAGCATTCCACCTGCGGTGTAGCCTGACTCTCCAATCCATTGTGGATTCATCTGTTTCCAGCTACAACATTACCTGCTTCCAGCTCAGCTTCCAGCAGAGTACAGCTTCCCTTAAAGGGCCGGTGTCCTTTCTACACTTTACCACTCTCCACCGGTATTATTATTTCTCCGCTCTCAAGTTCTACATTTCAGTTCATATTTCATCGCTCCCAAGTTCATTTATTATTTAACTGGTTCCAGTCAGCATCCACTCCGTGCTAACAACAGTCTGGTTCCAGCCAGTATCCACAGCAGCTGTTTTATCTTCAGCAACCCAGCTTTTCCTGGAACACCAGCTGGCACAATCCTGGGTTATCTCCATTGCTACAGTCGGGCCTGGTAAGGACTTTCCATCTAGAAGATCATAAGAACTATCTCACACTACCAGTGCCCTGTGGCTCCTGCCATCCTGTAGTACCCAGGAACTGTATTTATTCTTTGCTGACTTTTACGTTTTCTTTTACTGCTGCTGTGTTGCGGAGTTGTCATAATAAACATCATTGACTTTTATCCAAGTTGTCGTGGTCACGCCTTCGGGCAGTTATTATTCATGTTACTTACATGTCCAGGGGTCTGATACAACCTCCCAGGTTCCGGTACATCTCAGCCCCTACAACTGAGGCTGCCTCCCGTCAGCTCAGGCCCTCAGTTGTGACAGTAAGCACTGACCTAATGAATCCAGCCGGAGACCAGGATCAAGCGGCCAGGCCGATGCAAGAACTGGCAGCCCGACTAGAACATCTGGAGGCTGCACAGGGCCACATCATCCGCTGTCTCCAGGATCTCTCTACTCGGCTGGATGGGATTCAGACAACTCTCCGTGGATCAGGCGCGTCTGGTGCGTCAACCACAGTGACTCCAGCTATAACCCCACCCACCTTACCCATTTCTGCTCCACGTCTTCATCTTCCAACGCCAGCAAAATTTGACGGATCTCCAAGATTCTGCAGGGGATTTCTCAACCAGTGTGAGATTCAGTTTGAGCTACAACCTGGCAATTTTCCCAGTGACCGTACAAAAATTGCCTACATTATTTCTCTTCTCAGTGGCTCAGCATTTGATTGGGCATCACCGTTATGGGAGAGGTCCGACACCCTGCTATCTTCCTACACTGCCTTCGTGTCAACATTCAGGCGCATCTTCGACGAGCCAGGCCGGGTAACCTCAGCTTCATCCGAGATTCTCCGTTTACGCCAGGGGTCACGTACTGTAGGACAATATCTGATACAGTTCCAGATCCTTGCATCCGAACTGGCATGGAACGACGAGGCCCTGTATGCTGCATTCTGGCATGGCTTATCTGAGCGTATTAAAGATGAGTTAGCTACCAGAGACTTACCTTCTAAGTTAGATGAGCTAATCTCACTCTGCACGAAAGTTGATTTACGTTTCAGAGAGAGAGCAACTGAGCGTGGAAGATCATCTGCTCCAAAATCTTCTGCTCCTCCTCCTCGTCAACTGTCACCATCTAAAGATGAGCCCATGCAACTTGGTCGTTCCCGTTTAACTCCTGCTGAGCGCCGAAGACGTCTCTCCGAGTTTCTCTGTCTCTATTGTGCAGCTCCGTCTCACACCATTAATGCCTGTCCCAAACGTCCGGGAAACTCCAAATCCTAGCTCGCCAAGGAGAGGGCCGGCTAGGAGTAATGATCTCCTCTCCATCTCCTCAAGATTGTAATCTCCCAGTCTCGCTTCAAGTTGCTCAACGTTATCGGAACGTCATTGCCCTCCTTGATTCCGGAGCAGCTGGGAACTTTATTACCGAAGCCTATGTTAAACGGTGGTCCCTACCCACCGAGAGACTTCCTTCGTCCATTTCTTTAACTGCCGTGGATGGCAGCAAAATTTTTGATGCAGTCATTTCTTTAAGGACTCTACCAGTTCGTCTGAGAGTGGGAGTTCTTCATTCCGAACTTATTTCTTTTTTAGTGATTCCAAGAGCCACACATCCTGTGGTCCTGGGCCTTCCATGGCTCCGTCTTCACAATCCTACAATTGATTGGACGACTACGCAAATCCTGGCATGGGGTTCCTCCTGTGCTGAGACATGTTTGTTTAAAGTATTGCCTGTCTGTTCTTCCTCCCCCAGGTCGTCTGATGTTCCACCTCCTCCATATCAAGATTTCACGGATGTGTTCAGTAAAGCTTCTGCTGATATCCTTCCTCCTCATAGAGAATGGGACTGTCCGATTGATCTCGTTCCAGGGAAGGTTCCACCTCGAGGCCGAACTTATCCGTTGTCTCTGCCTGAGACGCATTCTATGGAGGAATATATTAAAGAGAACCTAGCAAAGGGGTTCATTCGACCTTCTTCTCCAGCCGGCGCAGGCTTCTTTTTTGTAAAAAAAGAAAGAGGGTGGTCTGCGGCCGTGCATCGACTACAGAGGTTTGAACGACATTACCATCAAGAACCGTTATCCTTTACCCCTGATTACTGAGCTCTTTGAGAGAGTTAGCGGAGCTACCATCTTTACAAAGCTGGACTTGCGAGGTGCATACAATCTCATCCGGATCCGTGAGGGTGACGAGTGGAAGACCGCCTTTAACACCCGTGACGGACATTATGAGTACCTCGTCATGCCCTTCGGATTGAGCAATGCTCCAGCTGTCTTCCAGCATTTTGTCAATGAGATCTTCAGAGACATTCTATACCGTCATGTCGTGGTCTATCTAGACGATATCCTCATTTTTGCCAACGATTTAGAGGAACATCGTTTTTGGGTTAAAGAGGTTCTGTCCCGTCTCCGTGTCAATCATCTCTATTGCAAATTAGAGAAATGCGTCTTTGAAGTCAAGTCCATTCCGTTTCTAGGGTACATTGTGTCCGGTTCCGGACTAGAGATGGATCCTGAGAAACTACAAGCAATCCAAAATTGGCCGGTACCCTTAACCCTCAAAGGGGTCCAGAGGTTCTTAGGGTTCGCCAACTATTACCGAAAGTTTATACGAGACTTTTCCACCATTGTGGCGCCTATTACTGCTTTCACTAAGAAGGGTGCTAACCCGTCCAAGTGGTCTGAAGAAGCCATGCAAGCATTTCATCTTTTAAAACAAAGGTTCATCTCTGCGCCTGTTCTGAAACAGCCTGACATCGACTCTCCTTTCATCTTAGAGGTGGATGCCTCCTCCGTTGGAGTAGGAGCGGTGTTATCTCAGAGGGCTAAAGATGGCCATTTACACCCTTGCAGTTTCTTCTCCCGGAAGTTCTCCCCAGCTGAGCGCAACTATGCCATTGGCGACCAGGAGTTGCTAGCCATCAAGCTCGCTCTAGAAGAGTGGAGGTATCTGTTGGAGGGAGCTTCTCATTCAATCACCATACTTACAGACCACAAGAACCTTTTATATCTGAAAGGCGCACAATGTCTCAACCCTCGTCAGGCCAGATGGGCACTTTTCTTTTCCAGGTTCGACTTTAAACTCCAGTTCTGTCCGGGCTCTCAGAATCGCAAGGCCGATGCCCTTTCCCGCTCATGGGAGCAAGAAAATGAGTCAGAGTCTTCAGACAAGCATCCTATTATAAATCCGTTGGCATTCTCCATGGTAGGGATGGACTCTACGCCCCCATCAGGGAAAAGTTTTGTGAAGCCGATGCTAAGGAAGAAGCTCATGCATTGGGCCCATGCTTCCCGTTTTGTCGGACATACAGGTATCCAAAAAACCCTGGAGTTTATCTCTAGGTCCTATTGGTGGCCAACTCTGAAAAAGGACGTCTTGGAGTTTATTGCATCTTGCCCAAAGTGTGCCCAACATAAAGTATCCCGCCAGTCGCCTGCGGGGCAACTGGTTCCACTATCCGTTCCCCGTCGACCATGGACCCACTTGTCGATGGATTTCATTACAGACTTACCCATGTGCAACAAGTTCAATACCATCTGGGTGGTAGTTGACCGGTTCACCAAGATGGCACACTTCATTCCTCTCACCGGTCTTCCGTCAGCTTCCAAGTTGGCTCAAGTATTCATACAAGAGATCTTCCGACTCCACGGTCTTCCTGAAGAAATTATCTCAGATCGAGGAGTTCAATTCACAGCCAAATTCTGGCGAAGTTTATGTCAAGTCCTCCAAGTCAAGCTAAAGTTTTCCACGGCTTACCATCCTCAGACCAATGGTCAAACCGAGAGGGTGAATCAGGACTTGGAGGCCTTCCTCCGCATCTATGTGTCCTCCTCTCAAGATGACTGGGTTCAATTACTCCCCTGGGCCGAGTTCTGTCATAACAACCAGTATCATTCTTCATCTGCTTCAACACCATTCTTCACTAACTTTGGATTCCACCCTAAAGTTCCTGAGTTCCAACCGCTTCCAGCAACTTCTGTTCCCGCAGTGGATATCACCTTGCATCAGTTTGCCAATATCTGGAAGAGCGTACGATCAGATCTGCTCAAGGCATCGTTCAGGTACAAGAAGTTTGCGGATAAGAAGCGTCGAGCAGTTCCTGCTCTCAAGGTGGGTGATCGGGTATGGTTATCCACGAAGAATTTGAGGTTAAGAGTTCCCAGTATGAAGTTTGCACCTCGCTATATCGGTCCTTTCAAGATTGAACAAGTCATCAATCCTGTTGCTTACAGACTCCAGTTGCCTCCCTTCTTAAAAATACCCAGGACATTCCATGTTTCCCTGTTGAAACCGCTGATCTTGAATCGGTTTCATTCCTCACTTCCTCCAACTCCGAAAGTCCAAACTCAACGAGGCGTTGAGTATGAAGTGGCCAAGATCCTGGACTCACGTCACCGTTACGGTCAACTACAGTATCTTATTGACTGGAAGGGTTACGGCCCTGAGGAACGTTCATGGACCAATGCTTCTGATGTCCATGCTCCTGCCTTGGTCCGGAGATTCCATTCCAAGTTTCCTCAAAAGCCAAAGAAGTGTCCTGGGGCCACTCCTAAAGGGGGGGGTGCTGTCATTGTCACGATCCGGGTATCTGGACGCCATTTCTTACCCATCAGATGCCTCCTAAGGCTGGCTCAGCGCTCCAGGACCGGATCCCATCTGTTATCCTAATGTTCACATTCCTGCATCCTCTCCTGTCTCTCTGAGACGCTGTCACAGTAACGCCTTATTACATCTGGCATGGCGTCTCCCGCGGCCTCCGCCGCCGTCCCTGAGCTTCTGCATGCAGAGTGTCAGAGTGGCGATTACGTCAGCCGCGGCCTCCGCTGTGTCCGCGTGGTTGGATGTGCACTTGTCAGCCTGGCGTCTCCTGTCTCCAGTGGCCGGCGCCGCCATTACTGTTTTCATTACCACATGGATTACAAACCAAACTTCCCTCCAAGTGTCTGCATGGGCGCAGCCATCTTGGATTCTGTCAGCTGATCATTTCCTCCAATCTGTTGTCAGTATTGTTAATCTGCATAATTGCCTAGCCAATCCCTTCCTTGCTGCAGGTATAAATACACTGTGCCTGAGCAAGGAAGGCGTCAGTGCTTTGGTTGTCAAACCTAGTTCCTGTTTGTCTCTCTCCTGTGATTGTCTTCCAGGTTCCAGCTCCTGTCTCAAGACTTCCACCATAGAGACCCGCACCAGCATTCCACCTGCGGTGTAGCCTGACTCTCCAATCCATTGTGGATTCATCTGTTTCCAGCTACAACATTACCTGCTTCCAGCTCAGCTTCCAGCAGAGTACAGCTTCCCTTAAAGGGCCGGTGTCCTTTCTACACTTTACCACTCTCCACCGGTATTATTATTTCTCCGCTCTCAAGTTCTACATTTCAGTTCATATTTCATCGCTCCCAAGTTCATTTATTATTTAACTGGTTCCAGCCAGCATCCACTCCGTGCTAACAACAGTCTGGTTCCAGCCAGTATCCACAGCAGCTGTTTTATCTTCAGCAACCCAGCTTTTCCTGGAACACCAGCTGGCACAATCCTGGGTTATCTCCATTGCTACAGTCGGGCCTGGTAAGGACTTTCCATCTAGAAGATCATAAGAACTATCTCACACTACCAGTGCCCTGTGGCTCCTGCCATCCTGTAGTACCCAGGAACTGTATTTATTCTTTGCTGACTTTTACGTTTTCTTTTACTGCTGCTGTGTTGCGGAGTTGTCATAATAAACATCATTGACTTTTATCCAAGTTGTCGTGGTCACGCCTTCGGGCAGTTATTATTCATGTTACTTACATGTCCAGGGGTCTGATACAACCTCCCAGGTTCCGGTACATCTCAGCCCCTACAACTGAGGCTGCCTCCCGTCAGCTCAGGCCCTCAGTTGTGACAGTCAGACAGGATGGCACTTTTAAAAACTAGGCCCCAAAGAGTACATCATGCAAAGAAAAAAAAAAAGGTGTACAGAGGTCGCTGGGTGACTAAGCTAAGTGACACAAGTGTGCGGCACAAACACCTGGCCCATCTAGGAGTGGCACTGCAGTGTCAGACAGGATGACACTTTTAAAAACTAGAAACCAAACAGATCATCATAAAAAGAAGAAAAAGAGGTGCAATGAGGTAGCTGGATGACTTTGCTAAGCGACCCAAGTGTGTGGCACAAACACCTGGCTCATCTAGGAGTGGCACGCAGTGGCTGAATGTCGAAATTGGCCCAACCTTTTTTCGGGCCACTGACAGCATTTCCTGCACGCCCCTGTCATTTTTCAAAAAATTCTGCACCACCAAATTAATGGTATGTGCAAAACATGAGACATGCTGAAATTTGCCCAGATGTAATGCGCGCACAATATTGGTGGACTTATAGAGCAGTACCCCTGGACTTATACGGCACTACCCCTGGACTTACATGGCAGTACCCCTGGACTTATATGGCTGCACCACTGCACTGGACTTATACGGCAGTACCCCTGGACGTATACGGCAGTACCCCTAGATTTATATGGCAGCACCACTGGACTGGACTTATACAGCAGTACCCCTGGACATATATGGCAGTACCACTGGACTTATACGGCAGTACCCCTGGACTTATACGGCAGTACCACATGACTTATATGGCAATACCACTGGAATTATATGGTAGTACCCCTGAACTAATATGGCTACACCTCTGGACTGGACTTATATGGAAGTACACCTGGACTTATGCGGCAGCACCACAGGACTGGACTTATATGGCAGTACCCCTGGACTTCTACAGAAGTACCCCTGGACTTGTATGGCAGGACCCCTGGACTTATACAGCAGTACCCCTGGACTTATATGACTGCACCACTGGACTGGACTTATACAGCAGTACCCCTGGACTTATACAGCAGCAACACTGGACTTATGGCAGCACAGGACACCACCACTGGACTGATGCAGCACAACACAGCACCACTGGACTGGACATATACAGCAGCACCACTGGACTAATGGCAGCACAGGACACCACCACTGGACTTATGGCAGCACGGGACACCGCCACTGGACTTATGGCAGCACAGGACACCACCACTGGACTTATGGCAGCACAGGACACCACCACTGGACTGATGCTGCACAGGACGTCACCACTGGACTGGACATATACAGCAGCACCACTGGACTTATGGCAGCACAGGACACCACCACTGGACTTATGGCAGCACAGGACACCACACCTGCACTGATGCAGCACAACACAGCACCACTGGACTGGTCATATACAGCAGCACCACTGGACTTATGGCAGCACAGTACACCACCACTGGACAGATGCAGCACAAGACAGCACCACTGCACTAGACTGGACTTATACAGTAGCACTGGACTTATGGCAGCACAGGACACCACCACTGTGACTGGATTGATGCAGCACAAGACACCACCACTGGACTGATGCAGCACAAGACAGCATTGGAATGACACATAAGAGCAGGTCACCACCCCATGCGCCATACCACTTTCCCGCACAGACACTGAGAAGACACGTCCTCTCGCTACACTCTCCAGGACTGGAGTGAAAATGACGTGCGGCTCCTTATATGGAATCCAAAACCCACGAGATTCCGACAGTGGGCTGATGACGTTTTGAGTCGTTCTGGTTTACGAGTCTGGCAGGAAAACCTGAGCCGGACTCAAGACGTGATGTTCGGTAGTGTTCGGTTCTCAGGGAACTGAACCCACTCATCCCTACTTTATATTTCTCTTAAATCATCTTGCATACAATAATCCCTATTAACAATTACACACACATTGAACACAATTTAACCAAATAAACGGCATATTTCAAATATAACAAAAACAATATAGCTATACAATAAAATAATAATAATAAAAGTAATAATAACCCAATCCAATATAATATTGCCCAGTATATAACTAATGACATATAATCAATTAGTAGATTCCATGCGTAGGACCAGGGCTAGAAAAGTAACTGCAAGTCTTTTAACACTGTGTGACATGAGGTGCAGGCTGAGCAAAGTAAAAGTCCTACTTGTGTTGTCACATTCTCGTACTTAGCATCTAATTGGATCAATTCTACGACAAGCCCTTTAAGTGCTATGCCACAGTAATGCATTCTACCAGATCTGGGGTGGGATGTATTACCCAAGAAATGCAAAACTTCGGAAACTGATATTTTCAAAGGTCAGACCGCATTTTTCCATATGTACAAAGTTCCCAGAAGCAAAACATTCCGGAGCTTGTTCATGATAGGCAACATCATCTTTAGATGGCATTGCCTAATAGAAGCATACGGGCTTCTCGCCATATAATTCCACAAGAGGGATCAAAAAAAGGGTCCCACCCAGGGTCATCCATGGCTCTTGCATACACAGCATTCCTGAGTCTGAAACCCAGAAGTCCTCTCATCGCAATGGAAAGCTCTTATCAGAATAACTGTTCTTTGTGATTTTAATAACAGTGCAATTGTTCATGCATACAGTGTTACTAAATGCAACTAGGCATGGGATCAGTGGTAGGATGTATCACATCAAAAATGCAAAGCTTGATACATTTCCCCCTTGGAAGTTTAAAGGACTCCCTAACATAGATTATAATGTGCAATACGCAAAACTGGCACAAATACCATTTAGAAATAATGTATATGAGTTCCTATATCTCAAAAGTCTAGAGAAGTGGTTCCCATACTTTTTTGATTCATGGCGCCCTAGAGTATCAGAAGTTTTGCACGGCACCACTAGGCCAAAAACGTCTTATTGGGAAATTTAGAAAGAAATATTGAATTAAGTAAAGTATCGTGAGGGACACAATTTGCATCTGTTTGCCCACATCTTATGAATGGCAGCCACCAGCACTGGTTTTGCCTGTTACCTTGATCATAAATAATTTGTAGTGGTCCTGGACCACCAATCCAAGGCACCCCTGCAAGTGCCCTAAGGTACCTCAGGGTGCCTAGGCAAACAGTTTGAGAACCACTGGTCTAGAGTAAGCTACACATTATGTTTACATTTGCTTTACATGTGAGTGCTACAGTAACTCTATTTTTCTGTTGACAGCCATTTTTGTTAAAAAGTGGCATATTGTGACTTTTAAATTACCTAACTGATAGGACAGTCCATGAACATGGCTCTCACTGTAGCCACAACTTTATTAAAAATATCTGATTTTCTGATATGCTTTTGAAAATATATTTGTGAATGTTATTAGTAGTTTTCTTTTATGAGCCAAATTCTATTTAGGATTAGTGGTTCTTTAAAGTGAGCTATCTCAAACACAAACACAGTGAGCTTTCCCTAACTACATAAATAAAAAGGTCCAAAAAATTATTTAAGCATACTGTAAGTGGTCATTCAAGATATGCCATAAATGTAATGTTTATAAATTACATACAGTAGAATTCTAATTATCTGAACTAATAGTTCAGAATATCCATTTGTCTGTCAAAAGGTCACATATTAAACTCATAAAAATCAATGTGGTTTTTTGGTAGTTATATAATATGACTCACTTCCTCTGAGGTTAAAATATCACTTTTTTTATTTATGTTACTGTAAATTGTGTTTGAATAATTGCCATTTTAGATTATTGGTGTTGAACTAATCAGCATTCTACTGTACAATAATTGAATTATTAAGATGCAATTTTGTCATAAAAATCAATTATTCATTGTAGCAGGTACAGTATAGCTGAACTTACTTTTGTTCCACATGCAACATGCATTATTTTTAAAGCATGTTTTCTATTTGCAACTACTGTAAGCTTATCTCCAAGAATACTGCACCAAGGCAGATAGTTAACAACTCATAGCGATACATCATGGTACACCATGTTTAACTATTCTTATATTCTAAATACACAGATCAAATATATATATTTTTTCACAATATATTTAGCAAGTATAAGCCCTATTTCAAATACAAATTTGCTTGACCTTTTTCTTTATTTAGATTTTCAAGAATAGCTTAACATTTACGATTTTGACATACAAGATTTAATAGACCTCATCATTAGAAGCTGTTGAAAAAATGCCTAATAATAATATTATAACAATAATTATTTAAGTTGTCCTCAGTGGTGCAGAGGAAAACAGAATGAATATGTGTTTATATCAGGCATTGGTGTAACCTAGAGGATAAATTACATATGTTGCTTAGCAACTTAGAAATTCTCAAATGGCTTCAAGAGCACAATTTTCTATGCTGCTGGCAGCTTCACTCAAATGCCTTACAGACCAGAGTTGCTTAATAAAATATACATGTACTATCAACAGACTGTGCTGTTTGGATACAGTGTACTTGAATTAAAAAAAAGTACAGAAAGTAAAGAGATTAGACAATCACAGACCAAAGATTCATCAAGAGAAGTGTTCTACCAAGTACGTTATATGGTATTTATTTCACTGACATGTTCTGTTACAAATTGTGCACAGAGTTAAAAACAAAACTTCTGTACTTTTAGTAATTGACAACTGCCTTGCAGGTTACCTTTAAATATTTATAAGTTGTCCAGTGGTTTCTTATATCAATGACCTTAGCTTATCACTAAAAACTATGTATATATATAGAGAGAGAGAGAGAGAGAGAGAAAGAGAGAGAGAGAGAGATAGGGGGATGTACGGCAGACACTTTTTGTGTTTTGTGTTTGGATCTGGATCTCCACTCGTGTTTTGGATCTGGATTGGTTTTGCCAATGCCACACTTTCGGGTTTTGGTTTTGGATATGGATGATTTAAAAAAAAAAAAAAAAAAGCTAAAATCACAGAATTTGGGGGTAATTTCATCCTATGGTATTATTAACCTCAATAACGTTCATTTAGACTCATTTCCAGTCTATTTTGGACATCTCACACCTCACAATACTGTTTTTAGACCAAAAGGTTGAACCAAAGTCGCTAGACGACTAAGCTAAGCCACCCAAGTGGCCGACACAAACACCTGGCCCATCTAGGAGTGGCACTGCAGTGGCAGACATGATGGCAGTTTTAAAAACTAGGCCCCAAAGAGCACATCATGCAGAGAATAAAAAGAGGCGCAAGATGGAATTGTCCTTGGGCCCTCCAACCCACCCTTATGCTGTATAAACAGGACATACACACTTTAACAAACCAATCATTTCAGCGACAGGGTCTGCCACACCACTGTGGTTGAAATAATTGGTTAGTTTGGGCCCCCACAAAAAAGAAGCAATTAATCCCCCCACCAAAAAAGAAGCAATTAATCTCTCCTTGCACAAATTGGCTCTACAGAGGCAAGATGTCATCCTCATCCTCTAATTATTCAACCCTTTCAGTGTGTACATCCTCCTCCTCACAGAGTATTCATTCGTCCCCACTGGAATCCACCATTATAGGTCCCTGTGTACTTTCTGGAGGCAATTGCTGGTAAAGGTCTTCCTGGAGGAATTTATAATTCATTTTGATGATCTTCTCCACATTTTGTGGAAGTAACCTCCTATGCCAATCGCTGATAAGGTTACCGGCTGCACTAAACACTATTTCATAGTACACATTGGAGGAGGGTAACTTAAGTAGAAATAAAGCCAGTTTGTGCAAGGGTCTCCAAATTGCCTCCTTTTCCTGCCAGTATACATACGGAATGTCTGACATCACTACTTGGATACTGTCACCCACATAATCCTCCACCACTCTTTCAATGGTGACAGCATCATATGCAGTGACAGTAGATATGTCAGTAATTGTTGGCAGCTCCTTCAGTCTGGACCAGATGTCAACACTTGCTCCTGGCTGGCCTGCATCACCGCCAGTGGGTGGGCTACGAAATGTTATCCTTTTCCTCACAGCCCAAGTTGCGGGAGAATATGAAGGAGGAGCTGTTGACTGGTCACGTTCTGCTAGAGTTGACAATTTACTCACCAGCAGGTCTTTGAACCTCTGCAGACTTGTGTCTGTAGCAAGAGAGATAAAATGTAAGCTTTAAACCTAGGATCGAGCACTGTGGCCAAAATGTAGTGCTCTGATTTCAACAGATTGAACACCCTTGAATCCTGGCAAAGCAAATGAAGGGCTCCATCCACAAGTCCCACATACTTATCGGAATCACTCCATCTTAGCTCCTCCTTCAATTTATCAAGTGGCAAGTTCGAATAGTTTGGGAACCTTGCACAACATGGAAATCATTCTCCACTGTGCTTGAGTCAGGTGCATTCCCCCTCCTTTGACTATATCGTAGGTGGATGTATAGGCTTGAATTTCATTTTGCTGCTCCTCCATCCTCTGAGGCATATAGAGTGTTGAATTCCACCTCGTTACCACCTCTTGTTTCTGGTGATGGCAGGGCAGGTTCAGAAGTGTTTGCTGGCACTCCAGTATTCGGCATGCAGTCGCTGAATGTCAAAAGTGGACTGCAATTTTTTAGGCCACCAACAGCATCTCCTGCACGCCCCTGTTATTTTTCAAAAAATTCTGCACCACCAAATTAATTGTATGTGTAAAACATGGGACATGCTGGAATTTGCCCAGATGTAATGCATACACAATATTGGTGGCATTGTCATATATCACAAATCCCCAGGAGAGTCTAAGTGGGGTAAGCCATTGTGCGATGATGTCCCTCAGTTTCCGTAAGAGGTTGTCAGTGGTGTGCCTCTTATGGAAACCGGTGATACACAATGTAGCCTGCCTAGGAATGAGTTGACGTTTGCAAGATACTGCTACTGGTGCTGCAGCTGTTGTTGCTGTGGGATGCAATACATCTACCCAGTGGGCTGTCACAGTCGTGCAGTCTTTAGTTAGCCCTGCTCCACTTGTCCACATGTTCGTGGTTAAGTGGTTAACCGCATTTTTCAGGACACTGAGGAAACTTTTCTTAATGTCCCACTACAGTCCGGGAATCGCTTGCCTAGTGAAGTGGAATCTAGATTGAAGTTGGTACCGGGAACACAGTACGTCCATCAACTGTCTAAATACCACTGCACTAATGACAGATACAGGATGCACGTCTTAGACCAGCACAGTTGTTATGGCCTCAGTAATCCACTTTGCAACAGGGAAACTGCTGTCATATTTCATCTTCCTTGCTAAGGACTGTTGAACAGTCAATAGCTTAGTTGAAGTAGTACAAGTGGTTTTCCGACTTCCCCTCTGATTGACTCCCAGCAGCCACAACAGCAGCAGTAGGCATACAACACAAGGATACGCCTAGAGGAATCCCGGTTAGGAGAGAACTCATCAGTTATGCCAGTGATATGGCCTGTAGGATTACTTACGTTCCTGACTGAGGAGGAAATTGACATTGAGTGAGTTGGTGGTGTGGCTTGTAGGAGCTTGGATACAAGAGGAAGAAGGGATTTAGGTGTCATTGGACTGCTTACGCTCTTACTCAAAGTTTCACAACTTGACAATGACTTCTGATAAATGCACTGCATGTGACGTATAAGGGAGAATGTTCCTAGGTGGTTATTGTCCTTATCCCTACTTATTACAGATTGACAAAGGCAACACATGGCTTGACACCTGTTGTCCAGATTTGTGGAGAAAGAATTCCACACTGAAGTGGTGTCTTTTTTTGGTACTTTGCCCAGGCATGACAATGGGCTTTCTCATCCCATGGCCAACAACTGTCTCCACTGGTGCTTTATTCAAACAAACCACATACCATCAGAATCCTCATTGTCAACTTCCTCCTCAGCACCAGCTACACCAATATCCTCAACATGACACACGTCTACAGTGACAGCCTCAATCTTAATATCAGCAACTGGACTAGCATTGCTCCTCCCAGCACTTGCAGGGGTACTGCAAATGATGGTAGGAACCTCCTCTTTCCATATAGTTTTGGGAAGGTCAGTCCTAGACATCGCAACTGCGGACACACTTGGACTCTCCTTGGGGATTTGTGATATCTCTGAATGCACAGATGTTTTTTCCTGTGCTTTAACAATCTCAGTTTTTTAAATTTTTCGAGAGGAAGGAGGGCTTCCATCCTCATGAGAAGCTGAGCCACAAGTAATGAACATAGGCCAAGGCTTTAGCCGTTCCTTGCCACTTTGTGTCGTGAATGGCATATTGCCAATTTTACATTTCTCATCAGATAATTTCTTTTTTATCTGACTATTAATTTTTGCATCTTGGATTTTACATGCCCTCTATGACATTGGGCATTGGCCTTAGCAGACGACGTTGATGGAAGTGCATCGTCAATGTCATGACTGGTGGCAGCAGCAGCTTCAGCAATAGTACTAAGTACTGGAAGTGGTTCCTGATCTTCAACTATTTTTTCCTCCAAATTGTTCTCCATTTCACAGGGCAGCGCCATTGTATTATTACAGCACACAGAATCGTACACCTTTATTTTCACAGCACCCCTGTTTTCTTACAGTATACAGGACCAGTGTACTTTTATTTTAACAAGAGCAGCACCCCTGTATTTTCACAGCATACAGGGCCAGTGTGCTTTTATTTTAACAATTACAACCCTGAAATTTTTCAGCATACAGGGCCAGTGTAATATTTTAACAACTGCACCCCTGTATTTTTACAGCATAAAGGGCCAGTGTACTTTTATTTTAACAACTGCACCCCTGAATCTTTACAGCATACAGGACCAGCATGCTTTTATTTTAACAGTTAATCCCCTGAATTTTTATAGCATACATGGCCAGAATAATATTTTAACAACTGCACCCCTGTATTTTCACAGCATACAGGATCAGTGTGTTTTTATTTTAACAACTGCACCCCTGCATTTTTACAGCATACAGGGCTAGTGTGCTTTTATTTTAACAACTGCACCCCTGAATCTTTACAGCATACAGGACCAGCATGCTTTTATTTTAACAGTTAATCCCCTGAATTTTTACAGCATACATGGCCAGGGTAATATTTTTACAACTGCACCCCTGTATTTTCACAGCATACAGGACCAGTGTGTTTTTATTTTAACAACTGCACCCCTGAATTTTTACAGCATACAGGGCCAGTGTAATATTTTAACAGTAGCACCCCTGTATTTCTACAGCATATAGGACCAGTGTGCTTTTATTTGAAAAACTGCATCCCTTAATTTTTAGAGCATACAGGACCAGTGTGCTTTTATTTTAACAGCAGCAGCTCCCCTGAACTTATACAGCGCAAAAGACTGGACCAGCACCCCTGTATTTTAACAGCGTGCTTCTATTTTAACAACCACTCCCATGATTATTTACAACATACAGAGCAAGTGTAATTTTTTAACAACTGCAAACCAGTATTTTGACACCATACAGTAACAGTGTGCTTTATTTTAACTTTACCCCTGAATGAATACTTACAGCATACAGGACCAGTGTGCTTTATTTTAACTGCACTACTGAATTTTTACAGCATACAGGGCCAGTATAATATTTTAGCATCAGCACCCCTGTATTTTTACAGCATACAGGGCCAGTGTTCTTTTATTTTAACAACTGCACCCCTAAATTTTTACAGTATACAGGGCCAGTGTAATATTTTAACAGAAGCACCCCTGTATTTTCACAGCATACAGGGCCAGTGTGCTTTTATTTTAACAATTACAACCCTGAATTTTTACAGCATACAGGGCCAGTGTAATATTTTAACAACTGCGCCCCTGTATTTTTACAGCATACAGGGCCAGTGTACTTTTATTTTAACAACTGCACCCCTGAATTTTTATAACATACAGGGCTAGTGTGCTTTCATTTTAACAACTGCACCCCTGAATATTTACAGCATACAGGACCAGCATGCTTTATTTTAACAGTTAATCCCCTGATTTTTGACACCATACAGGGCCAGGGTAATATTTTAACAACTGTACCCCTGTACTTTTACAGCATACAGGACCAGTGTGCTTTTATTTTAACAACTGCACCACTGAATTTTTACAGCATACAGGGCCATTGTAATGTTGTAGCAGCAGCATCCCTGTATTTATACAGCATACAGTGCCAATGTTCTTTTATATTAACAACTGCACCCCTGAATTAATTTTTACAGCATACAGGGTCAGTGCGATATTTTTGCAGAAGCACCCCTGTATTTTCAAACCACACAGAACCAGTGTGCTGTTATTTTAAAAACTGCACCCATGAATTTTTACAGCATATAGGGCCAGTGTAATATTTTAACAACTGCACCCCTGTATTTTTACAGCATACAGGGCCAGTGTGCTTTTATTTGAACAACTGCACCTCTGAATTTTTACAGCATACAGGACCAGTGTACTTTTATTTTAACAACTGCACCCCTGAATTTTTACAGCATACAGGGCCGTGTATTATTTTAACATCAGCATCCCTGTATATTTACAGCATACAGGACCAGTGTGTTTTTATTTTAACAACTGCACCCCTGAATTTTTACAGCATACAGGGCAAGTGTAATTTTTTAACAACTCCAACCCAGTATGTTTACACCATACAGTACCAGTGTGCTTTTATTTTAACAATTGCACCCCTGAATTTTTAAAGAATACAGGGCTAGTGTAATATTTTAACAACAGCACTCAGGAATTTTTAGAGCATACAGGACTAGTGTGCTTTTATTTTAACAACTGCACCCCTGAATCTTTACAGCATACAGGACCAGAATGCTTTTATTTTAACAGTTAATCCCCTGAATTTTTACATCTTACAGGGCCACTATAATATTTTAGCAGCAGCACCCCTGTATTTTTAAAGCATACAGGGCCAGTGTATCATTTTAACAGCAGCACCCATGTATTTTCAGAGCATACAGGGCCAATGTGCTTTTATTTGAACAATTACAACCCTGAATTTTTACAGCATACAGGGCCAGTGTACTTTTATTTTAACAACTGCACCCCTGCATTTTTTACAACATACAGGGCTAGTGTGCTTTTATTTTAACAACTGCACCCCTGAATATTTACAGCATACAGGACCAGCATGCTTTATTTTAACAGTTAATCCCCTGAATTTTGACACCATACAGGGCCAGGGTAATATTTTAACAACTGTACCCCTGTACTTTTAAAGCATACAGGACCAGTGTGCTTTTATTTTAACAACTGCACCCCTGAATTTTTACAGCATACAGGGCCATTGTAATATTGTAGCAGCAGCATCCCTGTATTTATAGAGCATACAGTGCCAATGTTATTTTATATTAACAACTGCACCCCTGAATGATTTTTTACAGCATACAGGGTCAGTGCGATATTTTTGCAGCAGCATCCCTGTATTTTCAAACCACACAGAACCAGTGTGCTGTTATTTTAACAACTGCACCCATGAATTTTTACAACATACAGGGCCAGTGTAATATTTTCAATAATGCATCCCTGTTTTTTTACAGCATACAGGACCAGTGTGCTTTTATTCGAAAAACTGCACCTCTGAATTTTTACAGCATACAGGACTAGTGTACTTTTATTTTAAAAACTGCACCCCTGAATTTTTTCTGCATACAGAGCCTGTGTATTATTTTAACAGCAGCATCCCTGTATTTCTACAGCATACAGGATCAGTGTGCTTTTATTTTAAAAACTGCATCCCTTAATGTTTAGAGCATACAGGACCAGTGTGCTTTTATTTTAACAGCAGCAGCACCCCTGAACTTTTACAGTGCAGAAGACTGAACCAGCACCCCTGTATTTTAACAGCATACAGGACCAGCATGCTTTTATTTTAACAACCACTCCCAATGTTTACATCATACAGTGCAAGTGTAATTTTTTACAAATGCAACCAAGTATTTTTACACCATACAGTACCAGTGTGCTTTTATTTTAACAATTGCACCCCTGAATTTTTAAAGAATACAGGGCTAGTGTAATATTTTAACAACAGCACTCAGGAATTTTTAGAGCATACAGGACTAGTGTGCTTTTATTTTAACAACTGCACCCCTGAATCTCTACAGCATACAGGACCAGAATGCTTTTATTTTAACAGTTAATCCCCTGAACTTTTACATCTTACAGGGCCACTATAATATTTTAGCAGCAGCACCCCTGTATTTTTAAAGCATACAGGGCCAGTGTATCATTTTAACAGCAGCACCCATGTATTTTCAGAGCATACAGGGCCAATGTGCTTTTATTTGAACAATTACAACCCTGAATTTTTACAGCATACAGGGCCAGTGTACTTTTATTTTAACAACTGCACCCCTGCATTTTTTACAACATACAGGGCTAGTGTGCTTTTATTTTAACAACTGCACCCCTGAATATTTACAGCATACAGGACCAGCATGCTTTATTTTAACAGTTAATCCCCTGAATTTTGACACCATACAGGGCCAGGGTAATATTTTAACAACTGTACCCCTGTACTTTTAAAGCATACAGGACCAGTGTGCTTTTATTTTAACAATAAAAGCACACTGGTCCTGGAACAATAAAAGCACACTGGAATATTTACAGCATACAGGACCAGCATGCTTTATTTTAACAGTTAATCCCCTGAATTTTGACACCATACAGGGCCAGGGTAATATTTTAACAACTGTACCCCTGTACTTTTAAAGCATACAGGACCAGTGTGCTTTTATTTTAACAACTGCACCCCTGAATTTTTACAGCATACAGGGCCATTGTAATATTGTAGCAGCAGCATCCCTGTATTTATAGAGCATACAGTGCCAATGTTATTTTATATTAACAACTGCACCCCTGAATGATTTTTTACAGCATACAGGGTCAGTGCGATATTTTTGCAGCAGCATCCCTGTATTTTCAAACCACACAGAACCAGTGTGCTGTTATTTTAACAACTGCACCCATGAATTTTTACAACATACAGGGCCAGTGTAATATTTTCAATAATGCATCCCTGTTTTTTTTACAGCATACAGGACCAGTGTGCTTTTATTCGAAAAACTGCACCTCTGAATTTTTACAGCATACAGGACTAGTGTACTTTTATTTTAAAAACTGCACCCCTGAATTTTTTCTGCATACAGAGCCTGTGTATTATTTTAACAGCAGCATCCCTGTATTTCTACAGCATACAGGATCAGTGTGCTTTTATTTTAAAAACTGCATCCCTTAATGTTTAGAGCATACAGGACCAGTGTGATTTTATTTTAACAGCAGCAGCACCCCTGAACTTTTACAGTGCAGAAGACTGAACCAGCACCCCTGTATTTTAACAGCATACAGGACCAGCATGCTTTTATTTTAACAACCACTCCCAATTTTTACATCATACAGTGCAAGTGTAATTTTTTACAAATGCAACCAAGTATTTTTACACCATACAGTACCAGTGTGCTTTTATTTTAACAAATGCACCCCATATTTTTAAATCATACAGGGCTAGTGTAATATTTTAACAACAGCACTACTGAATTTTTACATCATACAGGACTAGTGTACTTTTACATTTACAACTTTACCCCTGAATGACTATTTACAGTATACAGGACCAGTGTGCTTTATTTTAACTGCACCTCTGAATTTTTACAGCATACAGGACCAGTGTACTTTTATTTTAACAACTGCACCCCTGAATTTTTACAGCATACAGGGCCGTGTATTATATTAACATCAGCATCCCTGTATATTTACAGCATACAGGACCAGTGTGTTTTTATTTTAACAACTGCACCCCTGAATTTTTACAGCATACAGGGCAAGTGTAATTTTTTAACAACTCCAACCCAGTATGTTTACACCATACAGTACCAGTGTGCTTTTATTTTAACAATTGCACCCCTGAATTTTTAAAGAATACAGGGCTAGTGTAATATTTTAACAACAGCACTCAGGAATTTTTAGAGCATACAGGACTAGTGTGCTTTTATTTTAACAACTGCACCCCTGAATCTTTACAGCATACAGGACCAGAATGCTTTTATTTTAACAGTTAATCCCCTGAATTTTTACATCTTACAGGGCCACTATAATATTTTAGCAGCAGCACCCCTGTATTTTTAAAGCATACAGGGCCAGTGTATCATTTTAACAGCAGCACCCATGTATTTTCAGAGCATACAGGGCCAATGTGCTTTTATTTGAACAATTACAACCCTGAATTTTTACAGCATACAGGGCCAGTGTACTTTTATTTTAACAACTGCACCCCTGCATTTTTTACAACATACAGGGCTAGTGTGCTTTTATTTTAACAACTGCACCCCTGAATATTTACAGCATACAGGACCAGCATGCTTTATTTTAACAGTTAATCCCCTGAATTTTGACACCATACAGGGCCAGGGTAATATTTTAACAACTGTACCCCTGTACTTTTAAAGCATACAGGACCAGTGTGCTTTTATTTTAACAACTGCACCCCTGAATTTTTACAGCATACAGGGCCATTGTAATATTGTAGCAGCAGCATCCCTGTATTTATAGAGCATACAGTGCCAATGTTATTTTATATTAACAACTGCACCCCTGAATGATTTTTTACAGCATACAGGGTCAGTGCGATATTTTTGCAGCAGCATCCCTGTATTTTCAAACCACACAGAACCAGTGTGCTGTTATTTTAACAACTGCACCCATGAATTTTTACAACATACAGGGCCAGTGTAATATTTTCAATAATGCATCCCTGTTTTTTTTACAGCATACAGGACCAGTGTGCTTTTATTCGAAAAACTGCACCTCTGAATTTTTACAGCATACAGGACTAGTGTACTTTTATTTTAAAAACTGCACCCCTGAATTTTTTCTGCATACAGAGCCTGTGTATTATTTTAACAGCAGCATCCCTGTATTTCTACAGCATACAGGATCAGTGTGCTTTTATTTTAAAAACTGCATCCCTTAATGTTTAGAGCATACAGGACCAGTGTGCTTTTATTTTAACAGCAGCAGCACCCCTGAACTTTTACAGTGCAGAAGACTGAACCAGCACCCCTGTATTTTAACAGCATACAGGACCAGCATGCTTTTATTTTAACAACCACTCCCAATTTTTACATCATACAGTGCAAGTGTAATTTTTTACAAATGCAACCAAGTATTTTTACACCATACAGTACCAGTGTGCTTTTATTTTAACAAATGCACCCCATATTTTTAAATCATACAGGGCTATTGTAATATTTTAACAACAGCACTACTGAATTTTTACATCATACAGGACTAGTGTACTTTTACATTTACAACTTTACCCCTGAATGACTATTTACAGTATACAGGACCAGTGTGCTTTATTTTAACTGCAACCCTGAATTTTTATAGCTTACAGGGCCAGCATAATATTTTAGCAGCAGCACCCCTGTATTTTTACAGCATACAGGATCAGTGTGCTTTTATTTTAACAACTGCACCCCTGACATTTTACAGCATACAGGGCCAGTGTAATATTTTAACAGCAGCACCCCTGTATTTTCACAGTATACAGGGCCAGTGTGCTTTTATTTTATGAATTACAATCCTACATTTTTACAGCATACAGGGCCAGTGTAATATTTTAACAACAGCACTCCTGAATTTTTACAGCATACAGGACTAGTGTGCTTTTTTTTAACAACTGCACTTCTGAATTTTTACAGCCTACAGGACCAGTGTGCTTTTATTTTAACAACTGCACTCCTGAATGATTTTTTACAGCATACAGGACTTATGTGCTTTAAATTTAACTGCACCCCTGAATTTTTACATCATACAGGGCCAGTGTAATATTTTAAAAGCAGCACCTCTGTATTTTAAAAGAATACAGATCCAGTGTGCTTTTATTTTAACAACTGTAGCCTAGAATTTTTAGAGCATACAGGGCCTGTGTAATATTTTAACAGCAGCACCCCTGTATTTTTCTAGCATACAGGACCAGTGCGCTTTTATTTTAACAACTGCACCCCTGAATTTTTACAGCATACAGGGCCAATGTAATATTTTAAAAGTAGCACCCATGTATTTCTACAGCATACAGGACCAGTGTGCTTTTTTTAACAACTGCACCCCTGAATTTTTACAGCATACAGGGCTAGTGTAATATTTTAACAGCAGCACCCCTGTATTTTTACAGCATACAGGACCAGTGTACTTTTATTTTAACAGCAGCAGCACCCCTGAACTTTTACAGCACAAAAGAATGGGCCAGCACCCTGTATTTTCACAGCATACAGTTATTTTAACAACAGCACGCCTGTGTTTTATACACCCTACAGGAGGATAGTGCCCCTGACCCCTGTACAACACAGTGACAGCCATGACAGCAACAACACTCATGTACAGCTGCAGCACCACTAACAGCACATGTAACACCAGTCACAGCCAGGACAGCACCCCTAAAAGCACAGGTACAACTCAGTGACAGGAGCAGTACCCCTACAGAGCACACACTGACCCCACCTGACACCACCACAAGCAGAGAGACTGCCCAAGTCCGGAGTGAAAATGGTGGCAAAACGTCGCTGATTATATGTAAATCAAAAACCCACGAGATTACAATAGCAGGATGATGACGTTTTGCCTCGTTCTGGTTTCCAAGTCTTGCAGGATGTCTCAAGCCAGACTCAGATCTGGGCTTGAAGCATAAAGTTCGGGGGGGGGGGGGGGGGGGGCGGGTTGTTTCTCTGGAAATCGAACCCGACCATCTCTAATATATATATATTTATATATATATATATATATATAGCAGCTGACTTACAGTAAAAAGGTTTAACATCTAGACATATATTTTCAGCATTCAGTGGTACTCAAGCTGGAGTAACAGAAGTCACAGTAGAAATCTGTATAAATATATATATATATATATATATACACTGTATCCATACACCCTGCCATTTGGTGTCCCATAAGGTTCTATACTATCCTTTATGCTTTTTGCTACCACGGGTGAAAGAATCAGGGGCCATGGCCTGGTCTACCACTGCTGTGATTATGATATACAACTGTACTTGTCCTTTGCTCTGAGCACTGAGTACCCAAGAACAACCTTAAATGGCTGGTTAAATCTCCAGGAGTAGATGAGTGCCGGATGGCTGAGAATGAATCCTGATATAGCAGACATCCCTGTGATTGGACCTCAACATCAAAGGCCAACCAACTGGACTTACACTTGGGGTACATAATTACAAAACACTGACCATGTGTGGAATCTTGTCCTGGATGGTGGCATGATACTTATACATCAGGTATCAGCCACAATCAAGTGCTCATTCATTAATCTGAGGAACATAGCCAGAATCAAACATTTATCTCCCTCTGAAGATATGCCAAAAGTCATCCATGCATTTGTATCATCTCGATTAGACTACTGCAATGCCCTCGACATGGTCTCCCAGCAAAATAATTGCACTGCTTACAGCTTGTACAAAACACAGGGGGTCATTCCGAGTTGTTCGCTCGTTGCCGATTTTCGCTATATTGCGATTAGTCGCTTACTGCGCATGCGCAAGGTTCGCAGAGCGCATGCGCTTAGTTATTTTACACAAAAGTTAGGTATTTTACTCACGGCATAACGAGGATTTTTCATCGTTCTGGTGATCGTACTGTGATTGACAGGAAGTGGGTGTTGCTGGGCGGAAACTGGCCGTTTTATGGGAGTGTGCGAAAAAACGCTGGCGTTTCTGGGAAAAACACGGGAGTGTCTGAAGAAACGGGAGAGTGTCTGGGCGAATGCTGGGTGTGTTTGTGACGTCAAACCAGGAACGAAACTGACTGAACTGATCGCAATGGCTGAGTAAGTCTGGAGCTACTCAGAAACTGCTAAGAAATTTCTATTTGCAATTCTGCTAATCTTTCGTTCGCAATTCTGCTATGCTAAGATACACTCCCAGAGGGCGGTGGCTTAGCGTGTGCAATGCTGCTAAAAGCAGCTAGCGAGCGAACAACTCAGAATGAGGGCCACAGCCAGGCTGTTAACCAACCAGCCCCGTTCTAGTCACATAAACACTCGTTCTCTACTCACTGCACCGGTTTCCTTTAAAATGGCAAATTATCTTCAAGATTGACTTACTGAGTTTCAAAGCCCTACACGACCAATATCCAAGATACCTGAAGCAGCTTCTGATTCCACTCAATTACTGCGATCTGTAGATTAAGGAATTTTTAGCAGTACCTAGAATCTCCTGTAATTCATCTGGGGGTCGAGCCTTCAGCCATGTGGCTCCGCCTCTTTAGCCAAGATGCCCCTTCTCTAGAATACTTAAAAACAGACTCAAGACTTCCTGTTTACTCAAGCACTTTCATAATGTCCCTTTAGTATCTTCATGCTCTGTATTTTATGAAAAATGTTTTGCATTTCATTGTTTCTATCTTATATTATGTTCATTCTCTCTCTTAAGTGTCTTGAGTCCTATTGGAGAAAGAGCACATTCTAAATAAAATGATTATTATTATTATTATTATTATTATTATTACTATTTTTTCTAGGGATTGTTTATGAACTGTGGGAAAAAAATTTCTAGATTGTCTTTCTGTTTGTCTGTCTGTCTGTTCGTTCCTGCATCATGCATAAACTACTGGATAAATTTGGCTCGCATATTCAATATTGCATAGCTTAGTGACCTAGAAAGAACCTGAGGACTGTATGATCTCGATGTGACATCGGTGAGAGGAGCAATAAAGGAAAAAACAGTATTGAATACATTTTTGAAGGATTCTAGATTGGAGGCCTCTTGAGCTGTGAAGAGAGGAGAGTTCCACAGGGTCAGAGCCACAAAGCTAAAAGCTCGACACCAAGATGAATTGAATATATTGTAGGGAGATTCTAGGAGCTGATAATAGTCCTTCAACTGCAGAGCACAGTAATCAATTTGGATAGCAAGGAATCAAAAGATGCTTCAAATACAATTGGCCCTGGTGATGTAGGGCTTTGATAGTCAGTAAGCTAGTCTTGAAAATGATTCAACATCTGACAGGGAGCCAGTGAAGGCAGTAGAGAATGGGTGTTATGGGGCTGAAACAGGGCTGGTTGCCTGTCAACTCACTGTGTACCAGCTGTAAGCAGTGTAATTATTTTGCTGGAAGTCCAAGGTAGATGGCATTGCAGCTGATTATACAAATTCTTACATGACTTTAGGTAGAACTGAGGGATAGTAAGGAATGGGGGTACAGTACCTGCACTCATCAATGTATGGAATAGTGTTTATAAATATATCAGTGAGAGGATGCTTGTGTTGTCTGTACACCACTTTTATTTTCAGTCACAGTGCTGAATGGGTACAGATATAGATATAGTACAATTAGATATCACTATACAAATTCCTATGTGTCACCATAATTCCAAGCCGGAATTGCATGAATGAAAAGAAACTAAATAAAAACAAAAACATAAACCAAAAACAAAATGATAAATGCAATTGTGTGACAAATAGTTTAAGTTTCATACAGTCACTCGATTGTTAGTAACTGGAGTCCTGTATGACAAAGTCTCTGAGCACTAGGGTTATTCCTGTGCTTCCCCTATATGTATGTTATTAATATGCTGTGAAGAATGTCATCTTAATTGGTACAGTTCGTTGGGGGGGGGGGTCGTGTTCTGGGGGGCTGGCGTCCCGGCCTGCCAGGTACAGTAGACTTACCCTCCGGTCCTTTTTGCTGCAATCTCTCACTCTGCAGTGAGTGGTGTGTCTGAGCTGCTGGTGCCAGGTCCCGCCTGAAGCCACAATGTGAAACCGGAAGTCACATTGCCGCAAGATTTCACTTCTTCCGGATCCCTGTGTGATGTCAATGCTCCATTCACCAGCCGGCAATGAGTCTAATGGATATGAGTAGCGATGGTGCACTGGTCTTCTTGTGCCAGCTGGCTGAGTTTCTTGGGAAAGGTCACAACGGTTAAAATACATTGGAGCAACACACAAGCACCAATATCACTCAGCCAGCTAGCACAAGAAGACCAGTGCAAATGCAAATATTAATAAGTAGTAAATGTTCAAATGAACTTTGCTACAGAATATATGTAAGTAGTTGTGGTATCCAAGACTCCATCCTCACTTTCAGGTCCTGCTGTGCACAGTTTGATGGCTGCGCTGCAGTTCACATCATGTCTGAGGTCTTTTTGGTTAACCCTGTTCTGGTGCAGCTCCCCAGCATATACTGCAACTACAAAGAGTCTTCCTCAGGGTGTATCGTACACCCTGAGGAAGACTCTTTGTAGTTGAAAGGCATTGGTGTTTCGGTGTACCTTGAACGAGCCGGTGAGGGATCTTTGCAGAGCAATCAGGAGGGCAGTCCTACCCGGGTTTTACCATCTGTTCTGTCCATATGTTTGCTTATGCCTTGGGACCAACAAGGCTTTACACAGTACCATGCTTTACTTTAATGTAATTTTAATTAGTGATGTGCACCGGACATTTTTCGGGTTTTGTGTTTTGGTTTTGGATTCGGTTCCGCGGACGTGTTTTGGATTCGGACGCGTTTTGGCAAAACCTCACCGAAATTTTTTTGTCGGATTCGGGTGTGTTTTGGATTCAGGTGTTTTTTTCAAAAAACCCTGAAAAACAGCTTAAATTATAGAATTTGGGGGTCATTTTGATCCCATAGTATTTTTAACCTCAATAACCATAATTTCCACTCATTTCCAGTCTATTCTGAACACCTCACACCTCACAATATTATTTTTTTAGTCCTAAAATTTGCACCGAGGTCGCTGGATGGCTAAGCTAAGCGACACAAGTGGCCGGCACAAACACCTGGCCCATCTAGGAGTGGCACTGCAGTGTCAGGCAGGATGGCACTTCAAAAAAATAGTCCCCAAACAGGACATGATATAAAGAAAAAAGAAGCACACCAAGGTCGCTGTGTGACTAAGCTAAGCGACACAAGTGGCCGACACAAACACCTGGCACATCTAGGAGTGGCACTGCAGTGTCAGGCAGGATGGCACTTCAAAAAAATTGTCCCCAAACAGCACATGATGCAAATAAAAATGAAAGAAAAAAGAGGTGTAAGATGGAATTGTCCTTGGGCCCTCCCACCCACCCTTATGTTGTATAAACAGGACATGCACACTTTAACAAACCCATCATTTCAGCGACAGGGTCTGCCACACGACTATGACTGAAATGACTGGTTGGTTTGGGCCCCCACCAAAAAAGAAGCAATCAATCTCTCCTTGCACAAACTGGCTCTACAGAGGCAAGATGTCCACCTCATCATCATCCTCCGATTCCTCACCCCTTTCACTGTGTACATCCCCCTCCTCACAGATTATTAATTCGTCCTCACTGGAATCCACCATCTCAGATCCCTGTGTACTTTCTGGAGGCAATTGCTGGTGAATGTCTCCACGGAGGAATTGATTATAATTCATTTTGATGAACATCATCTTCTCCACATTTTCTGGAAGTAACCTCGTACGCCGATTGCTGACAAGGTGAGCGGCTGCACTAAACACTCTTTCGGAGTACACACTGGAGGGAGGGCAACTTAGGTAGAATAAAGCCAGTTTGTGCAAGGGCCTCCAAATTGCCTCTTTTATGTGCCAGTATACGTACGGACTGTCTGACGTGCCTACTTGGATGCGGTCACTCATATAATCCTCCACCATTCTGTCAATGGTGAGAGAATCATATGCAGTGACAGTAGACAACATGTCAGTAATCGTTGGCAGGTCCTTCAGTCCGGACCAGATGTCAGCATTCGCTCCAGACTGCCCTGCATCACTGCCAGCGGGTGGGCTCGGAATTCTTAGCCTTTTCCTCGCACCAGCAGTTGCGGGAGAATGTGAAGGAGGAGATGTTGACTGGTCACGTTCCGCTTGACTTGACAATTTTCTCACCAGCAGGTCTTTGAACCTCTGCAGACTTGTGTCTGCCGGAAAGAGAGAAACAACGTAGGTTTTAAATCTAGGATCGAGCACGGTGGCCAAAATGTAGTGCTCTGATTTCAACAGATTGACCACCCGTGAATCCTGGTTAAGCGAATTAAGGGCTCCATCCACTAGTCCCACATGCCTAGTGGAATCGCTCTGTTTTAGCTCCTCCTTCAATGTCTCCAGCTTCTTCTGCAAAAGCCTGATGAGGGTAATGATCTGACTCAGGCTGGCAGTGTCTGAACTGACTTTACGTGTGGCAAGTTCAAAGGGTTGCAGAACCTTGCACAACGTTGAAATCATTCTCCACTGCGCTTGAGTCAGGTGCATTCCCCCTCCTTTGCCTATATCGTAGGCAGATGTATAGGCTTGAATGGCCTTTTGCTGCTCCTCCATCCTCTGAAGCATATAGAGGGTTGAATTCCACCTCGTTACCACCTCTTGCTTCAGATGATGGCAGGGCAGGTTCAGGATTGTTTGGTGGTGCTCCAGTCTTCGGTACGCGGTGGCTGAATGCCGAAAGTGGCCCGCAATTCTTCGGGCCACCGACAGCATCTCTTGCACGCCCCTGTCGTTTTTTAAATAATTCTGCACCACCAAATTCAATGTATGTGCAAAACATGGGACGTGCTGGAATTTGCCCATATGTAATGCACGCACAATATTGCTGGCGTTGTCCGATGTCACAAATCCCCAGGAGAGTCCAATTGGGGTAAGCCATTCTGCGATGATCTTCCTCAGTTTCCGTAAGAGGTTGTCAGCTGTGTGCCTCTTCTGGAAAGCGGTGATACAAAGCATAGCCTGCCTAGGAACGAGTTGGCGTTTGCGAGATGCTGCTACTGGTGCCGCCGCTGCTGTTCTTGCTGCGGGAGGCAATACATCTACCCAGTGGGCTGTCACAGTCATATAGTCCTGAGTCTGCCCTGCTCCACTTGTCCACATGTCCATGGTTAAGTGGACATTGGGTACAACTGCATTTTTTAGGACACTGGTGACTCTTTTTCTGACGTCTGTGTACATTTTCGGTATCGCCTGCCTAGAGAAATGGAACCTAGATGGTATTTGGTACCAGGGACACAGTACCTCAATCAAGTCTCTAGTTGCCTCTGAATTAACGGTGGATACCGGAACCACGTTTCTCACCGCCCAGGCTGCCAAGGCCTGAGTTATCTGCTTTGCAGCAGGATGACTGCTGTGATATTTCATCTTCCTCGCAAAGGACTGTTGGACAGTCAGTTGCTTACTGGAAGTAGTACAAGTGGTCTTCCGACTTCCCCTCTGGGATGACGATCGACTCCCAGCAGCAACAACAGTAGCGCCAGCAGCAGTAGGCGTTACACTCAAAGATGCATCGGAGGAATCCCAGGCAGTAGAGGACTCGTCAGACTTGCCAGTGACATGGCCTGCAGGACTATTGGCTTTCCTGGGTAAGGAGGAAATTGACACTGAGGGAGTTGGTGGTGGGGTTTGCAGGAGCTTGGTTACAAGAGGAAGGGATTTAGTGGTCAGTGGACTGCTTCCGCTATCATCCAAAGTTTTTGAACTTGTCACTGACTTATGATGAATGCGCTGCAGGTGACGTATAAGGGAGGATGTTCCGAGGTGGTTAACGTCCTTACCCCTACTTATTACAGCTTGACAAAGGCAACACACGGCTTGACACCTGTTGTCTGCATTTGTGTTGAAATAATTCCACACCGAAGAGCTGATTTTTTTTGTATTTTGACCAGGCATGTCAATGGCCATATTCGTCCCACAGACAACAGGTGTCTCCCCGGGTGCCTGACTTAAACAAACCACCTCACCATCAGAATCCTCCTTGTCAATTTCCTCCCCAGCGCCAGCAACACCCATATCCTCATCCTGGTGTACTTCAACAGTGACATCTTCAATTTGACTATCAGGAACTGGACTGCGGGTGCTCCTTCCAGCACTTGCAGGGGGCGTGCAAATGGTGGAAGGCACAAGCTCTTCCCGTCCAGTGTTGGGAAGGTCAGGCATCGCAACCGACACAATTGGACTCTCCTTGGGGATTTGTGATTTAGAAGAATGCACAGTTATTTGCTGTGCTTTTGCCAGCTTAAGTCTTTTCATTTTTCTAGCGAGAGGATGAGTGCTTCCATCCTCATGTGAATCTGAACCACTAGCCATGAACATAGGCCAGGGCCTCAGCCGTTCCTTGCCACTACGTGTCGTTAATGTCATATTGGCAAGTTTACGCTTCTCATCAGATGCTTTCAATTTTGATTTTGGGTCATTTTACTGAACTTTTGTTTTTTGGATATTACATGCTCTCTACTATGACATTGGGCATCGGCCTTGGCAGACGACGTTGCTGGCATTTCATCGTCTCGGCCATGACTTGTGGCAACAGCTTCAGCACGAGGTGGAAGTGGATCTTGATCTTTCCCTATTTTAACCTCCACATTTTTGTTCTCCATTTTTTAATGTGTGGAATTATATGCCAGTATCAATAGCAATGGCCTACTACTATATACAGTATACTGCACACAACTAAAATGCACCACAGGTATAGAATGTAGATGGATAGTATACTTGACGACACAGAGGTAGGTACAGCAGTGGCCTTCCGTACCGTACTGCTATATATACTGGTGGTCACTGTGTCAGCAAACTGCAAAACTAAAATGCACCACAGGTATAGAATGTAGATGGATAGTATACTTAATGACGACACAGAGGTTGGTACAGCAGTGGCCTTCCGAACCGTACTGCTATATATACTGGTGGTCACTGTGTCAGCAAACTGCAAAACTAAAATGCACCACAGGTATAGAATGTAGATGGATAGTATACTTAATGACGACACAGAGGTAGGTACAGCAGTGGCCTTCCGTACCGTACTGCTATATATACTGGTGGTCACTGTGTCTGCAAACTGCAAAACTAAAATGCACCACAGGTATAGAATGTAGATGGATAGTATACTTAATGGCGACACAGAGGTAGGTACAGCAGTGGCCTTCCGTACCGTACTGCTATATATACTGGTGGTCACTGTGTCAGCAAACTGCAAAACTAAAATGCACCACAGGTATAGAATGTAGATGGATAGTATACTTAATGACGACACAGAGGTAGGTACAGCAGTGGCCTTCCGTACCGTAGGAGGAGGATGTACAGCGCTAAACACTAGACATATATAATATAATATGACGTTTTATTAAACAAAATAAATTTTTGGTTGCAACCACATATATAAAATACAATAAAATAGGTATAATGATAAAAATAGGGCAAACACAGCACAGCACTTGGTTATATATATTACCACTATTAGAGGCCAATCACAGTCTCCTGTGTAGATCCTTTTGGAAAAAGATGTGCCGCAGTCCAAGGGGTGTATAAAACACTTGTAGAGAAGTATAGTCCATACGAAGTAAATGGAGGACCTTGAAGCTTGATTGTGGACAGTTAGAGTCCTAGTGAAAGCATGGTCTCATACTCGTCTGTTGGACATCACAAGTTCCCCTTCAGCATAAGGACTTCTAGGCGTATTCCAAAGTGAGGATGTTTGGCTGTAGTGGAGGCCTCTGCAAACCAACGCGTTTCGCTGTAACAAACAGCTTTATCAAGGTGTAGAATGTAGATGGATAGTATACTTAATGACGACACAGAGGTAGGTACAGCAGTGGCCTTCCGTACCGTACTGCTATATATACTGGTGGTCACTGTGTCAGCAAACTGCAAAACTGAAATGCACCACAGGTATAGAATGTAGATGGATAGTATACTTAATGACGACACAGAGGTAGGTACAGCAGTGGCCTTCCGTACCGTACTGCTATATATACTGGTGGTCACTGTGTCAGCAAACTGCACAACTGAAATGCACCACAGGTATAGAATCTAGATGGATAGTATACTTGACGACACAGAGGTAGGTACAGCAGTGGCCTACTGTACCGAAATGCTATATATTATATACTGGTGGTCACTGGTCAGCAAAACTCTGCACTGTACTCCTCCTATATAATATTATACTGGTGGTTCCGACTCCCCAGTCCCCACAATAAAGCAGCACACTGAGCACAGATATGGGGTGTTTTTCAGGCAGACAACGTATACTGGTGGTCACTGTCAGCAAAACTCTGCACTGTACTCCTGCTATATAATACAGCTGCTCCCCAGTCCCCACAATAAAGCAGTGTGAGCACAGATATATGCAGCACACTGAGCACAGATAAGGAGCGTTTTTTTCAGGCAGAGAACGGATAAAACTGGTGGTCACTGATCAGCAAAACTCTGCACTGTACTCCTCCTATATTAATATAAAGCTGCTCCCCAGTCCCCACAATGATATAAGCAAGCACAAATATTTGCATCAACTGAACAATGAATAAATGGAGAGGACGCCAGCCACGTCCTCTCCTTAACATTTCCAATGCACGAGTGAAAATGGCAGCGACGCGCGGCTGCTTATATAGAATCCGAATCTCGCGAGAATCCGATAGCGGGATGATGACGTTCGGGCGCGCTCGGGTTAACCGAGCCATACGGGAGAATCCGAGTATGGCTCGGACCCGTGTAAAAAGGGTGAAGTTCGGGGGGGTTCGGTTTCCTAGAAACCGAACCCACTCATCACTAATTTTAATATATCTATTAAAACTTTTTCTGTTTACACATTACACTATATGGAGCATGTTTATATCTCTTTGAGGGAGTTTTGCATTGGTTACATCAAGATCTATCACAGTTTGTTTCCAGGTATGAATCTAAAAGGAGCCACTTTATGAATTGTGCATCCTATACATTAAATTTTGTTTTACAATATAGTTTAAAAAAAAGCCTTTTTACTGTTCTTCATTAAAGTTGTGGCAAATAATGTATTGTTTTGGATTACAAATTATTGTTGAATGTGGATTTCTTTCTTAAAACCAAAAGAAAAAAAACATCACAACCAAGACATGTACTGGATAAAGGGACACATTAAGAGCACACAAAACTTATAAATATATATCATTTGGCACCCATAATCTTACAAACAGGGAAAAAAAATTACAGTACATAACATATGTGTCACTTTTTGTCTGTTAACCTGCCTTCCTCTTCTGTGCTATAGAGTGCACTAGATGGTACAAAGATCTCATTCAGGGTCACTGTCTACAGTATTACAATGTCTAAGGGGACAAGCTTGCACAGCTGTAGAGGTGCACACCACCGGACTTATGAAGACAACTGAACTTGATTTTCCATTAGTCCAAATGTTCCCTCTATCACACATGTAGTGGTGTGGTCGGCCTCATTATAATTGTGGTGAGCAGGAGTCTGCAACTACTGTACAACAAAGGTGTTAGTTGCCAGGAGTGACAGTTATAAAATAAATATGCCATTGTACTTCCTTGTCATATATAGAGTTGTGCTCATAAGTTTACATACCCTAGAAGAATTTGTGATTTTCTGGCCATTTGTCAGAGAATATGAATGATAACTCACAAACCTTTCTTTCACTCATGGTTAGTGGTTGGGTGATGCCATTTATTGTCAAACAACTGTGTTTACTCTTTTTAAATCATAATGAAGACGGAAACTACCCAAATGACCCTTATCAAAAGTTTATATATGTAATACAGTTTGTCAGTTCCGCACTAGCAGTGCACTATAAAGCCACACATAAATATAAAAAATCAATCAATAACCTATATAAATAGTGCTAATAGCCAAATCTTTAGATAGCACTTTGCTATTGGCGGTGCTCCCAAAAAACTTTTGTAGATTAACTACACATATATAGGGAAAGAGAGGACAAAATAATTCCTTTTTGGGAGCACTCTTATTTGAAAATGATGATAATCAATCAAAACAGTATATGATAAATTATGTGATGATGAGTAATCTAAAACATAACATTTATTCTGTTCCTTTAAAATATCGACCAATGCGGTCCAAAAGGATAAAAATCTCAATCTTAATTTCAAAATAAGAGATAGAAAGGTGAAATATAGATTCAGATAGTGAGAGTGAGCAGCATTGAACTGTTCCACCAGTGTTTCAAATGAAAATATAGGTGATCATCTTGATGATATCCACAGTGCCTGGTATTCCTAAGTGGTCTCCCTTCAAAGTACTAGCCAGGTCTATCATATCAGCTTCCGAGATTACTAGTCTTCTCCAATCCTCGAGTGCACATTTCCCACCGACTATTAGGAATATCCCTAAGGGTGAATTTCTTTGGCTTAAATGGAATTGTTCAGATGAACAAAGTTTTCGAGTTAAGTGTGCAGATCTGAGCAGCCGACTTAAGGAACAGCAACCGTCTGATTAAGAAAGCCCAATATGAAGTGAGTAAGGTACAACGTGAATCCTTGATATTTTTGGATAAAAAGAATCCAGAACCAAAAAAAGAAGGGGTGATGAGATTCATTGGTGACTTCTGTGGAAGTTGGAAAGAAGCCAGACAAATTTTACAAAATTATTGGCATATACTGAAAATGGATGATGACCTATCAGAACATATAGGTGATAAGGTCAATATGAGTTGGCGATGAGCACCCAACCTTAGAGATCAATTGGTGAGGAGCCACTTTTCACAACCATCCAGACCTCATACATCTCTACAGGGCAGTTATCCTTGTGGCAACTGCAAGGCCTGCCCTCATATTCATAACCAAGCAGTTATCGTGGATAGATACAACCAATCTATCCAGATTATGGATTACTTTATTGTAAAACAGAAAATGTAATCTATTGCATTACATGCCCTTGCGACCTAAAATATGTGGGCATGACATCACGTATGCTTAAAGTTAGAGCACTGGAACGTGTGGGCAATGTCCGAAACGCCAGATCAGATGCATCCAAATTTAAGACCTTGACTACTGTTGCAAAACATTTTCTTCAGACTCACAATAGCAGAACCATCTTAAAATGGGCCTATGAGGAGGTGATCTAATGAACAGATTACAGAAAAAGAATCAGAGTGGATCTTCAAGCTCCACTCTCTGATACCAAGAGGTTTGAATGAGAACATAAATTATAGTGCTTTTCTTGAGTAGCATCTTTTGACCTTAATGGTCCTGAGAGATATATATACACACATTTTTTCTTCCAGTATATTGTCAAATACTGACACACGGTATGATTATTTTATATTTTATTCAGCTTTCCCAGACAATATCTCCTCCTTGAGTGCACACTCCATTTCTTTTACACATGTTTCACACTCACTTTCATGCATTTTCATTTAGCAGCCTCACCTAGAATGTGTGTCCTTGTAAGTCACACAATTTGTATATTTCCCTTTTATCTATCTCTCAGTTTAATACTTCGATCTCCTCTTCCTTTTCTTCATACTCACCTAGTCATATGCACACTCCCATGTACAGTTTTAGTATCCAATAACATCTATTTTAACACTATAACATTTTTGCTTGGGAGGCACACTATTTTAAAAGTAGTGTTGGCACTCTCTTTATCTCTCACATTACTTTGCAACCACTTCTCTTTGGAATGATGTTTATCTATAGGTCACCTATCAGTAATCCAAAATCATTTTTGCACCTACTTCTCTTTGTAATGATGTTTATCTATAGGGCGTTTAATAATATAAAATAATTTTTGATCTATTCTCAATAGCAGGCTGTATATGTATATATATATATGTGTATATATATATACATATATATCTTCTCCATAGCACTATTATTGGGAATGACAGAGTTTTTCTGCTAATTATATAATTAATTTATTTACTTTGATACTTACTTTTCAAACATACAGCCATATAGACCAATGCCTATTGCACATTACAAATTTGTATACATATATTTATATATATGTTTAATTGTTTATACTAATCTCCTGGTCCTATGCATCGAATTATGTACTCCTCTCCTTCTCTTTCTGTTCCACTTGAGTTAGATCTATCTAATAATGAAACCTTTCTTCCTGGCCCATTGGTCCTATTACACTAAGAAGTAAGCTGGATTCACCTGTCAACATAATTGTTGTATTAATTTACCAATTAACTATAGTAGATGGCCCCTGTGTCGGTATGGCTGGGCTGCTTCAGGTCGGCACACCCTAACACTTTATTAACACTTATTATTTTTCCTATCACTTTGTATATATTATTTTAATCACACCACTTACATAGCACTTCTGTGCTTCTTATTAACCCCTATTAATTTTCACCTGTGTGCTGACCTGGGGTGGCCGACCTGTGCCGACATCGTGGGGTCCTGCACCCCAGACCCATACCTAGTATTAGGGACCCCCAGTGACGGAGAAGCCTTGTCGACCGGCCTGGGGGCTTAACCCTATATCTGCAGATATACGCAACTAAGATCTCCGTATAATCTGACTATTATTATGTAGTAATACTATTCACTCGGTGTGCATTAGGGAACACAGTTTTTTTCCTACACAGAATTACCCCTCCCCTTTTAGCACCTGAGTGACATTACAATCTGATTGAGCAGCTTTCCATTTTGTGTATTGTATATAGAGAGGCATAAATGGGTCAGCATTAGGAGGGATTGCTGACTCCAGAAGTGCCATAGGGGAAGCCAGGGGTATCCCCAGGTAAGCTGGCTCTCAGATGCTGTAGGTGCCATTACCATGTGGCCTTACACTGGGAATTTAACCCAGATATATTTGTAATTATTTATGGGGTGGGTGTGGGGTGCGGTGGCCCCTGTGTCGGTAAGGCTGGGCTGCTTCAGGTCGGCACACCCTAACACTTTATTAACACTTATTATTTTTCCTATCACTTTGTATATATTATTTTAATCACACCACTTACATAGCACTTCTGTGCTTCTTATTAACCCCTATTAATTTTCACCTGTGTGCTGACCTGGGGTGGCCGACCTGTGCCGACATCGTGGGGTCCTGCACCCCAGGCCCATACCTAGTATTAGGGACCCCCAGTGACGGAGAAGCCTTGTCGATCAGCCTGGGGGCTTAACCCTATATCTGCAGATATACGCAACTAAGATCTCCGTATAATCTGACTATTATTATGTAGTAATACTATTCACTCGGTGTGCATTAGGGAACACAGTTTTTTTCCTACACAGAATTACCCCTCCCCTTTTAGCACCTGAGTGACATTACAATCTGATTGAGCAGCTTTCCATTTTGTGTATTGTATATGGATAAAACCCAGCGCTGATGAAATCCACTATCTTGGAACTATAGGGAACGTGCACTATTCATGAAGTGAAAAGATTTGAGCCGATTAATTGTTTTGATTCTAATTATCACTGATTAAATGCACATCCCTTTATAAACATGCGGCTGGGATTGTGGGATTGAGGCTCCCGTGAATAAGCCCAGCGGTGAAACATATGTCGGGATTGACGTCATCAAAGGACGTCGTGCGGCCGCGCCCCCACCCCTTCTAGTCTGGGCGGCCGCTGCACCTCTGCGCATGTGAGGTGCGCGAGGAACAGTGGAAGCAGGCTGGGCTGGAGTGGCAGAGGAGACTGACAACGCCGGCGTCCAAATCGTTTTGGAGCTGTGATTGGTAATGTGATGTCCGTCGCCTGGTAGTGCCCACCCACGGCTGTACTTGCCTTGTTTCCCCCTCCCTCCCCTCACATTTCACACCAGTATCTGAGGATTATTATCAGGGATCCAAACGCACATATATCCTACTGTGGGATTGATATTTGAACTAATCAGCATATATACCCAGCACAAATTTTAGTTAAAAACATTCCCTGTCTTTTCCTATAAACCATCACTGAGGTGCTTTGTTACACTTTTTACATATGTTGCAATTTTTTCTTGCAATTTTGTTACGAATACTTTATATCACTAATCAGTATTTTAGTGTCTCAGAATTTCTGCAGATTCAGTGTGTAGATTTATCAGCAGAAGATGAATGAATTTCTTAATTAATTCTATAGACTTTTTTTCTGATGATATACCTTTTGCAACATTGTGCTATCTTATGAGTATAATCAGGGATTCATATATGTAGATATTTTTTTTGTTGTTGAATTGGTATTTGAACTAATCAACATACACACTCAGTATTGATACAAACATTCCTTGCTTTTTCCTACAAGTTATTGAGGTGTTTTGTTCATTATACTTGTTGCAATCTTCTTATGAATACTCAGTATCAATGGTCATCATTTTAATGTGTCAGAATTTATACAGATTCATTGTGTCGATTCATTAGTAGAAGACGAATGAATCTTTGAACCGATTCTGCAGACTCACTGTCTGATAATTTTTTTCTGCAACATTGTTTCATTCCAATATTTCTATGTGAAAGACTAGGGTCTTTTTGTTACTAATGACCCGTGACCTAACAACATGTTTCAGATTTATGGTGACTATGATCTTGCTTATCACCACAGACACTGCTACTCCTGTCTGATTATTTAACTGGAATCGCTATTGTATGTTGAAATGCCTAATGTTTAGGATATATAATATACACAATTGAACTAATGTGTTAGAACCCCAGCCGATTCTTTATTTAGAATTATTAGCTCATTTACTGCTGTCTCTGTGTATATTCATTTATTAAATTCAGAGGTGATCAGCTATATATAAAATCGGGATGTCTTTCTCTATTTTTGTAAATAAATGAATTAAAATAATTAATCTATTAAGCACTAATCATCCCAATTATCAATTCCAACTGAGCTGTACCTTTTTCTATCACTCTCTCATCTGGTTGACAGCAGTGCTAGCAAGGGCCTCGCCCTCTTCAGCGTACACTTTGCTGTCACAACAGAAAGCAGAAGTGTCTTCTTTCTACCTTCTCGTACTAAAAGTGGAATATAATTTTTACATACAGTGAACTTATTCCACTTCAAGACTGGTTATGTCTCTCTTTTCCAACACTCTCTCATCTGGAGAAGCCTGGGGCCAATTTACCTAGTGACACATAGCAGGCAGAGTACAGACAGCAGAAGTGGGTTCTTTCTTCCTTCATATATCATCTTCATTGTTCAAGGTTGTACTATCCTGAAAGTAGCCCGATCTTTAATCTCGGAAGCTGATAGGATAGACCTGGCTAGTACTTTGAAGGCAGACCACTTAGGAATACCAGGCACTGTGGATATCATCAAGATGATCACCTATATTTTCATTTGAAACACTGGTGGAACAGTTCAATGCTGCTCACTCTCACTATCTGAATCTATATTTCACCTTTCTATCTCTTATTTAGAAATTAAGATTGAGATTTTAATCCTTTTGGACCGCATAGGTCGATATTTTAAAGGAACAGAATAAATGTTATGTTTTAGATTACTCATCATCACATAAATTATCATATACTGTTTTGATTGATTATCATCATTTTCAAATAAGAGTGCTCCCAAAAAGGAATTATTTTGACCTCTCTTTCCCTATATATGTGTAGTTAATCTACAAAAGTTTTTTGGGAGCACCGCCAATAGCAAAGTTCTATCTAAAGATTTGGCTATTAGCACTATTTATATTGGTTATTGATTGATTTTTTTATATTTATGTGTGGCTTTATAGTGCACTGCTAGTGCGGAACTGACAAACTGTATTACAAACGTACTTTTACCGAGGTTATCCTCGGCTTCTGGTTCTGGCACAGCAACGGACTGCTTTTCCGTATAAGTGATTGATGTAATTTAATCTTAGAGATTTATTCTCTTATTTGTCTGTTCTTAATTCCACGCCTCAACTCTCAAACCTAGCCTAAAAATTAGTATTTTCAACTTAAAAAAATGATTTGAATAATAAACGTCTGATGGATGATATTGACAGTATATTCAATAATCAATTAACTCAATCACCTTTGGATCCCAATTGGGAAGATGATCTTTTTCAATTAAAGAGGACTTTACAAAAATGGATAAGAATCAATTGGGATCTTATTAGTTTGGAACAATATAATAAACAAAAAATTACACCAAGGGGCCTAAGACCCAAACTGTTCCCTTCTTTTGAACTATGCACTGAGAATCTACGCAAGGAGTGGGAAACCAGTCTATTAAAATGCTCACAGGAATTAATGGCCATTCTTATAAAACACAATCATCTGAGACTAGAGTAATGTACCAAAGAAATCGATCAAATTGGACTTAAACTGGAACAATGGGAACAGGACATGGGATTTCAAAATACCTTTGGAAGGATCAAAAAGGAGTTGGAAACCTATGAGAATGTGATAATAGAGAAAAAAAAATCAAAATTCTCTAGGGATAAGAGGGATTTCCTTACGGGGAGCATATTTAAGTGGACTCAGAACATCACAAAACAATCAAATAAAAGAGATACACAGAGATTTGATCAAACACCCTCATCATCTGAGATAGAACCTTCTGATACTGAATATATCGACACTAGAGAGATTTACAATCAAAGACGGGGTACCAACTCCCAGACCACTGCCTCTTCCGCATCGAACTCTTTTTTAAAGGACATCAGGGGCACTTTTCGTGGACGCCCCGACGAGTCAAAACAAGGCGGGGCAAGTGGAAGAAGGGGAAGAGAGAGATGGAGGTCTCCCCAGCCACATCGATATCCATCCAGGCGGAGGAAATAAGCAACTCTGCTTCATTAACAACTAAACTTAAAATTATTAATCTGTCCTCCCATATACTGACTCCCGACCAGACCTCAGTCTTAGAAAAGGGCCTTTCATTTTCGCCAACATCTGTATTTGATCCATTTAAATGGGAAACCAATCAGACTATTTGGTCGAAAATTACTATTAACCAAATATTTTAACCAAAGAAAGGGTGAAGTAACAACTACATCCATAGATGCATTATCACAACAGGAGATTGAAGCAATCAGGTCTCTAGAAGAACTTGCTGACGAACAGGTTGATCTTATTGAATATCAAGATCTACAATACAAACGACCCATATGTAAAAAGAAATCTTCATTTTTTCCAGGAGACCATATATGTCCAGAAATTAAAGTTTTCCTCAATCTGGTATCCCGGGATTTCGACAAATTATACAAAAAACAGAAATATCATCGGAAAGTTGGCAATTTGACTCACTCACAAAAGCATGCCTTAAAACAAATTCGAAGCTGGGATGACATTTTAATTAAGCCATCTGACAAAGGTGGCAATATTGTTTTCTGGCCAATCAACCTATACTTGAGGGAAGCCAGCCGCCAATTGAATGACATTTCCTGCTATAAAATCACTCTGTTTGACCCCACACAAAATTTTCTCACAAAATATAAGAGAATAATTGACAGACAACTGCAACTGGGAATTATCACAAAAGGAGAATGGGAATATCTAGCCACGCCACCCCCGAACACCGACCTTCTACCTATTGCCTAAAGTACATAAAAATTTCAAAAATCCTCCTGGCAGGCCCATTATATCAGGTAATGGTGGCCTTCTAGAGAAAGCTAGTTGCTTTCTGGATGTACACCTCAGACATCATGTTCTGACTCCTCCTTCTTACATCAAGGACACTACTGATGTTCTAAAAAAGGTTCATGATGTACATTTGGAGGAATCATATTTATTGGTGAGCCTCGATGTCGAGGCTCTGTACACCTCTATAAAACATGATTTGGGGGTTATGGCAGTAAGATACTTCTTATCAGTAGAAGGAATAGGTGAATTTCAGGAGTTCCTGTTGGAATTATTGGAGTTTGTATTACATCATAACTACTTCCTGTTTAATAACCGTTTCCATATCCAATTAAGGGGTACTGCAATGGGGGCAGCCTGCGCCCCTACGTATGCAAACTGGTTCTTAGGCTGGCAGGAGGGAAAAATTGTCTTTAATGACAATCAAGAATACTATACCAACCATATCATCACATGGATGCGTTTCATAGATGATATCTTCATGATATGGGACGGTCCAGAAACCAAACTGGAAGAATATATTCAAACCCTCAACAACAATTATGTAAATTTGAAATTCACCTATACCAGCAGTAGAGTGAGCATCTCCTTCCTAGATCTCAGGATTTATCGAGATTATAACAACAAGATTGCTATAGAGATCTTTAGGAAGGAAACATCGACTAATAGTCTTCTCCACTCTTCGAGTGCACATTTCCCACCGACTATTAGGTATATCCCTAAGGGTGAATTTCTTCGGCTTAAACGGAATTGTTCAGATGAACAAAGTTTTCGAGTTAAGTGTGCAGATCTGAGAAGCCGACTTAAGGAACGCGGTTACAGCAACCGTCTGATTGAGAAAGCCCAATATGAAGTGAGTAAGGTACAACGTGAATCCTTGATATTTTTGGATAAAAAGAATCCAGAACCAAAAAAAGCAGGGGTGATGAGATTCATTGGCAACTTCTGTGGAAGTTGGAAAGAAGCCAGACAAATTTTACAAAATCATTGGCATATACTGAAAATGGATGATGACCTATCCGAACATATAGGTGATAAGGTCAATATGAGCTGGCGACGAGCACCCAACCTTAGAGATCAATTGGTGAGGAGCCACTTTTTACAACCATCCAGACCTCATACATCTCTACAGGGCAGTTATCCTTGTGGCAACTGCAAGGCCTGCCCTCATATTCTTAACCAAGCAGTTATCGTGGATAGATACAACCAATCTATCCAGATTAAGAATTACTTTAATTGTAAAACAGAAAATGTAATCTATTGCATTACATGCCCTTGCGACCTGAAATATGTGGGCATGACCTCACGTATGCTTAAAGTTAGAGCACTGGAACATGTGGGCAATGTCCGAAATGCCAGATCAGATGCATCCAAATTTAAGACCTTGACTATTGTTGCAAAACATTTTCTTCAGACTCACAATAGCAGAACCTAAGACTTACGAATCTTTGGCCTGGAACATCTTAAAATGGGCCTATGAGGAGGTGATCTAATGAACAGATTACAGAAAAAGAATCAGAGTGGATCTTCAAGCTCCACTCTCTGATACCAAGAGGTTTGAATGAGAACATAAATTATAGTGCTTTTCTTGAGTAGCATCTTTTGACCTTAATGGTGCTGAGAGATATATATACACATTTTTTCTTCCAGTATATTGTCAAATACTGACACACGGTATGATTATTTTATATTTTATATTTTATTCAGCTTTCCCAGACAATATCTCCTCCTTGTGTGCACACTCCATTTCTTTTACACATGTTTCACACTCACTTTCATGCATTTTCATTTAGCAGCCTCACCTAGAATGTGTGTCCTTGTAAGTCACACAATTTGTATATTCCCCTTTTATCTATCACTCAGTTTCATACTTTGATCTCCTCTTCCTTTTCTTCATACTCACCTAGTCATATATACACTACCATATACAGTCTTAGTATCCAATAACATCTATTTTAACACTATCACATTTTTCCTTGGGAGGCACACTATTTTAAAAGTAGTGTAGGCACTCTCTTTATCTCTCACATTACTTTGCAACCACTTCTCTTTGGAATGATGTTTATCTATAGGTCACCTATCAGTAATCCAAAATAATTTTTGCACCTACTTCTCTTTGTAATGATGTTTATCTATAGGGCGTTTAATAATATAAAATAATTTTTGATCTATTCTCAATAGCAGGCTGTATATGTATATATATGTGTATGTGTATATATATACATATATATGTATATCTTCTCCATAGCACTATTATTGGGCATGACAGAGTTTTTCTGCTAATTATATAATTAATTTATTTACTTTGATACTTACTTTTCAGACATACATCCATATAGACCAATGCCTATTGCACATTACAAATTTTTATACATATATTTATATATATGTTTTATTGTTTATACTAATCTCCTGGTCCTATGCATCAAATGATGTACTCCTCTCCTTCTCTTTCTGTTCCACTTGAGTTAGATCTATCTAATAATGAAACCTTTCTTCCTGGCCCATTGGTCCTATTACACTAAGAAGTAAACTGGATTCACCTGTCAACATAATTGTTGTATTAATTTACCAATTAACTATAGTAGATTTATTCCAGATTTATGTATCAACTATATGGAAAAAACCCAGCGCTGATGAAATCCACTATCTTGGAACTATAGGGAACGTGCACTATTCATGAAGTGAAAAGATTTGAGCCGATTAATTGTTTTGATTCTAATTATCACTGATTAAATGCACATCCCTTTATAAACATGCGGCTGGGCTTGTGGGATTGAGGCTTCTGTGAACAAGCCCAGCGGTGAAACGTACATCGGGATTGACATCATCAAAGGACGTCGTGCGGCCACGCCCCCCCTTCTGGTCTGGGCAGCCGCTGCACCTCGGTGCGTGAGGGACAGTGGAAGCAGGCTGGGCTGAAGCGGCAGAGGAGACTGACAACGCCGGCGTCCAAATCGGTTTGGAGCGGTAATTGGTAATGTGATGTCCGTCGCCTGGTAGTGCCCACCCACGGCTGTACTTGCCTTGTTTCCCCCCTCCCTCCCCTCACATTTCACGCCAGTATCTGAGGATTATTATCAGGGATCCAAACGCACATATATCCTACTGTGGGATTGATATTTGAACTAATCAGCATATATACCCAGTACAAATTTTAGTTAAAAACATTCCCTGTCTTTTCCTACAAACCATCATTGAGGTGCTTTGTTACACTTGTTACATATGTTGCAATTTTTTCTTGCAATTTTGTTACGAATACTTTATATCACTAATCAGTATTTTAATGTGTCAGAATTTTTGTATCTGTGTTTTTTACAGAAGTTTTTACAGTCTTTTTGAAAACTAATAGTGTATATTCAACAACAAAAACAAATGGTTAAAAACATATGTTTGTGTGATGCATGCCTAATGTAAGCCTGTTATGTATTGTATGCTTCTGGAGCAGACCTGCACACATCTTGTGATGCATATACCCCAACATACAGTATGGCCATAAATATGCTATTTTCTCTTCAGCTTTTAAAATTGTAATTTACATCCAATATTCTTCCAAATAAGCTCAGGCCTAAGCAGGGGCAGATTAAGAGAGGAGAAGGCCCATGTGCAGACTGCTTGTGGGCCCCCTCTTCTCTGTCCGGGGCCACAGCATTATAGAGTCTGGCTTTATGCCAGAGTCTACTGTGACTGTGCATGTCTCTGGGAAAGTGACGCCTGCACCTTATTCCCGGGGATATACTAAAGCACATGTGTGAATCACCGGGAAAATGGCCACCATGCCATTTCTCTGGTGATTAATGTCACCAGTGCTGGCCACTGCGGGACTCTGGAGGCTTTAGTATACTTACAGTATATGGGTACAGGGTGTACAGTGTGGACCCCTGGACCCAGGTGACCTTGTACATCCCACACCCATTATTACAGATACACCAATGGACCTAAGATGTTTACTATTGGAAATGGGAAATAACAGGTACTGAAATACTTACACTAATTTTATAGGTTTTGTTTTTAGTTCTACAAACACTACACATCAATTTGCATTTATAATGAAAAATAAAAAAACTTCAATTTCTTGTAGAACATATTCTATATTAAAACCGACTTTGCATATTACATTAAAAAACAAACTGCTATAATTAAACTATCAGGTATCCATCATGCTCATATCTTTTATAATAATTTTACATTTTAATGTAAAAATACAATGGCTATATTGCCTAGATTAATCTTGTGTGCATCTTTATAACATTTAATATTTTATTTATATTTAAATACAGATGAAAAACTGCATTTTAATTATTGCCAAATGATTTAAACAACTTATAATGGTTATATGCGAAAACCCCAATTGTTGATTGCTAACAGGGGAGAACAGCTTCATTTCCTCCAAGCTGGTAAAATGATTATGTGCAAAAAAACAATAGTCAGTATTATCTGCACATATGCACACAATTAACAGAAATATTACTTAAAAAAACAACATAATAATCATACTGTACATAAAAAGCAATTTTGTGCAAGTTCATTTAGTTTTCAAGGAAACAAATGGACCTGCATCTAAAACAGGAAGCATCTTTGGGAGTACCAAAAACTCTTTGAGAATAAATAAATAAAAAGGGAGACATTAAGTAGTAACCAGAAACATTGCTGTAACCCAGGCTGTTGGCCACAAAAACATGGTGCAGTATATCAGATCCAAATAATAGATAATTCAGTATTTGCATGTAACAACAATTTTACTGGAATCAAATATAAATGATGCCATAAAATAAAATCCTCTGATATTAACTATTCCTGTAAGAAAAAGTTCAAGCTATAATAGATCACTAGTCCTGATGTTATATGCAATATTCCTGGGTAATCAATATTATGACTTGTTGTCCAAACATTTATCAATAAATATATATTTTTAATTCATGTTTTTATATGAATAAATATATGCAGCAAGTAGTTCTTTCTGCCTTTTCCTTGCAGACGGCAGTATGTAGTATGGGAAAATGCGTTAAAAAAACACATTTTCTGGGTCTTACCACATTTCTTGTATGTACCGGACACCGGGGCTTCAGTGAGGAGGGTAATGCCCGGCATCCCCTGCAGCCATCGCATCCTACTGCGCATGCGCAGACAGACTCCAGGGTCATAAGCCCGGCAGTCCAGAGAGCAGCGGCCATCATAAATGGCAGCTCTTATCGGGGGAGCTGTCCTTTACGATACTAATCGCATATGTTAGTACATATATGATTAGTATCAGCGTGGTTATTGGCGGGATGTACCGCACAAAGTTAGTACTTCCCACCCAGGATATGTTGAAATGTACTTATCTCTAATTCCACATAATTTGCGTACAGGCCTACTGGGAAAGCAGAGGTAACCCTACGTTTGTAGTGAATATTGTAGCTCTATCAAGTTTAAATATATTTGGTAGACCCTCATATAGAATAGAAATCGGGTATGGTTTTTATTTGAAGTTGTTCATAGAACCATTTCATTTAAATAGATACAATGATTAAGGGGGAGCAAAATAAAACAAAACTGAAAAAACAAGACAATGTCTTACTGATTAACCAATTTATTAAATTGCTTAGCTTAGTCATCCAGCTACCTTGGTGCAACCTTTTGGCCTAAACTGGATAAAAACAATATTGTGATCTGTGAGGTGGTCAAAAGTGACTAGAAAATAATGACTGGAAATGGGTAGTTTTGGCAAAACTAAACACAGATCCAAAACATGCGGGGGATACATAACCAACACAAAAACACGGGGTTGGAAGCACATCACTACTAGTTAGTGGAACCACTTAACAATGACAAATAACATACCAGAAAAAATTAGGATGAAAAATGTAAGAATAAAAGGCAACCACTCACTCTAAACCCAAAGACATGCCCAAACTCTGCCTACACACAGCTAGAGGGTTAACAATCTGAAACCACACAATAAACCCAAAATAGGAACCAAAGTAATTACATTTTTCTCACAGCCTTGAGGTTTATAGGCCACCATGTTTACTTTGGCATTCCATTATTTTGTTTGGCTCCCTAATGATAATAGCACTTACAGATGTGTACCTTTATACTGTGGCTGCGATCACAGTTCCAGGCAGGTCCTGACATAGCCTTCAATAGGAGGCGGAGTGCACATGCACCTGCTTCCTATTGACTTCTATGAAAGCCAGCAGCAACACATATGCACGAGGAAGGCTGTAGTGTGTACGCATCGTAAGCCTGCTACAGCATGCTGTTGTATGCAGCAAAGCTGTACAGGACACATCTGTATTTGGTTGGTTCATCAGCAGACCCGTAGACCCAGCCTCTTATTAGAAGCTTGTCTTTTTTTAAAGGGAATTCGGAAAATGCCTTCGCATTGGGGGCTGTCTCTGGCTGCACATCTCCATTGCAGCTGTAGGAGGACAGAGAGGGACAACAGTACATGTTGAAAATTATGCAACAAATTCTGTTTTATTTCTTGCAAATAAAGTGTTTACAAATAATTATGTTGTCATGTTACTTAACATAGCACACAGTCTGTGGTAGTACTTATTGAAATCCCTGTATAACAGAACTGAAACAGTGGACATTTTTGGCTTTATTCATGGTAATGTCAGGTTCACCTGCAAAGGCAGCAATCAGCAGTGGTCTTTTTCAGTCTACCAGATCACAATATAGCGTGTATAACTACAAACACCAGCATTCCCTGCTGAGAATTATTTTAAAAGTAAATCAGATTTATTGTAGATATGAGCAGTACAGATTGCTTGTAATCTTAACCTCTCTGAACATTGATAATCTGAGGCCACCCGAGCTGTATTTTGGGTGTTCCTGTCAGACTTGGATTCCACATTGAGGCCGAGCTTCATCTTCCCAGCATTGGATTCTCGCAGACTTGTAATCCATATAAGGTGCCATGGCTAGGACTGAGCGCCATTTCACTCAATGGGGGTGATTCAGAGTTGTTCGCTTGCTAGCTGCTTTTAGCAGCATTGCACACGCTAAGCCGCCGCCTACTGGGAGTGTATCTTAGCATAGCAGAATTGCGAACGAAAGCTTCGCTAATTTTCTCGTAACGATTACCCCGCAGTTTCTGAGTAGCTCCAGACTTACTCAGCCATTGCGACCAGCTCAGTCCTTTTCGTTCCTGGTTTGACGTCACAAACACACCCAGCGTTCACCCAGCCACTCCCCCATTTCTCCAGACACTCCCGCGTTTTGGAACTCGAACGCCTGCGTTTTTCCGCACACTCCCATAAAACGTCCAGTTTCCACCCAGAAACACCCACTTCCTGTCAATCACACTACAATCACCACAGCGATGAAAAAGCTTTGTTATGCCGTGAGTAAAATACCTAACTTTTGTGTACAATAACTAAGTGCATGCGCTCTGCGAACCTTGCGCATGCGCAGTAAGCGACTAATAGCAGTATAGCGAAAATCGGCAACGAGCGAACAACTCGGAATGACACCCAATACACGCTGCTGTTTTCTGCATTATACTCTGCTGTTTTGGCTGTCTTGTGTCCAGACTCAAGGGACTCCAGTTTTTACTATGTGGCAGCAGTAGTAACAGTGTATATAGGGCATGCTTAACGCTGCACTGTACTCTGCTGATTAGTCTGTGCTATGCCCAGACTCCAGACTACACTAAGGCCCTCATTCTGAGTTGACCGCTCTATAGCTACTTTTTGCAGCCGTGCAAACACATAGTCACCACCCACGGGGGGGGGGGTGTATTTTCGCTTTGCAAGTGTGCGATCGCATGTGCAGCTGAGCGGGACGAAAAAGTTTTTTGCAGTTTCTGAGTAGGTCTGAACTTACTCAGCCCTTGCGATCACTTCAGCCTGTCCGGTCCCGGAATTGACGTCAGACACCCGCCCTGCAAATGCCTGGATACGCCTGCACTTTCCATACCAAAATGGTCAGTTGACACCTATAAATGCCCTCTTTCTGTCAATTTCCTTGCGAACGTCTGTGTGAATGGAATCGTTGCTAGAAGCATTGCACAGCAACAATGCACCGTTGCATCATTTGCAGCGAGCTCAAGACAAGTTATTGATAACATCAAAAGCTAAAAAAATAATAACAAGCAGTCATAATAACAACAAGCAGTCCCACTTCAGCTAGCTCTCTCAACTAGATCCCAGCACCTGCAATCACCACCACCAACACCTTCACCCTCAATATCCTCTGTATTCATCAGAGGTAGTCCTGCATCTAACCTTTTAAGACTAGATGACTCCTTCCCATTCCAGTATTCATCAGAGGAATCCTTGAGTGCTAGGCCTGCTGCTGCTGTTGTGGGTGGTTCTTCATCCCAGAAGCGGACAAAGAAGACTACTAGTAATATTGTAAAAAATCAATCGACTGTGAAACAATCCTTTGGAAGGGAAAGCAAGTATGACAGCTCGCACAGCAGATCACTGACACCATTATTGCTATGCTAGCATTAGATCTGCATCTAATATCCACCAAGAATGCGGTGGGTTTTTCACAGTTAATTTGGGTCCTGTGTTCCCGGTAACAAATTCCATCTTGGTTCCATTTTAGCTGAAATGCCATTCTTCGGCTCTACCAGGACCTTTAAACAACTTATTTATTGGCCTACAAAATGCCTTTGTACCCACTATCCATTTATCCACAGATATGTGGGCAATTAGTAGTGGGCAAACTAAAGATAACATGACTGTGACAGCCCACTGGGTGGGTGAATTGCCTTCAGCAGCTGACAACATCTTAGAAAAACTAAGGGATGTCATAGAAACATGGCTTACCCCCCTTGGACTCTGTTCAGGATTTGTGTTATCTGATAAAGCCACAAATATTGTAAGAGCATTACAGCTGGGTAAGTTCCAATACATCCCCTGTTTTACTCACATGATAACTTAGTGGTTCAGGGCTTTTTAAAAACTTAAAGGGGTGTGCAGGAAATTCTGTCTGTGGCACAAAAAATTTCAGGACATTTTCAACATTCAGCAACAGCATGCAGTAGATTGCAGCACCTGCAGGAACAGTTTAATTTGCCCTGTCATCAACTAAAGCAAGAGGTGTTAACAAGGTGGAACTCCACCCTTTATATACTTCAGCAGATGGAGGAACAGCAAAAAGCCTTCCATAGATATACAACAAGCCATGACATTGGAAGAGGAGGGGGAATGTACCTTAGCCCAACACAATAATTTCTGACTAGTGCAAGGTGCCGAAACCTTTTGAAGCAGACACCTTTGAAGTGAGTGCTGATACTGCTAGTTTGAGTAAAGTGATTTCCCTAATTAGGCTTTTGGAAAATTAACTGGAGAAATTGAAGAAGGAGTTTAAACAAAGCGAAGCTGCAAAGTATGCCGGACTTGTAGAATAAGTCCTTTCGCCAGGAATCATGGGTTGATAATATTTTGAAATCTGATCACTACATTTTAGCAGCCATGGTTGATCCTAGGTTTAAGTCATATTCTGTGTCATTCTTTCTAACTGATCCAGATCTTGAGAGATGCAAAGAGCTCCTGGTGAGAAAGTTAGCAGATTAAGGGGCCTATTTATCACCATCCGCATCCAGGATGCGGATGACAGGTGATAAAATCACCCAAACTTGCACTGTGATAACTGATTACATTGCAGGGATGTATCAATTATCGCATGCAGGAACAGAGCTTGCGGCCAAGGTCTGTCCCTGCGATGCCTCTTTGCAGCATTATCGGGGTATTTTTCATCAAAAATACCCTGACGTCCTGCTACGCATGCACCGCCCCCGCCGACATCGCCGCTATGCCTCTGCCTGGTAGACCCCCACATTGCAACTACCTCCGCATGCTGCGGACCCCCCAGAAGATCAATATACTCACCTGTCCAGGGGGCCGGTCCGTGCTGCTTCAGGAGGCTGCCGGGCCCTTCTCCTGCACTGTGACCCCCAGTGCTGTAAAGTGCGCTGCCGTTTTGCAGCATCACTTTACTGCACCAGGGTCACAGCACCGCATATGGGTGACCCGGTGCCCGGCAGCACTCACCGGAGCAGCGGACACCGGCTCCCTGGACAGGTGAGTATGGGGTTTTTTTTGTTTACTTTTTTTTTACACTGTAATCAGCTTGTGTGTCCATCAGACACACATAGCTGATCACTCTGCTGGGTCCCCACTCAACTTTCTCTGCCAGGTGCAGAGAAAGCTGGGCAAATACCACATTATCACAGTGCTGCCCTGTGAAATCATCAGCCTGAGCTGGCGAGATTATCACAGGGCACACTGCGGTATTTTTTCACATTTTTTTTTTAGTTAATTTGGCCACATCACAATTCCCATTGTGTATGGTGAATGCGATGTTGGTTACTAAATAAAAGTGAATTAAAGGGTTTAGAGCAGTTTTTCATGAAAACTGCTCCAAATGCCCTTTAACACATTCAGGTGATACTAAAAAAATTTAAAAGGGTGTGTAAAAATAATGTTAATAAATAGACCCCTAAGTGACATCTCCTCAGTCAGTTTCTCCAGCAGCAGCCAGAAAAAACTTCAACTTTCCCAAAGGCCCACTGGCAATGCAGATAAATCAAACCAACATTTTGACATCTGGTTGTGTCTAAAATAATTACCTAACATTAGTGACACCTCTACCATAACTCCATCTGATATGATAACCATCCATAGAATGGTGGAGGATTCTTTTCATAACACCATACAAATAGACATTTCACATAGTCCCTTCTAGCAATGGAACAAAAAAAGGCAAATTGGAGGCCCTTGTACAAACTGGCTTTGAATTACTTAAGCTGCCCACCCTCCAGTGTGTACTTGGAGAGAGTTTTCAGCACAGCTGGGAACCTTGTAAGCAAACTGAGTTGGAGGCTACTTCTTCAAAATGTGGAAAAGATGATGTTCATCAAATTGAACAGGAAATTCCATGAGGAAGGCCTTTCCCAGCAATTACATCAAAGTACAGAGACTTCTGTAATGGTGGATTCCAGTGGGGGTGAATAAATATTGTGTGAGGATGATGTACACACTGATAAGGGTGAGTATGGCAATTTTGATGGTATCTAGCCACTGTAGAGCTGTTGCCATAAGCCGATTGGTACTGTAGCTTGTTTTGTGGGTCCAAACAAACATCTGCACTTCAGCCACAAAAGTAGCAGTCCCTGTCACTGAAGTGCTTTGTTTTTCAAAATATGCATGTCCTTTTTAATGTCCAACATAAGGATGGGAGGGCGGGCCTGAGGACAGTTCCATCTTGTACCAACTTTTATTTCTGCCACTGCTGTGTGGCAAAGTATCATACAGTGCATCCGGAAAGTATTCACAGCGCTTCATTTTTCCAAAAATTTGTTATGTTACAGCCTTATTCCAAAATGGAATAAATTAATTTTTCCCTCAAAATTCTACACACAATACCCAATAATGGCAATGTGGAAAGAGTTTTAAGAAATTTTTACAAATTATTAAAAATAAAACACTCAAAATTGAGCTCAGGTGCATCCTGTTTCCACTGATCATCCTTGAGATGTTCCTACTGCTTAATTGGAGTCCACCTGTGGCAAATTCAGTTGATTGGACATGATTTGGAAAGGCACACACCTGTCTATATAAGGTCCCACACTTGACAGTGCATGTCTGAGCACAAACCAAGCATGAAGTCAAAGGAATTGTCTGTAGACCTCAGAAACAGGACTGTCTTGAGGCAAAAATCTGGGGAAGGGTACAGAAAAATATCTGCTGCTTTGAAGGTTCCAATGAGCACAACACAAAGGCCTCTATCATCCATAAATCGAAGAAGTTTGGAACCACCAGGACTCTTCCTAGAGCTGGCCGGCCATCAAAACTGAGTGATCAGGGGAGAAGGGCGCTAGTCAGGGAGGTGACCAAGAACCTGATGGTTACTCTTTCAGAGCTACAGCATTCCTTTGTGGAGAGAGAAGAACCTTCCAGAAGGACAATGATCCCTGCAGCAATCCATTAATCAGGCCTGTATGGTAGAGTGGCTAGACGGAAGCCACTACTTAGTAAAAAGCACATGGCAGCATGCCTGGAGTTTGCCAAAATGCACCTGAATGACTCTCAGACCATGAGAAACAAAATTATGTGGTCTGATGAGACAAAGATTGAACTCTTTAGACTGAATGGCAGGCATCATGTTTGAAGGAAACCAAGCACCGCTCATCACCAGGCCAATACCATCCTTACAGTGAAGCATGGTGGCAGCATCATGCTGTGGGGATGTTTTTTAGTTGCAGGAACTGGGAGACTAGTCAGGATAGAGGGAAAGATGAATGCAGCAATATACAGAGATCCTGGATGAAAACCTGCTCCAGAGCGCTCTTGACCTCAGACTGAGGCGACAGTTCATCTTTCAGCAGGACAACGACCTTAAGCACACAGCCAACAAATCAATGGAGTTGCTTCAGGACAACTCTGTGAATGTCCTTGAGTGGCCCAGCCAGAGCCCAGACTTGAATCCGATTGAACATCTCTAGAGAGATCTGATATTGGCTGTGCACCAACACTTCCCATCCAACCTGATGGAGCTTGAGAGGTGCTGCAAAGAGGAATGGGCAAAACTGCTCAAAGATAGATGTGCCAAGCATGTGGCACCATATTCAAAAAGACTTGAGGCTATAATTGCTGCCAAAAGTGCATCAACACATTATTGAGCAAAGGCTGTGAATACTTATGTACATGTGATTTTTTTTTTTATAAATTTGCAAAAATCTAAAAAAAAACTTTTTTCACGATGTCATTATGGGGTATTGGGCCTAATTCTGAGTTGATCACAGCATCAAATTTGTTATCAGTTGGGCAAAACCATGTGCACTGCAGGGGGGGCAGATATAACATGTGCAGAGAGAGTTAGATTTGGGTGTGGCGTGTTCAAACTGAAATCTAAATTGCAGTGTAAAAATAAAGCAACCAGTATTTACCTTGCACAGAAACAAAATAACCCACCCAAATCTTACTCTCTCTGCACATGTTATATCTGCCTCCCCTGCAGTGCACATGGTTTTGCCCAATTGCTAACAAACTCGCTGCTGCGATCAACTCAGAATTACCCCCATTGTGTGCAGAATTTTGAGGGGAAAAATGAATTTATTCCATTTTGGAATAAGGCTGTAACATAACAAAATGTGGAAAAGTGAAGCACTGTGAATACTTTCCGGATGCACCGTAGATGTGCTTAAAACTGGCGACTGTTTGTGCCACTGCTCTGTCACTTTGTAACCAGCCAGGTTACTGCAGCCTTTGGGCTTTGATAACAATATTTTGAGGTGTGCGCTGGTCAGAATTGACTGGAAATGACTAAAAATTAATGTTGTTGAGGTTAATAATAGTCTAGGAACAAAAAAGGCCCAAATTTAGTGATTCTAGCTTTTTGGGTTAATTTTTTGAAATATCCAAATCCGGACGACGAATCAGAGCCATATCCCATTTACAATCAAGCATGAATGTCTGGCACACATCTCTAGTTTATTGATATAAATGAAAACACTAAACCCACATTTTAAAATTTATTACACTACTAAATCCAAATTAAATTTGCTTCTTAATGTTGTCCATAGGAAATGTATCTATGATGTAATTCAAATAGAAATAAAATACCATTAACACAATTGTTTGTTATGAACTGCATTGCTTAATTGTATAAAATGAAAGGGAGACATCCTTATGGAATTACCTTTATATAGTATTATGGTACACAAATAAAATATATTTGCTCTAAAAAAGAATCAATACAACAGCGTCTACAATTACTGTAAATGCATAACAATATTAAAGTACAGTATGTTATCCACCTGAATGTCGTCATATTACATAACTATCTTCCACTCCACGGGAGGTTTCTGTCCTCCCTGAGCTCACCTTAGGACACCTGCATTACAGTTTGACAGGTGTACTGCCCCAGTAATTGAATTTACCTGGACAAACATCTACCAAAGTGAAGTGTAATGTTAGATTTTTTTATGCCTTTTTGCTCAAAAACTATCCATATGCATAGTAGTCTATAGTGCATAGTGGTTCAATAATATAGTGTGATATCTCTCTGGTTGTAGTGTTGTTATGCATACATTGCATTCACCTTACACTGTACTAAAAATAAAAGTCAAAGACACAAGAGAAAGAAAAGACTGTACTACAATAATACAATATATTACTGTATCTTTCAATAATGTATTTGTTCAATACGGTTCATACAGTATTTGTTCAATATGGAAAAGTTACAGTATTCTGACATTTTACTAAAATAAATATTATGTTTCTATTTTTTTCTACAAAATGCATAAATATAAAATAATATCCGAGTCAAACTGAAAATAGAAACCCAACTAATGATGAACTTAGAATAATTTATAATACAACTGTAAAACATTCAAAAAGTGTAACAAAACCAATAGTATAATGCAGCACTGAAAACTCCAACACTAAAAGTATAGTAAAGCTTAATGACAACATATAATCATTAAGACACAAAATAAATGTGTGCTAATGATAAAAAATAACTGCAGTTCTATACCTTAACCTCTGTGCCCTTCAATCTCTGTCATTTTTCCATTCATTGTCTCTTAGGCATAATACTAATGGATGCTGTTAGACATTTCAAAAATGGCTGCAGTTACATGGAGATGAAAGAAGATTTCACAATTGTTAAACTGTACACGTTTAATGGAATACAACACTTAGTGTATTATGTGTTGTATCCCATAAAATGTGCACAGCTTGCCAGTGCTCACTGATGAGAACAGAAAACCCAGCTAGGACTTTAGCAGAGAAAATATATATAATTGGTCTGCTAAAATAACAAAACAATCATTCTGAAACCACTTTTGTAGAGGTCAATGAAGACAAAATATTAGAAAAGATCTAAATTTTGAAAGGGATGAAAACAATGGAGCACTGCATTAATAACAGTCATTCTGGCATCACTTTCATAAATACCACAGAATACGCAGTCTTCAGTAGGAAATAAACGTACATTTCAAATGCATAATACAAAAAACAAAACAATAAACCAGATGATATCACAGCAGATATACAGTATTGAAATCCAAAAACTAGATGCTATAATATGCACTTCTGTAGTACTCAGCATTGTCCTATTCACTGGAAACTGCCCTAACCAAAAGAACATAGAAATTAAAATCTAGAGGTATATGATGGTGATTGGACAAAACTACAGATGGACTCAAAGCAGCAGCACCAGGGGGTAGATTTACAAAGCGGTGGGGTTGAAATCCTGGCAATTTTGCTGTGGTTTATGAACAGGATTGCATCTCATATTTACTAAGCTCAAACCCCCTTCCAAGTACTGAAAACCCATACTTTAGAATATCCCACCCAAATAAAGGACCTGTCTTTGACAGGCAGGTTTACAAGCACTACAGAGATCATTAAGATCTATGCAGGCTTGTAGAGTGTAAAAAATAGAAAAAAAAAATGATTTAAAAAAAAAAATATTTAGACTAGGCTTTTAGAACAATTTGTGTTGAGTCCCTTGTATTTTTCTTTAACTAATATAGACTGAAATAGCCAGGGCTAGAAATACTATATTAAGGGGGCACACAGCATGGGGTCACCTTGTCGTAATGTCGACTAGTGACTAAGCAAGCCCAGGGTTTGGAATTCCTAAGTAAGTGGGAACCAGAGAACAATTCATATTCATGTTCTGCTACTGTTGAGACTATGTAAGGGCCACGGATCCTTTAAAGTGATTTTTTTATCTTTTTTGTTTTTTTTTAGCAAACTTTCAAATATAAAGTCTCAGCAACAATCCTGCAGTAAGAATCCTACAGTACTTCAAATATTTTCAACCAGTTGCTTCAGGCAGTAGAAGTACAGATGGGTCCTCCATTATCTTTACTGTTTCTGCGCCTAGTCAGAGGTTTAGTCATGCCTAAGCGATAGCTTAGGTTGCCGAGTTTAATCACGGACTGGCGCGTTGAGGCACGACTAGATACTCAGCATGCAATACACATCTCCACCACTGGGTGGCTAATGCTTCACTAATCCAGTACTTTAGTTTGAATAGCGGTGGATTGATCTATAGTACAAGCTCTGGCAAGTGGTCAGTGATGACTGTAATGTTAATATACAGTCCTGTACTGCATAGTGTACACCCACAGATGGTGACCAATGGTCAGATGGACAGAACAAAAAAAAATAGTTTATTCAGATGCAAACGAACGTGTTAAAACACTTGTGTATGCAGATGCAACTAATGTGTGAACACTTGTGTATACAGGTGCAACTAATGTGTGAAAGGAATAATGTAGCTCATTGACTTTACAGTATGTACAGTGCACTAAATGAGCGTTCGAGTCCCCTAACGGCATAAATGAACACCAATGGGAAGGAATCGCTCTTTGCAGTACTTTTGCACATGAACTTGAGAATCTTCCATACAGTGTTGTGTGCTAGTGATGAAGGCTCCCATCTGCCATGCTGAGAGTCCCGGGTTTGATTCCCAACATGCCAATCTTTTTTTTTTGTGTTTATGTGACATTCACTTTTTTTTCTGTGTAATCCATTGTAAAACATTCAAAGCAAGGGTGCACACAGGTTTCACAAAAATCGGGGTAAATCTGCAGGAGCGACTCATACGCTATCTAAAATACACAGCGGTAAAGAGCACCTATAGACATACCAGTAAATATAAATTAGTGTATTCTGACGCAATTAACTGTTCAAGCAACACAGTACTGTAGATCGTTGGCATTAGAGAATCTGTGTTGTACATTATAAGCTGTTCATGCTAATTAGTACACTAATAGAACATACTGTACAGAGATACTAAGGACGGTGATTTGGCATCCAGGAACTTAGGAAGGAGAAAAAGTGTTGGTATGCCGGCTGTCGGGATTCCGGCGCCGGTATACTGTGCGCCGGGATCCCGACAGTCGGCATACTGAAGACCACCCCTTCTAAAGCTATCCTAACACCAACACCTGCAAAAGATTCTTGGGCTGAGATTCTGGATGCCTCCAAAACATGCATTTCTCAAATCATAGTTATTATTAATACTAATTTCCTGCACCTGGCTGCAGCTATAGAGGCACAAACTGTAGCCATAAATTAAGCCCAAGCCAATGAATTTGTTAGTAGTCAAGAAGCATTAGCCACTGAAATTATTAGAACACAGAAATCATTACAGAGGTGTCGACATACAATTATCCTTTTACACATTGGCCCTCATTCCGAGTTGTTCGCTCGTTCTTTTTCATCGCATCGCAGTGAAAATCCGCTTAGTACGCATGCGCAAAGTTCGCACTGCGACTGCGCCAAGTAACTTTACTATGAAGAAAGTATTTTTACTCACGGCTTTTTCTTCGCTCCGGCGATCGTAATGTGATTGACAGGAAATGGGTGTTACTGGGCGGAAACACGGCGTTTCAGGGGCGTGTGGCTGAAAACGCTACCGTTTCCGGAAAAAACGCAGGAGTGGCCGGAGAAACGGTGGGAGTGCCTGGGCGAACGCTGGGTGTGTCTGTGACGTCAAACAGGAACGACAAGCACTGAACTGATCGCACAGGCAGAGTAAGTCTGGAGCTACTCTGAAACTGCTAAGTAGTTAGTAATCGCAATATTGCGAATACATCGGTCGCAATTTTAAGAAGCTAAGATTCACTCCCAGTAGGCGGCGGCTTAGCGTGTGTAACTCTGCTAAATTCGCCTTGCGACCGATCAACTCGGAATGAGGGCCCATATTTTTCCTCCATTGTGCTACTTTTTCCATAAATTTGCTTATAGTGAAATGAGTATTTAGGATTAATGCTTCGGCATGGCTATGTAGCAAAGTCCATGGCTATTTTGCACGATATGAGGATAGATGTATGTGGACATATCTGTATCACATGCATTTCACAGAAGCCAGAAAACACAAATATTGCAACTTGCACTCTACATGAGGGTGTGGTATTGAAAGTCGACAGTAACTAGGTCGACAATGTCTAGGTCAACCACTATTGGTCGACATTAACTAGGTCGACAGGGTGTCTAGGTCGACAGGGTCTTTAGGTTGACATGTTCTAGGTCGACAGGTCAAAAGGTCAACATGAGTTTTTAATGTTATTTTGGTGTCGTTTTCTTCGTAGAGTGACCGGGAACCCCAATTAGTGCACCGCGTCCCCTCGCATGGCTCACTTCGCTCGCCATGCTTCGGGCATGGTGCCTTCGCTTTGCTCGGCACAGATTACCGTTCCAATCGTAGTCCACGTGGATCGTTAAGTATGAAAAGGTTAAAAAAAAGAAAAAATTTGTGAAAAACTCATGTCGACCTTTTGACCTGTCGACCTAGAACATGTCGACCTAAATACCCAGTCGACCTAGACACCCTGTTGACCTAGTTACTGTCGACCAATAGTGGTCGACCTAGACATTGTCAACCTAGTTACTGTCAACTTTCAGTCCGGATCCCCTACATGAGGCTTATTATCATGCTATCATGAATACCAAAATAGCATCTGCTAAAGCCAAAATTGTTGGTAAATTACCTGATAACACACTGTCAACTTCTGTCAGCAGGACCTCAGCACTCAGTTTGGCACCATCAATACAATCCAGGCATGGACTGCATACATGTGATGGGTACACAGGCAGAACCACTAAAGATCCACCACCAGCATCCCTTCCTAAAAGAAAATGATAAGAAACAAATATTAGTTTGCATTTTTGTTAAATGTTTTATTGTTCATAACTTTAAAATAAATACATGCCAGTGAAAAACAAATAGCTACTGTATTGTAGTTGATGGAACATTACTGATTTTATAGTTTAACAACTCTATACAGAGGAAAGGATGTAAAATAGTTGTTATAAGTAATGTCCTAATATTCCTTCCAATGTCTGTTGTCACAAAGTACTTTGTTTGTTGCAAGAGCCCTTCCTGTTCACTGTCTATTTCATAATTTGGAGATGGTGGCTGTTGCAATGCCAGATTATGCAATATACAGCAACAGAGCACAATGTAAGGCACCTTTTTCGCATTATATAACACTAGAGATGTGCACCGGAATTTTTTTGGATTTTGTGTTTTGGTTTGGCTTCGGATCCGCGGCAGTGTTTTGGATTCGGACGCGTTTTGGCAAAACCTCCCTTAAAATTTTTTGTCATGTTCGGTTGTGTTTTGGATTCGGGTGTTTTTTTTTTTTCAAAAACCCCTCAAAAACAGCTTAAATCATAGAATTTGGGGGTAATTTTGATCCCATAGTATTATTAACGTCAATAATCATAATGTCCACTCATTTCCAGTCTATTCTGAACACCTCACACCTCACAATATTATTTTTAGTCCTAAAATTTGCACCGAGGTCGCTGGATGACTAAGCTAAGCGACCCAAGTGGCCGGCACAGACACCTGGTCCATATAGGAGTGGCAGTGCAGTGTCAAACAGGATGGCACTTAAAAAAATTGACCCCAAACATCACATGATGCAAAGATAAATAAATAAAAAAGAGGTGCAAGATAGAATTGTCCTTGGGCCCTCCCACCCAACCTTATGTTGTATAAACAGGACATGCACACTTTAACAAACCATAATTTCAGCAACAGGTTCTGCCACATGACTGTGGCTGAAATGACTGGTTGGTTTGGGCCCCAACCAAAAAAGAAGCAATCTCTCCTTGCACAAACTGGCTCTACAGAGGCAAGATGTCGACCTCATCATCATCCTCCGATTCCTCACCCCTTTCACTGTGTACAACCCCCTCCTCACAGAGTATTAATTCATCCCCACTGGAATACACCATCACAGGTCCCTGTGTACTTTCTGGAGGCAATTGCTGGTAAATGTCTCCATGGAGGAATTTATTATAATTAATTTTGATGAACATCATCTTCTCCACATTTAGTGGAAGTAACCTCGTACGCTGATCGCTGACAAGGTGACTGGCTGCACTAAACACTCTTTCGGAGTACACACTGGAGGGGAGGCAACTTAGGTAAAATAAAGCCAGTTTGTGCAAGGGCCTCCAAATTGCCTCTTTTTCCTGCCAGTATACGTCTGACGTGCCTATTTGGATGCGGTCACTCATATAATCCTCCACCATTCTTTCAATAGTGACAGAATCATATGCAGTGACAGTAGCTGACATGTCAGTAATCGTTGGCAGGTCCTTCAGTCCGGACCAGATGTCAGTTTTCGCTCCTGACTGCCCTGCATCACTGCCAGTAGGTGGTTTTGGAAATGTTATCCTTTTCCTGGCAGCTCCAGTGGCGGTAGAAAATGAAGGAGGAGCTGTTGGCGGGTCACGTTCCGCTTGACTTGACAAGTGTCTCACCAGCAGGTCTTTGAACATCTGCACACTTGTGTCTGCCGGAAATAGAGATACAACGTAGGCTTTAAACCTAGGATCGAGCATGGTGGGCAAAATGTAGTGCTCTGATTTCAACAGATTGACCACCCGTGAATCCTGGTTAAGCGAATGAAGGGCTCCATCCACATGTACCACATGCCTAACGGAATCGCTCCATTTTAGTTCCTCCTTCAATCTCTCCAGCTGCTTCTGCAAAAGCCTGATGAGGGGAATGACCTGACTCAGGCTGGCAGTGTCTGAACTGACTTCACGTGTGGCAAGTTCAAAGGGTTGCAGAACCTTGCACAACATTGAAATCATTCTCCACCTTGAGTAAGGTGCATTCCCCCTCCTTTGCCTATATCATAAGCAGATGTATAGGCTTGAATGGCCTTTTGCTGCTCCTCCATCCTCTGAAGCATATAGAGGGTTGAATTCCACCTCGTTACCACCTCATGCTTCAGCTGATGGCAGGGAATGTTCAGGAGTGTTTGCTGGTGCTCCAGTCTTCGGCACGTGTTGGCTGAATGCCGAAAGTGGCCCGCAATTCTTCGGGCCACCGACAGCATCTCTTGCATGCCCCTGTTGTTTTTAAAAAAAATCTGCACCACCAAATTCATTGTATGTGCAAAACATGAGACGTGCTAGAATTTGCCCACATGTAATGCACGCACAATATTGGTGGCATTGTCCGATGTCACAAATCCCCAGGAGAGTACAATTGGGGTAAGCAAATCTGCGATGATGTTCCTCAGTTTCCGTAAGAGGTTGTCAGCTGTTTGGCTCATATGGAAAGCGGTGATACAAAGTGTAGCCTGCCTAGGAACAAGTTGGCATTTGTGAGATGCTGCTACTGGTGCCGCCACTGCTGTTGTTGCTGTGGGAGGCAATACATCTACCCAGTGGGCTGTCACAGTCATATAGTTCTTAGTCTGCCCTGCTCCACTTGTCCACATGTCCGTGGTTAAGTGGACATTGGGTACAACTGCATTTTTTAGGACACTGGTGACTCTTTTTCTAACGTCTGTGTACATTCTCGGAATCACCTGCCTAGAGAAGTGGAACCTAGATGGTATTTGGTACCGGGGACACACTACCTCAAGAAATTCTCTAAGTCCCTGTGAACTAATGGCAGATACCGGACGCAAGTCTAACACCAACACAGCTGTCAAGGCCTGAGTTATTTGCTTTGCAACAGGATGACTGCTGTGATAATTCATCTTCCTTGCAAAGGACTGTTGGACAGTCAATTGCTTACTGGAAGCAGTACAAGTGGTCTTCTGACTTCCTCTCTGGGATAATGATCGACTCCCAGCAGCAACAACAGCAGTGCCAGCAGCAGTAGGCATTACACTCAAGGATCCATCGGTGGAATCCCAGTCAGGAGAGGACTTGTCAGACTTGCCAGTGACATGGCCTGCAGGACTATTGGCATTCCTGTCTAAGGAGGAAATTGACACTGAGGGAGTTGGTGGTGTGGTTTTCAGGAGCTTGGGTACAAGAGGACGAAGGAATTTAGTGGTCAGTGGACTGCTTCCGCTGTCACCCAAAGTTTTTGAACTTGTCAATGACTTCTGATGAATGCGCTTTAGGTGACATATAAGGGAGGATGTTCCTAGGTGGTTAACGTCCTTACCCCTACTTATTACAGCTTGACAAAGGCAACACATGGCTTGACACCAGTTGTCCGCATTTCTGTTGAAATAATTCCAGACCGAAGAGGTGATTTTTTTAGGTATTTTGACCAGACATGTCAATGGCCTTATTCATCCCACAGACAACAGGTGTCTCCCCAGGTGCCTGACTTAAACAAACCACCTCTCCATCAAAATCCTCCTGGTCAATTTCCCCCTCAGCGCCAGCAACACCCATATCCTCATCCTGTTGTACTTCAACAGTGACATCTTCAATTTGAATATCAGGAACTGGACTGTGGGTGCTCCTTCCAGCACTTGCAGGGGGCGTGCAAATGGTGGAAGGAGCCACCTCTTCCCGTCCAGTGTTGGGAAGGTCAGGCATCGCAACCGACACAATTGGACTCTCCATGGGGATTTGTGAGTTAGAAGAAAGCACAGTTCTTTATTGTGCTTTTGCCAGCTTAACTCTTTTCATTTTTCTAGCGGGAGGATGAGTGCTTCCATCCTCATGTGAAGCTGACCCACTAGTCATGAGGAACATAGGAGAGGGCCTTAGCCGTTCCTTGCCACTCCATGTCGTAAATGGCAAATTGGCAAGTTTACGCATCTCCTCAGACGCTTTTAATTTATTTTTTGGGGTAATTTTACTGAACTTTTGTTTTCTGGATTTTACATGCTCTATACTATGACATTGGGCATCGGCTTTGGCAGATGACGTTGATGGTATTTCATAGTCTCTGCCATGACTAGTGGCAGCAGCTTCAGCACTAGGTGGAAGTGGATCTTGAGCTTTCCCTATTTTACCCTCCACATTTTTGTTCTCCATTTTTTAATGTGTGGAATTATATGCCAGTAATATATCTGCAATTAGATGGCAGTAATGTCTGGAATTAGATACCACTAGATAGATACCAGATACCACTGTAACTGGAATGATGATGACCTATGCACAGTGACAGGACACTACCACAGCACCCTACAGCAGCAAGATGCTGCACAAGACACTGGACTTTTAGTCACCACAATGCAGCACTGACACTGAGCACAGATATTAAGCACTGTTCAGGATACAAGCTGCAAGATACAGCAATGGACTACTGTAATGTACTACTATATACTGATGGTCACAACAATGCAGCACTGTACTACTATATACTGGTCACAACAATGCAGCTGATATTGAGCACTGATCAGGAGAATAAAACTAAGTCTGACACGGAGCTGCAAGATACAGCAATGGATTACTGTACTGTACTACTATATACTGGTGGTCACCACAATGCAGCACTGTACTACTATATACTGGTGGTCACCACAATGCAGCACAGATATTGAGCACTGATCAGAATAGAAGTGACACAGAGAAGCAAGATACAGCAATGTCCTACTGTACTGTACTACTATATACTGGTGGTCACCACAATGCTGCACTGTACTACTATATACTTTTCACAAAAATGCAACAGATATTGAGCACTGATCAGGAGAATAGAACTGAGTCTGACACGGAGCTGCAAGATACAGCAATGGACTACTGTACTACTATATACTGGTGGTCACCACAATGCAGCACTGCACTACTATATACTGGTCACAACAATGTAGCAGATATTGAGCACTGATCAGGAGATTAGAACTAAGTCTGACACAGAGCTGCAAGATACAGCAATGGATTACTGTACTGTAATACTATATACTGGTGGTCACCACAATGCAGCACTGTACTACTATATACTGGTGGTCACCACAATGCAGCACAGATATTGAGCACTGATCAGAATAGAAGTGACACAGAGCAGCAAGATACAGCAATGGCCTACTGTACTGTACTACTATATTCTGGTGGTCACCACAATGCTGCACTGTACTACTATATAATTTTTATAACAATGCAACAGATATTGAGCACTGATCAGGAGAATAGAACTGAGTCTGACACGGAGCTGCAAGATACAGCAATGGACTACTGTACTGTACTACTATATACTGGTGGTCACCACAATGCAGCACTGTACTACTATATATACTGGTGGTCACCACAATGCAGCACATATGTTGAGCACTGATCAGAATATAAGTGACACAGAGCAGCAAGATACAGCAATGGCCTACTGTACTACTATATACTGGTGGTCACCACAATGCAGCACTGTACTACTATATACTGGTCACAACAATGCAGCACAGATTGAGCACTAGAACTGAGTCTGACACGGAGCTGCAAGATACAGCAATGGCCTACTGTACTGTACTACTATATACTGGTGGTCACCACAATACAGCACACTGAGCACAGATATTGAGCTTTTTCAGGCAGAGTACATAGCCACGTCCTCTCCGCTTAATCGACAATGCACAAGTGAAAATGGCGGTGATGCGCGGCTCTTTAAATGGAATCCGAATCTCGTGAGAATCCGACAGCGGGATGATGGCGTCTTCCCCGTTCGGGTTTTACGTCTTAGGCGGGAAGTACCGAGGCTGCCTTGGACCCTTGTAAACCATGTGAAGTTCGGGGGGGGGGGGGGGGGTTGGATCTCGACGAGCCGAACCCGCTCATTTCTATATAACACAATCCCACCAGATTTATCAAGACACCTGGACCTAGATTTTAAAGCCAAAAAAAGGTGTGCTCTATCACTTATCTAGTGGCTATATGTGCCTCATTACAATTATGCTTAGCAAGAAAATGCAGATGCAACAAAGGAATCAGTGGTCAGGAGCAACAGCCATAGCCTGAATCCCCTGAAGGTAAAAAAACACAAACAACAAAACTTTACATATATTTACATATATTATTGTTACAAGCTCAGAAAAATATTAGCGGCCACATACCCAGAAAGCAACCCTCCAGCATTTGTTCCAGCTCAAATTGGGTTGGGTATGGCTTATAGGTGGCTGGTATCCCTGCGCTCACCAAAGGTTCTATCCCCACTCTATGGGTGTCATGGACACCCACAAGTGAGAATAGTCCCTGCTAGTCGGCATGCCGACTGTCGGGATTCAGAGCGGAAGGAATGTAGGGGTCAGTATTGTGACTGAAGGTCTCCTGACCACCGGTCACATAACTACATCCCCTCAAACTTTGTTTACAGAGAGGATATAGGCATCAGAGCCAGATATTTTTTTTTTGCTTTGCATCACCAACCAAATAATGATTTATATTGTACAGATGAGCACTATTCCGAGGTAATCTCAGCCCTATGTGTGTGCAATCTATAGCTGCCAGGACATTAGCCATGCCTGCATGACTATAAAAAGCTACCCTGACTGCATTACACTGTCACTCCTGGCTTGGAAAGAACATTATGATGACACAGCCGGCGCGTCGTGTCGCACAGTCGTAAAATACATGCGGTTACTTTCCTTGCTCTGGTCCTAACCATGGACTCCACTAATTGCCGATATGTTATTAGTTATATGCTAGGCAATATTGTTTTGTATTGTGTTGTCATTATATTGTACAGTTATGTTTCATCTGTTATATTAGGAATATGCAGTTTATTTAGTTATACTGTGTTCAAGGTATGTAATTGTATGCCATAGTGTTAGTAATTAGTAAAATCAGTTTATTGTAATGTAAGTCCCCTAGCGGTACAATCAGATGTATTTAGGATGAGTAGGTTCAGTAGTAAACAGGTTATGTATGGAGCTGCAGGTAATTTGATCCTATACACCCCATTGTGTACAGGAGCCCAGACACCTCGTCTCCACTCCTCTGTCACCTCCTGACAGAGCTGCTTGTGTGGTGAATAGACAGGGGAGGGTATAACAAGAGAAGTGAGCTCTACAGGTGAGGAAGAGTTCTGCACAGAAGGTCAGAGAGTAGAGGTACTTCTGGAGTGCATGCGCTGACTAGGCATTGCAGTGCCGTCAGTGGCGAGAATCCATGGCGAAGGGTGTTGTGTGAGCTAGTATCCCAGACCAGGAGACACAAACTACTGCTGGCATTTAACATCAGGACACGATAAATTAACTGCTAAATGAGCGCCTCAGCAGAGGATGTATAAAAATATTAATAATAATGATAAAGATAATTTCTGAACAACTGCGCTAGCCAGATAACTATATGTGTTATAGTGTGTGGGAATAAACGAGAAAAGGAGAGATGGCTGCGCTGGATTTCAGAAATAAATATTAGTAACAGTGGAGAGAGCCAACGTAACAGTAAGAAATGTCGTAATTTATTTAAAAGACTGTGGGATGATACATATAAAACAAATGATAAACCATAAGGGATAATTGCTCAGTTCATTAACTCACTTGAAATTTGTGTAATGAGACAACTGTAATGTAGATGCTGAAGTCCATATTCCGTGACAAGGATGGATACTGTTCTTAATACACGGTAATGATGAAAAGAAGAGCAGTTGTAACACTCCAGTATTGAATCACGTATGTCTAGCCAGTGGATCAATCAGTAAAAAATACCTCTCACGTGGGCTGGTCCATTTACCGGGTGTCCCCGGTCAGGTATCCTGCGTTGCCCACTACCGCTCTGCAGCGGAGATGAGACAGATTGCTGTGAAGGATCGACTAGCTTGTACTGCACGGATGACAGCGGCCGTTGAGAAGCTGAAGTAAGTCAGGAAAACTGCCGTCAAAGAGTCCTGAACTCCGTACCGCATGTGGAACACCTAAGCAGGGTGTGTGAAGCGGCGAGTCGTAGAGAATCCTGAACTCCGTGCCGTGTGTGAGACACCTGAGCAAGGTGTAAGAAGAGGCGGGTCCTAACGCGTTTCGTCACGCTCCACGTGACTTTTTCAAAGGTGATCTGATTGATCCACTGGCTAGACATACGTGATTCAATACTGGAGTGTTACAACTGCTCTTCTTTTCATCATTACCGTGTATTAAGAACAGTATCCATCCTTGTCACGGAATACGGACTTCAGCATCTACGTTACAGTTGTCTCATTACACAAATTTCAAGTGAGTTAATGAACTGAGCAATTATCCCTTATGGTTTATCATTTGTTTTATATGTATCATCCCACAGTCTTTTAAATAAATTACGACATTTCTTACTGTTACGTTGGCTCTCTCCACTGTTACTAATATTTATTTCTGAAATCCAGCGCAGCCATCTCTCCTTTTCTCATTTAACATCAGGAGACTGTAATCCTATACTACTGTTGAACTTAGTAAGTAACATACCATTCTGGCTTGCAATTGTTAATGTTACTGTGTACTGTGTGTGTATATTTACAATAAAGGGTATTTGCCACTTTACTAAACTGTTTACCTGAGTGATCAGAGAATCTGTATCTTCACAAACATTTTCTGTAAGTATTGCTGAGAGTGATCAGGGCTGCCAACACCTGCATCAAAAAGAGGGCTGTAATAAACCAAGTACTTTATCAGAAACTGAAAGAAGCCAGTAGAAAAAAAAAATGTATAGCACCAGCGGCTTCTGCAGGCTTTTTTACAGCATGTTACTGTGAAGTGTCTGGCTCAAGTCTTGTCAAGGTTATATAGCATCATTACTGTATGTTGGAGTGTCTTAGGCAGAACATCCATATGACCTCACCATTAGACAATGCATTGAGGTTTAACTGACCAAGGAAGAACCTAGGCCTTCTTAGGCTCTGGGATGCCTCATGAAACTGTTTTTGTCCCTCTAATTCTGCCTGCTGGGTCCTTTCATTCAGGTGGTGATGTAAGCATACCAAACTGCCATAATTCCTACAGCCAGGGTGCACCACATCTTTGTGTCTATTTTTGGAAGAATCAAAATGACCTTTAGTACAGTAAATCTGCAGGTTTTATAGTGAGAAAACATCAATAGGTTGTACAATGTTCTAAAGTGTTCCAAAGTTGGGTTTTTTGTTGGTTTACCTATAGTAAATTAACAGTTTTGGTTGATTTGTAAAACTGACAGAAAATTGACCCAAATTCCAATATCAATGGTTAGTACATATACCTCATAATATATGTGTGGCATAAAATTGTTATGTCTTCTGATGTAAGGACCTGGGCAGGTGTAAAGAATTATTTTCTGACATAAAAATTGCATGTACCAGTAAGTTACCTCTACAGCAGTCACTGTGCAAACTTCCTAAAATACATATGGTGCTCCTGAAAATCTGGCTGCTAAAACTTGAAATATTTCTTTGTTTTGAATGTTACTAAAAAGCCTATCATATAGCTGTGTGATAGCCCTTTTGTCTACCATCTGCTTTCTTCTGGTCTAACCTTCCTCTCTAATACCACTCAAGTTACTTTGTTCATTTGAGATTTGATGCAATGTTGTCATCCCTGCTTCTGGCTTTACTGTAGTTTTTACATTGTCTGTAGCAGGAAGCAGATGGAGAATTAGCTGTCATTTTGTTTTGTTGTTTATTATCATTCATATTTGCACATAATTTAGTTTAATTGTTTTTATACACGCAAGGGGTTCACATTCTTAAAGTTGATTTGCAGAGCTACTAAGTAAATTGTAATTTTTGTAGTGAATTACACATACAGTATTAAAGGATGGATAAGTAAACTGTCTTGGAAATATCCAATGGTTACAGACACTTTATTCCATATAAGTTCAACATAAATTTTCTATTTGTATGCAAAACCATTTTTTATGGTAATTTTTTAATGCGTACTTGAATGGACTAATTATGAAATAAAAATAAAAACCTGCATCCTTGGAATTTCTATTCTTGACAAATAGGCTATATTGTGCAAACTTTAACACTTGGATATCTTAGCGAGTTTTCAAGTCCCTTGTGTGCTCTAGCAGTCATATGTCCATATAGATTTGTGGGTCTCTAAGTAGTGTGGCACTGACCCTATCAAGAAGAGGATTGTTAGCTTGAATTCTCAACTTTGCTAAATTTTATGTGATGTATTTTATCTGGTGTATATGACATGAGAACTGCATGTAATTTCGCTATACATGTTATGTACAGTGACAATAAATTATTCTTATCTTATCTAAGATGATGCTCACATGATATTTCTGCATCATAACAGTGTGATTTGTTTTTTTGTCAGTATGTCAGGATATTACAGAAAACAATTTGTCATTGGTGACTCTCATCACTAGCCTAATGTGTTGCCTATTAGATCTACCAGCTTGTTGAGCATCAACCCAGAGAAGAACACACCATTATAAACACTAACTCCACCCAAGCTTTAGTGATAGCCCAACATCTGTATTTCATCCTATATATATATATATATATATATATATATAGGAATTTTCAAAAAGACAATCAGCGGCACTCAGAGACTGCAATAGCCGTGGATAAAGTGCAAGTGCTTTTAATCCATTTTAAGGCTAGGGGACACTCACTATCATCTTTGCGATATAAAATACTTGATCGTGTCATTGAGGATAGGAGGGGTGGTGATAGAGCTAGAGCGCTCTTGCAATGTGAGGCAAGGTGGATTCACCTCTTAGATACAATTGCCCCTAAAGGTCTAAATGAGATGCTCACCCTGAATTGTTTTTTATGATGATTGCTGTTTATGACCTTTGATGACATGCCATTGCACATTAAGTAATGTTTTTTATCCCTGATGTTCTGAGTATGTAAACCGCTGTGATGTTCTTTGTATACAGTTTCTATGGTGACGGACTTTGTGACACTGATTTTCCTGTCTTCCGCCTGGCGCCGTCTGACAGTGATGACATCAGCGGAAGTACAGGAGGGGAGCCGGGCACCGCTCACACTCGCACATTCACGCTGTTTGGTATAAAGGTAAACTTTTCTGTATTGTATATATTGTTTCCTGACAAAGGAAATAAAATTCCGAAACGTTGTAAGCAGACTTGGGGTTCCCAGTCGTTTTCTGAGTGAGTCCGTGAGTGCCGCCTGTAACTTTGTGATATATATATATATACATATATACAATCACACACTGCTGCAGCACTCAGATGCAAAAAAAAGACATAAGGCAGGTCTCCTGGTCAACGTTTCAAAGTTACCACACGAAAATGTGGTAACATTGAAACGTTGACCAAGAGACCTGCCTTATGTCTTTTTTTGCATCCGAGTGTCGCAGCAGTGTGATTGTATGCAAGCAAAAGTGCTCATGTAGCACTGTGATTCTGAGGGCACCAGAGTTTTCTTATACTTACAATTCCTGAAGGGGGAGTGCCGGAATGTGGCAACATATATATATATATATATATATAGCAGTTTCCAGACCGGCACTCCACGGAAAATACAAATAGCTGCGCCGGTGCCTCCACATATACATATGTATAAATATAGTCCCGCAATGGTGTGGCACTCGGCTTGATGAATAAGCAATAAACCAGTCAGGTCTTACAACGTTTCAGTGCTTTATTGCACTATCGTCAGGATACAATGCACATAAATGACATTACATACCTTTATAATCATGCACCCAGAGTGAATTCGCGCCAGGAGGTCCGTTTGAACTTCCCCCTAGCGTCAAACACGTAATACATCATCACGTTAGTGACTCCCATCACCATGACAACAAACAATAAATCATCACATCTACGGTTCTGAATAAAGTATCCATATACTTCAAAGGAGTAGTTTCTAAAAGCAACTAAAGCTCAGGTATTCATTTAACCCTCTGGGTGACAATACTCCCAGACGGTAAATCCATTCTGTCTCACGTTGCAGTAATAATCGATTACGATCGCCACCCCTTAGAGGCTTCTTAACAAAATCGATCATCCTATATTTAATACTAGCAACACTGTGGTTAAATTCGGCAAAGTGCCGAGCTACCGGTTGGTCAGATTTACTCTTACTGACCAAAGCCGCTCTAATGGCCGATCGGTGTGCCGACATGCGATCTTTAAATCTGCCCTGGGTCTTACCTATATAGGAAAGACCACAGGGACAGATAATCTGATACACCACATAGGTTGAATTGCAGGTTAGATGGTGTCTAATACGATACTCTTTTCCTGTATGAGGGTGACAAAAGGTGTCACCAGGAATAAGATAACCACAGGTGGTACAACCACATTTAAAACAGCCTAAGCTTTTATTAGACAAAAAATGTGATGGTTTATCCTTATTAGTAGCACTAATGTCGGCATGCACCAACAGATCTCTTAAATTACGACCTCTTGTAAAACATGGCATGGGATTCATATTCTGAAAGGGCAATTGCCGGTCCGTTTTAATAACATGCCAATGCTTTTTAACTACCGCATTGACATTTCTAGATTGAATATTGAATCGATTAATTACCGGGAATCGTGTCTTCTCATTGTTTTTTGTCTCCGATTTTTCTAATAATAGCATTCTATCCATTGTCATTACTCGGTCCCTAGTTTTCATCAAATCTTGTCTATGATAACCTCTTATGACAAGTTTCTCAATTAAAGACTCCATCTGTGCTCTAGCTAAGTCGCTGTCAGAATTGATTCTCCAAATTCTCAGCATCTGTGAATAAGGTAGTGATTTCTTTAAACTAGGTGGATGACAACTAGTGTATTGAAGGAGTGTGTTACGATCAGTTAATTTTGTATGTACTGATGTCACAAATTTTTGAGCCTCAATCTTAATATCCACATCAAGAAAATCATTTTTTTCTTGGCTCATTCTGATGGTAAATTTAATGGGACAATGACTGTTATTATTAATTTCTATCAATTCCATAAAAGATGTCTCAGTACCACTCCAAACAATAAATAAATCATCTATAAAACGTTTGTATAATACAATATTAGATGAAATATCTGGATTAGAAAAAAAGATTTTCTGTTCTATGTTAAACATAAAAATATTGGCTATCATCGGAGCAACCGCAGAACCCATTGAGCAACCGCTCAATTGAATGTAATACTTATTATCAAATAAAAAATAATTTTTTTTCAAAACGAATTCCAATAAACTAATACAAAATTCCACAAAACCCTCAGCATATACACCACTGGTAACCAAAAACTCCTTAACCATCTGTAAGCATGCCTCCTGTGGTATCACTGTGTATAAGCTTACAACATCTGCACAGATCATCCATGCCCCTTCAGGAATTTCCCGCAGAGTAATAAGTTCATTCAAGAACATGGTTGTGTCCAGCAAAAAGTTCTTATGTTTTTTAACCAAAGGTTGAAGTAATGCATCCAGGTATACCGAGGCTGGTTGAGACAACGAGCCCCGTGCCGACACAATCGGCCGTCCTGGAGGGGGGGTTAACCCCTTATGCACCTTTGGGAGGGTGTAAAGGAGGGGAGTCAATGGAAACTTGGGAAACAATGAATCTGCTAGTTTCTGATTAATTATGTTATTATCAACTGCTCTTTTGAGGATAAGTCCCAATTCTTTTTGGAAAGTGTTCACCGGATCAAATGGTAATTCTCTGTAAGTGTTGGTATCACTTAATTGGCGTAAAATTTATTTACGATAGTCTTGCACATCCTGTAATACAATTGACCCACCCTTATCGGCGGGTCTAATAATCAAATCTGTATTGCCAGATAAGGTTTTAATAGCTAGCTTTTCACCAGGAGATAAATTAGGATGAACATCCCTAATGTCAGAGGTTACCATACCAATTTCTTTATCCACCAGTCGCATATATGTTTTCAGGCTGGGGTTGTTTGTATTCGGGTCAAAATTAGATTTAGGTAGAATTTTTTTCAGCTGTTCTGGTACAGGGTCAGGTTGTATGCTACTTATAGGAGGCACTGATTTACTAAAGAACTCCTTAATTTTTAATTTTCGAAATAGCTGGTGCTTTTCTTGTTGCCATCTAAAGTCATCAAAATATGTGGTTGGAATGAACGATAGACCTCTATTTAATAAGGACTTTTCTGTCCTAGATAAATCATAGGAGGAAAGGTTAAATATTATTTCCTCCTGGCTGCTGGAGGTTTCTTTCCAAGGGCCCCTTCTTTTATTTTGGCCACCCCTCCTTGTTGCTTTACATTTTTTGCCTTGATTTTTGAACGGGTTTGTGCCCCAAAAGGGGCTTTACCTGGCTGGGAAAAATCAGAGTCACTGTTAGTAGTGTAATCTTGGGAGGAGGACTCTCCAAACCTAGGATTACGCCTAAAGAATGGGCGTCTATTAGAATTCCCCCTATTACCAGAGATCCACTGATATACCGTATGTTGTTCATAATCTAATTGAACCTTAGAGAACTTCTCCTTCTTAAATTTTAGTAGATCTCGACGGTAATTGGCAACTTGGTTCTCTAATTTACCCAGCCAGTCGCCCTCCGTGTCAGCCGTTAATGTAGTCAAATGTTGGTCCTCAAAAACTTTTATCTTATCCCTTAATGTTGTCTGTTCATTTTTGGCAAATTCAATAATAAGCAACATCAAATCAAATGAGCAGCGATTAAGTATGCCGATCCACTTTTTACAAAACTGTGGATCCTGTCTGCCCACAGTTGGTCCATTCTTCATGCGTAACCCACGTGGGATGACTTTAGCACGATAATGATCACTTAAGGAAATGGCATGAAATTTATAGTCAGTTTCCTTCCTTTTTAATTTCCAAAGTTCTTTATATAAAATGTCACAAGAAGAAGCCTCAGGTTGTGCATTTAAACCCTGTAATTCCAATATAACTTCTGCCTCTGCCTCAGAGAAACCAAAAGTATCACTCCCGGAAAATAATGCAGGGTTAAACGGGAACTCCTCGTCCCTTTCTCCTCCTTCCGCCATAATAAACAACAAATGTTGCAGCCTCTCAAAGAAGATACTTAAATGCTTGTTTCACAATAAATGTATAAAACCAGTTGTTCTTACCGACTCACTTAGAGTTCCTTTGCATAGAACCAAACAGAGCCGTGAGTGATAATCACCTCCAACCACCGTGAAAATCCAAAGAAATCCTGGGTAGATTATTCGACAGGTAAAAAATAGCAGGTGCCTTGTCAATTAGGACTGATAGCACAGCCCAAAATGTACAGCAGTTTCCAGACCGGCACTCCACGGAAAATACAAATAGCTGCGCCGGTGCCTCCACATATACATATGTATAAATATAGTCCCGCAATGGTGTGGCACTCGGCTTGATGAATAAGCAATAAACCAGTCAGGTCTTACAACGTTTCAGTGCTTTATTGCACTATCGTCAGGATACAATGCACATAAATGACATTACATACCTTTATAATCATGCACCCAGAGTGAATTCGCGCCAGGAGGTCCGTTTGAACTTCCCCCTAGCGTCAAACACGTAATACATCATCACGTTAGTGACTCCCATCACCATGACAACAAACAATAAATCATCACATCTACGGTTCTGAATAAAGTATCCATATACTTCAAAGGAGTAGTTTCTAAAAGCAACTAAAGCTCAGGTATTCATTTAACCCTCTGGGTGACAATACTCCCAGACGGTAAATCCATTCTGTCTCACGTTGCAGTAATAATCGATTACGATCGCCACCCCTTAAAGGCTTCTTAACAAAATCGATCATCCTATATTTAATACTAGCAACACTGTGGTTAAATTCGGCAAAGTGCCGAGCTACCGGTTGGTCAGATTTACTCTTACTGACCAAAGCCGCTCTAATGGCCGATCGGTGTGCCGACATGCGATCTTTAAATCTGCCCTGGGTCTTACCTATATAGGAAAGACCACAGGGACAGATAATCTGATACACCACATAGGTTGAATTGCAGGTTAGATGGTGTCTAATACGATACTCTTTTCCTGTATGAGGGTGACAAAAGGTGTCACCAGGAATAAGATAACCACAGGTGGTACAACCACATTTAAAACAGCCTAAGCTTTTATTAGACAAAAAATGTGATGGTTTATCCTTATTAGTAGCACTAATGTCGGCATGCACCAACAGATCTCTTAAATTACGACCTCTTGTAAAACATGGCATGGGATTCATATTCTGAAAGGGCAATTGCCGGTCCGTTTTAATAACATGCCAATGCTTTTTAACTACCGCATTGACATTTCTAGATTGAATATTGAATCGATTAATTACCGGGAATCGTGTCTTCTCATTGTTTTTTGTCTCCGATTTTTCTAATAATAGCATTCTATCCATTGTCATTACTCGGTCCCGATTGTGTCGGCACGGGGCTCGTTGTCTCAACCAGCCTCGGTATACCTGGATGCATTACTTCAACCTTTGGTTAAAAAACATAAGAACTTTTTGCTGGACACAACCATGTTCTTGAATGAACTTATTACTCTGCGGGAGATTCCTGAAGGGGCATGGATGATCTGTGCAGATGTTGTAAGCTTATACACAGTGATACCACAGGAGGCATGCTTACAGATGGTTAAGGAGTTTTTGGTTACCAGTGGTGTATATGCTGAGGGTTTTGTGGAATTTTGTATTAGTTTATTGGAATTCGTTTTAAAAAATTATTTTTTATTTGATAATAAGTATTACATTCAATTGAGCGGTTGCTCAATGGGTTCTGCGGCTGCTCCGATGATAGCCAATATTTTTATGTTTAACATAGAACAGAAAATCTTTTTTTCTAATCCAGATATTTCATCTAATATTGTATTATACAAACGTTTTATAGATGATTTATTTATTGTTTGGAGTGGTACTGAGACATCTTTTATGGAATTAATAGAAATTAATAATAACAGTCATTGTCCCATTAAATTTACCATCAGAATGAGCCAAGAAAAAATTGATTTTCTTGATGTGGATATTAAGATTGAGGCTCAAAAATTTGTGACATCAGTACATACAAAATTAACTGATCGTAACACACTCCTTCAATACACTAGTTGTCATCCACCTAGTTTAAAGAAATCACTACCTTATTCACAGATGCTGAGAATTTGGAGAATCAATTCTGACAGCGACTTAGCTAGAGCACAGATGGAGTCTTTAATTGAGAAACTTGTCATAAGAGGTTATCATAGACAAGATTTGATGAAAACTAGGGACCGAGTAATGACAATGGATAGAATGCTATTATTAGAAAAATCGGAGACAAAAAACAATGAGAAGACACGATTCCCGGTAATTAATCGATTCAATATTCAATCTAGAAATGTCAATGCGGTAGTTAAAAAGCATTGGCATGTTATTAAAACGGACCGGCAATTGCCCTTTCAGAATATGAATCCCATGCCATGTTTTACAAGAGGTCGTAATTTAAGAGATCTGTTGGTGCATGCCGACATTAGTGCTACTAATAAGGATAAACCATCACATTTTTTGTCTAATAAAAGCTTAGGCTGTTTTAAATGTGGTTGTACCACCTGTGGTTATCTTATTCCTGGTGACACCTTTTGTCACCCTCATACAGGAAAAGAGTATCGTATTAGACACCATCTAACCTGCAATTCAACCTATGTGGTGTATCAGATTATCTGTCCCTGTGGTCTTTCCTATATAGGTAAGACCCAGGGCAGATTTAAAGATCGCATGTCGGCACACCGATCGGCCATTAGAGCGGCTTTGGTCAGTAAGAGTAAATCTGACCAACCGGTAGCTCGGCACTTTGCCGAATTTAACCACAGTGTTGCTAGTATTAAATATAGGATGATCGATTTTGTTAAGAAGCCTCTAAGGGGTGGCGATCGTAATCGATTATTACTGCAACGTGAGACAGAATGGATTTACCGTCTGGGAGTATTGTCACCCAGAGGGTTAAATGAATACCTGAGCTTTAGTTGCTTTTAGAAACTACTCCTTTGAAGTATATGGATACTTTATTCAGAACCGTAGATGTGATGATTTATTGTTTGTTGTCATGGTGATGGGAGTCACTAACGTGATGATGTATTACGTGTTTGACGCTAGGGGGAAGTTCAAACGGACCTCCTGGCGCGAATTCACTCTGGGTGCATGATTATAAAGGTATGTAATGTCATTTATGTGCATTGTATCCTGACGATAGTGCAATAAAGCACTGAAACGTTGTAAGACCTGACTGGTTTATTGCTTATTCATCAAGCCGAGTGCCACACCATTGCGGGACTATATATATATATATATATATATATATCCCCATGATGAAGTCAAACTACTGATGAAACGAGTTGGATCTGCTGCACCTGAACCTCTTTATGGACAGATAAGCCTTTTAAATTTACGTTTTTGTATGTTTGCATTCTTACTATTTCGTGGAAATCTGTGGGAAACAGGATATCCCAGATTGCCTATATGGACTGATATGCTTGAATTTCCTTTTATTTTTGTATGCTTTTAATCTTACCATTTGTCTTTTATATGTTGTATTAAAATTGTGTGAAAAACCTTAATTATCCCTGCTTGTGGATTTAAAATAATAGGATATGTTTGTCCTTAAAAGGTTTTTTTTTTTTTTTTTTTTAGATATAACTGATTTTAATGGTGAAATAATGATGTAAAAACAGTACGCGCGCTGTTTATTTTTCTGTCTTATCTTTTTTATATACTTACCTTGGTCATGTGACTGAAGATATTGTTTGCATCAGATAAGTAGTGTCCTTATACTTACACTTGGTCCACTTATAATTTTCTCCATTTGTTCTATATATATATATATATATATATATATATATATATATATATATACACACAAATGGTAGGATGTCGGCGGCACTCATCAGACTCAGTAACCATCAATTAAAGCTGTGTCAATTTATTCAGCATGATAGCCATGATGGGGTATCATGCTGAATAAATTGACACAGCTGTAATTGATGGTTACAGAGTCTGATGAGTGCCGCCATCACGATACTATTTCTGCATTGTGATTGATCATCACTCGGAGGGCACCTCAGCAATTTACAATAGGGGTATTTGGAGTGCCGGGCTCTAGTGGATTTTATATATATATAGATATATAAATAGATAGATAGATAGATAGATAGATAGATAGATAGATAGATAGATAGATAGATAGATTACTGGGCAAAATATTTGTGCAGGTGTGAAAAAAATGCTGCAAAGTAAGGATGATTTAAAAAATAGAAGTGTTATTGGTTTATTTTTATCAATTAACAAAATACAAAGTGAATGAACAGAAGAGAAATTTAAATCAATCAATATTTGGTGTGACCAGTGATCACCCTTTGACTTCAATACAGCATCAATTCTTCTTGGTACACTTGCATAGTTTTTGAAGGAACTTGGCAGGAAGGTTGTTCCACAGAACTTTGAGAACTAACAACAGATCTTATGTGGATGTAGGCCTGCTCAAATCCTTCTGTCTCTTCGTGTAATTCCAGACAGACTTGATGATGTTGTGATCAGGGCTCTGTGGGGGCCATATCATCACTTCCAGGACTACTTGTTCTTTTTTACACTAAAGATAGTTTATAATGACATTAGCTGTCATTGGCTGTCAAGTACGAAACGGTCATTCATTTGAAGCCATGATGGCGATGTTAGTGTTAGATCTGTGGCCAATATCTGCCATTACTGCATCTGGTTTTAGACAGTTAATTGAGGTCATGTTTTCCTGCTACCAAAAGACCAGCTCATTCACAGGCAGGTTACTCTGTAACACAGCTTCATTAAGAGACATACCGGTGTCAACCTGTTAGAAAAGCTAAGGGATATCATTGCAAAATGTCTTACCCCACTAGGACTCTCCTCAAGATTTGTAATTTTTTTTATAATTCTAGTAATATTGTGAGAGCATTATAACTGGGGGAATTTAAACACGTCCCATGTTATGCACACACAATCAACTTGGTGGTACAGCATTTTTGAAAACATGACATGGGCATGCAGGAGATGCTGTTTGTGGCTTGAAAATGTTGGGACATTTTCGGAATTCATTGACAGCATGTAGGACATTACAGTGGCAACAAGAACAGTTCAATTTGCCATGCCACTAACTGAAGCAAGTGGTAGTAACAAGGTGGAATTCTATGCTTTATTTGCTTCAGCAAATGGAGCAACTGCAGCAAGCCATCCAAGCATACACAACAGGCCATGACATGGGGAAGGGAGGGGGAATGTACCTTAATTCTGTATAGTGGAGAATTCTTTCAATTTTATGTATAGTACTGATACCATATGAAGTACAGCAGTAACCTATGAAGATAGTTCATACTGTGCCAGCTAGAGTCAGGTGATTCTTTTAATAAGACTAATAAAAAGGCAGCACAAGAAACTGATGGAGAAGATGAAGCAACGTGATTCTGCTAAGTACTGTATGTTGGACATATAGATCAAGTTCTAGATTTGATTCACCAGGACTAAAGGGTTGTCAGCATCTTGAAATCGGATCACTACATTTTGGCAACCATACTTTATCCTAGGTTTAAGTTGTAAGTAATGTATTTCTTTCCAACTGACACAAATCTTAAGAGAGTTCCTTGTGAGCAAGTTGGCAACTCAAGTTACACATGACATGATGATGTCTCCTCCTTCAGTTTCTTCTGCAACTGCTGTTACCAGGAAAAATTGTAGGTTTCCCAAGAGACCCACTTGTGTTGAGGATAATTAAACTCAGCAAACCAGAGTGACACAACATTCAGACATAAGGTCAGGTCTCAAAGAATTGACCAAAATTAGTTACTCCTCTACTGCACCTCAATCTGATATGGTAACTATCCATGGAATGGTGGAGGATTATTTTAATGACAGTGTACAAAAGAGCGTGCCACACAGTCCCTGTTTAGAGCCCATTGTAAAAACTTGCTATGCTTTACTTAAGCTGCCAACCCACCAGTGTGTACTCAGAAAAAGTTTTCAGTACAGCTGGGACCGATTGGTGTGAGAGGCCACTTGTCTAATGTCAAAAAAAGAGGATGCTCATAAAAATGAACTACAGATTTAATGAGAAAGACCTTACCCACAATTACATCAGAGCACAGAGACTTCTGTAATGATGGATTCCAGCAGGGATGAGTTAATATTGTGTGGTAATGATGAGGATGTATTGAAGAGATCAGTAACAAAACAACACCGTTAGCTGCCTTAAGCCCATTGGTAGGTTGTTTTGTTGGGGCCCAAACAAACCAAGCATTTCAGTCACAAAAGCTGCAGTCACTTTTGCTGCAGTGCTTGGTTTGTTCTACTGTGCATATCCTTTTAATATCCAACATAAGGGTGTGAGGGCCTGAGGACAATTTCAATTTGCACCACTTTTCTTTTTGGCACTGCTGTGTGACAATGTTTCATAGATGTGATATAAGCTGCCATGTGCTTGTGCCACTACTCTGTCTCTAAGTAACTAGCCCGCTCACTGCAGCCTTTGGCCAATATTGGTGAAAGCTATTTTATGAGCTATGAGGCAGTCAAAATTGACTAGAAAATACTTGAAATGAATGTTATTGAAGCTAATAATGCTGTAAGGAAAAAGTCCCAAATTACATGATTTTAGCAGCTTTTAGAATAAAAAAAAAAAATACAGATCCAAAACTAAAACACGTGGGGGTGATTTTGTTAAATTAGAACCAAAGCACAAAATTAATACAGATCAATGCCATAACCAAACTAAAACACAAAGGGCATTTCTATTAAAAAAAAATACATATACAGTACATCACTAGTTAGACCACATTGTGCATTTTGGGCATGATTCAGATGTGATTGGCTTTGATTTCACTGCTGCTTACATAGAAGCAGCAGCAATGGCACTAATATGGTAATGCAGCAGGAAGCATAATGCCTACTGCTGCATTACTGATCCAAACTGTGTCCTAGGACACAGTATAAGATAATTTCCAACACCACTGGCCAGCTGCGTTACCCATGGGGTCACACAAGTCGGTAGCCTTAGGAGCTGTCAAGAGGCCTGGAATTCTCCATCCTCTGATGGAGATTCTGGCCTCAACCTTCCATTGCATAAGCAGCAACATGCCTCCATTTTGAGAAACTGAGGCCATTGCTGCCCCCTCCACACCCTCCAAATGGCAGCAGACTGTCAATGACTGGCAGCCTGCTGCAATACTGTGTCACAGGTCTCATTCGCACAGATGCAGAATGGGTCCAGCGCATGTGCAAAGTATCGATAATCAGTGCTTTGCTGTGCAGGACACCACTCCAACCACATCTACATAACCCCCATTGGATTCAGCATAGGGCATAAGGAAGATGTTAGCGAAAAAGAGAGGTATAAGACACTGACAACTTTATTAGGAAAGTTAATGCAAGTGTTAAATTATTGTGAGGTTAAATAATATAGGGAACTTTGAAAATAAGGCAATTTAAAGGTTACCTAATTAATAAGTATATATGTATCCAATGAAAATATAATATGTATTTACAGTAATTAACTTTTGTACTGGGGATCATCAGTTGTGAATGGAAGAAAGAAGTGCTCATTATCAGCTGAGGAAGGGCTTCTTTACTGTAATGGTACCCACTCATGCTGAGATCTGTGCTAGGTGCGATTTGAGCCTATACAATGTGTGCTATGCGATTTGGACTAAGTGGTATGCAATTTTAACTACACTACAATATGTAATGTATGCGATGCAGTACAAAAATACCTGACTGTAAATACTATTTTGCCTTGCGATATTGACTACGAGGGAGCACGCATTACATTGCAAGGGAAAATAAACATTGCGATTTGAACTACACACTATAAGATTTGAACTAAAAAGATCAAATTGCATGCAATAATCGCACCGTGTGTGGGCACCATAAGGGTGCTTACTTCATTACATAATGTGGTAGTAAATGCAAATTCAATAACAATACTTAAACAAGGACTAGATACCTTTGTTATAAGAAATAGTATCTGTAGCTATAGTTAGTGGAGTACATTATGGTGTTGATAGATCCAGGAAATGTACCTTTTAGACATGTTTGGAAATATTTTTTCCCCTTTGATGCTAAATTGGCAACTATAGCTTTGATGGTTATATTTGTCATTCTCTGGATAAACACTATATTAATTCATGAAAGTAGAAATGTTGATTTTCATGGAACCATTTGTTTTTCAGCATTATTAGGTGCTTATGTTTGAGCATCAGATGACAGTATTTTGCAGGCAGTAATAGAATTCCCTTCTATAATGTTCTTTATCTAAGATTTATAAGACATACACAGTATGCAGTTTATATGAGATAAACTATATACTACATATAGAATATATGTTGCGTAATATATATTTGTGTCTACCAGATCTGAGAGCTAGTGTACACATGGGCAGTGCACAATAACTTCACTGTGTTTTTTTCCACAGTGTTTTGTACAGTGGCAGTGATTGACAGCAAGAAATAACAGGGATGTAATGCGACATAGTTCATGCACCTGAAAGAAGTGTCGGAATGATGCTCTTTTACATTACCAATCCATTCTAATTATGGCAGAATGTGTCTGTCAAATCTACTGTCTCAGAAGACTGAATGAGAAGGAAATTCCATTAAGATCACATTTTCTATACTTGAGACATCAAAACATCTACAACAATCTTATAGATTTCATTAGTTAAAAATCTGTTATGGGAGAATGCCAAGCAAACATTTTGTAAATTTTCAGTATTAATAAGGTCACTGTGCTATTGAAGTCAATGAACCATGCTTATCTAATATTGATCAGGAATGGTAGGTATTTTGCGCCCACACAAGTAAAAAAAAAAAAGTGTTTACTAACAAATGACAAATACTGAAGTGCACTAAACATGTAAAAATTATATTTGCTAAATATATCATGCAAAATGATACACTTTAATGTGTATCTAAACTGGTATTTTTTAGTGATGAGCACCGGAAATATTTCGGGTTTTGTGTTTTGGTTTTGGGTTCGGTTCCGCGGCCGTGTTTTGGGTTCGAACGCGTTTTGGCAAAACCTCACCGAATTTTTTTTTGTCGGATTCGGGTGTGTTTTGGATTCGGGTGTTTTTTTCAAAAAACCCTAAAAAACAGCTTAAATCATAGAATTTGGGGGTCATTTTGATCCCAAAGTATTATTAACCTCAATAACCATAATTTCCACTCATTTTCAGTCTATTCTGAACACCTCACACCTCACAATATTATTTTTAGTCCTAAAATTTGCACCGAGGTCGCTGGATGACTAAGCTCAGCGACCCAAGTGGCCGACACAAACACCTGGCCCATCTAGGAGTGGCACTGCAGTGTCACGCAGGATGGCCCTTCAAAAAACTACTCCCCAAACAGCACATGACGCAAAGAAGAAAAAAAAGAGGCGCAATGAGGTAGCTGTGTGACTAAGATAAGCGACCCTAGTGGCCGACACAAACACCTGGCCCATCTAGGAGTGGCACTGCAGTGTCACGCAGGATGGCCCTTCCAAAAAACACCCCCCAAACAGCACATGACGCAAAGAAAAAAAGAGGCGCAATGAGGTAGCTGTGTGACTAAGATAAGCGACCCAAGTGGCCGACACAAACACCTGGCCCATCTAGGAGTGGCACTGCAGTGTCACGCAGGATGGCCCTTCCAAAAAACACCCCCCAAACAGCACATGACGCAAAGAAAAAAAGAGGCGCAATGAGGTAGCTGTGTGACTAAGATAAGCGACCCAAGTGGCCGACACAAACACCTGGCCCATCTAGGAGTGGCACTACAGTGTCACGCAGGATGGCCCTTCCAAAAACTACTCCCCAAACAGCACATGACACAAAGAAAAATGAAAGAAAAAAGAGGTGCAAGATGGTATTGTCCTTGGGCCCTCCCACCCACCCTTATGTTGTATAAACAGGACATGCACACTTTAACCAACCCATCATTTCAGTGACAGGGTCTGCCACACGACTGTGACTGAAATGACGGGTTGGTTTGGACCCCCACCAAAAAAGAAGCAATTAATCTCTCCTTGCACAAACTGGCTCTACAGAGGCAAGATGTCCACCTCATCATCATCCTCCGATATATCACCGTGTACATCCCCCTCCTCACAGATTATCAATTAGTCCCCACTGGAATCCACCATCTCAGCTCCCTGTGTACTTTGTGGAGGCAATTGCTGCTGGTCAATGTCTCCACGGAGGAATTGATTATAATTCATTTTAATGAACATCATCTCCACATTTTCTGGATGTAACCTCGTACGCCGATTGCTGACAAGGTGAGCGGCGGCACTAAACACTCTTTCGGAGTACACACTTGTGGGAGGGCAACTTAGGTAGAATAAAGCCAGTTTGTGCAAGGGCCTCCAAATTGCCTCTTTTTCCTGCCAGTATAAGTACGGACTGTCTGACGTGCCTACTTGGATGCGGTCACTCATATAATCCTCTACCATTCTTTCAATGGGGAGAGAATCATATGCAGTGACAGTAGACGACATGTCCGTAATCGTTGTCAGGTCCTTCAGTCCGGACCAGATGTCAGCATCAGCAGTCGCTCCAGACTGCCCTGCAACACCGCCAGCGGGTGGGCTCGGAATTCTGAGCCTTTTCCTCGCACCCCCAGTTGCGGGAGAATGTGAAGGAGGAGATGTTGACAGGTCGCGTTCCGCTTGACTTGACAATTTTGTCACCAGCAGTTCTTTGAACCCCTGCAGACTTGTGTCTGCCGGAAAGAGAGATCCAAGGTAGGTTTTAAATCTAGGATCGAGCACGGTGGACAAAATGTAGTGCTCTGATTTCAACAGATTGACCACCCGTGAATCCTTGTTAAGCGAATTAAGGGCTCCATCCACAAGTCCCACATGCCTAGCGGAATCGCTCTGTGTTAGCTCCTCCTTCAATGTCTCCAGCTTCTTCTGCAAAAGCCTGATCAGGGGAATGACCTGACTCAAGCTGGCAGTGTCTGAACTGACTTCACGTGTGGCAAGTTCAAAAGGTTGCAGAACCTTGCACAACGTTGAAATCATTCTCCACTGCGCTTGAGACAGGTGCATTCCACCTCCTATATCGTGCTCAGTTGTATAGGCTTGAATGGCCTTTTGCTGCTCCTCCAACCTCTGAAGCATATAGAGGGTTGAATTCCACCTCGTTACCACTTCTTGCTTCAGATGATGGCAGGGCAGGTTCAGGCATTTTTGGTGGTGCTCCAGTCTTCTGTACGTGGTGCCTGTACGCCGAAAGTGTCCCGCAATTCTTCTGGCCACCGACAGCATCTCTTGCACGCCCCTCTCGTTTTTAAATAATTCTGCACCACCAAATTCAAGGTATGTGCAAAACATGGGACGTGCTGGAATTTGCCCATATTTAATGCACACACAATATTGCTGGCGTTGTCCGATGCCACAAATCCACAGGAGAGTCCAATTGGGGTAAGCCATTCTGCGATGATCTTCCTCAGTTGCCGTAAGAGGTTTTTAGCTGTGTGCGTATTCTGGAAAGCGGTGATACAAAGCGTAGCCTGCCTAGGAAAGAGTTGGCGTTTGCGAGATGCTGCTACTGGTGCCGCCGCTGCTGTTCTTGCGGCGGGAGTCCATACATCTACCCAGTGGGCTGTCACAGTCATATAGTCCTGAGCCTGCCCTGCTCCACTTGTCCACATGTCCGTGGTTAAGTGGACATTGGGTACAACTGCATTTTTTAGGACACTTTTTCTGAGGTCTGTGTACATTTTCGGTATCGCCTGCCTAGAGAAATGGAACCTAGATGGTATTTGGTACCGGGGACACAGTACCTCCAACAAGTCTCTAGTTGGCTCTGCAGTAATGATGGATACCGGAACCACGTTTCTCACCGCCCAGTATGCCAAGGCCTCAGTTATCCGCTTTGCAGCAGGATGACTGCTGTGATATTTCATCTTCCTCGCAAAGGACTGTTGGACAGTCAATTGCTTTCTGGAAGTAGTAAAAGTGGTTTTACGAGTACGACTTCCCCTCTGGGATGACCATCGACTCCCAGCAGCAACAACAGCAGCGCCAGCAGCAGTAGGCGTTACACGCAAGGATGCATCGGAGGAATCCCAGGCAGGAGAGGACTCGTCAGAATTGCCAGTGACATGGCCTGCAGGACTATTGGCATTCCTGGGGAAGGAAGAAATTGACACTGAGGGAGTTGGTGGGGTGGTTTGCGTGAGCTTGGTTACAAGAGGAAGGGATTTACTGGTCAGTGGACTGCTTCCGCTGTCGCCCAAAGTTTTTGAACTTGTCACGGACTTATGATGAATGCGCTGCAGGTGACGTATAAGGGAGGATGTTCCGAGGTGGTTAACGTCCTTACCCCTACTTATTACAGCTTGACAAAGGCAACACACGGCTTGACAAATGTTGTCCGCATTTCTGTTGAAATACTTCCACACCGAAGAGCTGATTTTTTTGGTATTTTCACCAGGCATGTCAATGGCCCTATTCCTCCCACGGACAACAGGTGTCTCCCCGGGTGCCTGACTTAAACAAACCACCTCACCATCAGAATCCTCCTGGTCAATTTCCTCCCCAGCGCCAGCAACACCCATATCCTCCTCATCCTGGTGTACTTCAACACTGACATCTTCAATCTGACTATCAGGAACTGGACTGCGGGTGCTCCTTCCAGCACTTGCAGGGGGGCGTGCAAATGGTGGAAGGCGCATGCTCTTCACGTCCAGTGTTGGGAAGGTCAGGCATCGCAACCGACACAATTGGACTCTCCTTGTGGATTTGTGATTTTGAAAAACGCACAGTTCTTTGCTGTGCTTTTGCCAGCTTGAGTCTTTTCATTTTTCTAGCGATAGGCTGAGTGCTTCCATCCTCATGTGAAGCTGAACCACTAGCCATGAACATAGGCCAGGGCCTCAGCCGTTCCTTGCCACTCCGTGTGGTAAATGGCATATTGGCAAGTTTACGCTTCTCCTCCGACAATTTTATTTTAGATTTTTGAGTCCTTTTTTTACTGATATTTGGTGTTTTGGATTTTACATGCTCTGTACTATGACATGGGGCATCGGCCTTGGCAGACGACTTTGATGGCATTTCATCGTCTCGGCCATGACTAGTGGCAGCAGCTTCAGCACGAGGTGGAAGTCGATCTTGATCTTTCCCTATTTTTGGAACCTCAACATTTTTGTTCTCCATATTTTAATAGGCACAACTAAAAGGCACCTCAGGTAAACAATGGAGATGGATGGATACTAGTATACTTATGGATGGACGAGCGACTGCCGACACAGAGGTAGCTACAGCCGTGGACTACCATACTGCGTCTGCTGCTAATATAGACTGGATGATAATGATATAAAATATATATATATATCACTACTGCAGCCGGACAGGTATATATTATATAATGACGGACCTGCTGGACACTGTCAGCACTGCAGACTCCTAAAGTAAGCTACTAGTATCAAGAAGATAGAAAAAAAAAACACCACAGGTAGGTGGTATACAATTATGGATGGACGAGCGACTGCCGACACAGAGGTAGCTACAGCCGTGGACTACCGTACTGCGTCTGCTGCTAATATAGACTGGATGATAATGATATAAAAAATATATATATATCACTACTGCAGCCGGACAGGTATATATTATATAATGACGGACCTGCTGGACACTGTCAGCACTGCAGACTCCTAAAGTTAACTACTAGTATGAAGAAGATAGAAAAAAAAAAACCCACCACAGGTAGGTATACAATTATGGACGAACGACTGCCGACACAGAGGTAGCTACAGACTGGATGATAATGATATAAAAAATATATATATATCACTACTGCAGGACAGGTATATATTATATAATGACGGACCTGCTGGACACTGTCAGCAGAATGCGTTTATAGAATAAAAACACCACACGACGAGTGTTTAACTTTTTCAGGCAGACAATCACAATATACTGGTGGTCACTGGTCACTGGTCAGTCACACTGGCAGTGGCACTCTGGCAGCAAAAGTGTGCACTGTTAAATATATGTACTCCTGCTATAACTGCTCCCCAGTCTCCCCCACAATTAAGCTGTGTGAGCAGTGAGCACTCAGCACAGTCAGATATACATAGATGATGCAGCACACTGAGGCTGAGCACAGATATGGTATACTGTGTCACTGTGTATCGTTTTTTTTCAGGCAGAGAACGGATTATATTAAATAATAATAAAACTGCACTGGTGGTCACTGGTCAGTCACTAGTAAACTCTGCACTCTCTGAGTACTCCTAAGCTCCAGTAAATCAAGTGTCTCACTCTCACTATCTATTTCTATTCTAAACGGAGAGGACGCCAGCCACGTCCTCTCCCTATCAATCTCAATGCACGTGTGAAAATGGCGGCGACGCGCGGCTCCTTATATAGAATCCGAGTCTCGCGATAGAATACGAGCCTCGCGAGAATCCGACAGCGGGATGATGACGTTCGGGCGCGCTCGGGTTAGCCGAGCAAGGCGGGAAGATCCGAGTCTGCCTCGGACCCGTGTAAAAAGCGTGAAGTTCGGGGGGGTTCGGTTTCCGAGAAACCGAACCCGCTCATCACTAGTATTTTTATCATAAAAGCTTTGGATTTTATGTTTCACAAAGAACTGACTTATTGGAAAATCTCCTAAAAATAACCGAACTTTACCAAACAGAATGCTTTGCCATTCTTTCTGCCTAAATAATAAAAAAAATAAAACCCTACTGAAGAAATCACACACTAAAATGGTTATGTAATTTATATTCTCTCTGGAATTTCATGAATTATGCTTGATTAAGCAGCACTTTAATTTACCACGTTATCTCTGCTCTTTCTGCATTTTCTTGTCTGAGTTAAATTTAATTAGAGAGGGAGCATGTAGGCTACGTGTCTACACACAACCTTCCCAAATAGAGACAGTAAGCCGCATTTGTCAAACATTGCAATCAGTTCTTTCATTTTGTTCAATAAAATTTGCAGTAACTTTAATGAGCGAGATTAGTTTATCTGCATTATCCTACATAATGCCAGGGGATTTCTTGTGTTAGGTCATTTCTTATTTAAATCAAGAAGGATATGTGTAAACAAAAATATAACACTGCACATTTTATAAGTATATAATTGGGAAAAAATAAAATAAAAAGAAATATATGTTTTCATGCTTTATTTATGCCAAAACAACATTTTCCCCAAATACTGTAGTTGATGACAAATTTACTAAACTGCAGTTTTCCCAGCATTTTTTAAAATGCTGTATATTTGTAGTTTCTATACATAATATTATAGGAAATGTTTTGTTTTCATGCTTTTTTTGTCAAAACAACACTTACCCCAACTATTATACATCAAACATTGAGCCAAACCCACAAGGACTACAGCAGAATCACACTGTGTTTCTATATTCACTTCTGCAGTAACATAATACTGAGTATCCCCAGGTATGCAAATCACACCAACAGTTATCCTCTTTTTGCTTAAGGGGTTCACCAATTTGGCTTTGATAAGAGTAACCAGGCTACCAAAGCCTCTACCCATTTGACTCCTATAGTGACTATGTACATTTGCTTATCTGACTCAGCATGTTGGTCTGCAGTGCAGGCTAGCTGAGCAAAGAAAGACACTCTGTGGCTGACATAAGCAGAATCACACTGCATAGGATCAGAGGTAAGCAAACAATTAGCAGTAATATAGCCCAAACCACCACATCAAAAACATTGGATCATTTAATTGTCAAGTCATTTACAGGTTAGGAACCTTCCTGGCAATGCGGGCCAACTTTCAGGCTCCAAACCCACAGTATTAGATTTATTCAATCTCCCAGCACCCTTCTCCCCTGGGACAGACTAACAAGTGGTCACTGGAAATCACTGTTGCAGGACGAGGCTCCAGTGGGGTACACTTAATAGTTTCTCAACCATCACATTCTTCTCCACCATTTCCACCAATCGTTCTGCTGTTTTAGGATCCATGTGCTCAACCACTTGCACAGAATTGTAGGTAGGGACCATAGATATTGATTCATAATTACTATTTCCATGATCTTTGATCTTGTTAGAGACACAGACTGTAGGCACTTTGTGGTAAGATGGACAAGGTCATACATTTGAGAGCAGAGAGGACTCCTAGCTATGAACAAACACTGTGGTATCAAAAGCTAAATGCCTTTCAGACATAGGGCCTAATTCAGCAAGGATCCCAAAAGCAAAATCTTTCTCTAATGGGCAAAACCATGTGCACTGCAAGGGGGGCAGATGTAACATGTGCAGAGAGAGTTAGATTTGGGTGAGGTGTGTTCAAACTGAAATTTAAATTGCAGTTAAAAAATAAAGCAGCCAGTATTTACTCTGAACAGAAACATTATAACCCACCGAAATCTAACTCTCTCTGCACATGTTATGTTAGCCCCACTTGCAGTGCACATGGTTTTGCCCATTAGAGAAAGATTTTGCTTTTGCGATCCATGCTGAATTAGGCCCACAGTCCTTCCTCAGACACATGCCTCTGAGGAAGGACTTAGAAATGTGTTAAGCTTTTGTGTGGCAACAAGTAGCTTGGACTCTGACCAATGGCTGACATTGGATATACTTTGGGATTTATACAATGGTGAACACATTTTCTGTGAATGGGGGACCTTGTTTTCATTTGGACTCTGGTGAGGGGAACTTCTATACCACCCAAGCCACATTGGGGCTTTAAGAGTATTACATACTTGTAAATGTGTTTAAATTGTGAGTGCAATCGTTCATTAAAATTATCCTTTGTTTATAGGTTTTGCTCTAGTACATTGCGGTATTTCCCAGTATTGCCTTACCGTGAAGTTTTGAAGAAAAGGAGTACTTGAATCTTTTTCAGATTGGAATAAAGAGTGGAAATCTTCATACTTCTCTCCAAGTGCTGAATATTACTCACTGAATACTTGGCAAATTTAAGACTTTAACAGGACATATTTTAACCACTTAACTGATGGCTTTTCCCTTCAAAACCATTCATAACATTGTTTTTTTAAAATATTTTTGATTTAAAATAGTTTTTAAATATTCAAGTATTATATTATACAAATCTGCAGAACGGATCTCCTTGCCAAAAACTGGATGATACGTTGGGACGGCGTGGCCGCATGTGATCTGACCATGCCAGTTACTCTATGTGTTAAAGTGTGATTCTGACCTATTGTTTTTATCTATGTGGTGTTTTATGTATTTCACATGTTTATGGTAATTAGCACCAGGTGTAACACTATTTTCTTTTTTTATTAATTGTGGTTTAAGGATATATGAGAATTCCTTTAAAAGTGTAGGCTGCTGTTACCATTTATCTGCGCACAGTTCTAGTTAAAAATATTTCTATATATTGGACTTCAGTAATATAGTCACAGTGAACTCAATTTTAAAATAATCTGATATTTTCTGGATACAGGTGTTTACATTTAATCAATCATAAATATAAACATAAAACTAAACACATACAGCAACCTAGCCTAATCATGAGAGACTTTTTTCTTTGCTTGTCGCTTGTACTTCTTTTTGGGGTATCTCTTGTCACTGTCCAACAGTTGTCAGCATTCCACCTATCCTGATATCTGTGTTCCATTGCTGAAATGTCTCGGTTTAATCACTCACTCTGCTCAACCCTCACTGCACTACAGTTGTCAGGAAAGCAGTCCTGATGAGTGACATGTTGCAGTCTAATTAAGGATACTTTTCTAGAAGGTTGTTTACAATATCAACATAGTTTTTAGTAATTTTGTTACCCAAGAAGCCATGCACAAGACCTTTAATGGCTTCCCAAACTGCTTACTCATTAACCTTCAGTACTTTGTCCACATTTTCATCCTTAAGCTGATCAATTTGTGGTCAGACAGTCATTGGTCTCTTTAGCATCGCACAGAAATGCAAATTTTCCTCTCAGGCACTTGAAAGCTTCTACATCTTTGTTTATCCCCTTTGCAAAGGTCTTCATACAGTAAATCTGAGTTTGATGTGTAAAGCAGGCAGAAAATTTTTGCTTTGATCAACCAGGACTGTGGAGCACATTTTTTTCAACTGGGGCACAGATTTTTCCTTGTTGACACATTGATGTACTGTAGCATCCTTACTTTTACGTTAATTACAACCTCAGAACTCAAACAAATGAAAGAAACATCACTCATAGCCTTCATTTGATACAAGCTGTACACATATAATAAACTAAACAGGGTCTGCAATGACTCAGCATTTCTGTATTCAGGTTTGACAACCTATATTTTCTCTAGATGCCAAAATGACCTAGGGGTCTATTTACTAAGCCTTGTATGGAGATTGTTACATAGTTACATAGTCAGTGAGGTTAAAAAGAGGAAAAATGCCCATCGGGTTCAACCTGTATTCTGAGTTAATCTGTTCATATTATATTGTGCCTGCTGAAGTAATGGTTTAGTACCAACTGACAGCTATGATTCTTACCACTCCCAGATAATTTAATATCAATATGTTAAATGCTATAGCCCTGGATACACTTTCCAGTTAAAAATCCATTTTTAAATGCATTTACAGAGTCTGCCATTACTACCTTCTCCAGCAGGGAGTTCCAAATCTTTATTGCCCTTACCGTGAAGAACCCTTTCCTACGTTGTGTACGGAATTTTCTCTCCTCTAGCCTCAGTGAGTGCCCACGCGTCCTATACAGAGTTCTTTTAATAAACAAATCTGCTGCTAGCTCCTTGTAATGACCCTTTACATATTTGAAGATATTAATAAAGTCTCCTCTTAGTCGCCTCTTTTCTAGTGTATACATATTTAACCTAGTAAGCCTTTCCTCGTACTCCAGCAACTCTAACCCTTTAATCATTTTAGTAGCTCTTCTTTGAACTCTTTCTAGTTCCCTGATATCTTTTTTATAAAACTGTGCCCAGAACTGAACACAATATTCCAGGTACGGATGTACCAATGATTTGCACAGAGGCAGGATTACATCCTCGTCCCTTGTCTCAATGCCCTGTTTTATGCACGCAAGCACTTTGCTTGCCTTCTTTGCTGCAATTTGACATTGTGTACTGTTATTAAGCCTATTATCTATGAGCACCCCGAAATCTTTTCCACCATAGTTACCCCTATATTTTCCCCATCTAGAGTGTAGGATGCAGGTGTGTTTTTTGTCCCAAAATGTATAACTTTGCATTTTTCTATATTGTACCTCATTTTCCATTTAGATGCCCAGGTTTCCAGTTTAACTAAGTCATTCTGTAGAGACTCCACATCGCCTTCTGAATTAATTACATTACACAGTTTAGTATCATCTGCAAAGGTAGACACTGTGCTTTCCAGGCCTATTCCTAGATCATTGATAAATATAGTGAACAGCAGTGGGCCAAGAATGGACCCTTGTGGTATTCCCCTGACTACTGGTGTCCAACTGGAGAACATCCCATTGACCACTACTCGTTGTACTCTGTTATCCAGGCAATTACTTATCCATGTACAAATAGTATATCCTAGGCCAAGTTACCATAATTTATTGATCAGTCTCCTATGATGCACTGTATCAAAAGCTTTTGCAAAGTCTAAATACACCACGTCCACTGCTTTTCCCTGGTCAAGATTCTCGCTTACTTCCTCATAAAAGCTAATTACGTTGGTTTGACATGATATGTTCCTTACAAACCCATGCTGACTTTTGCTAATAAAATTAGTAGCCTGTAGGTGATCCTCTATGCTATCCCTAAAAATGCCTTCCAATATTTTACCCACTATAGAGGTTAAACTAACTGGTCTATAGTTTCCAGAATTATTTTTAGTTCCCTTTTTAAATAAAGGCCCTACCTCAGCTGTGCACCAATCCTTTTGTACCATGCCTGATCTAATTGAACTATGGAAAATCAAGTATAGGGGTTTTGCTAGCTGTGACCTAAGTTCCATAATAACCCTCGGATGAAAACCGTCTGGGCCTGGTGATTTATTAATCTTTATGATGCTTAGTCTCTCCAGGACTACTTCTTCACTTAAACAAGCATCAAGCCAAGAGTCATTACCTTCACTGTCGTTATGCAATACTGTCACTGGCTCATCCTCCCTGTTGAATACTGAGGGGAAAAAATTGTTCATTATTCCCGCTTTTAATTTGTCATCATTTATCAAAGCTCCCAATTCATCTTTTAATGGGCATATGTTCTCCTTCTTCAACCTTTTACTGTTTATATATTTATAAAACTTTTTAGGATTGGTTTTACTCTCTATACTGATTTGATTTTCGTTTACAATTTTAGCTGCTTATTACTTTTTTGCATCTTTTATTGCATTCCATTAGATTTAAATGTTTTGAAAGCACGCCTCTTATTAGCCATTCCCACCTTGACCTCCTTATTAAGCCACATTGGTTTGTGTTTAGTACTCCTGCGTTTACTGCTCATGGGAATGAATTTGTGAATATTGCTTTCAATCAACCATTTTAAAGCAGCTCACATTTCCGATGAGTCCTTGCAGTCAGGTCTCTGGTTTTGTCTGTCCCCGGCGGGGGGGCTAGTGGGTCAGTGTTGGTGCGATGTACAAAGCGGGGAGGCAATATGAAAGTCCTGCGCATAAGCGCTGATATTTATTAATGCAAAGTAGATGGCATAATACTGAATACAATGGAAACCGGTAATGTGGAAAACTATGACAGGTAACTGAATCCAAACAACTTAAAAGTCTCTTGCAGCAGAACGTAAAATAACTTGATAATGAATGCAGGTGAAATAACAGAGCTTCAGTAGTATTTGGAAATACATAGTCTCTGAATAACACAGGGCAAACTGATAATGGTTAGGAAAGCAGAACTCCAGAATATATAAGTAACTCACAGTCTCTGTAAAGCACAAGTCCATATAGCCACACTTAGGCTAAAGCAGGAGACAGTCTCTAAGCAAGTAGATGTTATACTGCTGAGTTGCACAGATGGTATGCTGACAATTAGTGCACAGGTAAGTAATGAGAAAGAACACCTGAGGAGAGTCTCTTACTGCTGATGGGTTTGAAGCTGGATGTAGCTGAAGTCCGGAGTAACAGAAGAGCTGTAGAAATGGAAACTGGAACAAATGAGGTAACCACAGGGGAACGCTGGAAACAGGAATGCAGGAACTGGGAGAACTAGACACAGGGTATGTGACTCGTTGTCCGTGGCGATGAGAGTGAGCCCCGGACAGGAACTTATACCCCTTGCTCTGCAGTGATTGGTCGCAGTGTTCTGGCTGGAAACACAGGGCTGGATTAGATGCCGGGATTAGCTGAGTGCAGGTGTCATAGCAGCATCCATACAGACCGGATGCCGGCACACAGTGGAACACAAACGCAGGACCAGACTCAGGGGTACTCAGCGACACGGGAGATGATGCTCACGGTCAGCGCATCCATGCAGCCGCGACTGGGGCCATGACCTCCGGAGGCCTGCACACCAGCGCGCTGGTAGGTGAGACGCAGCTGACTGCTGATTACTGACACTTGCCATGAAACAAAACTTCCCAGTCAATTTCATTTAGTGCCCATCTCAGCATATTGAAGTTAGCTTTTCTATAGTTAAATGTTTTGGTTGCTCCATTATAGCTATGTTTCTTGAAACTGATATCGAATGTGTTCATATAGTGATCACTGTTTCCCAAGGTCTCCCCAACTTTAGTGTTTGATATAATGTCCACATTTTTGGTAATAACAAGGTCAAGAAAAGTTTTACCTCTAGTTGTGTCCTCGACTAATTGGGTCAAGAATTGATCCTTAAATGTATTTAAAAACCTGCTGCTCCTAGTTTTTACACATGAATAGTTATTCCAATTTATATCAGGATAGTTAAAGTCCCCTAACACTAGGATGTCCCCCATTCCCATTGCTTTTTCAATTTGCTGTAAGAGTTGTTCCTCCTCATATATGCTGATATCCAGTTGCTTGTAGCACATGCCAATGTCTAGTTTCTTTGCTTCAGTGCTCTCACTTGTGATCTCAACCCATTGTGACTCCATGTTATCTCCAGTCCCCTCATAAATAATATCTAAAAAGCATGGTTTAAGAGATGTTTCAATGAAGAGACATACCCCCTCCTCCACTTTTGGTAGCCCTATCCCTCCAAAACAGAGAATATCCCTCCAAAAACTCAACCTAGTCATGAGAGTCGTCCCACCATGTTTCCGTAATACCTATAATATCGTACTGAGAATTTGATACAAGCCATTCCAATTCCCCCATTTTACCTGATAGGCTTCTTGCATTCGCAAGCATACATTTTAGCTTAGTATTTCCCATGATGGTTTGTTTTAATGGTATCTTATCTATATTTACAAGTGCCTTACTAGAATTACTCTTACCGACTGTTAATCTCCTCCCTCCCTTTCCACCCCATCATACTTAATACAGCCTTCCTTACTACTATCACTTTTTGACCTAATAAGACTTTGTATACCCTTCCCCCTGATGTTAGTATCTTCCCTTATGCTATGGACATCATTTTCTATATACCGTATTGTTGTGCAATAATCATCAGAAATCATGGAATCTCTTAGGCAATACCTGTGTATGTAATTCCAGTGTCAATACCCATGCAGATATCCTTGCCCTTGCTGGCTGATCTTTCACTCCCCTCTTCTCCTCCCCCAAATTGTTCACTACCCCTATCCTTACCGTTCTCTCTGTTTGTTCCATAGCTTCTAGCAAAACCCTCCCCCCCAGGCTTCTAGTTTAAAAGCTCCTCCAATCTTCTAACCATCCTATCTCCCAGCACCGCAGCCCCCTCCTCATTCAAATGCAATCCATCGTGACAAAAAAGATGGTGCCTGACTGAGAAGTCTGCCCAGTGTTCCAAGCATGCAAACCCTTCCTTCCTACACCAGTCTCTAAGCCACACATTTACCTCCCTAATTTCCCTCTGCTTCCCTGGACTAGTGTGTGGCACTTGTAATATTTTGGAGAATAATTCCCTAGATGTCCTTGCCATAATTTTCTTGCCTAATTCCCTATAGTCTTTCTTAAGGACATCCCACCTACCACTAACTTTGTCATTGGTGCTAACATGCTTTACCAGCCCCTCCCAACAATCTATCTACCCGGTCCATGATGTGCTGTACCCATCACTCGGAAGACAACAGACTGTACGGCGATCATGGTCCTGGTAGCAGATTGCCCTGTATGTCCTCCTGATTATATAATCCTCTACCACCACAATCTGACTATGTACCTCACTATATTTTTCCCCATCAGTGGTTGGGGGACCGCTCCTCTGGTTGCTAGAGGGAACAGTCTTCTCCGGTTCCATCATTTCCTCACTGCCATCCCCAGAATCTTCGTCCAATCAGGCAAATTTGTTGGGGTTTGGCAGATCGGAGATTTCCTGTATCCCCCTCCCCCTCTTCTTCTTCCTTCTAATCATGACCCAGCTGTCGGCCTGATCATCCTCATCTACCAGTTTTCCCCCCTGCAACTCCTCTACCGTTCTATCTAAACTTTGCTTGAAATTGTAAATGTCCCTGAGTCGCTTAACGTTCTGCTCTAGATCAGTTACCTGGGCTTCCAGGGCAGCTGTTCGCTCACATTTCGCACAGATGTACCCGCACTCAGACTGTTGCACCAGGTGCGCATACATCATGCACAACATGCACTGAGTGAGCTCCTCAATCATGGCCCTACTCATTTTTAATATGTGCTAACTCCCTGTTACCTTCCGAAAATTAAAAAAAGAGGGACAATCTATATATAAGGACAATATATAAGGGACCAAAGGACAATAAATAAACAAAGGATAAATACAGGATAAATTAAGTACAAGTTAAGTAGAATAAAATACAGTTGGAAAAGTTAATACTTATCTGCACCCTTTTCTTCCGATCAGCACTCAGATGAAGTGGCTCAGGCTCCCTGCACGGCTCCCTGCTCAAGGCTCCCCTACTCACTGATCATGGCTCCCCGGCTCACTGCACTGCTCCAACGGCTCCCTGCATGGTACGGCTAGTGGCACTTGCACCTTACAGCTGGTGCGGCCGCACTGTCCCATTCCTTCCTGCTTGTGCGCGTGCTCCCGCTTCTCACTTCCGGTTCAGGATTCTCCGGCTTCTCTCAGCATCTCTCAGCCTTGTCACAGCTCCGGGCCTCTCCACACTTCTTGCGCAACACCCACACTTTTTCCAATAAAGTGGACAGAGATAAAGTACCAGCCAATCAGATCCTAACTGTCATGTCATAGGCTGTGTTTTAAAATTGACAGGAGCTGGTTGGTTGGGGCTTTAACTCCAGCCACTTTATCTCCCTCAAGGCTTAGTAAATAGACCCCTTAGTACTTAACAAAATACCCCTACATCATTATAAATAGGTGATATTTCGGATCATTTAGCTCAGAGGATTAAATGTCATATTTGTTTAAATCAATTTGTTTGAACAAACCAGAAGTAACTATTTTGACGTTGGAAACATTTTTACTGTTGAATATTGTTATTTATGAATAAAAGATATACATGTTCAAAAACTCATAGCCTAAAATGAGGCAAAATTAATCAAAGCAAATTGATAACCTGTTTCTTTGGTTCCATCATTTGTACACCACATCAGCAAGTGACTCAAGCAGAAACACATATTTGATGTAAATATTAAATATATTATAAATGTGTTACTGTATATGTGTTTTGTGGCCTAACCTTTACAGTATTATTATCTCTTATTTTTACATGGTTCATAAGTTTTCTTTCTCGAGTTTCATGCATTATGAAATAGCATGAATTTTCTCTCTCTCGCTTTGCATTGTTCTGTTTTGATACAAGGCTTCTAGCTTTGATATACAGTGTTAATAAATATATAATGATTTTTTTTTCTATCTGGCACTTGTATATTATATAGCAACATAAAAATAGGAAAAAAGGCTTTTCTTTTGAATACTGTAGATATTGAGGATATTGTATAGAAAGAAGCATATAAGAGCTTATATTGATGTACAATATACATCAGGCTAATCATTGTTTAAAAAAAATTGTGGTAAGGTTCTCAGGTGCGTATAAAAAGCAGCTCTGCCGTGTGATCCGTCACTTAAAGGTCACTCTCAAACCCTTCACCAATGTACATAAACTGTATATTCAGAAATTGTACAGAAGCAAACGTTTATGAGGAACAGGCGCAAGAGATGCAAAGAAATTTTGTAGCATCTGGTTACAAATTTGTAACAGTAAAAGAGAGAACAGAGGAGGTAGGTAGGATCCCCAGAGAAGACCTACTCAAAAATAAAAACAAACAGCTGGAGGGGAGATCAAAAAGTTATGAGTATGCCTTCGTTACCTCCTTTTATAGTCAATATAGAGAGATGGAAAAAATATTGTGGAAACATTGGAACATCCTAAGAGGGGATCCTATAGTAGGTCAAATGCTTCTGGAAAAACCTAAGTGCATTTTCAAAAGGGCACTGAATCAAAGCACATTAGTGAGAAGTGCTTTACCTCCTACAAGATCACTCCCTACTGTTAAATCAAAAGGGTTCTTCCGATGCGGTATGTGAATCGGTTGCCGCACCATAAAAAGTGATGGAAAAAGCAAAATTAGTAAATTAATGATTAATGGCAAAAAACTTCTGTATTAAGGAGTTCGTTACTGGCAATACTAAAAATGTTGTGTATGCAATTGAATGTGCTTGCGGCCTTTTTAATATAGGACGAACATCCATACCCCTCAAAGGCCCTCATTCCGAGTTGTTCGCTCGCTAGCTGCTTTTAGCAGCATTGCACACGCTAAGCTGCCGCCCTCTGGGAGTGTATCTTAGCATAGCAGAATTGCGAACGAAAGATTAGCAGATTTGCGAATAGAAAATTCTTAGCAGTTTCTGAGTAGCTCCAGACTTACTCACAAATAGCAATCAGTTCAGTCAGTTTCGTTCCTGGTTTGACGTCACAAACACACCCAGCGTTCGCCCAGACACTCCCCCGTTTCTTCAGACACTCCCGCGTTTTTCCCATAAATGCCAGCGTTTTTTCGCACACTCCCATAAAACGGCCAGTTTTCGCCCAGAAACACCCACTTCCTGTCAATCACACTCCGATCACCAGAACGATAAAAAATCCTCGTTATGCCGCGAGTAAAATACCTAACTTTTGAGTAAAATAACTAAGCGCATGCGCTCTGCCAACCTTGCACATGCGCAGTAAGCGACTAATTGCAATATAGCGGAACTCGGCAATGAGCGAACAACTCGGAATGAGGGCCAAAGTGCGAATTAGTGCGCACTTGAGAAATATTAGAGGGTGACTGGAGACGCATCCACTATCGGACCATTTCAGAACTTGTCATAACAAATGTCCATCAGGTATCAGAAGATTTGTAGGCATTCAATGGGAGAAAGGCCATTGGCATCAGAGAGACCTCTCCACCTAACTAGCAAAAACTGAAATAAAGGCCATTTATGAGCAACTAACGTTAAAACCTGGAGGGCTTAATTCAGAGTTTGAGGTCAACTGGTTTTTATAATTTTGCACCTCCATTTGGTTTTATTGCACCTGTCACTTTAATTTCAGCACCATTCCAAGCATGAAGTCACTTTATGGGATAGATGTGATGTGAAAGTCCCTATCTTTGATGTAATATGCTATTGGTTTGTAGTGTATATTAAGTGTGTGTTTTTAACTCTTTTATATATATTCCGTTGCAAAATCATGGAAAACTTGGAAATGGGGACTAGTACAATGTACATACATGGACGCTGTCTATTTAAACCATGGACAAGAACTACTGATACAGACGGGGTCTGTTTACATACAGAACGGGTTGCCATGGTTACCAGATATGACGTATCGTTAACAGGAAGCTAGACAGATGAACATCATAGGATATAGAGTGAGCAGTGGCAGGATGCGGCAAGGGCTCATGGGACTTGTAGTTTCTGGATGCATATGAGCCACCTGCACTTGCAACTTGGGGATTGGACACAGGATGTTTAAAAAGGAAGTTAGGGGATACAGAAAGCATACCCCGGATACCTTGCCTTGAAAAAGACCCACTGCATAGGGTTGAAATGCGTTGGCGTGCTTTGGAGGAGAAACAGTGTCCATCTTGGGGTACCTGGCAGATGGTGAATGAGACATGCTGTTTGCTAGGGTTTAACATCACACATGCTCTTAAGAACTGCCTGCTGACAGTTCTCACCACAAGCTGGTAATTTTTCCATTGTTGGAGCACTTAAGGATTACTATGCTATGTTTATCTATTTCAAGTATTTTTATTGATGTGTTTGTATTAAAAAAAACTGTGCTTCACTATACACACATTTTTTTTTTTTTCTGGGACCACTATATGAGGAATGTATTCTTGAGGATTCCAGAAAGGATATGGTGAATTACCAGGTTACCATTATGTAATGTGCTCACTTGTGGGTATAGTCACAAATTTCTGAATATATATAATCATTATTTAAATTAATACCAATTTTTTTATCAGTTTCTTGAAATATCCAAAAATGTCACTTACATTTATAGGGGATTTGTGGTATTTTGTTTATTACTTTTCATGTTGTTTTGTTTGCTTTATAATAATATTATTTCATAAATCAAATCATGCTTGCCAACTCTCCTGGAATATTCAAGTGAAGTGATGACTTAGGGGCTTGATTTCCATTAAATCTCAGCATTATGGCCCTATCCCTACTTTCAACAGCAGGGGGAGGAGCCATCATGATATGCTTCCAGCATCATGAATCTTAGCACCTTGGACATAGTTGCCCTTCTGGGTCTCTCCCTTAGGGGCCTTTTCGGAAGTCAGTAAGTATAGCCCAAGGGCAAGACACTGCATCTATTTATTTATATTTATTTACTTTATTTATTTTTATAATATTATTTTGTTTCAGTATTGTATATGTGGAATGCAGTCAAAAGGTCAGCATTCATAATGTTGACATCACTTAATCTCACTATAGTGTAACATAGTAACATAGTATCTAAGGCTGAAAAAAGACAACTGTCCATCGAGTTCAACTCATTTGTGGTCTCCTATGCATGATGATTTGACTAAAATTTCTGACTGATGCTGCTGTCAGCCGTTGCATTTTAGCCCTATTTATAGTAACTATAATGCATGACTATGCACCATACCCCTGGATATCCTTATCCATTAGGAATTTATCTAACCCATTCTTAAAGGTGTTGACAGATTCCGCCATTACAACTCCCTCGGGCAGGGAATTCCAAACACGTATTGTCCTTACCGTGAAAAAGCCTTTACGACGTATTGTGCGGAATCTCCTCTCCTCTAACCTGAGCGAGTGTCCACGAGTCCTCTGTGTTGATGTAACCAAAAACAGGTCCCGCGCAAGCTCTGTGTATTGTCCCCTTATATATTTGTAGATGTTGATCATATCCCCTCTTAGTCTCCGCTTTTCCAATGTAAACATGCCTAGTCTTTCAAGCCTTTCCTTGTATTTCATTGTCTCCATGCCCTTAATTAGTTTGGTCGCCCTCCTCTGTACCTTTTCTAGCTCCAGGATATCCTTTTTGTAGTACGGTGCCCAGAATTGTACACAGTATTCAAGGTGTGGCCTCACTAGTGATTTATATAACGGGAGTATAATACTCTCGTCCCTAGCATCAATACCCGTTTTATGCATGCTAATATTTTATTAGCCTTCTTTGCTGCAGTCCTACTTTGGGTACTACTGCTTAGCTTGCCATCTATGAGGACACCTAAGTCCTTTTCCAGTACAGAATCCCCTAATTTTACCCCATTTAGTAGGTAGGTGTAATTTTTGTTCTTGTTACCACAGTGCATTACCTTACACTGGTCTGTGTTGAAGCGCATTCTCCATTTGGCTGCCCATGCTTCTAATTTAACTAAATCGTTCTGAAGAAACTCGGCATCCTCCTCTGTATTTATAGCCTTACACAATTTGGTATCATCTGCAAAAATCGACACCATGCTCTCTAAACCTTCTGTTAGGTCGTTAATGAAAATATTGAACAATAGCGGTCCTAATACTGAGCCTTGCGGCACACCACTTAGCACTTCAGTTCAAGTTGAAAAAGATCCATTAACCACAACATGCTGCTCCCTATTATCTAACCAGTTTTTGACCCAAGTGCATATTGTACTTCCTAGCCCTGATTCTTGTAGCTTGTAGATAAGTCTCATGTGTGGTACAGTATCGAACGCTTTGGCAAAGTCTAAAAAGATTACATCCACGTCTTTACCCTGATCTAGGTTTGCGCTTACTGTTTCATAAAAGCCAAGTAAGTTGGTTTGACAGGATCTGTCCTTCATAAACCCATGTTGATTCCTTTTAATGACCTTATTGACTTCAAGGAACTTCTGAATACTATCTCTTAGAATACCTTCCAATACTTTCCCAACTATAGATGTAAGACTAACTGGTTTATAATTACCTGGTTCAGCTTTACTTCCCTTTCTGAATATAGGCACTACTTCCGCTATACGCCAGTCTTTGGGAACCATACCTGATATAACTGAATCCTTAAAGATCAAAGATAGCGGTTTTGCCAGTTCAGAGTGAAGCTCCATTAGAACCCTTGGGTGAATACCATCGGGCCCTGGTGATTTATTAATCTTTAAATGTTTTAATCGGTCACAGACTACTTCCTCGCTTAAATAAGTACCTATCAGTGGGATATTCTCATTATTGAGATTGTGTGTCAGTCCCTGAATTGGGTCCTCTCCAGTGAATACTGTTGAAAAAAACTCATTTAGTGTGTCCGCTATGTCATTATCATTTTTGCTTAAGACTCCCAACTTATCTTTTAAAGGGCCTATACTCTCCTTCTTTAATCTCTTGCTATTAATGTATTTAAAGAATTTTTTGGGATTCGCTTTGCTTTCCTTTGCTACTAGTTTTTCAGTTTCTACTTTAGCCGCTCTTATTTCCTTCTTGCAAATTTTGTTACATTCCTTATAGTGCTGAAATTACTCTGCTTCCCCGTCAGATTTGTATTTTTTAAATGCTCGCCTTTTCTTGCCCATAAGTTCCTTAATCTTTTTGTTAAGCCACATCGGTTTATGATTTTTATTCCTTTTTTTGCTGCTCATAGGAATAAATTTGAGTGTATTTTTAGCTAGCAGGAATTTTAGTACCTCCCATTTCTCTGTAGTATTTTTCCCTAAAAACAAACCTTCCCATTCAATATCCCTGAAAAATACCCTCATCTTTTCAAAATTTGCTTTGCTAAAGTTTAGAGTCCTAGTTGAGCCAGTATAGGGCTGTTTATGGAAACTGATATTGAATGTGACCATATTGTGGTCGCTGTTTCCTATGGGTTCCCCTACTATAATACCTGATACCAAATCCCCATTGTTTGTTAATACCAGGTCTAAGATTGCATTGTACCTAGTTGGTTCCTCAATTAGTTGGACTAAGTAGTTATCATTAAGTGTGTTTAAAAACATATTGCCCCTAGCAGTATCACATGAATCGTTTTTCCAGTTTATCTCTGGATAGTTAAAATCTCCCATCACTACTATGTCTCCTACTCCTGCTGCTCTTTCAATTTGCTTTAGTAACAATTCCTCATCAGATGCGTTGATACCAGGCGGCCTATAGCATACACCCAATACTAACTTTTTTATTCCTTTTTCCCCGCATGCAATTTCTACCCATAATGTCTCGACAGTGTCTACAGTCCTCTCCTGAATATCTTCCCGTATATCAGGTTTTAAAAACGGCTTTACGTAAAGACACACCCCTCCACCCTTTTTATTTAGTCTGTCTCTCCTAAACAGTGTATAGCCCTCTAGATTGACTGTCCAATCATGAGATTCATCCCACCAAGTTTCAGTAATGCCTATAATATCATACTGTTTGCTTGCTGCAAGTATTTCTAGTTCACCCTTTTTACCAGTAATGCTTCTGGCGTTTACATACATACAACTAAGATAAGTATTTTCCCTTGCGTTAGGGACATCTTTCACCTTATGTAGCAATGATGACCTGTAATCGTCATTGGTTAGTGCTTTGGTAAAATCTCTTTTAGTACCCATGTTAGTAACCTTACCGCCAGCTCTTATCCTCCCCCCAACTTCTCCCGCATTTCGTTTACTACCGCCATCCCCACTATTCTCACTGCATGACCCGTAGTTTCTAGCTAAACCCTCCCCCCAGGCTCCTAGTTTAAAATCTCCTCCAACCTTCTAACCATCCTTCCCCCCAGCACCGCTGCCCCCTCCTCATTCAGGTGTAATCCGTCATGACAAAAGAGATGGCGCCTGACTGAGAAGTCCGCCCAGTGTTCCAGGAATACAAACCCCTCTTTCCTGCACCAATCCCTAAGCCACACATTTACCTCCCTAATCACCCTCTGCCTCCCTGGACTAGCGCGTGGCACGGGTAATAATTCCGAGAATATTACCTTAGATGTCCTTGCCTTCAGTTTCTTTCCTAAATCCCTATAGTCTTTCTTAAGGACATCCCACCTTCCGCTAACTTTGTCATTGGTGCCAACGTGCACCAAGACCGCCGGGTCTTTCCCAGCCCCTCCCAACAATCTATCTACCCGGTCCGCGATGTGCCGTACCCGAGCACCCGGGAGACAACAGACTGTACGGTGATCACGGTCCCGGTAGCCGATTGCCCTATCTGCCTTCCTGATGATAGAATCCCCTACCACCACCATCTGACTAGGTACCTCTCTTTCTTTTATCCCAACTGCGCCAGAGGAACCGCTCCTCTGGATGCTAGAGGGAGCAATCTCCTCCGCCACCATCAGTTCACCGTCATTGTAAAGCCATCCTCTCACGAAATTGCCTTATGGTCTTGTCCACATAGGCAAGGCCACATAGACAAGTGAGAAGATAGACCACATGCGTAGTGGTACGTGGTTATGTGTCTCACTATTGTCTGGCCCTGAGGACGGGGAGCATCCCCGAAACATGTCAGCCGAATGGCTGAATAAACTGACAGAGCTTTAGAAGTTTTGGAGTAAGTCTGTTGAGTGCCGCCGCAAATTCTACTATATATATATATATATATATATATATATATATATATATATACATATAGTTGTACTGTACTTTATACAGTTCATGCTGGTCACATTATTTCTATGTAAAAGTACATTCCTACAGTAAAACACACTTCTATTTTTGAGGCTATCAACTATCAATACAGTTCACAGCTGACTTTATTCCAGTATTTCTCAGAGTTTAATTATGTGCCATTCACTTCTTCTTTCGCTGACCCAGGTAATACTGTATGTTCCTATATCAACACATCTTAACTGACAACAATCTAGGTAAACACAGATAAATTCTTTTGTAGCAACCATTGATTTCCTGTTGCAGCTAAAATGAAGAAAGGAAAACACCTTCTTATTGAAGCCCCTAAGGTCAAACCACTGCTAATATACAATGAGTACAAGCTAAAATAATAATGGAAGTATTATTTGTAAGACACAATGCCAATGTGAATCATAGAATCATGGACTCCTGGGTTTATGCTCAACTACAGCAATTTGTCATTTACAGTAGTTCTAGTCTTTAAAACAGAATGAAAGCAATAATAATTGTTTTTTATAATGTTGCAGATGCAAAGAAGTGACATAAGCAACACTTCATATTCAGGTTTGTCAAGAGTAAAGGACAACACGCAGACTTTTTCAACTTGAGAAACTCCTTTGAAATTGAAATAATACACATTTAAATAAATATGCTTTTTAATTGCAGGAGTATTTGCCTGATTCAGATGTGGAAGCAAATTGGCTCTGTGCTGCGTCTGGTCACAGTGCATTGGAGAAGACATGCTAATGATGCAGGAGCTACATTGGTGTTTTGTTCATATGTTTGTACATCCAGTCATCAGGACACCGAGACATGCGAGTTCACTGCTGTGCTGTTTATTCCATCACCAACTCCAGGCACACTGCACACTGGACCACCCACTTCCCAGCATCCCCCTGGTCCCAGGGACCATCGCTGCAGATTCAGGCTTACACATATTATTAAGGGAGTGTCTACAAATATTAAGCATTCTGATACACTAGCATCACATCCTCTTTTCTTTAAAGGTAAGCCCTGTACGCTTCAATGCAACAATTAACAACGTCATATTAAGAACATCATCTAACACGTTTCAATGAGTCTCTCAGGTCTGCGTATTTCCCTTTTGGGTCTTTCATACACAGTCTGTGTTTCATCTACCATGTTGGACCTTTATAGAATCGTGGTTTGTTCACCATTATGAGGATCATCATACATGTCAGATGAAGGGTATTCTTCAGTCATGTTGTCTTCATTATGGTTAGGTTGAGATCTTCTTAAATCCACCCGATTTCTTCTTACTTCCGTTCCACGCTCTGTACGTATAAGTATAAGATCTTGGTGCTACTTGTGCTTGCACAATACCTTTCTGCACCCAAATACCTTTCTCGTGATCCCTGAGATGGACTTGGTCACCCGATTTTAGATCAGATAAGCTTTTTGTTCGCCTGTCATGGAACAGTTTCTGTTTTGCCTATTGACGTTCCTTACCCAGTCTGACCAATACTGAGTTATGTGTATTAAGCAGTTCATCATGCATCGGGAGATTTGCTCTAATCCTCCTTCACATCAGCATTTGTGCAGGAGAAAGTCCATTCTGCAAAGGTGTACTGCGGTAGATTAAAAGACTTTTGTAGAAATCTTCTTTACCTTCTTGAGCTTTTTTCATGAGACTCTTTACAGTTTTTACTGAACTTTCCACCAACCCATTTGAGCGTGGATAGTGGGGACTTGACGTAGTATGGACAAATTCCCACTCATCAGCAAATTGTCTAAATTCAGCACTGGAAAACTGAAGACCATTGTCAGTGAACACCTCCATAGGAACACCATGCCTTGCAAAGATTGACTTCATGCAATTGATTACGGCTTTACTAGTAGTTGTATGTAGTGTCTTCACCTAAGGGTAGTTAGAGTAATAATCAGTCACAACAATGTACGTTTTCCCATTACAATCAAACAAATCTGCGCCAACTTTCTGGTACGGTCTCTCTGGCACTGCGTGAGGACTCAGTGGCTCGACTTGTTGTTTCGGTCTATACGTAAGACATAATTCACATGTAGCTGTAGTCTGTGCTATGTCTTGGTTCATTCTTGGCCAATACATAACTTCACGCGCTCACCGCTTACATTTTTCTTCTCCTAAGTGGCCTTCATGTATCTTGCACAGCATAGTTTTTCTTAGTCGTGCAGGTATGACAAACCTATTGCCTTTGTAAATAATACCATCGACAACTGTAAGGTCACTGCGGTACATCCAATAATCATGGATAAACAGCAGGCACGCATGTTTTTCTGCTGGCCAACCTTTCAGAATGATATCTTTCAACACTTTCATTGTGTCATCTGTCTCAGTTTCTTTCCTAATCTGTTCTTGTCTTGCAAGAGACACTGGTTGAGAAGCTACGATCAAATTAACATAGGCTTCTATCTCTTCATCCATCAGACTTTTGGAAACTTAAATTTTGTCCACAGCACGAGAAAGTGTATCAGCAATGTACATGCATTTGCCGGGACAGTACAGCAAGTGTATATCATATTTCTGTAGTCTGATAAGCATTCGTTGAATTCTCATGGGACAGTCATGTAATGATTTAGTCATGATAGCTACCAATGGCTTGTGGTCAGTTTCCACTGTAAATGTTTGACCATACACAAACTGATGAAATCGCTCACATGCATATGTGATTGCTTGAAGTTCTTTTTCTATCTGAGCATACCTTGTTTCAGCACTTGTCAGTGCTCTTGATGCATAGATTACTGGTTGCCATGTATCCTCATGTTCTTGTAACAGCACTGAGCCTAGGCCAAATTGCGAAGCATCTGCTGAAATTCTTATTCTTTTCGCAGGATCAAAGAATTTTAGCACTGGTTGCTCTGTAATGATCTGTTTCAAGTTCTGCCAACTTTCTTCTTGTTCATGTGATCACATCCACTCGTTATCTTTGTCCATCAACCATCTAAGAGAGGCTGTTCGTTCAGAGAGTTGAGAAATAAACTTTCCTAAGTAAGTAATCATTTCTAGGAATCTTCTGACATTGTCTTTGTTGTTAGGACGTTACATGCTCACTATGGCTGATATTTTCCTTGGGTCTGGATTTACACCTTGATACGAGAACACGTCACCCATAAAAGTAAGTGTATTCACGCCAAATTCATGTTTGTCCTTGTTTAGCTTTAGATTCACTTTCTTGACAAGTTCCATTACTTGTCTCAATCTAGAATCATGTTCTTCCTTTTTAGATCCCCAGACAATAATGTCATCCATCATTGTTTCAACACCTGGAATATGTTCAAAAATCATGTGTATCTTTTTGTGATATACTTCTGGAGCAGACAATATTCCATATGGTAGTCAAAGAAATCTGTATCTACCTTCTGGTGTATTAAATGTACAAAGCTTTGAGCTGGCCTCATCTAGCTTCTTTTGCCAGAATCCTGATGATGCGTCCAATTTACTGAACCATTTTGCTCCTGCAAATTGCAACATGATTTCATCTCTGGTTGGTAGTTTGAAATGTTCTCGTTTAATAGCTTTGTTTAAATCTCGGGGGTCTAGACATATTCTGAGTTGTCCATTTTTCTTTTCAACAATTACTAAGGAGCTTAACCATTCAGTAGGCTCATCAACTTTCTGTATCACACCCAAGGCTTCCATATGATTTATCTTTTGTTTCAGTTTTTCTCTCAGCGCAAACGGCACTTTTCTACAGGGGTGTATCACTGAAGAAACTTGCATGTCTATATTTATTTTATGCTCTCCAGGGAAACAACCTAGACCTTCAAACAAGTCTCTGTATTCTGTAAACATCGATTTGCAGTCATCTTCTACTCGTGATGTCACCATAAAAACTTTCTTTAGCAAGCTTAGTTTCTCACAGGAACTTAATCCTAGAATCGGTTGCACATTTTTATCCACAATCAGTAGAGATGTTTTAAACTGTTGTCTCTTATATTTCAGTGTCACTAAGCATGTACCTTTCACAGGAATTTCCTCCCCAGTGTACCCTGTAACTTTCACTTTGGCTGGATCAATTTTAGGTTTTACTCTAAAAGTCTTATAGTCTTGAAGCGATATTAAATTCACCTGCGCGCCAGTATCAAGCTTAAAGGGAATGACAATCTCATTCACAGTTAAAGGGACAATCCATTCTTTCTTATCTGCACTGCAAAGTTCAATGCAATCCACAAAGAATTCCTCTGTTTGTTTAATAGCATGCACTTTGATTTCACTTTTCATTTTACAGCATTTGGCAAAGTGATTAAGTCTACCACATTTCATGCAGGTTTTACCATAAGCAGGGCACATTTTAGGATTGTGACCATTTCCACATCTACTACACATTTCCTTGTTAGACTCTGGCTTAGACTGCATTATTCTTGAGAATGGAGGTTTGCTTGGCTTTGTTTTCTGCACCATATGTACGTGCTGTACATCAGCTTCCTTGTATAACTTTTTGGCTTGAAATCTAGTTATTTTTGCATATCTGCACATAGTCACTGCCTTTTCTAGTGTTAGGTCTTACTCTCTCAGTAGTCTCTCTCCGAGTCCATTATCAGGTATTCCACAGACAATATGATCTCTAATCAGTGAATCCTTTAAATCACTAAACTCACAGGTTTTACTGAGTGATTGCAGCTCTGTACCATACTGATCAAATCCATCTCCAGACTTCTGATCACATGTGAAAAACTTATATCTTTCATATGTCACATTTTTCCTTGGCACAAAGTAATCTTCAAACTTTTGCATTATAGAAGAGAGCACCAGATTCTGCCCCTCATCAAACTGAAAACTATTATAAATGTCCAGCACATCCTCTCCTATCACATGGAGGAAAATGGATGCCTCTGTATCAGCTCCACATGCAGCAATATATATATTAAACCTTTGCTTAAATCTTTTCCAGTTTTAAGTCAAGTTACCAGACATCAGCATGCCGTTTGGAGGAGCCAGTTTATCTATGGTTACTCACTGTTTGAAGAGAGAAGCACACGGCAGGCTTTGCAGACACTGAGTATCACAGCCTGACAGACTTCTGCAAGATTCTTTTACACTCAGAGCACTAGCAGTCCAAGTTAAACTTCTTCTGACACCATGTTTTGTTCATATGTTTGTAAATCCAGTCATCAGGACACAGAGACATGTGAGTTCACTACTGTGCTGTTTATTCCGTCACCAACTCCAGGCACACTGCACACTGGGCCACCCACTTCCCAGCATCCCCCTGGTCCCTGGGACCATCAATGAAGATTCAGGTTTACACATATTACTAAGGGAGTGTCTACAAATATTAAGCATTCTAATACACTAACATCACAATTGGCAGCTTTCTTAGATCCATGCAGGAGATACAGCATTGGTCATACCATTGTACCACTGCAACATTATTTTTGCTCAGAATGACCATCACAACTGAGATGTGGGGCCAGAAGCACTGCACCCCAAGACACAGTCATTGGCCGCAACATGCCCCCAAAACATTTTTTACACACTTTCATTTTAGCCTCTACCCCTCGTTACCTACCCCAAATGGATGTTGGCTGTCTATAAAACTGCATCTGAATCCATACTGTGACCAACTTTGCAAGACCATCACGGCACATGCACAGTGTAGCTCTGACGCATGCACAGACTGCAAAATATAATTCATTTGCTATTGAAATTAAACTGCATCCACCTCTAAAGTGTGCCCTATGTCCTTTATGGGTCTGTCACTCTGCTTTTATAAGCAGGAGGTTTCAATTATTATTCTTGTTCTCTCTAGATTAATAAATTGTACTAAAAATGTCTTCACTACCATACATCAAGTTGAGACTGAAAGTCAGTGTAAATAGGAGATTTTATAAATCCAGTATATGAGCAAAACATTACTACTAATATTGTTTAATGTAAAATGCATATACATTATTCCATACGTTTCCTAAAGTAAGGGCACCATGAAGGAGGAGGACCAGCCCTGACAGGGAAGCAAAACTATGCCCCCTGCATGACATGCCACATCCTCTTCAGTGGCACACCACCATATAGAATGTACAGGGGATGCTGGTGTATAGTCACATCCCACATATTTTCTATGCCCACCCTAGTACCAGGGCCCAGAAGGAATCATTGTTGCCCTATCTATTCTATGGACCTACTTCAGAAATGTTCACAAATGCAATGCATTACATACAACTCCGATTGTTAAACTGTGCATGCCCAGGACCCATACTGCTCATGTGCAAATCAGGTCCTGCATCATCATTGGCTGTACGATAGCAGATGCCAGGCGAGTGACAAACTGCAGATGTTTTGGGAAGGTAAGGCGGCGGAGAGCAAATTACATTCTTGTTTTGTTGGCAAAATGAAAATACTGCTCATATTTATTAACCCGTGGGTTACTCAGATGATGGATGTTGGCACAGCTGATCCAATGCTGCATCTGAGAACGGAGCAGTGAATCACCTCGTGCTGCTTTGGTTTATTTTAGAAACAGCCACCGCATGCAAAGACGCAGAGGCTGTTACTATTGCGCCCCTCTCTGAATCAGGCACTATGCTTGTACAGATCCTTTATTTAAGAATATTTACTTTATTCCTTGACACTTTATACTTTTCTAAGATGTGTGTAAGAATTCTCTCCAGTCATGTGTTGTTGTTGTTGTTGTTGTTGTTGTTATTATTATAAACAATAAATTGCAGTACGAACAGTTTTATATGAGAATACACTAGGTACAGGATAAAATATTTAGTAGAAAACACCCAATTTACCACTCTTCATTATTAACTGAATAAGATGTAACTTTTGCAGTTGTAAAATTGGAACAATATTTCCATAAATAAAACAGAATATACTAAATGTTGTAATCATACAAGTGACAATAAGCTACCATTAAACAGTAAATTAAAGAGTTATTTTATGGACTTCGTACATGCTTTACAACCAATAAACACTTTCCTGCTGCTGTATAAAATTAAAAATCAAATTTATTACATCATCAACTAAATCTGACTCACAAAATAAACTATAAAATTAATGTCTAGCAACAATATTTTAAAAACTACAGAACCCTACACCACCCTGTAGACTAAAATTTACTGTTTTGCAATGTATATATATATATATATATATATATACATACATACACTGCTCAAAAAAAATAAAGGGAACACTAAAATAACACATCCTAGATCTGAATGAATGAAATATTCTTATTAAATACTTTGTTCTTTACATAGTTGAATGTGCTGACAACGAAATCCCACAAAAATTATCAATGGAAATCAAATTTATTAACCCATGGAGGTCTAGATTTGGAGTCACACTCAAAATTAAAGTGGAAAAACACACTACAGGCTGATCCAACTTTGATGTAATGTCCTTAAAACAAGTCAAAATGAGGCTCAGTAGTGTGTGTGGCCTCCACGTGCCTGTATGACCTCCCTACAATGCCTGGGCATGCTCCTGTTGAGATGGCGGATGGTCTCCTGAGGGATCTCCTCCCAGACCTGGACTAAAGCATCCGCCAACTCCTGGACAGTCTGTGGTGCAACGTGGCGTTGGTGGATGGAGCGAGACATGATGTCCCAGATGTGCTCAATTGGATTCAGGTTTGGGGAACGGGCGGGCCAGTCCAAAGCATCAATGCCTTCATCTTGCAGGAACTGCTGACACACTCCAGCCACATGAGGTCTAGCATTGTCTTGCATTAGGAGGAACCCAGGGTCAACCGCACCAGCATATGGTCTCACAAGGGGTCTGAGGATCTCATCTCGGTACCTAATGGCAGTCAGGCTACCTCTGGCAAACACATGGAGGGCTGTGCGGCCCCCCAAAGAAATGCCACCCCACACCATTACTGACCCACTGCCAAACTGGTCATGCTGGAGGATGTTGCAGGCAGCAGAACGTTCTCCTTGGCATCTCCAGACTCTGTCATGTCTGTCACATGTGCTCAGTGAGAACCTGCTTTCATCTGTGAAGAGCACAGGGCGCCAGTGGCGAATTTGCCAATCTTGGTGTTCTCTGGCAAATGGCAAATGTCCTGCACGGTGTTGGGCTGTAAGAACAATCCCCACCTGTGGACGTCGGGCCTTCATACCACCCTCATGGAGTCTGTTTCTGATCATTTGAGTAGACACATGCACATTTGTGGCTTGCTGGAGGTCATTTTTCAGGGCTCTGGCAGTGCTCATGCTGTTCCTCCTTGCACAAAGGCGGAGGTAGCGGTCCTGCTGCTGGGTTGTTGCCCTTCTATGGCCTCCTCCACATCTCCTGATGTACTGGCCTGTCTCCTGGTAGCGCCTCCATGCTCTGGACACTACGCTGACAGACACAGCAAACCTTCTTGCCACAGCTCGCATTGATGTGCCATCCTGGATGAGCTGCACTACCTGAGCCACTTGTGTGGGTTGCAGACTCAGTCTCATGCTACCACTAGAGTGAAAGCACCGCCAGCTTTCAAAATTGACCAAAACATCAGCCAGAAAGCATAGAAGCTGAGAAGTGGTCTGTGGTCACCACCTGCAGAACAGCTTCTTTATTGGGGGTGTCTTGCTAATTGCCTATAATTTCCACCTGTTTTGCCTATAATTTCCACCTGTTTTTTATTCCATTTGCACAACAGCATGTGAAATTGATTGTAAATCAGTGTTGCTTCCTAAGTGGACAGTTTGATTTCACAGAAGTGTGATTGACTTGGAGTTACATTGTGTTGTTTAAGTGTTCCCTTTATTTTTTTGAGCAGTATATATATATATATATATATATATATATATCCAGTTAGGCCACACTCACGTCTTACAAGGGATTTTCAACAGCTGGGGTGTCATCCAAATAATGTAGTATCGTAATATAGAAACACCATAGAAGGGGCACTCTCCAGACTTTAAAATATATTTTTCATAAAAACAGGATAAGTTTATTGAAGCATATGCAGCTTAAACATGATTTTCTTCTCAAATGTTATCAGCCCACTCGGGACCATCATCAGGAGACACTACAGGGCATCAAAGTTCCAACAAGAGCATAGTCTTAAAGCAATCCAGCAGCAAGGCTGGCTATGCCTATCTGTCTCCCTTTATACCTCCCATTGATCAAAAAAGGTACCAAAACAACATCAAATGATGTCATCAGTGACATCCTTACATAATCCACCTATTAAAGATAGACAATTTTATTTAATAATTACTCAGGGCACAGTAGATTAGAGCCCATCAATAATGTCGTAATCCCAATCTAACCTGATCACCAATAAAAACAAATACCACAAAACACACATTTGTTCTGTAAATAATGCATCGCGCTACCTAACTTCCGCCTTCCAGTTAAAAGAACGCATATTGGAGGAGCGCCTAGATGAGATCACACCCAGATCTCACTGTGTTTCCACACAACGTCCTATCGCTGTGGGCAGCGGTACATGACTTCCTGTTTCCAAGCAGTGAACTGCAGACAGGAAGTGATAGCTGCCGTTAGTGGAACGCATTTAAACAAACTACTGGGACTGATGGTAATGTCACACTAGACATTAAGAGACCACCTATTGGATGTTACAGAGATTACAGGTCTATAAAATATTCCTGAAAATACATGGCAAAGGCTATATTAAGTACTTAATAGAACATAAGTGTACTTATGAAGAGGAAAGGAGCCAGAAATGCATAGTGAAAATTAAAAACCCTTTTCCAGAAGACATACACCAATAGAAATACTATAGTGTACAAGGCAATAATCCATAAAAAGGGCATGCACATCAAACACTCCTCACATATATATAATTTTTTTTAATTGTTAAGATGTTTCTATAGGTACATATATAATTAACATGTGCAATTCTTGTCAATTCAGCCCTTGCTATGGACATTGGGGGTAATTCAGAGTTGATAGCAGCTGCAAATTTGTTAGCAGTTGGGCAAAACCATGTGCACTGCAGGGGGGGGGGGGTAGATATAACATTTGCAGAGAGAGTAAGATTTGGGTGGGTTATTTTGTTTCTGTGCAGGGCAAATACTGGCTACTTTATTTTTACACTGCAATTTAGATTTTAGGTGGAACACAACCCACCCAAATCTAACTCTCTCTACACACATTATATCTACCCCCCCTCCTACAGTGCACATGGTTTTGCCCAACTGCTAACAAATTTGCTGCTGCGATCAACTCTGAATTTCCCCCATTGCCCAGTACACTACTACATATTCTCAAATCTTACATTTAGGGGACAGACTAAACAATTTTACATAAAAAAAAGACAAAAAAGAAAAACAATTTAGGGAATACTATATACCCAAAAGTGAGTGTATTGGTCTTAAAAAAATGGGGCAGCATCAAAAAGAATTTATATATATTTTTCTTTTGAAGAATCATTGCAGAAATACATTCAAAGGATTGGATTCATTCAGACTATAATAATAATAATAATAATAATAATTAATAATAATAATTTTATTTATATAGCGCTCTTTCTCCAACAGCACTCAAGGCACTTTACAGACATCAAAAACAATGCACACAATACAGAGAATCTAAGTAATACAGCAATAGATAAGCCACACAGACATAAAAGGAAACCTTAAGCACACAGAAAGCATAATGCATGATTGGTGTAGGCAATTTGGATAATAGCTTTCAAATGTTGTGTACTCCACCATCACAAGGTACCAGGTGCAGCAGCCATCTTGGGCACACAGCGTAGGATTACCCAGGGTGGAATAGTCTACCCCTAGAAGAGATGACACAAAATGGGGGTGATTTCAGAGTCCTATAGTTCAGAGTAGGGTTCCAACAAAACCACCAGGTCCATGTATTTTTCATCCCATCCACAAGTGTACCAGATGAGGCAGCCATATTGAGCACACTTTGAAGGTTATACTGTGAGAAGTGAGCAATATAAGGGCCCAGTGCATATATGGGAAAACTGACACTTGTGTAGTAGTATGATCTACCCTGTATTTAGGGCGCAATGGCAAGGTAGGGTGTGCAATCAGTGGAGGTAAACATTACAGGAAAAGAACACAGTGGGGTGGAAGAGTAAAAAAAACAATTGCAGGTAACCAGTGACAGAAGGAAAATTGGGATAACATTATTTTGATAAGATCAAAGTACAGGTGGGTATGAGAATGTGGGGAGCACACTCAGGGGCAATGGAGATGTCCCTGCTGAGCCTGGTCTCTCCTGACAGTTCCCTGCTCATCTTGAGGGCTAGGCCCAGGGGCAGACTTGATGTTCTTAGTCAGAGAGGTGGTGGTGTTCTCATGGTAAAGGTGAGGAGAATCCACATAATGATCCTGAGTTTTGTGGTTGTAACACAGTCCTTCTGTTATCTTGTTGGTTTGTTTGCAATCTATTTTCATTCAGTTTAACACAGGTATAACACGGTCATTGATTTTAGCTGCCACTTTATAACTAGCCACTTCATACATTATACTAGGCACTGCAGCACTGCAGCATCCTAAGGGACTGGCATCCTGACCTATACTGAATAATTAAGTCTACAAACACATGTTCATCCTGATCACAACCTCCTGCCCCACATAGCAACCCTCCACTTTCAGCAAAAGGTGTTAATCAAATCTAACATATGTAAGGTCAGTAAACCCCACTTTATCACTATAAATTCTTTGCATAGTACAGTTATAAATCCACTTAGAACAGCTTTCTAAAGTTTTAACCATGCAGCGTATGTTGGAATAGTTTGCAATGTTGTTTACACAGTAATACTTCAGTATTAGGGGCTTAATGAGTCAAGTATAAAAATCCAACTTCCGTAAAAGAAGCGCACGGTCTCCTTCCTTTTCAGAGTTGGTATCCAATGGATAATCAGACATTTAAATGATGCCACCTTGTGGCCCATGTCCAAAAAGTGTTGAGCAACTGGTTTATCTGTGGAGCCCAATTGGAGGGCCTCGTGTATCAAACTCCAATGATTTGCCATCCATTCACAAAAGCTATATGTGGTCATACCCACGTATGGCAACCCACTTGGGCTTATTAGCATGTAGACCATATTGTCCAGATGGCAGTGCAGTTTATAACATAATCTGATGGGTCTCCCACTCTAAGGATGCAGGAAGGTCTCACCAATCAACATTGAGCGACAAGTCACACAGCACAAGCACCTTACACAGCCTTTCTGCTGCGTATTTAGCCAGGTATTCTCCACATTAGTTTTTGACTGCGCAGTGTGCATCAGCAGTTGTTTAAGATTTCTTCCCCAACTACAGTATATGCCATCATTGGTGGATGTTCAAAGCTATCAACGAAGGTGGGTGGCAACTCCTAACATTATAGTATTGCGGTCAGTGTCCTTCCTGTAAAGGGTGGTACCCAATCTGTTGCCTTCACAAAAATGGTCACAGCTAAAAAAAATTGATAGACTCATAGCTACAGTGGCCTGTGAATCACACAGTAGAGTCCAAATGGTCTAAATGCTCTAACATCATCATAAATGTATTCTCAGTGCCATCCCATAACAGGAATATATCATCTATAAATCTCTTATAGTATATTATCCTAGCACCAAATTTCGTTATGATGTTAGTAGATTCGTAATGCATAAAAATACCAGCGTATACCGGGAACACATTGGGCCCCATTGCTGTACCGGAGCATTAGATAAAATAATCACCCTGATACATAAAATGGTTATTCACCAAGAACACTTCCAAAAATTCCAGAATACATTCAATAGATATAGAAAGCACACCTGTTGAAACAATCAGCTTCTTTACTGCCTCAATACCTGCTATAAGCGGGATAATAATGTATAATGATGAGACCCTCAATGCCTCATCATAAGTACGCTGATGTTCTATTAAGTACTTAATATAGCCTTAGCCATGTCTTTTCAGGAATATTTTATAGACCTGTAATCTCTAACATCAAGGGGTTGTCTCTTAATGTGTAGTGTGACATTATCATCAGTCCCAGTAGTTTGTTTAAATGCATTCCACTCACATCAGCTATCACTTCCTGTTTGCAGTTCACTGACCAGAAACAGAAAGTCCTGTACCGCTGCCCACAGCAATGGGACATTGTGTGGAAACGCAGTGAGATCTGGGTGTGATCTCATCTAGGAGCTCCTCCAATATGCGTTCTTTTAACTGGAAGGCGGAAGTGAGGTAGCGTGATGCATTATTTACAGAACAAATGTGTGTTTTGTGTTATTTGTTTTTATTGGTGATCAGGTTAGATTGGGATTATGACATTATTGATGGGCTCTAATCTACTGCGCCCTGAGTAATTATGAAATAAAATTGTGTATCTTTAATAGGTGGATTATGTAAGGCTGTCACTGATGACATAATTTGATGTTATTTTGGCACCTTATTTGATCAGTGGGAGGTATAAAGGGAGCCAGATAGGCATAGCCAGCCTTGCTGCTGGATTACTTTGAGACTATGTTCTTGTTGGAACTTTGATGCCCTGTAGTGTCTCCCGATGGTGATTCCGATTGGGCCGAAAATGTTTGAGAAGAGAATCATCTTTAAGCTGAGTATTCTTCAATAAACTTATCCTATATTTAGAAGTCTGGAGAGTGCTCCTTCTTTTGTATATATATATATATATATATATATATATATATATACACAGGTTGAGTATCCCATATCCAAATATTACAAAATACAGACTATTCCGAAATACGGACTTTTATGAGTGAGAGTGACATAGTGAAATCTTTGTTTTCTGTGGCTCAATGTACTCAAACTTTGTTTAAAACACAAAGTTATTAAAAATATTGTATTAAATGACCTTCAGGCTGTGTGTATAAGGTGTATATGAAACATAAATGAATTGTGTGAATGTACACACACTTTGTTTAATGCACAAAGTTATTAAAAATATTGGATAAAATGACCTCCAGGCTGTGTGTATAAGGTGTATATGAGACATACATGCATTCTGTGCTTAGACTTGGGTCCCATCACCATGATATCTCATTATGGTATGCAATTATTCCAAAATACGGAAAAATCCGATATCCAAAATACCTCTGGTCCCAAGCATTTTGGATAAGGGATACTCAACCTGTATATATATATATATATATATATATATATATATATATATATATATATATAACATTTTCCTTATGCACTAATCTTAGTAGTGTAGTGGACCCCAAATAATTTTTTTTATGACAGGGTAATTGTCATTAATTGATATACTATTAGTGAGCAGCTTCCCCCAAATTAGATCTCTTGCCAAAAAGGCCTATAGAAATTAATGCAGATACTTGTTTTTTTGGGGTGCGCTGTGCTGTTCAATGGATTTTACCTAATGGATGTGAACTGTGGATGTTCTATGTACCTCATATACTGACACCCAAAATGTATTAATACAATTTTATTGTTAAAATGTAAATAAAACTTAAAGAATACATTCTTATACATAAAACAACTTTCAACTGTTCATTGATTTGTCTGCACATACAGTTTTCTTGTCAATACAGTGATTAAATATTAATAAAAATTGTTGTTGTTTCACCCAACGCTTTTCATCTCTAGTGACTTCCTCAGGGATGTTAATTTTCCTATTATTGGACTCCCATTTTGTGGGGGATGGAAAAATCCTCACTCCAATACAGATCTTCGTATATGAGAGCAAACAATTTAACTGAGAAAACAATTTCTTGTATATTTCATTAATGGGTAACAATTGACTTGAATTCCTATGATTCTCTGAAATTAGAGTGCCTTCAATAGTCTTCAATTTAATTTTTTTCAAATTATTTTTAGCAGTATTTTTAACCAATTATCCAAATTCTAGTGCGACCAGCAACAGTCAATCACCTCTGTGCAGTCTGAAGTCCAATATATTTAGAGGTCTGGAGAGTGCCCCTTCTTTGGTGTTTATATATATATATATATATATATATATATATATATATACATACAACCAACAACGGGTGCGGCACTCCATGCGACGAAATGATCAGAACACTTACAGTTGAAGTAGTGACAACGTTTCAATGCAATTTAATTGTGCATTTTCATCAGGTCACGTGACAGAAAAACAAACAGTGCTTACCTATATACTGTGTGTGCAGAACGCCATGACCGCACTTCCGGATCCCAGACATCCGCCTGGTCCGTCGGCGCTCACCAATGACGTCACTACCCACTGCCGGTAGTCATAGTAACATCACTAGACAGTAAACAGAATCATACGGGCATAATGAGTTCATTCAGAATACACGCGAAGTGCAAAGCATGGATTACCACAGTCTAATATCCAGTTTCAATAGAATACACATAAACAAAGCTTATGCAAATTTCAAAACATAATGGCCTATGTCTAAAATATGTACATCTGTGATATCAGAAAAGCATATAGCCTAAATCATCCAGCACAAAAGACACCATAATATATACATATATGTACAACTACATCGGTCTGCCAGCATCTTAGGTCAGACCATAGCGTTACTTACACACAGTGCATGTAAGTATCTGTAATGCAACTGCATTTAAACTAAAGGAGCTCATATACTGGATGTAAATTGGACCAAAAAAACACATGGCCAGATAAGATACATCCAATAACATGGTGTCCTACAGACCGAACCCCACAGCTATACAGGTAACAGCAGAATTTAAATTTATTTTTATTTTTAACAGCAGAAATTATTAGAATACATTTAGCCCTAGGTGCTCATTCAAACCTCTAGGGTGTAGTGTCCCCAGACGATGGATCCATCTAGTTTCAAGCTGAAGCAGTTTCATACCCCTATCACCACCCTGAATCAGGGGGGGAACATGATCAACCATGCGGTAGCGTAGAGACACCAATGGGTGTCGTGCTGCCGCAAAATGCCGGGCGACTGGTTGATCACTTGAACCTTTGGCAATTGCTGCTTTAATTGCCGAATGGTGAGCTGCCATCCGTTCTTTAAACATTCTCACCGTTTTGCCTATATATGACACCCCACACGGGCACAATAGCTGGTAAACTACAAACTTGGATGAGCACGTCAGGGTATAGTTAATAGTCAAAATTCTACCAGTTAGTGGATGTGGGAAATTTTTACCACTGATCATAAATTGGCATGTGATGCATGTGCATCTAATACATCCTCTAGAGTTGGCCTGCATTAACACCTGTGGGTTTGGGGAGATGTCAGCTTTGACAAGCATGTCCCTGATGTTCCGCCGTCTAGTGTAGCTAGACAGTAATCTAGTCTGGCCTAAGTTCAATTCCTTATCAGATTGAACTATATGCCACATGCTCTTAGAGATCTGGTTGATGCCGCTGGTAGCAGGGCTAAATTGGCCCACCCATGGCAAGATATTGTTAGATTCAGTGTCTTGAGGTTTCGCCTGTAATAACTTTGTCCTATCTGCAGACAATGCCCTTGCTTTAGCCTGCTCAAGCAAAGACAATGGGTACCCTCTAGCTACAAATTTACTAATCATACTGTTCATTTGAATCTCAGCTAATGCAGGGTCAGACGTGATACGGCGGACCCTGAGTAGCTGAGAAAAAGGCAGGCCTCGCTTCAATGGTGTAGGATGGAAACTAGAATAGTGCAGCAGATTGTTTCTGTCAGTTGGTTTGGTAAATACTGATGTATGAATGTAACCATCCCTAATTGAGATCTCCACATCCAGGTAATTCACCGAGTTAGTGCTCAAATTATATGTAAATTTAACTGGATGGTTCCGGCTATTATGTGTCTCTAAGATTTGAACTAGCCGTTCCTGAGAGCCCTTCCATAGTATTAGTAAGTCATCGATGTAACGACAGTACATGACGATATCGGAAGATATTGCAGGATCCTCAAAGAATATCTCCTGTTCAACCTTGAACATTTATATGTTCGAGTACGATGGGGCCACTGGGGACCCCATCGCACAGCCGGTCTGTTGTTGTTACATCGACGACTTACTAATACTATGGAAGGGCTCTAAGGAACGGCTAGTTCAAATCTTAGAGACACATAATAGCCGGAACCATCCAGTTAAATTTACATATAATTTGAGCACTAACTCTGTGAATTACCTGGATGTGGAGATCTCAATTAGGGATGGTTACATTCATACATCAGTATTTACCAAACCAACTGACAGAAACAATCTGCTGCACTATTCTAGTTTCCATCCTACACCATTGAAGCGAGGCCTGCCTTTTTCTCAGCTACTCAGGGTCCGCCGTATCACGTCTGACCCTGCATTAGCTGAGATTCAAATGAACAGTATGATCAGTAAATTTGTAGCTAGAGGGTACCCATTGTCTTTGCTTAAGCAGGCTAAAGCAAGGGCATTGTCTGCAGATAGGACAAAGTTATTACAGGCGAAACCTCAAGACACTGAATCTAACAATATCCTGCCATGGGTGGGCCAATTTAGCCCTGCTAGCAGCGGCATCAACCAGATCTCTAAGAGCATGTGGCATATAGTTCAATCTGATAAGGAATTGAACTTAGGCCAGACTAGATTACTGTCTTGCTACACTAGATGGCGGAACATCAGGGACATGCTTGTCAAAGCGGACATCTCCCCAAACCCACAGGTGTTAATGCAGGCCAACTCTAGAGGATGTACTAGATGCACATGCATCACATGCCAATTTATGATCAGTGGTAAAAATTTCCCACATCCACTTACTGGTAGAATTTTGACTATTAACTATACCCTGACGTGCTCATCCAAGTTTGTAGTTAACCAGCTATTGTGCCCGTGTGGGGTGTCATATATAGGCAAAACGGTGAGAATGTTTAAAGAACGGATGGCAGCTCACCGTTCGGCAATTAAAGCAGCAATTGCCAAAGGTTCAAGTGATCAACCAGTCGCCCGGCATTTTGCGGCAGCACGACACCCATTGGTGTCTCTACGCTACCGCATGGTTGATCATGTTCCCCCCCTGATTCGGGGTGGTGATAGGGGTATGAAACTGCTTCAGCTTGAAACTAGATGGATCCATCATCTGGGGACACTACACCCTAGAGGTTTGAATGAGCACCTAGGGCTAAATGTATTCTTATAAGTTCTGCTGTTAAAAATAAATATAAATTCTGCTGTTACCTGTATAGCTGTGGGGTTCGGTCTGTAGGATACCATGTTATTGGGTGTATCTTATCTGGCCATATGTTTATTCGGTCCAATTTACATCCAGTATATGAGCTCCTTTAGTTTAAATGCAGTTGCATTACAGATACTTACATGCACTGTGTGTAAGTAACGCTATGGTCTGACCTAAGATGCTGGCAGACCGATGTAGTTGTACATATATGTATATATTATGGTGTCTTTTGTGCTGGATGATTTAGGCTATATGCTTTTCTGATATCACAGATGTACATATTTTAGACATAGGCCATTATGTTTTGAAATTTGCATAAGCTTTGTTTATGTGTATTCTATTGAAACTGGATATTAGACTGTGGTAATCCATACTTTGCACTTCGCGTGTATTCTGAATTAACTCATTATGCCCATATGATTCTGTTTACTGTCTAGTGATGTTACTATGACTACCGGCAGTGGGTAGTGACGTCATTGGTGAGCGCCGACGGACCAGGCGGATGTCTGGGATCCGGAAGTGCAGTCATGGCGTTCTGCACACACAGTATATAGGTAAGCACTGTTTGGTTTTCTGTCACTTGACCTGATGAAAATGCACAATTAAATTGCATTGAAACGTTGTCACTACTTCAACTGTAAGTGTTCTGATCATTTCGTCGCATGGAGTGCCGCACCCGTTGTTGGTTGTATCTGGTATCTGTGGAGACACCCAGCGCTATTGTACCCACTATTGGGAGAGCCGGACCTGCATGTTGTTTATATATATATATATATATATATATATATATATATATATAGTTAAAATAAGGAAACAAGGTTCAACTCATTTCTGAAGGGCTACTATAGTTAAGGTTGCACAGTAATTATTTATCTTGCTTAGGAATGAAATGGGATGTCAATTACCTTGTCTCAAATTAAATGTATTTGTGAAACTAAATGTTAAAGGACTGAGACAGAGAGATGGTAAGGCAGCAGCAATGTATGCTTGTCATGGACAAAGTAACCACTGGCAGCATTTGTTTTAGTCACAAAAGACCTATTTAAACAATACTCTGAATCTCTCTAAACAACACTCTGTATCCACTGACAATATAAAGGTTAGGTGTTTTAACAAAGAAAGTTCTGGGCAAGGTTTTCAATAGTTTTAATCTAAATCACAGCAGCTGTCTCTTTGCCAAAGTCCAATGCCATCTAAAGAAAGAAGTCAATTTAATATACATATGGAAGTCATGTTGCAAATGGAACTACATTTGTCTAAACCAATTAGCAAGCTAAATATTTGTGGCGGATACATGTTTTGACAACAATGGCATTAATCTGCAGTGACATTAAACAGCAAGGGTGGTCTTCTGTATGCCGACTGACGGGATCCCGGCGCACAGTATACCGGCGCCGGGATCCCGACAGCCGGCATACCGACACTTATTCTGCCTTGTGGGGGTCCACGACCCCCCTGGAGGGAGAATAAAATAGTGTGGCGCGCGTAGCGCACCACCGTGCCCGTAGTGTGGCGAGCGCAGCGAGCCCGCAAAGGGCTCATTTGCGCTCACCACACTGTCGGTAAGCCAGCGGTCGGGCTCCCAGTGCCGGTATGCTGGTCGCCGGGAGCCCGACCGCCGGCATATCGTTGTGAACCCAACAGCAAGCATTTTTATTGTAAATAATCTGATTTTCTTTTTAGAATTAAATCAATATATATAATTTGTCTTCTGTTGTTCAACATGCAAGCAGCAAATAATTATGGTGTAAACATGTAAGCTTATGCACATTACAGTAGATATATAGATAAGAGATGAGTGGTTCGGATTTGGAGAATTCTGACAGAACCCAATATTGGGGTACCAAGTCAAATCGAGGAATAGCCTCCGTGCTAAATTCAGTTTTCAAAAATAGGCAACACATAATTGTCACAGAAATGTCAGCTCTCACGTGTTTTGAATTGTATATATGTCCCTCCATCATAATTTCAGGTGCCATTTTGGATAGGAGAGAGCTTGGAGACTGTTGTTGGCTGTTGCTGTGCTGCAATAGTGGCCATTAGAGAGAATTTCTGGTGGTTGGAATGCATCTTTAATCTGTGAGTCTGTGAGGGTCAGACACTACAGCAAATCACTTTTTTTATATTTTTGTATTATTTTAATCACACCTATCACTTATGTGCCTCTTAATTAACCCTTACTAATTTCAGAATGTTCACCTGTGTGCTGCCCTGGGGCGGCCAGCCTGTGCCAGCATGGAGGGGTCCCATGCCCCAGATTCATACCTATTGTTAGGGATCCCTAGTGAAACAGAGACACCTTGCTGATTGGCCTGGCGGCTTCAACCCTATATTTGCAAATATAAGCAACCAAGATCTTTGTATATTTTGCTATTATGTAGTGTTATTTCAAAAGTCCCTCAGTGTGCATTAGGGATACCAAAATGTTTTTCTTACTCAGAATTACCCCTCACTTTTAGCACCTCAGTGACATCCTTAATCTGATTAATCTGCTTGCCAGTAAATATGTATTGCACTATAGCAAACATCTGCTATACAGGTTTCTTCTGTGTAAGTTTTAAAGTGACCTGCACTTTCAATTGTTTTCATAAGTGTATCTATCTACAGTATATATTGTGTATGGGGGCAGATACAGTACTGTGAATTCAAGCTTAGCTGACCAAAGGCATAGTTTGCTCAGTGTTGCCTCTTGGCGGACAAAAATACAAAGCTTTTTTAAATTGTACATGTCAAGGGGAGATACTGTAAAGGGATAAACAGAGTTCTCGTGCTTGTGTTTGAGTCAGAGCTGCACTTACAATCTTTAAGAAAATGTCACCTCTAACCATGAAGGAAAAAGTTACTGCCAAAAATTATAAAATTGCCAACATGCCATACACCACACAAAGTGTCAAGGAAAGACTCAGACCTTGGCTTGTATTTGTGAGCTTTGATCTAGCTACTGCTTTCTGTGTTGGACAAGAATAAGTTGATAAAATTCAGAAGGATGTTGCTGTTGGTGTAAGAAGTACTGTAAGTGAGCCATCAGTGGCAGCACTACATGCCAGTGATAAAAAGCACATTTTCATGGCTGTGCAAAATACCAAAAAAGCCCCATTTGTGGTGTTGACGTATTTTTCCCCAAATCATGACAACCATGATAAGGCATCTGTGGCATTAGTAGTGCCAAAGTAACAGTAGATACATTATCATCTAGACACCTCCTCCCTGTTACGTGATTTGCAACTTGTATATCACAATCTGGAAAATGACACATAATAACAAGCAGTCCAGCATCAGCTACCAGGATCATTGATAGATGCCTGCACATGAAGTCTCCACTGCCAACAATTTCATCATCAACCGTCTCATTATCAATCAGAGGTAGTCCCCCCTGGATACAGTTTGTAAACTGACTCTCTTAATGTAATCCATGATTTTCCAAGAACTATCATTGCATGCTAGGGCTGCTGGGGTTGAAATGTTGTTATAGAATGGGACTATGAAGACTACTGTCACGCCATAGGGTTGGGTCTGGCTTAGGTAGGCTTGTGTGGATGGAGCTGACTCTGAAGTAGTGTGTATGAAACAAGGAGGATTAATCCAGACTCTTCTCATAGAAGTTGGAAATTAAGCAGGATGGATGGGTACTATGAGTAACAGTCTGTAGTAAAGAATAGTTGGTGTTCTAGCAGTGGATAGCCTGAAACAATGATTGGAGAAGGAATAGCAACTTTATTATAATTGAACTGAAGGACACTGCTATAGAACTGGGACAGGATGGTGACTGGACTGGATCCAGATGGAGACTTGACTGCAACCAGAATTGTGACTGGACTGGAACCAGAATAGTGACCAGGCTGGAACCAGAGGACTGACCGGGCTGGAACTGGAATTATGACACTTGGACAGTCAGTTGGGGATGCAGATATTACCAAATACTTGGAAATACTAGACTGGATCTGGGACAGATCAGTGAAGAACCAGACAGATACAAAGTACCTGGGAGCTCAGTACAGAGCTGTTACTTTTGGTGAAGAGACCCTGGCCCCTTGGTGTTGATAGGAAGTCCTCTTTAAAGCACAGAGTGTGAAAAGATTGGAAGCTGCATTCAGCTGATGCAAAGAAGCTCCTGGATTGGTCAGTGGCGTATCAGCTGACAGAAACTAAGATGGCAGTGTCCAGGTCCAGTTTTGGAGGGAATTTTGGTTTAAGCCAAAACACCAGGAAGCGTACACTATGGAGGATTACATCCTGAGACAGCGGGCAGTGGCAGAAAGCAGAATGCAGCACTACTCACAGAAACAGTTGCAGCTGCTGAAAACTTCATGTGCTTGAACTGGGAACGATATGTGGAAGCAGAGCACCTGGACTTCAGTGCAATGGTAAGAACCTGGTTTTAATACTCCAGAGCATAACAACTAGGAGTTTCAAACAACAATTGTCTGTGAAACAATCATTTGCAATAGGAATCAAGTTTGACAGCTGCCATTGTGTTGCACAGGCTATCACTGAAGCAATGACGGTTATGTTAGCAATAGGTCTGTGTCCAATGTCATTGCATCTGGTTTTAGACAATTAGTCGAGGTCATGTATCCTTTCTACCAAATTTCCTTTTTATTCCTGAACAGCAATAGCCCCTTGTATAAACTAGCTATGATGTACTTAAGCTGCCCATCCTCGAATGTGCACTCAGAAAGAGGGTTTAGCACGGCTGGGAAACTTGTGAGCATTCGGAATAGAAGGCTACTTCCATAAAATGTAGAAAAATGATGTTCAACAAAATGAACCTATAATTCTTGAGAAATACTTTGCTGCCACTTACAAAAAGACACTGTAACTTTGACAATGTAAGGCTAATATTGTGTGGTGATGATGGTGATTTTAACAATAGTAATGAGTATGAGAATGAGGATGTTAGCCTTAAGTCCATTGGTAGCTTGTCTTAACAAAACCACCCAAATGTTTTCTTTTGTGTGGGCCCAAACAAACCAAGCACTTCAGCCACAAAAGTGTCAGTCCTTGTTGCTGAAGTGTTTGGTTTGTTAAACTCTGTATGTTCTTTTTATGTCTATACAACATAAGGGTAGTGACCACTTGTGATTTTTTGATACCTACTATATTACAGCAAAACAAAACAAAATGTTTATATGAAAACTTACATCCAAAAGAAAAATATGGTACCATTTTCTTCAGAAGACATTTAAATATTCAACAAGATGGAGCAATCCATGTTGTGCAAGCATTTCCAAAACTTTTATTTTCTAGATGTGTAAAAAAAAAATCTACATTTCTATTACTTTTCCACTTTCATGAAATTATTGTGCATTGCAGTCTTTAGTTATAAACAAACCAATAGTATTTTATGAAAATTAAAATGTTGGTTTTAAAAATAAGGTACGATTTGTGTGGATACCACACAAACAAATGTGGTCAGCCCAAAATGTGATAAAATCAGTGTTTACTTGCATAATTTTACTATTGACTTATAAGGTACCATAACATGAAATATGTTCCTAATTATAAGTTATTAGGTGCTTTAAATGTGTATTTTGTATCTAGTGTCACAAAACAGAGGCTTTCAGCCACGCTCTGTCTTACCTCTGCTGCAAGCCCTGGCATGCGCCATCATCTGTGTGGTCTCCTGGCATCCTGCATGGTAAGCCGCTATGCTGTGGCTACCCTGTCAGCGCCGATAGATCCGGTGGCCTTGGAAAACTCCCTAGGCCTCACCACGCCAGAGTTCCCTCCAAACCAGCTATGGACATCGCCATGACAGTTCCTGGTCAGCTGACATTCCTGGGACCAATCAGGAATTACTTTGTCAGGTGAATCCCTCAACCAGTCAGCAGAGAGTAGGAGGTATAAATTCCAAGTCCCAGCATTGGTAAGCTATCAATGCTTTGTTGTCTCTCAGCCTTTCCTCATATTCCAGCATCTCCATGCCCTTAATTAGTTTGGTTGCCCGCCTCTGAACCTTTTCTAGCTCCAGAATATCCTTTTTGTAGTATGGTGCCCAAAATTGCACACAGTATTCAAGATGTGGCCTCACTAGTGATTTATATAATGGGAGTATAACACTCTCGTCCCTTGCATCAATTCCCCATTTTATGCATGCTAATATCTTATTAGCCTTCTTTGCTGCAATCCTACTTTGGGTACTGCTGCTTAGTTTGCTATATATGTGAACACCTAAGTCCTTTTCCAGTACAGAATCCCCTAATGTTGCCCCATTTAGTATGTAGGTGTAATTTTTGTTCTTGCTACCACAGTGCATTACCATACACTTGTCTGTATTGAAGAGCATTCTCCATTTGGCTGCTCATGCTTCTAATTTAACTAAGTAGTTCTGAAGAGACTCAGCATCCCCCTCCGTATTTATAACTTTACACAATTTGGTGTTGTCTGCAAATATTTACACCATACTCTGTAGACCTTCTGTTAGGTCGTTAATGAAAATGTTGAACAATAGTGGTCCTAGTACAGACCCTTGTGGCACACCACTTAGCACTTCAGTCCAATTTGAAAATGATCCATTAACCACAACGCGCTGTTCCCTATTATCTAACCAATTTTTGACCCAAGTGCATAATGTGCACCCTAGCCCTATTTCTTGTAGCTTATAGATAAGTCACATGTGTGGTCTCCTGTCCAGGTCTCACAGCATTCTCAGTAAACCTGTGCTGCTGATTCCAACCAGCATCCAAAAAACCTGCATTGCTGATATCATACAGCATTCTCAGAAAACCTGTGCTGCTGGTTCTGTCCAGCACTTCAGAAAACCTGCATTGCTGACATCACACAGCGTTCTCAGAAAACCTGTGCTGCTGGTACCGTCCAGCACTTCAGAAAACCTGCATTGCTGACATCACACAGCATTCTCAGAAAACCTGTGCTGCTGGTTCCGTCCAGCACTTCGGAAAACCTGCATTGCTGACATCACACATCATTCTCAGACAACCTACGCTGCTGGCTCTGTCCAGCACTTTGGAAAACCTGCCTTACTGACTCCACACAGCATCCTTAGCAAACTCTACTCCGCTGGTTCCATTCAGCATCTGGAAAACCTGCCATGCTGGTTCCACCCAACCTTCTGCCAATCTCTCTGCTGGTAACTCCCAGCATTCCTACTGCTAAGTCTTCATAGACTTCCATTATTAGTGACCATCCAGCTATCCATTGCACTGATGGTTCACACCACCAGTGTTTCAGTACACAAATAGCTGGTCACTTTCTCTCCTACGTTCCTCAGACAACTGCCATGTCTGCATGAGGAGATCATCTCTTAAGCATGCGCAATTCTGTCCGCAACTCTCAAGTCCAGACCCAGAGACAATATAATTTTTAAAATATGAAGTTAGAAATGTTGGCATATACCATATGATTTAGACCAGTGGTTCCAAAACTGGGCACCTCAGTACTTGTATGGGTTCTACGAGTTAATGGTCAGGGGCCAACTCAAATAATTTCTGGTCAATCTGAGAGGCAAAACCAGTACTGTTGGAAACTGATTATAAAACAGTAGCAAACACCGTGTACACCACCGCATACTATAACAACCAACGGATGACAGGGCAGCGCAATACTACTTAGTTTAAAAATTTTGATGGATTTTTCAATGAACACTTTTGGTCTAGGGGTGCCTTGACAAAATTGCTGATACTCTAGGGTGCCATGATTCAAGAGATTTGGGAACCACTGATTTAGACCATGCATACCTATGCTCACAGAAGGCCCAGAAGAGTCACAATTTTTGGGGTATCCCCTGAGAGCCCTGGAAGAATTGGTGTATTTGCTACTTCCTTCTAAAGTAGGCTGGATGAGGATTGTAATGACAGAATCTACTCAAGTCATTTAGCTCTGCCCCCTCTTCTTAGACTCACGTTTCACAGAATTATGACATGAATTTGGTATGGCTTAATGACACAATGCACCCAATGCTGCCCCCTTAGTGCTCATCTAAAGCTCCTCTCTGGGAGAAAGTTTACAAAGTCTACAAGTATGAATTAGACTAATGTTCCAATTGCCACTAATCCCAATTGTACTATTCTATTTAAGATACTGACAGGGAATGGAGCACATATACAGTAGTCTATAGGTGGGTATGACCTATGGGTGGTGTGTAGAGGGCAACATCACAATATTACTGTGAGATGCAGACATTTCTAGTTTCACTCCTAGATACATTCTGTCATAGTGCTCGAAGTGTGCCGGTATACAACATTATGGTATACCGGCACTTCAAGCACAGGCCTTGGCACCAAACTATGACCTGCCTCTACCTCTACCTCTACCTTGCATATTGGATACCTTGTTTCCAGCCCTTGGCACCAGACTCTGACCTGCCTCGACCTTTGTCCTGCATATTGTATACTCTGCTACTAGACCTGGATTAATCAGGAATAATCATCTAGCACAAATAAAACACGGTTCAGAGGAGATTGCAGTGTCATTGTCACATGCAGTTGACTGGTGCTGTAAGTCTATGCATGCTTCTGAGTCACAAAGCACATGCATCCCAACTGTTACCACTCAAAGTCTCTTGGACGCAGTTTCTGTGAATTTCAGGCACATCTTAGACGTAACAGAGGAGTGACTAATTTGATGTGGGCATGTTGCTGAAAGCAGCTGCATCCAAAGATGCACAGCTTCTTAGACAGGAGGTAATAGTAAGATGGAGAAACTGCACTGAGTGATGGTGCACCAGTAGTGCATCTAAAGATGCTCTGAGTCTGATATGGAAATTCACAGTGTAAAGATGCCAGAAGTGGGCATCTCACTTTTTAGGAAATCGTCCACGGATGGGACTGTGACAAAAGACAGCCATTGCCTCATCTGCATCTGATTCAGAATCAGCCCATAGCTGTGTATATTTGCTGTTCAGGACTACCCTACCATTATTTAGGGGGACATTTACTAAGCAGTGATACGAGCGGAGAAGTGAGCCAGTGGAGACGTTGCCCATGGCAACCAATCAGCACTGAAGTAACATCTATAATTTGCATACTATAAAATTATACAGAGCTGCTGATTGGTTGATGGGGCAACTTCTCCACTGGCTTACTTCTCCACTCTTATCACTGCTTAGTAAATATCTTCCTTAGTTCTGAACTGTTTGGCTCCCCTGGCTGCTTTGGATTTGGTTTCACAGAAAACATCAAGAGCAGGTGAGAGGCTTACATTATTGTTTCCAATTGCAAGGTGGTTGACTTATATTGCACACAGGAATCCAGTGTTTTCATTTATATTAAATACATGTGACATATTAATCACTACTCCAAACATGCTAGTGTGAATTAAAAACAAAAATGTTGCATTTAATATATACGGACGGCAATGTGCTGTCTATAACTAATCATTTTCTATAGATATTTTCTTATCGCTGGCTAGAGAAGTCTGCTTTACATTATTTTATTAAAATATTTCCATATATTATGTATTGCCTTTTGCAGATCATACATCTAACAGGTGAAAATCTGATTGACTGATGCTGATCCAATCCGTCAGCAGACTCAGCTGATCTGCAATTTCTTGGAGGATCGGTAAAATACTACATGTTAAAAAGCTCATGCTTGCCGACTCCGATAAATTTTTGGTCAGACTTTAGATTGTCCAACATGTTGGATTTTGACGATCACCTGACCTAGTCAATGGCAGAACAGGGAACTGGACTAATTAGTTGCTGATGCATAGGTCCTTAACATCAAAGGGTTTCAAATACTTTATACTGTATATTACAAGAAACACAATTACAAAAATAATCCAACTTATTCAAAAAATGAAAAAGCGTGATATGAAGCATCACTTAAAAAAAAAAGTAAAAGAAGTTTGTTAATAAAACAATTACAATCATTGAAAAAAAATGGCTGATACTGTACATAGGGAGTTATTCAGGTTTGTTAGCACCGAGTCCCATGCAGGCACAGTTATAAAAAAATAAAAAAACATTGGTCAGCTGCAACTTAATTGGTCCAGCATCTTTCTGTCTATAGGTCTTATTCAGATTTGTTAGCAAACCAAAAAAGTTAGCAAGTGGGCAAAACCATGTTGCACTGCAGGTGGGGCAGATGTAACGTGCAGACAGCTTTAGATTTGGCTGGGTTATACCATTGTAAACACTGGCTGCTTAATTTCTACACTGCAATTTAGATTTCAGTTTGAACACACCCCACCCAAATCTAGTCTCTCTGCACATTTACATCTGCCCCACCTGCAGTGCAACATGGTTTTGCCCAATTGCTAACTTTTTTGGTTTGCTAACAAATCTGAATAAGACCCATAGACAGGCAGATGCTGGACCAATTATGTTGCAGCTGGCCAATGTTTTTTTTTTTTTTTTAATTGTGCCTGCATTGGACTCTGTGTGGTGGAAGCCTCAGCACGATTGACAGGCTGCAGCTATTTGGGGGAGGAGATGGAGACTGTTTCACATACTGTGTTTTGTGGGAGTGCAAAGGCTAGTGACTGCGTCTTCCAAAGCAGATTTACTGGTCTCAGCAGTGGAAACGTGGCGTCCATTATGAGACATTTGCTATCTGCGCTAACAATATTATACAACATACCTGTGTGTATGTAGCAAATAAAACGGGGGATTTTGTCTTATTTTGAAAAACATTTAAGCTTGTAGCCCATCGTCAAGAGACCCAAATTTCCTGCAAGTCCCTAACCTAGCAGACATGCTCAGCACACCATTACATTGCAGTTAAATGTATTCATCTCCCAGATACAGAGGGGAACATCAATACAGAGCTGGCTTGTGAGCCACACCAAAATAGGCATTTTATAGCCTTAATTGTAAGGCGCCATGATGGTGCCAAACAAAACTGAAAAGAAATATGCCCATTCTTGGTTTTACCCATATTGTGCATGGTACCAACTGCATGACAGTATTAATGCCATATATGTTTACAAAACAGAAATCAAAATGGTTACTCAGATGGCTGATGTTCATGCACATGGGCCAATGCTACATCTTTGGACACAGCACTGAATCAGTGAATCTGAGGTTGTGTCTATTTGTACGAAGAAGCAGCAGTGACAATAATATCCACATCTGAATCTGCCCCTATATCACACAACACAATAAGGCAGCTAAAAAAAAGGTAAAAAAGCAAAACATTGCATGTCAGTTATTACTGTTAAAGACTATCTGTGAAAACTTTGGCGCCGTCAATTTGTACATGTTGGTTTGGAAACTATAATGCAATCACTTCTTCTTTGCAACACAACATTCCTCTATTGTCAAAGATTCTGTAATTGGATTCTGCAATTACTGTATAGAAATTTGCAAACATTTCTGATATTTAATTGTTTTTTTTTACAAATTAGTAGTTTTGATATATTAAAATGATCAGTTCTCAGTCTCCCTGCTCTTTAATCACACATGCACATAAATGCAGTGTATTTCCCTTTCTCTTGAGGCAGGAGAAAATTATGTGATCAAAGACAATTTTTAGAAACCATGTCGTACTTATTTTTACAATGAGTCACAAATCACATACTCACATCAGGGAATATAGAATTGAGACAACCCTATAATTGCTTTAATTACTGTTGATGTTATAGAGACAGAGTTTTCAGAAACAATAAATATCACACTGGCATTTTCCAATTTGGCCACAATTGGTACGGTGGAGGAGTTTCTGTGGATTGAGGGATAGAGAGAGCTCTGTGCAAACACTCAGGAGTTGTCTGTGATTAGTATCAAATTGTTTTTTTAATTGTGTTTAAGAACTTTTGAGCAAGTTAATTACTTAATTGGAGTAATGCCTTAAAAATTGCATTAAATACTGTATTATAATAGAAAATTATATGAGAATGGTATGAGAGAGTAAACGATTACAAGTTCTCTAAAATTAAATGGCAATTAAGCATAATGTCCGTTTATGGCAAATTTTATAATGCAGTATTTTACTATAACTTACTTTTCCTTGTTCATCAAACAAAAAATACAACACTTTGTTTTAAATTAATGAATTGTGTCTTAATATGATATTCACTATTTTACTATAGCAGGGCATTTTAACAGCTGCTGTATTACACACTGCATAGGAGGTAATGTCTCCATTCTGTTTGTTTGTTTGTTTGTGTGCTTTTATGCCTATCCTCATATATTGATACAGAAAGTCTCAGATAAAGGGGGATATTCAATTTGGCCCAGGGTGCCGGGTGATAAGTATCGGCCGGTGGGGGCTATTTAATTGGCCCCGATAAGACGGCGCGTGCCGCGGCTTATCGGGGGTTTTGCTTCACCTGCCTCCGGCAGGCGAAGCAAAATGCCCGATACCAGCCCCGTTTTCAACCGAAAACGGGGCTGTTTCACCCGAAAACACACAGGTTTCACTGAACCTGTGTGTTTTCGGGTGTAAGAGGACTTGTTACCGGCCGAGCAAATTAAATAGCCCGACCGCAGCACCCGAAGAAACATCGGGGGTTTTTACTCCCGATGTCTCTTCGGACCAAATTGAATATCCCCCTAAGTTTCATAAGCAGCAAACAATACAAATGAGTTAGGGGATGGAAATCTACACATAGGAGGATATTCAATTTGGCCTGGGGTGCCGGGTGATAAGTATCGGCCGGTGGGGGCTATTTAATTGGCCCCGATAAGCCGGCGCGTGCCGCGGCTTATCAGGGGTTTTGCTTCACCTGCCTCCGGCAGGCGAAGCAAAATGCCCGATAACAGCCCCGTTTTCACCCGAAAACTGGGCTGTTTCACCTGAAAACACACAGGTTTCACTGAACCTGTGTGTTTTCGGGTGTAAGAGGACTTGTTACCGGCCGAGCAAATTAAATAGCCCGACCGCAGCACCCGAAGAAACATCGGGGGTTTTTACTCCCGATGTCTCTTCGGACCAAATTGAATATCCCTGATAGTGTGTTTTCAGAACAGCATAACATGATTATTGCTGAACACTATTTTGCATACAGTATTTTACATGAAAAAAATGCAAAATCTAATATAAAGAGAAATGGGAATGCTTGTAAATAGGCTGCTGATTTGAATGCAGATATATAAGGTAATTTACCCAGTGTATCCAACATGGGGGGGTCATTCCGTGTTGATCGCTAGCTGCTTTTGGTCGCTGCGATCAGGCAAAAAAAACGGCACTTCTGCGCATGCATATGCGGAACAATGCGCACGCGCGTCGTACTATTACAATGGCCGATGTAGTTTCACACAAGGTCTAGCAATGCATTTCAGTCGCACTGCTGACCGCAGAGTGATTGACATGAAGTGGGCGTTTCTGGGTGTCAACTGACCGTTTTCAGGGAGTGTTCAGGAAAACGCAGGTGTGGCTGGGCAAACGCAGGGCGTGTTCGTGACATCAAAACAGGAACTGAATAGTCTGCAGTGATCGCAAGCGCTGAACAGGTCCTGAAGCTGCTCTGAAACTGCACAAAAATATTTTGTAGCCGCTCTGCGATCCTTTCATTCGCACTTCTGCTAAGCTAACATACACTCCCAGTGGGAGGCGGCATAGCATTTGCATGGCTGCTAAAAACTGCTAGCGAGTGAACAACTCGGAATGACCCAAAATGTTTCAAACTGTAACAATTTCTTAGACCTATTGCCTATGGCTTATCTTGGTTGATAATTCTATATCTGAGGGCAAAATGGTTATTTGGAGCCTCTCAGAAGTGCCTAGCTACTGGCTGTCCAATTTTTCCTGAATTTAAAGCAGTATAGATGGCCATTTAGTGAATGGCCATCCGCTTCTTGAATGGACCATCTGTTTTGCTCACATAACTAACTTGTCATGAGAGAAAGTTGTAACCACTGTTTCACAGCACTTGGCATACAGATTCAGACTCAGTCGCAAGCAGGTAGACAAATGTCACACAAGAAGTTGATCAGTTTAATCTAGCAAAGTAGTTTTGTCACTCCTAGTTGTTTTATTTATGCAAAATAAGACACAATTGTATAGAGAATTCTGCTTAGTATGGCCATGACCTAGACTGCCAAGAGGGGTATTTCTGTGACTTGAGCAATAGTGTATGATGACACATCTATACTAAATTTGAATAATCAAATTGGAATTTGTAGGTTATACTAAATTCCAGTGACAGCCTAAGGCACAAGTAAACAGTGAGAGGCCCATGATGTAATTCAACTAACCAACATCAAGTAATCGGGGGGGGGGGGGGGGGGGGGGGTATAGCAGTCACCATTGTACAACATGGTGAATTAATGATTGCCTTATCCCTTCTAGTATACAGTAATTTTAGCCCCATCTAGAAGGTGGTATCTGCAATGCCCATATAAGTGATATCATCAATTATACATATACCCAAACTGCTCTCAACTAAATGTGCATCATATTGGACACTTTACCATCCCAAATACAGATGAGATAAACAAAAACAAACCAACAACCACCACCACAAAAACTACCAAGACTTGGTGGGTGGAAATATTTATCAGACGAAAGAGGCCAACATACAAATTCAACAAAAACACTAACCCTCTGCTCTTATTCGTTGTCCAGATGACACCAACAACTCTGGACAGCAAGTTAACCCTATGCTACCCAAGGCATCCAATTTGTGCATAACTGAGGTACTGTTTTGAATTTAATGTTCCTCAGTCTTATTTCGCCTTTAGCTTTTCTGTGCCTTAAAACAGATAATCTTTTTCCAAGTAATTTCATCTACTTACAGCCAGCTAATCAGATTAATGATGGATGTATATTTGTTACAGATTCTATTTTCAAGAATGAGACTATACGTTGACGTTCCTTAATATATATTGTCTTATTTGTGGAACAGACTGAGTATGTATTGTGAAATAAAATAAATCTGCTATTATTGGCAATTTTTAGGCCACAATATTTGTGTATTACTTATAACTTTCATTGTGCGTAAAAAGAATTTTTCAATTTATTCCATGGAGACAGAGTTGTATATTCTATAATTAGTTTGGTATTTATTAGGTTCTGTGAAAGACAATATTGCTTATTGTTTGTTCTATTCTACTTGGTTTGCAAGTTTGGTATTGGCAATTCCCTTGCTCAAAGTTACAACTATCATTTGATTGGTGCACATGTCCTTGGTTTTGAAATTTCTTAAAAACAGATACATTTCTAAAAATGATTTTGTTACTACAATAATACAATAAACATTGGGGCAAATTTACTAAGGTGGGAGGTTTTTTTAGAACTGGTGTTGTTGCTCATAGCAACCAATCAGATTCTACTTAACATTTATCTAGCTGCTTTTAGAAGATAATAGATATAATCGGATTGGTTGCAACATCACCAGTTCTAAAAAAAAATTCACACCTTATAAAATGTACCCCAGTGTGTTTAGCCAGCTACCTTTTTTCACCTCACATGTTCACATCTTTTCCAATTCAATCACTAACTGCATTTTTTTGTTCATAGAGTATTAAATGACAGTATATCTTCAAAAAACAGATATTAGGGTATATTTCACCAGAAACTGTAGGTTTTTAAAAACACTTCACATTTAATGTGCCCTCAAAAAGATTTTAAAAAAAGTGTTTACTGCTTTCTCATATGAAGAATTTATACATTTCGGAACAACTGAAGCTGTGTTTAAGAAAGTTCAAACTTCATATATTATCTTTTCGAGAAAGAAAAATAATCACAAATGTACTCAGATTTATTATTTACCTTTTTGCAGAGAAAATCAATATAAAATCTCCCTCTCCTCGCTCTGAAAATGAGAAAAATGAGAGTAAAGATTACAGTGCCTAGGTAACTATGTTCAATACATCTGTCTCCACAGACATGCCTTTAGGAACCAACGGATTGTAGATGCTCCGGTTAACGAAACCCCAACATAACTGTAAAATAGACATGGTTCCATGCTACACAAATATATTGAGGGTGCTCAAGAACCCATGGTGATGGCTTCTATTACCACAGACACCATTGTAGGCTGTAAAAGTACTTATTTAAAATACCACCCTGTATACTGATTAATATAAATTCTGGCTCTTGAATAATGCATCTTCTACTGAAGGCCCTGGTACAAAAAAACAACTACTGTATAGAATACCGTATACATGATAAAGAAATGTCTGTGACTTTCAGTAACTAAATACTCTTGGAACTTTCTGACAGTTTTACAACAAACTCAAATGTGATTAAGTGAATATTTTTTCAGACTATTACTGTCCCATATCAAGAATAATTAGGGACAGGTTGTTAAAAATGTGTACAGATTTTGCATCACCTGTTTCAGATGCACTGGATAGAAACTACTATACAGAAAGACAAATTGGTGGGGCGGGTTTTCGAGTCCTGGGAAAGTTATATCGCCACCCTCCCGAGTGACTTTCAACTCAGAATCAAGAACTCACTGAAAGGCACTGAGTGGTATGAGACTAGACTGGCAATTGGCGACCCTCCCATAGTGATAACAAATTGAGTGTTGGTGGTGTCGTGTGGTCCCGGCCTCCTCATAACCCCGCAACATAGGGATCAGCAGGTCTTTTCTTTCTACCATAATTTCTAGTATATTTACATTAATATATTATCAGCAGAATTGCAGAATGTAACTGGTACTGCTTACTAACAAACCTTATTGTGCATCGTGGACCTCTACCTACCTGGTACTGCTGGGTTTTTTTTTGGGGGGGGGGTTTTCTCTGTTCAATGCACTATGTTAATGGCATGTACCTATATATTTTCATTGCTGATACTGCTGTTATTGTACAGGTTGAGTATCCCTTATCCAAAATGCTCGGGACCAGAGGAATTTTGGATATGGGATTTTTCCATATTTTGGAATAATTGTATACCATAATGAGATATTATGGTGATGGGACCTAAATCTAAGCACAGAATGCATTTATGTCACATATACACCTTATACACACAGCCTGAAGGTAATTTTAGCCAATATTTTTTATAACTTTGTGCATTAAACAAAGTGTTTGTACATTCACACAATTTATTTATGTTTCATATACACCTTATACACACAGCCTGAAGGTCATTTAATACAATATTTTTAATAACTTTGAGTATTAAACAAAGTTTGTGTACATTGAGCCATCAAAAATAAAAAGTTTCACTATCTCAGTCTCACTCAAAAAAGTTCGTATTTCGGAATATTCCGTATTTCGGAATATTTGGATATGGGATACTCAACCTGTATTATGAAGTGATGCATTAATAAAAAAAATTGTTATACTTAAAAAAAAAATGAGTACAGATTCTCCTCACTACATGCACTGCCTGGCAACTCTCCCGTTCCCAATTAGGCATTTCAACATATGACACTGTGTTTCTCCCACTTCCACATACTGCTACTGCTCATGTTTCCTAGGCTCGAGGATCTTCTCCTTACTCCGCATGGTAAGGGGTGATCTTCGATTAATTCACCATACTCTAAGTGCTGATTGCTTGAAATTGTTGTCTTGTTCTCAACTGACTGAAAAATAGCCTGACTTGTCTATTCCATTATTTTTATACTACCAAATGAGGAGTTATGTTTATAGTGTGCTGTCCCACTTAACCACTACCATCGTTCTCAATTACTTAGATTCTTTGATTAGAACCTCAGGTAATAAGGTTTGTTCAACTTCTTTATTATATTCCCACATAAGGAAAGACTTAAATTTGGATACTATACATACGTGCATGGCCAAATGGACCATAGATTTACCTACTATCCCGCTTACCTCACTCCTAAATGCATTCACTCGACTTGACAAAACATTGGTTTCTTCTTCATACATAGAAATGCAATACAAAATGCTGCACAGAACCTATTACTTTCCGAAATTAAGAATGCTGGTGGCCGCTTCCTCTGATTCACAATGTTTTAAATGCACGGTCCCTTATGCTGACCTATTCCACTGTAGGTGGAGCTGTCCTGAGGTTAATACATTTTGGTTGATGCTACCCCTGAATGGGCCCTTTGGGACATATATATAACCCCTGTACAGACAAGGCCACAAGCTGGTCAACGAATGTTATTGGCTAAAATTGTGGCAGCTGTGAGAAAAACCATTTTGTCTCAGTGGATCTCCTCTAATACCTTGACGTTGTTGTTATTACTGCCCAGAGTCTCTTACTTATTCCACATGGATTGGGTGGAGATGTCCCTTAATAAGGAATTAAGCAGAAAAGTTCTTTGACTTTTGGCTGCCACATGTCAAATCCTTGTCCCCTTCACAATACGCTGCAAACAGCAGTGTCTCTGACCTCATGGTATAATCTTGAAGTACTTACATCTGGTCTTTCTTAAAACTGAAGGGAAAAAACACTGTGTCTGTTTTTTGCTCACCCGTTTGTATGGAGTATACTCTATTGTTGGAAGTGTACCGTCTATTTAGTATATCCTTTACTATGTGATGCCTGGGTTTTCTCATGCATTTGTTACTTTGCTTGTCACAATGTGTTGATTCTACTGTATTTACCTTGTCAATAATGAGTACAGAGAAAACTGTGCAAAAGTATGCCGTAACCCAAAGTAGCCAACAAGCTTCTACTGAATTTATAGTACATATAGGGACTAATTCAGACCTGATTGCTCCTGATTTGCAGAGGTTTACGATTATCTAGTCGCCACCCAGACAGAGTGAATACCCGCCCCGTGCAAGTCTGCATATGCTGTGCAAAGAGCTATGCAAACGTTGCCCAGCTGCAAATCTGTTTGCAACTCACTCACCATCTATGCAGTGTGTGTGTAGCCCATGACTTAACTCCTACAGTGTGATAGATAAAGGCTGTTCGGGGCCGGAGCAGATGTCACACACCCTCCCTGAAAACTCTTGGGAACGCCTACATTTTTACTAACACTCAAATGAAATGGGCAGTTAACACCCCCAAACGTCTGCTTCCTGTCAATCAACTTGCGTACACCTAGCAATCAAAAAAGATGCAGAATTTTTTCACAGTTTGGCATCGCGTGTGCGCACTATGGACCTAATTCAGACTTGATTGTAGCAGCAAATTTGTTAGCAGACGGGCAAAACCATGTGCACTGCAGGGGGGGCAGATAAAACTCTCTCTGCACATGTTATATCTACCCCCCCTGCAGTGCACATGGTTTTGCCCATCTGCTAACAAATTTGCTGCTACGATCAGGTCAGAATTAGTCCCCATGATCCAGTCGATATATTGCCTGCTTTGTGAATTCGCACAACAATGATCAGGTCTGAATTAGAGATGTGCACCGGACATTTTTCGTGTTTTGTGATTTGGTTTTGGATTCGGTTCCGCGGCCATGTTTTGGATTCGGACGCGTTTTGGCAAAACCTCCCTGAAAATTTTTTGTAGGAATCGGGTGTGTTTTGGATTTGGGTGTTTTTTTTTCCAAAAAACCCTCAAAAACAGCTTAAATCGTAGAATTTGGGGGTAATTTTGATCCCATAGTATTATTAACCTCAATAACCATAATTTCCTCTCATTTCCAGTCTATTCTGAACACCTCACACCTCACAATATTATTTTTAGTCCTAAAATTTGCCACGAGGTCGCTGGATGACTAAGCTAAGCGACCCAAGTGGCCGGCACAAACACCTGGCCCATCTAGGAGTGGCACTGCAGTGTCAGACAGGATGGTACTTTAAAAAATTGGCCCCAAACATCACATGATGCAAAGATAAATTAAAGACAAAAGAGGTGCAAGATGGAATTGTCCTTGGGCCCTCCCACCCACCCTTATGTTGTATAAACAGGACATGCACACTTTAACAAACCCATCAATTCAGTGACAGGGTCTGCCACACGACTGTGGCTGAAATGACTGGTTGGTTTGGGCCCCCACCAAAAAAGAAGCAATCAGTCTCTCCTTGCACAAACTGGCTCTACAGAGGCAAGGTGTCCACCTCCTCCTCATCGTCCGATTCCTCATCCCTTTCACTGTGTACATCCCCGTCCTCACAGATTATTAATTCGTCCCCACTGGAACCCACCATCTCCGGTCCCTGTGTACTTTCCGGAGGCAATTGATGGTGAATGTCTCCACAGAGGAATTGATTATACAGTAATTCATTTTGATGAACATCATCTTCTCCACATTTTCTGGAAGTAACCTCGTATGCCGATTGCTGACAAGGTGACCGGCTGCACTAAACACTCTTTCGGAGTACACACTGGAGGGGGGGCAACTTAGGTAAAATAAAGCCAGTTTGTGCAAGGGCCTCCAAATTGCCTCTTTTTCCTGCCAGCATATGTACGGACTGTCTGACGTGCCTACTTGGATGCGGTCACTCATATAATCCTCCACCATTCTTTCAACGACATGTCAGTAATCGTTGGCAGGTCCTTCAGTCCGGACCAGATGTCAGCACTCGCTCCAGACTGCCCTGCATCACCACCAGCGGGTGGGCTCGGATTTCTTAGCCTTTTCCTCGAAGCCCCAGTTGCAGGAGAATGTGAAGGAGGAGCTGTTGACAGGTCACATTCCGCTTGAGTTGACAAGTGTCTCACCAGCAGGTCTTTGAACATCTGCAGACTTGTGTCTGCCAGAAAGAGAGATACAACGTAGGCTTTAAACCTAGGATCGAGCACGGTGGCCAAAATGTAGTGCTCTGATTTCAACAGATTAACCACCCGTGAATCCTGGTTAAGCGTATTAAGGGCTCCATCCACAAGTCCCACATGCCTAGCGGAATCGCTCCGCTTTAGCTCCTCCTTCAATCTCTCCAGCTTCTTCTGCAAAAGCCTGATGAGGGGAATGACCTGACTCAGGCTGGCAGTGTCTGAACTGACTTCACGTGTGGCAAGTTCAAAGGGTTGCAGAACCTTGCACAACGTTGAAATCATTCTCCACTGCGCTTGAGTCAGGTGCATTCCCCCTCCTTTGCCTATATCGTAGGCAGATGTATAGGCTTGAATGGCCTTTTGCTGCTCCTCCATCCTCTGAAGCATATAGAGGGTTGAATTCCACCTTGTTACCACATCTTGCTTCAGCTGATGGCGGGGCAGGTTCAGGAGTGTTTGCTTGTGCTCTAGTCTTCGGCACGTGGTGGCTGAATGCCGAAAGTGGCCCGCAATTCTTCAGGCCACCTACAGCATCTCTTGCATGCCGCTGTTGTTTTTTTTTAAATTCTGCACCACAAAATTCAATGTATGTGCAAAACATGGGACGTGCTGGAATTTGCCCACATGTAATGCACGCACAATATTGGTGGCGTTGTCCGATGTCACAAATCCCCAGGAGAGTCCAATTGGGGTAAGCCATTCTGCGATGATGTTCCTCAGTTTCCGTAAGAGGTTGTCAGCTGTGTGCCTCTTATGAAAAGTGGTTATACAAAGCGTAGCCTGCCTAGAAACGATTTGGCGTTTGAGAGATGCTGCTACTGGTGCCGCCGCTGCTGTTCTTGTTGCGGGAGGCAATACATCTACCCAGTGGGCTGTCACAGTCATATAGTCCTGAGTCTGCCCTGCTCCACTTGTCCACATGTCCGTGGTCAAGTGGACATTGGGTACAACTGCATTTTTTAGGACACTGGTGAGTCTTTTTCTGACGTCTGTGAACATTCTCGGTATTGCCTGCCTAGAGAAATGGAACCTAGATGGTATTTGGTACCTTGGACACAGTACCTCAAGCAATTCTCTAATTCCCTGTGAATTAACGGTGGATACCGGACACACGTTTAACACCAACGCAGCTGCCGAGACCTGAGTTATCCGCTTTGCAGCAGGATGACTGCTGTGATAATTCATCTTCCTCGCAAAGGACTGTTGGACAGTCAATTACTTACTGGAAGTAGTACAAGTGGTCTTCCGACTTCCCCTCTGGGATGACGATCGACTCCCAGCAGCAACAACAGCAGCGCCAGCAGCAGTAGGCGTTACACTCAAGAATGCATCGGAGGAATCCCAGGCAGGAGAGGACTCGTCAGACTTGCCAGTGACATGGCCTGCAGGACTATTGGTTTTCCTGTCTAATGAGGAAATTGACAATGAGGGAGTTGGTGGTGTGGTTTGCAGGAGCTTGGTTACAAGAGGAAGGGATTTCCGCTGTCACCCAAAGTTTTTGAACTTGTCAATGACTTCTGATGAATGCACTCCAGGTGACGTATAAGGGAGGATGTTCCTAGGTGGTTAACGTCCTTACCCCTACTTATTACAGCTTGACAAAGGCAACACACGGTGTGACACCTGTTGTCCGCATTTCTGTTAAAATAATTCCACACCGAAGAGGTGATTTTTTTTTGTAATTTGACCAGGCATGTCAATCGCCATATTCGTCCCACGGACAACAGGTGTCTCCCCGGGTGCCTGACTTAAACAACCCACCTCACCATCAGAATCCTCCTTGTCAATTTCCTCCTCAGCACCAGCAACACCCATATCCTCATCCTGGTGTACTTCAACAGTGACATCTTCAATTTGACTATCAGGAACTGGACTGCGGGTGCTCCTTCCAGCACTTGCAGGGGGCGTGCAAATGGTGGAAGGCGCCACCTCTTCCCGTCCAGTGTTGGGAAGGTCAGGCATCGCAACCGACACAATTGGACTCTCCTTGGGGATTTGTGATTTAGAAGAACGCACAGTTCTTTGCTGTGCTTTTGCCAGCTTAAGTCTTTTCATTTTTCTAACGGGAGGATGAGTGCTTCCATCCTCATGTGAAGCTGAACCACTAGCAATAAACATAGGCCAGGGCATCAGCCGTTCCTTGCCACTCCGTGTCGTAAATGGCATATTGGCAAGTTTACGCTTCTCCTCAGACGCTTTTAATTTAGATTTTTGGGTCATTTTACTGAACTTTTTTTTTTTTGTAATTTACATGCTCTCTACTATGACATTGGGCATTGGCCTTGGCAGACGACGTTGATGGCATTTCATCGTCTCGGCCATGACTAGTGGCAGCAGCTTCAGCACGAGGTGGAAGTGGATCTTGATATTTCCCTATTTTACACTCCACATTTTTGTTCTCCATTTTCTTAATATGTGGAATTATATGCCAGTAATATATCAATAGCAATGGCCTACTGTACTGTACTATATATGTATACTGTTGGTCACCAAAATGCTGCACTGTAATACTATATATACTGCTCACAAAAATGCCGCACAGATATGAAATGGATACGTGCAGTGACACAGAGCTGCAAGAAACAGCAATGGCCTACTGTACACAACTATATACTGCTGGGTCACCAAAATGCTGCACTGTAATACTATATATACTGCTCACAAAAATGCCGCACAGATATGGAATGGATACGTGCAGTGGCACAGAGCTGCAAGATACAGCAATGGCCTACTGTACACAACTATATACTGTTGGGTCACCAAAATGCTGCACTGTAATACTATATATACTGCTCACAAAAATGCCACACAGATAAGGAATGGATACGTGCAGTGACACAGAGCTGCAAGATATAGCAATGGCCTACTGTACACAACTATATACTGTTGGGTCACCAAAATGCTGCAATGTAATACTATATATACTGCTCACAAAAATGCAGCACAGATATGGAATGGATACTTGCAGTGACACAAAGCGGCAAGATACAGCAATGGCCTACTTTACTGTACTACTATAATTATTATATACTGGTAGTCCCCAGTCCCCACAATGCAGCACACTGATCAGATATTTGAAGCACACTGAGCACAGATATGGAGCGTTTTCAGGCAGAGAACGTAGATATTTGCAGCACACTGAGCACAGATATTTGCAGCACACTGAGCACAGATGTTTGCAGCACATTGAGCACAGATTACGGAGCTTTTCAGGGAGAGAACGCAGCCACGTCCTCTCCGTTCAATCTCCAAAGCACGAGTGAAAATGATGGCGACGCGCGGCTCCCTATATAGAATACGAATCTCGCGAGAATCCGACAGCGGGATGATGACGTTCAGGCGCGTTCTGGTTAACCGAGCAAGGCTGGAAGATCCAAGGCTGCCTCGGAACCATGTAAAATGGGTGAAGTTCGGGGGGGTTCGGATCTCGAGGAACCGAACCCGCTCATCTCTAGTCTGAATTAACCCCATAGTTACAAACTGAAAGCAAACTTCTGATTGGTCACTTTAGGCTACAGGATATTTTCTAGAAAAGTACTAGTTCTAATGTGTGCCAGCAAAAATCAGCATCAAATGATAAAGTGATAAATCATTATCCAGTGGAGAGTTTGGCACTAGGCAGGAAATTCATTTAATGTAATCTGTGAGCTACCATTACTTTTGCTATCATTGCAAAATACTGAATTCCTTATTCAGTCATATTTCATTCTCACTTTGTCTGAATAAGCTAAAATTCTAATACTGTATTATACTATTAAGTGATTTACACCGAATACAATTATGCTAATACAGCACTTCCTATTTAGAACACAGTCTGAAATCATAGACTAAAACTAGTGTTACAGTATAATAAGGATGGTATAATAAAGAGGGTGATCTATAATTGAAATAATGCATATAACGCCACTATTCTGCAGGACCTATTTAGCAAGTTAATTCTGGTTTAAAAATGCAAAAACAGCTATTTTAGCATGTCTAAGCGCATAATTACTGTAATTGTCACTTGAATGTGTCAAAGTACTAAGCAGGAGATATCTCTGTCTTTCCGGTCACCAGCCCTTGACAGGCAGTACCTATAGTTTTCTATTGGGATGGTATGTAACAAGCTCTTCAGAGATTGCTTGAATTGGCTAATGTCATTATCAAATGTCATTAGCTTACAAACTTCAATGGAGCAGCCCTCTCAGAGATTGATCTTGTGATGCTTCTCCGGTGGACTGGAGCTGTATTCAATGTCCATTGCAAGTTTTATGTGCACATATGTAGTTGTTCAGCCAGATCCCTACCTCATTGCAAAAGTGATCATTTTACTGTATAGTATGTCTTTCTGCTCACCGGGATAGGCTCTTACTGTGCATCACACATTCCTCACTAAAAAATATTCCTTGTTGCTGTGATACAGTATGTGGCTATTAATTTTGGGGTCATATGACAAAAATTAATCAATGTGCTCCAATGCCTGAAGGAACACACAAATTCCAAACACAACGGGCAATATACTTAATTGATTTCATTTATGTCCTGTGTGGTTGCCATGTGTGCACTGGGTCCTTATACGACTGTGACTAAGAAACTTAGTGAGCCAACACCACAAGGGATTTGAAGCCCCTGAATGAGGCAGCTGTCCCACCTGACAAGGGTAGGGGATGGTGTGACTTAGACACTTTTTTGACTCCTTCAAAATCTCACTATGGAGCACACAAGATTCTACAGTAGTTATAATCCTGGATAGAAAGAGGTATGATAGAACAGGCAAGAAACCAGAAGTACTATGTTTACCTGTAGTCTAGAAGCTCCTTAGCAACGGTCTCTTCACATAGATCTTACATGAAAATACACAAGTATTCCAATAAACTTCATTAAAAACAAACAAAAAAAATGTTTCAGTGGTTGCTGTGTTACAACAGCAACCATTGAAACATTTTTTTAAGAACATTTGCTGCTAACATACAGTATCTGGAATAATAAACAGTATCTGCAGAATAGATTCTTATTATCTAAAAGTAATTTATTAATATAACTTGTGTATCAGATATTATAACACTTACAACATGCAATTGTTAAGTACTACGAACTTAAATTAAATTTCTTCTTAGCAGGGTTTTAGAATTTAGATGAGTCAATATTATTATTGATAGGTCTGCCTTCAGGCACCATGGTAAGAATGTGCTATATTGCTGTAAATATACTGTTATGTGATATTATGTGATTAATAATAATTGTAAACAAGTTCCACATTTACTAAATCTGATTAAATCAACCATATTTCCAGAGGGGAGAGCTTTGTGCAAATATTCATAGCCCAGAAGAACTTTAACACATCAATCAGTTACTTAAGAAATGGCCATAATCTAACTTCTGTGGGTAAAGAGTTCTCATACATCTTGTGCTGCTGTTAGTATGCACTGTTCATTGAATCCACCAATGTGTGAGATCACTGATTGGTTTCTGTAGAAATGCAAGCTAGACAATGGTAACTAGTCATATCATAAATGGATGATTTAAGTGAAGTGATACATTCAAGTTTTGCCCCATCAGTGGGAGATGATAAATAATCAACTGTGAAATAGTTTTGCAGGACTTTTTCATGAAGTTTTAATCAAGTTAATAATCTGACTAATGGGGGTGTTCTATTAGCTGTGGAAATTGACCATAGCTAATTGATTTGCTGGGGGCTATTCCATTAGTCCTGATTACCAGCATTTATCTGGGATTATGCTTTGGGAGCCTCAGGCACCCGAAACATAATCCCCGATAAACAGCTGTCAGAGTTGACGATAACAAATGGGTCCAGATACTTAAATTTTCCTATCGAAAAAAAAGCAGGCTTTAATTAAATAACTTGATGATGACCATCGGTAAAAAGTTGCCCTTTTTTTAGGGAGAAAAAGTGAACTCCAGCCTAAATCACTTAGTACATCATAAAATTGTCCTATTTGTATTGCATTGGTCAAAATGCTATTCATGCTCAGCTATAGAAGACTGAGTGGGCTTTACACCAAGGTAAGGATAAATAGCATTAGCAAAATTACAACTTGTGTGTGTCTGACAGAAAGGGGACTGTGGAAGAGTGATCACAATAATAAACACCACCCAGCACTTACATCATGACACAAGAGAAGCTTTAGCCTGGGAATTCATGATGGAATAATTTAATGGCCACTGTGATTCCTGCACTTGCCTTGAGTCAGTGCTTGTAGACATTGGTCTATGCACTGTGCCAGTGTTAAATCAGTGTGTGTATAGAAGCAAGTAATGGACCTGCTTCCTTCTCACTTACGCTAATGGAGGTACATGGCTGGATGTTTTTGAACAAATAGCAAGCTTTAGCATGTGACACATGCGCAGAAGTGAATTTATGCATTTTTGCTCCAGCCTATTCTCAATCAGATCTTGGCTGAATATGTCTTGTGTAAAGTGGGCATTTCAGGGTGGCAATTGGGCACCAAATATGTGATCACACTGAAGTGTTCTGCCTTGGGAGTGTTGTGGGCATGTAGCTTGAGATCCATGTGTACCAAGAAAGGGAAGCCTGTTTCAGATCTTCCCTTGAACCTAGCATGGAGCTGGTGTCGATAGTTGATACAAATAATGATGGCCGAGGCTGTGGACATAATAGCAGTGGGTGGAGCAGCTTTCCACTTGAAGCCGCGTGGATCCTCACATTAACTATATGGAAATTCTCATTAGCATAAGATCGTAGAAACAGGCTTTTACAGTATTAATCAAACAAAGCCACTTTGCGTATGACTCAGACCCAGTGTAACATTGTATCTATCCATCCATTCTGTTTATATGAAACAAACTAATACATTGATGTTCATACACACTGACTCTCTTAAGGACAATGGGCCTCATTCAGACCTGATCTTAGATGTGCTAAATTTAGCACATCTACAATCAGCTTCCCTGACATTCTGGGGGACGTCCAGCACAGGGCTAGTCAGCCCCGCATGTCAGGCCCTACCCTGCCGCACAAGTACAAAAGCATCGCACAGCAGCGATGCTTTTGTACTTGAAGAGTAGCTCCCAGCCAGCGCAGCTCCTGCGCACTGGCAGGGAGCTACTCGTCGCTGTCCGGGTCGCAGCGGCTGCGTGTAACGTCATGCAGCCACCGCAGCCTGCCCCTGAATGGTCCAGGCACGCCTGTGTTGCCCAACTGCACACCTAAAATGGCGGCCAAATGCCGCCAACCCGCCCTATCCTGCCCAGCGACCGCCTCTGCCTGTCAATCAGGCAGAGGCGATCGCAGGACTGAGACAGCCGTCGTCTGTCTGGCATGCACCGGCACACTGCGGCGCTGGTGCATGCACAGTTTAGACCTGATCGGGTCTGAATTAGGCCCAATGCCTGCAACACATGCTTTATAATATTTATAGTACTGTGCAAATATTTATTCTTTTAAATGGTGTAACGTCTTTTTAGAAATGAGTTCATCAATGTATTTTTTCTGACCAATTTTTTTTTATTCTCTTGAAAGGATATTACTTTTTTCCCTTTTTTTCTTTAACCATTGCTTAAAGTTCTAGTAAAATCTGTATTATGTTGAACCAGCTGTCTCTTTTCTGTTTCGTACACTCTGAAAGAGGACAGGGTGTGGTTGTTTCAACTGCACACTGGGGGTCATTCAGAGTTGTTCGCTCGTTGCCGATTTTCGCTATATTGCGATTAGTCGCTTACTGCGCATGCGCAAGGTTCGCAGAGCGCATGCGCTTAGTTATTTTACCCAAAAGTTAGGTATTTTACTCATGGCATAACAAGGTTTTTTCATCGTTCTGGTGATCGTACTGTGATTGACAGGAAGTGGGTGTTTCTGGGCGGAAACTTGCCGTTTTCTGGGAGTGTGCGAAAAAAGGATGGCATTTCTGGGAAAAACGCGGTAGTGTCTGAAGAAACGGGGGAGTGTCTGGGCGAACGCTGGGTGTGTTTGTGACGTCAAACCAGGAACGAAACTGACTGAACTGATCGCTATTTGTGAGTAAGTCTGGAGCTACTCAGAAACTGCTAAGAAATTTCTATTCGCAATTCTGCTAATCTTTCATTCGCAATTCTGCTAGACTAGGATACACTCCCAGAGGGCGGCGGCCTAGCATGTGCAATGCTGCTAGAAGCAGCTAGCGAGCGAACAACTCGGAATGAGGGCCACAATACACTTCATGTTAACAAATATTGCAAATTTCTTGGAATGTGGGGACTCACGTTGAAGACAGAAAGTGGTGTCAGATACGCTAACGAAAAAGGTCTGTATTGAACCAATGTAGAGGCTTAGAACTTTCTACACTGATGTAGGACACATTTAAGAGGAATGAAAGACATCTTTATGTGAGTATAGATTTTATTGATTCTTATGCTGAGAAAAGTAATTTAGAGTTAATTTTTTTGTCCTGTAATTCTCAGATGCAGCATTTTGGTATAGCTTATGGAAACAGTGTTTACAGAAAATCAAGAAAATAGGAACAATTGTACAGTAGGAAATAAGAAATTAAGTTTTGTTTTTTAATACACTGGTCACTCATGTTAATACACACTGTGAGGATGATTCAGAGTTAGAAGTATAGAAGATAAGCTAGTAATAAAATATAACCTGCTTCACATGGACAATGATGAGTAAATATAAAGATATATCTTTCTATATAAAATTATATATATAAATTATATATATAATTATATATATATAAATTATATATACAGGTTGAGTATCCCTTATCCAAAATGCTTGGGACCAGAGGTATTTTGGATATCAGATTTTTCCGTATTTTGGAATAATTGCATACCATAATGAGATATCATGGCAATGGGACCTAAATCTAAGCACAGAATACATTTATGTTTTATATGCACCTTATACACACAGCCTGAAGGTAATTTTAGCCAATATTTTTTATAACTTTGTGCATTAAACAAAGTGTGTCTACATTCACACAATTCATTTATGTTTCATATACACCTTATATACACAGTCTGAAGGTAATTTAATACAATATTTTTAATATTTGTGTGTATTAAACAAAATTTGTGTACATTGAGCCATCAGAAAACAAAAGTTTCACTATCTCACTCTCGCTCAAAAAAGTCCGTATTTCAGAATATTCCGTGTTTCGGATATTTGGATATGGGATACTCAACCTGTATAATTTTATATATATATATATATATATATATATATAAAGTGTTGGGAGAACACTCACTAGACTTCTTGTTGATGCAAAATGCCTGATAAGCTTTAATTACTTACAACATGGCTACTAGATATGTCGATGTTTCGGGTCACTCTAGGCCAGGGGTAGGGAACCTTTGGCCCTCCAGCTGTTGTTGAACGACATATACATAGAATTTGTCAGCAGATAAGAACCACTTGGCCCATCTCGTCTGCCCCTTTTTTTTTTTACATTATTTTTATCTCTAACCTTATTTGATCCTTATTTCTTTGTAAGGATATCCTTATGTCTATCCCATGCATGTTTAAATTGCTCTACTGTCTTAGCCTCTACCACCTCTGATGGGAGGCTATTCCACTTGTCCACTACCCTTTCTGTGACATAATTTTTCCGCAAATTTCCCCTGAACCTCCCCCCCTCCAGTCTCAGTGCATGTCCTTGTGTCCTATTGCTTCTCTTCATTTGGAGAATGTTTCCCTCCTGGACTTTGTTAAAACCCTTGATATATTTGAAAGTTTCTATCATGTTCCCCCTTTCCCTTCTCTGCTCCAAACTATACATATTGATATTTCTTAGTCTTTCTGGGTATGTTTTGTGATGTAGGCCATGCACCATTTCAGTTGCCCTCCTTTGTACAGTTTCTAATGTATTAATATCCTTTTGAAGATATGGCCTCCAGAACTGAATACAGTATTCTAGATGAGACCGTACCAATGACCTATACAGTGGCATTATTACTTCTTTCTTTCTGCTGCTGATTCCTCTCCCAATGCAGCCAAGCATCTGACTAGCCTTCCTCATTGCCTTGTTACATTGCTTACCTGCCTTTAAGTCAACTGAAATAGTGACTCCTAGATCCCTTTCCTCCTCAGTAGTTTCCAGTATAGTGCCATTAATACTATATTTAGCTTTAGGATTTTTGAGACCCAAGTGCATGATTTTGCATTTTTTGGCATTAAACTGTAATTGCCAGACTCTTGACCATTCCTCTAGTCTACCTAGATCCTCAATCATTTGTTTTATCCCACCTGGTGTGTCTACCCTGTTGCATACCTTTGTGTCATCAGCAAAAAGGCATGCTTTCCCTTTAATGCCATTTGCAATGTCACCAATAAAGATATTAAAAAGCACTGGTCCAAGTACAGATCCCTGGGGTACTCCACTGGTAACATTTCCCTCCTGTGAATGCACTTCATTTACCACAACTCTCTGTTTTCTATCCTTCAACCAAGATCTTATCCATTCAATAATCCTAATATCCAATCCCAAACTTTCAAGTTTATTTAGCAGTCTGCGATGTGGAACAGTGTCAAAAGCCTTACTAAAGTCTAGATAAGCTATATCCATGGCTCCAACTTTATCCATCACTTTAGTCACACAGTCAAAAAAGTCAATAAGATTTGTTTGACATGATCTCCCCCCAGTGAATCCATGCTGTTTGGGATCCTGCAAATTGCCGGATTTGAGATAATCTACAACTCTTTCTTTTAAGAGTGTTTCCATCAATTTCCCTACTACTGATGTAAGACTCACTGGTCTGTAGTTGTTTGCCTCTTCCTTGCTTTCACTTTTGTGCAATGGGACTACGTTTGCTCTTTTCCAGTTCTCTGGAATTACTCCTGTAGCTAATGACTGGTTGAATAATTCTGTCAATGGTGCTACCAGCACCTCTTTAAGTTCTTTTAGTATCCTTGGATGTATCCCATCTGGCCCCATAGATTTGTCCACTTTCAGCTTTGAGAGTTCTGTTAGGACCTTCTCCTCTGTAAATGTACTTGTTTCATTTTCCTTAATATCCCTGCAACTTAACTGTGGCCCCTTCCCCTCTCTTTCAGTAGTAAATACTGAGCAAAAATAATCATTAAGATGATCTGCTATTAAATTGTCTCCTTCAACAAAACTCCCAATATCCGTCTTTAGTTTTATAATTCCGCCTTTTGTTTTTCTCCTTTCGCTTATATACCTAAAAAAAGTTTTGCCTCCTTTACCCACTGACTGGGCCATTTTCTCCTCAGCTTGTGCCTTTGCACATCTGATTACCTTCTCAGTCTCCTTCTGTCTAACAAGATATATCTCTTTGTCTTCATTATTTTGTGTCTGCTTATATTTCCTAAAAGCCATCTTTTTTGCTTTCACAATATTTGCTACTTCTTTTGCAAACCACACTGGCTTCCTTTTCCTTGTGTTTTTCCTAACAGTTTTGATACAAAGGTCTGTTGCCTTCAATATTGCACATTTTAATGTTTCCCACCTCTCCTGCACTGTTTCCAAGTTCCTCCATTCTGCCAAAGATTCGCTTACACATTTTCCCATCCCTACAAAACCAGCCTTCCTAAAATCCAACACCTTTGTTTTTGTATGGGACGAGTCAGTCTCTGTCTTAATGCTGAACCATACTGCTTGATGATCACTGGATCCCAGGTTTTCACACACTTTTACGTCCGATAATCTGTCTCCATTTGTAAGTATTAAGTCTAATATTGCGTCTTTCTGAGTGGGCTCCCTCACCAATTGGTGGAGGGATGCTCCCTGAAGGGAATTTAAAATGTTCCTACTTCTAGTGGAACTAGCAACAGACACCTCCCAGTTTACATCAGGAAGATTAAAGTCTCCCATGATTATTACCTCTCCTTTTAATGCCATTTTAGTTATGTCCTGCAATAGGTTCTTGTCGAGTTCCTCTTCCTGACTATACTAGCTTGCCCTACTACATTTTTGCTATTTTACCATGCTAAAACTGTTGCAGGACATGCTGGGATTTGTAGTTCAACCACAGATGGAGGGCCAAAGGTTCCCCACCCCTGCTCTAGACCCTTTGTCAAGACCAGACCAACACAGTGAAAAACATGCAAAAAAAAGTCTGGTGGGTGCTCTCCTAGGATTTCTTCTACATAAGGCACCCAGTTCTATTTGGGATGTAGTCACAATCCTGGCGGTCGGGATCCCGGCAGTCGGCATACCGACGCCAGGATACCAGCTGCCAGGATTGGTTACCAAGGTTTTGACTCAAGATGAAAAAGACAAGCATGTTGTGATTTCCCGAGAACTTTTGGAGCGTGTGCAAAGTGAGCCTAATTTTTTCGACAGAGTGATAACAGGTGACGAAACTTGGATCCTGGAGTAAGATCCGGAGACCAAAAGGAAAAGTGCAGACTGGCACACACCATCATCGCCTCGTCCCAAAAAGGGCCGAATGAGCAAACCAAAGACCAAATCCATGCTCATTGTCTTTTTCAACTCGAAGGGTGTGGTCCACAAGGAATTTCTACCTACCGTCCAAACTGTGAACAGTGCATTTTACACAGGAGTGCTCTATCAAAACAACGCGCCAAGTCACACATTTCTGCAAGTGAGGGAGTTTTTGGCCAAGCACAATGTGACAACGCTGTCTTAACCACCCTACAGTCCAGATCTGGCCCCAGCTGACTTTTTTTCCCCCGGATCAAACATGGCCTGAAAGTAGACCATTGTCAGACTGTAGACAACGTGGAAGCGGCCGCGACAAGGGCACTCAAGGACGTTCTGGTTAATGCCTTCCAGGAGGCGTACCAAGCCTGGCAGACAAGCTGGCAATGGTGTATTGATGCTCAAGGGTCATACGTTGAAGATTATTAACCCTATGTATCTGAAAGTTCAATAAAAAAAATTACCCGGATTTAGGCTCATCACTTTCTGGACAGACCCTGTATACTATAAACTACTGCAATTTAGAATAAAATAATTTGACCTTAAGAAAAGCTAGTAACTTTGCATCATGGAAAACCATACTGCACAGCAGGCTGTGATGATTTAAAAAGTACAGTGATATTTAGATATGAGAGGGGTGTGTCCAAATAAAGCAATCCATCATGCAATGCAGTTAGTATTTACTCTGCTTGAAAAAAAAATGTACAGTATGTTCTCCCCTTACATTTACATATGGTTTGTCCGGGTGCAAAGTGGCACCTTTTTATTTGTGCTTTGTTCTTAACAGTGAATCAGCTAGTGTGTTTTATATTAAATAAAAGCAATTCACACAACTGAATAATGTGCAAGAATTATGGCATTTAAAAGTAACATATTTTTGTCAAGTGGAGAAAATATTTTCCTTACAAATATCTGAGAAAAAGATAAAAAGATGGTTTATTGATCTATAGAGTACGATGATCTAAAAGATCAACTGGTTCTTTGGCACAATGCAGGTAGAATGAAAGAAGTGCTTGTGAATACTGACTCTCCCTAGATACATAATCAGTAGAGGAACTGGCAAGTAGTGGGTCCAGGTGGAACAACATGAATCCCCCCCACACACACACACACACACACACACACACACACACACACACAGTACATGACTACTGAGGAGCACACATTTAAATTTTTAAGGTAAAAATTGTAAGCGGATGTGAACAGTTAGATATAAAGTACATTAGTAATATAACATTATTATCAATGTTATGTTATGTATACTGTAATATAATACCTCCAATTCCCATTATAGAACACACAGTGCTAAAAAATTATCCTGCTACATAGAAGTACCACCAATTCTCATTATGCCATACAGTAGTACACTTTATTCACATTGTGTCACATAGTAGTGCCCACAATTCATGTTACGCTACACAGTAATGCCTCTTATTCACATTGCATCACCAAGTAGTGCCGAAAAATAATGTTATACCACATAGTAGAGACTACCATTTAAGTTATGCCACACAGTGGCACCCACAATTCACTATATGCCACAAAGTAGTGCCCACAATTTAGGTTATGTCACACAGTAGTGTGCCTTATTCAGATTATGCAACAGTGGTGCCCCTTAATCACATTAGGCTACACAGTTGTGCCTACAATTCATGTTATGCCACAATAGTGCCCCTTATTAATATTATGTCACATAGTAGTGCCCACAGTACAGATGATGCCACACAGTAGTGCGCACAATTCACATTATGCAACACAGTAGTGCCCTTTACTCACAGTAGTACCCATCATGCATGTTATGCCACACAGTGGTGCCCATTACTTAAGTTATGCCACAAAACGATTCTCACTATTTAGGTTATGCCACTCATGGTGCTCCTTACTCAGCTTATGCCAAATAGTGGTGCCCTTTTTTCATGGTTTGCAACACAGTAGTGTCCATTATTCACATTATGCCACACAGTAGTGTCCCATATACAGTTATGCCATACAGTATTGCCTCCTAGTCACATTATGCCACATATTAGTGCCACAATTCACATTATGCCACACAGTAATAACCACAATTCACATTATGAAAAAAAAGGGTTTTGTTGAGAAGTTTAGTGGCGCTCCTGTTCAAATCTCTGCTGCCTTTCCCCTACACCTTGGATCTATCCCAGATGATCCAAGAGAGTTAAAGAAGAAGTAACAAGAAATGGTGAGGAGAATTGGCGCTGAGAAAATGGTAGGGATCAGTACTTATCATAAATGTCGTGATGATTCAGATATGTAGATGTTTTTCCTGTTCTTCTTTGGTTTTCCTCACCCCAATGTTCATCCAATGGGTTTACCAATATGGAAAAACATAGAAAATGACTGGTGGTTAACCACTGATGTATTAGAATACTCTGGAGATGCTTTTTAGTAGATGGGATCTACTTTCTCCCAAAAATGTGTATAATGGTAAATATACCTGGCTTACATAAATAAATCTATTCACAAGGCTCATCAAGGTTTCTTTTAGGGGTATTGTATCATCTGGGTATCTTTCTAAAACAAATGCATACCTCCACTTACACGGAACAAGAGTAAAAACAAGCTTATCGAGGTATCTTTTACGTCGAGACCTTATTCCTCATATAGTGATCTCAGTTCTGACGGTGTGTATGTTGGAATAGTGGAGTGAATCCCTTATTGTGCATACCTCACTTACACTAATATAGTGTGCTATCCTCTCATCAAGGTATCTTTATATAACATGGATTCGTACCAGTACTCACGGATGATAGCGATGTACTATGCTCATCAAGGTTTCTTTATCTTCCTTCAATTCAGATTGAGGCTCTTATAAGGTGTAACAATTTTTTAATAAAATGTAAACATGAAAAATGAATAAAATAATAAAAATTGGCTGCAGGTGGCAACCACCCGTGATGGGGATTGGTCAGACCAACTTTATCCAGACATAAGGGACCGGTATCCTAACTGACTAAATAGTAAACAAAAAAAAAAAAAGTGGTCGTACCTTTCCCACAGCACGGGTGGGGCAGTGTCCAGTAGGCAATAGTCCTCAGCCAATGCGTTTCGAGTAGGTTACTCTTTGTCAAGGCTGATAGAGGACTGAATCATTGAGGTTTTTATAGTAAATGACCGGAATTTACAATCCATGACGTCATTTCCGGTTCCGGATCTTCCCGAAATGGTATCTTCAAGAAACGGCTCTATAGTCCTTCCCTTTAGAGCCCAGTTCATTGGTGGTATAAGTGGTGTGTGTATGGAGGAGCGGAGAGGCATGTAGATGTGTCCAAAATAGGAATAATCCTCCGTAATCGCCGCGACCGGACGTGACGTGACGCGGCTTCTGGGTAATGTAGTTTGAGCAAACAGGAAGTCTCCGTCTGTGTCACAAATAGCGATAGGCATTCTGGATAACGTAGTCCTATATCCCGGAAGTTGTATTAGGTGATGCTCAAACCAGATGGATTCTGAGGATTGTAGTGAAAACTCCATAGATTTCTCTGGCGATAGTTTCATTAGAAACTACACAGTGAATATATCCATAGATCTTCTGTTAGTTTGAAAGTATACACCAGGGCACTATATAAAAGATAAAATTAAATTAATGATAATGTATTCATACCTAAAAAAAAAAATATTTATATAGTGAAGCTTTATATAAATAATGCTGTGACTTTTGTTCAAAAGTGGAAGAAGTGCATATGATAGATAAAAGCAGAAACTGTGAGAAAGTAAAAATGAAGTAACAAGACTGATAGTCCAATATTTTATAGGAACCATTTTAACTCGAAATCCTGATTGAGTCCCCTTGGATTTAATGTTTTTAAATAAAAAATGGTGCGCATTTCTGTTCTGGACAGTCTGCTTTCCACATTCTTATCCTTCCAGGTTGCTTTAATATGTTTCAAGCCCACAAATTTTATTATATGGTTTGTTGAACAATTATGGTGATTTTTGAAATGATTTGAAAGGTAATGTGTTTGAAGTCCTTTTTTAATATTTCTTAAATGTTCAGAAATACGTATTTTTAGTGGTCTTGTCGTCCTTCCCACGTATGCTAGACCGCAGGAGCATTCCACTAAATACACAACATTCGAAGTGTTACAGGTGATAAAGTCTGTGATTTTTATGGATTTATTGTTGATCTTAAGTTCAGAATATTTGGAATTCGGATCTTTAATATTGCGGCAACCTATACACATGCCGCACCTATGAAAACCTTTGGTCCTGATCAGATTTCTTGATGGTAGTGGGAGAGTGCTCTTAACTAAATGGTCCTTAAGGTTTCTTGACTTGCGATATATAAATGACGGTTTGTTAGGAATTATTTGGTTTAGAACTGGATCACGTTGAAGAAGGTGCCAATTTTTGCGGAATATTTTTTCAAGTTGTTTGTACTGGGCATCATATTTGGTGATGAACGCCCATTTATATTTGTCTTCAAACTTTATTTCCGGTTCCCTTCTCTCCCTGTTGGTTGTAACAAGGTTTCTCTTTCTTTTTTCTCTGTCTCTTCGATTACTTGGTTCAGCATCTCTTCTTTATATCCCTTTTCTAAAAAGTTGTGCTTCATCTGTTCCATTTGGTCTCTACAGACTTCTTTCTTGCTGCAATTACGTTTGACGCGTAAAAATTGGCTTTTTGGTACACCTTTCAGCCAGATGTTATGATGTTGGCTATCCGTTGGTATATAGGTGTTGACGTCTGTCGGTTTATGGAAGATTTTTGTTTGTATATGATTCTCTTCTATATAGATAGTTAGATCCAAAAAGTTAATTTGAGTTTTACTGTGTGATAAGGTGAAGTTGATGTTGAATTCATTTTCATTGATTGACTCAAAAAATTCCATTAGGGAATTCTCGCTGCCTTCCCATAGAAGCAGCACATCATCTATGTATCTTTGCCATTTAATTAGCTGGGATCCACAAGCTACGCTGTTGTAGATGTTTTTTTCTTCCCAATAATTCATAAATAAGTTAGCGTAGCTTGGGGCAAATTTCGTTCCCATTGCTGTACCTGTGCGTTGTATATAAAAGTCGCCATTGAAGAAGAAATAATTATTCTCCAAGATGAATCTTATGGCGTCAATGATGAAATTCTTTTTTTCTACTGAGTAATCTGACTTCTCCAAGGACCATGTTATTGTTTCTAAACCTTTGGTGTGCTGGATGCAGGTGTATAATGATGTGACATCCGCTGAGGCTAAAATGCGGTCTGTTTCCCATTTGAAATCTTTCAATTTATTCAGTGTATCTCCCGTATCCTTTAAGTAAGATTTACTTTTTACTACCAGGGGTTGTAGAAAGGAATCGATGAGTGATGACAGATTGGACGTCAGACTGTTGGTACCCGCAATGATAGGTCTTCCTGGAGGATTAATAGGATCTTTATGAATCTTGGGGAGTATGTATATATTTGGGGTAGTGGAATCTGATACATCGATATAATCATACTCATCCTTGGTTAATCCTCCTTTTTTAAGGTGTTCTTGCATTAATTTCTCGAAATTTTCCTTTATTTTATTACTCGGGTCCCCTTTTAGTTTGCCATAGGTTGTAGTGTCGGCCAGTTGTCTATATACCTCCTTAGTGTAGTTTTCTTTATCGAGAATAGCAACTCCACCTCCTTTATCGCAAGGTTTAATTACTATAGTTTCGTCTTTGGCTAGATCTTCAATCAATTCCTTCTCCTTTTTGGTGAGATTAGATCTGATGCGACCTTTTTTTAGGTGTTCCACTTCATCTAATACTACCTTTGTAAAGGTTTCTATGAAATTGCCCTTAATATGTGATGGATAGAAGGTGGATTTCTTTTTCTTCTTTCTCTTAGGTTCTTCTTCTTGTTCTGTGTTTTCACTCCTTGTTTTTGGCAGAATCTCAGATGTTCCTTCTTTTTCTTTAGTTGCAAAGAACTTTTTTAACGTGACTTTTCGTACAAATTTATGGATATCAACAAATTTGTCAAATTCTCGCATGTTGGGGCATATTTTAGGCCTTTCTTCAGGATTTTTTCTTCTTCTTTTGTTAATATCCTTTTACTTAAATTGTAGATAGGATTCTTTCCTTCCAAGGGTTGTTTGTCAATGGCTATTGATATCCTGGTGGTTTTTTTCTTTTTTCTATCTCTCTTATTCTTTTTCTTTCCTCGTTCGACTCCTCCACGGCACCCTCTTTTTTTATTTTTATTTTTTATTGGGGGTTCTTCTCTATTAGGAATCCTTAGGGGTAACTGTTTGTTAATGGTTTCCTGTTGGTCCGATGTGTACTCGATCGTTCGTCCATTATCCTTTCTTCTAAAAAAGGGGTTCTGGATACATGTGGAATTCTTTCAACTTCTCTCATTCCTTGTGCATGATGTGTGGATCCTCTATGGGTGTTTCTAATCGCTGACTTCCTGAGGGATCTTCTGTGTTCCTTTCTTGAACGAGATCGTCTGGAATGATTCCTTTTCCTGAATATGTATTGTTGTTGGTTTCCTTGTCTATTGTAATATTTTCTTCTGGTTTGTTCATATTCCTGATCTTGATGGTGCCTTGTTGTTATTTCTCTGTGTCTGGATTCTGGGGACCTCGTTCTCCTATATCTAGTGGAATCTGGGTATCTTCCTTCTCTGGATACATAGTGATGATAATTCCTTTTGGGGATATGGTCATGACGTTTTGTTTCTTGGTTCCTCCAATTCCTTTGTTGTTGTTGCTGTCGTGAATCTTGGTATCTGTCTGTTCTTCTTGTTTTCTCTATGTATCTGTTATGTTCTTCATTTCTTCTTCGATGGATCTCTTCTTTCCACTGGGGATTCTGAGTCGGATATTGTGTTTTGAGTGGACTTTTATTTCTAGTTTCTTCATTTGTTTCTTTCTTCCTTTTCTCCTTACTAATCCCAAACTTATAATAGTCGAAATCTCGTTGCAATTTTCCTTGTTTCTTTTTTATCAAAAAATTAGTGTTCTTCTGAATTTTTTCAGTTATTTCTTTTTCTAGAGTGCTAAAAAGGGGGATTTCTTCAAAGGGTTGAATGAGTGTCCTTAAAATTTCGATCCTTTCATTAATTTCTCGGAGTTTCTCTTTTCTTTCTTTTATTGAGTCTCATTAGTGAAAAGGAACAAGTTTCCAGGATTTCATCCCATTCTGACCAGAAACTCTCTGATGCATCCTGGAAAGAAGCTGGTTTGTTAATTTTCAAGCCTTTCGGGATAATTTGATCAGATGTATATTTCTCCAGAGTTGCTACCTCCCACCAGAGTTTGTTTTCCTTTAATAACCATTCGCATAATCTGTGCATGGCGGTTTCAAGGTTATCATCTGTCATCTCTATATTTTCTTCATGGAAATTAGTTCTGAAAGCTTCTTCGGTTCTTTTCTTCCTATCTTCTAAGTGTTTGAACATGGTGCTGCCTTAACTTCTCAAAAATAGGGATATGTATACAAAATGAAAAAAAAGGGTTTTGTTGAGAAGTTTAGTGGCGCTCCTGTTCAAATCTCTGCTGCCTTTCCCCTACACCTTGGATCTATCCCAGATGATCCAAGAGAGTTAAAGAAGAAGTAACAAGAAATGGTGAGGAGAATTGGCGCTGAGAAAATGGTAGGGATCAGTACTTATCATAAATGTCGTGATGATTCAGATATGTAGATGTTTTTCCTGTTCTTCTTTGGTTTTCCTCACCCCAATGTTCATCCAATGGGTTTACCAATATGGAAAAACATAGAAAATGACTGGTGGTTAACCACTGATGTATTAGAATACTCTGGAGATGCTTTTTAGGAGATGGGATCTACTTTCTCCCAAAAATGTGTATAATGGTAAATATACCTGGCTTACATAAATAAATCTATTCACAAGGCTCATCAAGGTTTCTTTTAGGGGTATTGTATCATCTGGGTATCTTTCTAAAACAAATGCATACCTCCACTTACACGGAACAAGAGTAAAAACAAGCTTATCAAGGTATCTTTTACGTCAAGACCTTATTCCTCATATAGTGATCACAATTCTGACGGTGTGTATGTTGGAATAGTGGAGTGAATCCCTTATTGTGCGTACCTCACTTACACTAATATAGTGTGCTATCCTCTCATCAAGGTATCTTTATATAACATGGATTCGTACCAGTACTCACGGATGATAGCGATGTACTATGCTCATCAAGGTTTCTTTATCTTCCTTCAATTCAGATTGAGGCTCTTATAAGGTGTAACAATTTTTTAATAAAATGTAAACATGAAAAATGAATAAAATAATAAAAATTGGCTGCAGGTGGCAACCACCCGTGATGGGGATTGGTCAGACCAACTTTATCCAGACATAAGGGACCGGTATCCTAACTGACTGAATAGTAAACAAACAAAAAAAAGTGGTCATACCATTCCCACAGCACGGGTGGGGCAGTGTCCAGCAGGCAATAGTCCTCAGCCAATGCGTTTCGAGTAGGTTACTCTTTGTCAAGGCTGATAGAGGACTGAATCATTGAGATTTTTATAGTAAATGACCGGAATTTACAATCCATGATGTCATTTCCGGTTCCGGATCTTCCCGAAATGGTATCTACAAGAAATGGCTCTATAGTCCTTCCCTTTAGAGCCCAGTTCATTGGTGGTATAAGTGGTGTGTGTATGGAGGAGTGGAGAGGCATGTAGATGTGTCCAAAATAGGAATAATCCTCCGTAATCGCCGCGACCGGACGTGACGTGATGCGGCTTCTGGGTAACGTAGTTTGAGCAAACACTCATTCAACCCTTTTTAGCACTCTAGAAAAAGAAATTACTGAAAAAATTCAGAAGAACACTGATTTTTTGATAAAAAAGAAACAAGGAAAATTGCAACGAGATTTCGACTATTATAAGTTTGGGATTAGTAAGGAGAAAAGGAAGAAAGAAACAAATGAAGAAACTAGAAATAGAAGTCTACTCAAAACACAATATCCGACTCAGAATCCCCAGTGGAAAGAAGAGATCCATCGAAGAAGAAATGAAGAACATAACAGATACCTAGAGAAAACAAGAAGAACAGACAGATACCAAGATTCACGACAGCAACAACAACAAAGGAATTGGAGGAACCAAGAAACAAAACGTCATGACCATATCCCCAAAAGGAATTATCATCACTATGTATCCAGAGAAGGAAGATACCCAGATTCCACTAGATATAAGAGAACGAGGTCCCCAGAATCCAGACACAGAGAAATAACAACAAGGCACCATCAAGATCAGGAATATGAACAAACCAGAAGAAAATATTACAATAGACAAGGAAACCAACAACAATACATATTCAGGAAAAGGAATCATTCCAGACGATCTCGTTCAAGAAAGGAACACAGAAGATCCCTCAGGAAGTCAGCGATTAGAAACACCCATAGAGGATCCACACATCATGCACAAGGAATGAGAGAAGTTGAAAGAATTCCACATGTATCCAGAACCCCTTTTTTAGAAGAAAGGATAATGGACGAACGATCGAGTACACATCGGACCAACAGGAAACCATTAACAAACAGTTACCCCTAAGGAATCCTAATAGAGAAGAACCCCCAATAAAAAATAAAAATAAAAAAAGAGGGTGCCGTGGAGGAGTCGAATGAGGAAAGAAAAAGAATAAGAGAGATAGAAAAAAGAAAAAAACCACCAGGATATCAATAGCCATTGACAAACAACCCTTGGAAGGAAAGAATCCTATCTACTATTTAAGTAAAAGGATATTAACAAAAGAAGAAGAAAAAATCCTGAAGAAAGGCCTAAAATATGCCCCAACATGCGAGAATTTGACAAATTTGTTGATATCCATAAATTTGTACGAAAAATCACGTTAAAAAAATTCTTTGCAACTAAAGAAAAAGAAGGAACATCTGAGATTCTGCCAAAAACAAGGAGTGAAAACACAGAACAAGAAGAAGAACCTAAGAGAAAGAAGAAAAAGAAATCCACCTTCTATCCATCACATATTAAGGGCAATTTCATAGAAACCTTTACAAAGGTAGTATTAGATGAAGTGGAACACCTAAAAAAAGGTCGCATCAGATCTAATCTCACCAAAAAGGAGAAGGAATTGATTGAAGATCTAGCCAAAGACGAAACTATAGTAATTAAACCTTGCGATAAAGGAGGTGGAGTTGCTATTCTCGATAAAGAAAACTACACTAAGGAGGTATATAGACAACTGGCCGACACTACAACCTATGGCAAACTAAAAGGGGACCCGAGTAATAAAATAAAGGAAAATTTCGAGAAATTGATGCAAGAACACCTTAAAAAAGGAGGATTAACCAAGGATGAGTATGATTATATCGATGTATCAGATTCAACTACCCCAAATATATACATACTCCCCAAGATTCATAAAGATCCTATTAATCCTCCAGGAAGACCTATCATTGCGGGTACCAACAGTCTGACGTCCAATCTGTCATCACTCATCGATTCCTTTCTACAACCCCTGGTAGTAAAAAGTAAATCTTACTTAAAGGATACGGGAGATACACTGAATAAATTGAAAGATTTCAAATGGGAAACAGACCGCATTTTAGCCTCAGCGGATGTCACATCATTATACACCTGCATCCAGCACACCAAAGGTTTAGAAGCAATAACATGGTCCTTGGAGAAGTCAGATTACTCAGTAGAAAAAAAGAATTTCATCATTGACGCCATAAGATTCATCTTGGAGAATAATTATTTCTTCTTCAATGGCGACTTTTATATACAACGCACGGGTACAGCAATGGGAACGAAATTTGCCCCAAGCTACGCTAACTTATTTATGAATTATCGGGAAGAAAAAAAACATCTACAACAGCGTAGCTTGGGGATCCCAGCTAATTAAATGGCAAAGATACATAGATGATGTGCTACTTCTATGGGAAGGCAGCGAGAATTCCCTAATGGAATTTTTTGAGTCAATCAATGAAAATTAATTCAACATCAACTTCACCTTATCACACAGTAAAACTCAAATTAACTTTTTGGATCCAACTATCTATATAGAAGAGAATCATATACAAACAAAAATCTTCCATAAACCGACAGACGTCAACACCTATATACCAACGGATAGCCAACATCATAACATCTGGCTGAAAGGTGTACCAAAAAGCCAATTTTTACGCGTCAAACGTAATTGCAGCAAGAAAGAAGTCTGTAGAGACCAAATGGAACAGATGAAGCACAACTTTTTAGAAAAGGGATATAAAGAAGAGATGCTGAACCAAGTAATCGAAGAGACAGAGAAAAAAGAAAGAGAAACCTTGTTACAACCAACAGGGAGAGAAGGGAACCGGAAATAAAAGTTTGAAGACAAATATAAATGGGCGTTCATCACCAAATATGATGCCCAGTACAAACAACTTGAAAAAATATTCCGCAAAAATTGGCACCTTCTTCAACGTGATCCAGTTCTAAACCAAATAATTCCTAACAAACCGTCATTTATATATCGCAAGTCAAGAAACCTTAAGGACCATTTAGTTAAGAGCACTCTCCCACTACCATCAAGAAATCTGATCAGGACCAAAGGTTTTCATAGGTGCGGCATGTGTATAGGTTGCCGCAATATTAAAGATCCGAATTCCAAATATTCTGAACTTAAGATCAACAATAAATCCATAAAAATCACAGACTTTATCACCTGTAACACTTCGAATGTTGTGTATTTAGTGGAATGCTCCTGCGGTCTAGCATACGTGGGAAGGACGACAAGACCACTAAAAATACGTATTTCTGAACATTTAAGAAATATTAAAAAAGGACTTCAAACACATTACCTTTCAAATCATTTCAAAAATCACCATAATTGTTCAACAAACCATATAATAAAATTTGTGGGCTTGAAACATATTAAAGCAACCTGGAAGGATAAGAATGTGGAAAGCAGACTGGCCAGAACAGAAATGCGCACCATTTTTGATTTAAAAACATTAAATCCAAGGGGACTCAATCAGGATTTCGAGTTAAAATGGTTCCTATAAAATATTGGACTATCAGTCTTGTTACTTCATTTTTACTTTCTCACAGTTTCTGCTTTTATCTATCATATGCACTTCTTCCACTTTTGAACAAAAGTCACAGCATTATTTATATAAAGCTTCACTATATAAATATTTTTTTTAGGTATGAATACATTATCATTAATTTAATTTTATCTTTTATATAGTGCCCTGGTGTATACTTTCAAACTAACAGAAGATCTATGGATATATTCACTGTGTAGTTTCTAATGAAACTATCGCCAGAGAAATCTATGGAGTTTTCACTACAATCCCCAGAATCCATCTGGTTTGAGCATCACCTAATACAACTTCCGGGATATAGGACTACGTTATCCAGAATGCCTATCGCTATTTGTGACACAGACGGAGACTTCCTGTTTGCTCAAACTACATTACCCAGAAGCCGCGTCACGTCACTTCCGGTCGCGGCGATTATGGAGGATTATTCCTATTTTGGACACATCTACATGCCTCTCCGCTCCTCCATACACACACCACTTATACCACCAATGAACTGGGCTCTAAAGGGAAGGACTATAGAGCCGTTTCTTGAAGATACCATTTCAGGAAGATCCGGAACCGGAAATGACATCATGGATTGTAAATTCCGGTCATTTACTATAAAAACCTCAATGATTCAGTCCTCTATCAGCCTTGACAAAGAGTAACCTACTCGAAACGCGTTGGCTGAGGACTATTGCCTGCTGGACACTGCCCCACCCGTGCTGTGGGAAAGGTACGACCACTTTTTTTGTTTGTTTACTATTCAGTCAGTTAGGATACCGGTCCCTTATGTCTGGATAAAGTTGGTCTGACCAATCCCCATCACGGGTGGTTGCCACCTGCAGCCAATTTTTATTATTTTATTCATTTTTCATGTTTACATTTTATTAAAAAATTGTTACACCTTATAAGAGCCTCAATCTGAATTGAAGGAAGATAAAGAAACCTTGATGAGCATAGTACATCGCTATCATCCGTGAGTACTGGTACGAATCCATGTTATATAAAGATACCTTGATGAGAGGATAGCACACTATATTAGTGTAAGTGAGGAACGCACAATAAGGGATTCACTCCACTATTCCAACATACACACCGTCAGAATTGTGATCACTATATGAGGAATAAGGTCTTGACGTAAAAGATGCCTTGATAAGCTTGTTTTTACTCTTGTTCCGTGTAAGTGGAGGTATGCATTTGTTTTAGAAAGATACCCAGATGATACAATACCCCTAAAAGAAACCTTGATGAGCCTTGTGAATAGATTTATTTATGTAAGCCAGGTATATTTACCATTATACACATTTTTGGGAGAAAGTAGATCCCATCTACTAAAAAGCATCTCCAGAGTATTCTAATACATCAGTGGTTAACCACCAGTCATTTTCTATGTTTTTCCATATTGGTAAACCCATTGGATGAACATTGGGGTGAGGAAAACCAAAGAAGAACAGGAAAAACATCTACATATCTGAATCATCACGACATTTATGATAAGTACTGATCCCTACCATTTTCTCAGCGCCAATTCTCCTCACCATTTCTTGTTACAATTCACATTATGCTACACACAGTAGTGCTCCTTATTCATATTATGCCTCAGCAATGCCCCTTATTCACATTTTGCCACACAGTAGTGCCCATTATTTATGTTGTGCCACAAAGTAGTGCAGCTTGTTCACATTATACCACACTGTAGTGCCCCTTATTCAAAATATGATAGCATTGTCTTTTTTTTCAAATTGTGCCCCACATTGGTGCCCACAATTCACGCTATGCCATACAGTAGTGCCCCTTATTTACATTATGCCATGAGTGCCCCTTATTCTTGTTATGAGACACAGTAGTGCCCCTTGCTGACAAAATGCCACAGTAGTGTCCATCATTCACTATATTCCACAGTATTGCCCTTATTTACCTATTCATCTTTTTTACCATGGCTGCTGATGTCCATCAGCTCTGAGCCCTTTCATGTCATGCACATAAGCCAGGAAGAGCAGTGGGTGCACAGGGAAGCATCCCTGACGGCTGGCTGGCAGGGGCACGAAGTACAGCAACTCTCCTCCCTGGTTTTACAGGTAGACATCATATCCATGGCATTAGCAGCAGGGACAAGGCAGATAGAAAACAGTTATGAGATGAGGGGACTGCCACCTCCTCCTTCTTTGTAGCCAGTGCCTGTGTAATGGTGGCCATTGGCATATTATAATGAGTCAGACGAATACATGAATAGTAACCTGGATAGCCTGTTTGCAATGCAGTCCGCAGTGGTCCACTTTATTGCTACAGGCTCCAGTGCACTGCACTGGCTGCACTGCCACTAGTTACTTACTATCTATTGATTAAATGTTTTCACACTGGAAATCCTGCAACAAGTGTTGTTGACAAAAGCACATTTTGTTTGCAATAACCCAATCTTGGCAATAAAGGAACTGGCCAATTTGGGCTGATTGGTTTTGAATTTGAAAAAATACACTCATATCGGAACACCAAATATGATGCCAAATTGACTCACTCAGGCTAGGCATCTCTCACTGCGTGGTGTATTGAGTCCAGATATATGAGGACACAAATAAACATATATATATATATATATATATATATTTATTATTATTATTATTATTTTTGTTTCTTAATATCAACAATCAATTGACAGCATGAGGTCACCAGTTAACCAGTCCCCAAAATTTCTGATGGCAGCCCTGCATTTTGGTAAGAACACACACAAATTATAATGTACATGCAGTACTGTTGAAGACCAATTCACAATTTGCATATACTGTCCATTATTGCTCGCAATTGCAGCCTTCATAGTTTTCTATGGGGTCTGCTATTTTGTGAAATGTATCAACTCTAGAATGTGAATTAGATCAGGAGGAAGGAGGGGCATGGGTGTAGCTTATCTAAACTTTAGTAAGGCATTTGACACATTCCCACATCACAGACTGCTAAATAAACTCAAAACGTGTGGGATATGAAATGTAAGATGGCTGATAAATGGATAACAACTTGGTTGCAGGATAGGAAGCAGAGTCGCAGCAAATTAAATGCATTTACAGGAGGGAAAGGTAACCAGTGGTGTACCCAGAGGATCTGCACTTTTTAATACTGTATCTTTGTTGGTGACATTACAAATGGTATAGAAGGGAAAGTACAGGTATGCCTTTTTGCGGATAACACAGACACACCAGGATGGGTTAAACAAATTATTGAGAATCTAGGTAGACTAGATGAATGGGTAAGAATGCAGAAACTACAGTTTAATGTAAAACAAATCATGCACTTGGGTCTTAAAAAACCTAAAGGCTAAAGATAGTATCAAGGGTACTATAATGGAAACTACTGAGGCGAAAAGTGATTCAAGAGTCCCTATTTCAGATGAATTGATGGTAGGTAAGCAATGAGAGGTATCAGTAGCATGAAGCAAGAAGTAATAATGTAACAGTATAGGTCATCAGTACGGCCCCATGAAGAGTACTATAGGGCTGATTCATAGATGGACAAAGTTGTCCGTCTGCGCGCAGCAGGCAAGTCCATCTGGCCACAGTGCGCATGTGCGACCCTTCTCCTTGCGGCCATACCTTTCCAGGATGCGGCCGCAAAATGATTGAAAGAGGCGTGCGTTCAGGGGGGGGGGGGGTGGCAATGCGGCATTTTGCGTGCCAAATGGGGGTGGGCCGGGGTTCAACCTTAATTTGATGCATACACAATTACATTACAGTGTTTTTCATAATGACAATGAAGCATAGCATTTTGTATGCAGATAAATCGCAGTAACAAACAGAATATTGGTATGCTGCTTATCAATTTAATCAGCAGATTAAATTACTTTGCAACTAAGACTCTTTTTGTGCAAAAAAGACATTCGGTGCTATCAAGTTAAACGGCGCTCACGCATTGTGTAACGAGACTTCTAGCATACGGAGCAAAGATGTAAGAGGACACATCTGTGTAGTGTATCAAGGGCTTTAACAAGGTACAGATGGGAAACATTTTTCAAAGGAAGATAAGTTTCAAAACACAAGACATGCACTGAAACTGGAAATAGGTAGAGTCAAAGGAAATTTTAGGAAAATTTCTTTACAGTAAGGGAAGAGGAATAGCCTACCAACATGGTGGTAGAGGCTGACACAACAGTAATTTAAACTTGCTTGTCATACACTAGGAAAATCTTCACAAAGAGCTAAGGAACAAATAAGGTTCAAGTTACCAGAATCCCTCTTCACACTGCCCACAGCATTGGGTACAGTATACCACATCTTACTTTTTGTGACAGTGATGTGTTGTGTACCCAGCAGCTTATCAAACACAGTTACAATGGCATACACCAATGCAGTTTTCAGCATGACCAGCGCAGACATTCCACACTCTTTTAGTCTTGCCAGGGTAGACTGTTCAGGCACCTCCTCCTCCTCTATATCTCTCCCAGCAGCGCTGCAAGTGTGCGGGTATGGGTGGGTATGGCGTACCCTTAAGAATTTAGCCATGGGTACGCTGTACCCATGCTGCCGGGCCGCCACTCCCTCCCTTCCCTGCTGCTGATCCTCACCGGGGGCATCTCTGTATCTGGCACTGGGGGCATATCTGGCACTGGCGGGCATTTCTGTATCTGGCACTGGGGGCATATCTGGCACTGCGGGGACATATGTATCTGGCACTGGGGGCATATTTGGCACTGGGGACATCTCTGTATCTGGCACTGGGGGCATATCTTGCACTGTGGGGGTATTTTTGTATCTGGCACTGGGGGGGCAATGTATATTTGACACAGTGTGGGCATTTGTGTATCTGGCACTGCGAGGCAATGTATATCTGGCACTCTGGGGGCATTTGTGTATCTGGCACTGTGGGGCAATGTGTATCTGGCACTGTGAGGTAATGTATATCTGGCACTCTGGGGGCATTTGTGTATCTGGCACTGTGGGGGCATTTGTGTATCTGGCACTGTGGGGCAATGTGTATCTGGCACTGTGGGGCAATGTGTATCTGGCACTGTGGGGCAATGTGTATCTGGCACTGTGGGGCAATGTGTATCTGGCACTGTGGGGCAATGTGTATCTGGCACTGTGGGGCAATGTGTATCTGGCACTGTGGGGCAATGTGTATCTGGCACTGTGGGGCAATGTGTATCTGGCACTGTGGGGCAATGTGTATCTGGCACTGTGGGGCAGTGTGTATCTGGCACTGTGGGGCAACGTGTATCTGGCACTGTGGGGCAACGTGTATCTGGCACTGTGGGGCAACGTGTATCTGGCACTGTGGGGCAACGTGTATCTGGCACTGTGGGGCAACGTGTATCTGGCACTGTGGGGCAATGTGTATCTGGCACTCTGGGGGCATTTGTGTATCTGGCACTGTGAGGTAATGTATATCTGGCACTCTGGGGGCATTTGTGTATCTGGCACTCTGGGGCATTTGTGTATCTGGCACTGTGGGGCAATGTGTATCTGGCACTGTGGGGCAATGTGTATCTGGCACTGTGGGGCGATGTGTATCTGGCACTGTGGGGCGATGTGTATCTGGCACTGTGGGGCAATGTGTATCTGGCACTGTGGGGCAATGTGTATCTGGCACTGTGGGGCAACGTGTATCTGGCACTGTGGGGCAACGTGTATCTGGCACTGTGGGGCAACGTGTATCTGGCACTGTGGGGCAACGTGTATCTGGCACTGTGGGGCAACATGTATCTGGCACTGTGGGGCAACGTGCATCTCTCATTATGGGGGTCATATGTGTATCACGCCCCCATATGTGTATCACACCCCCATTTTCATTGGCCACACCCCATGTGGCATTTGGCCACACCAATATTTTGGCGCGCGCGCACACAGTACCTGTAAGACATTTTTTCTACTTGCACCACTGCTCTCCCACTAATTCACTTTTCTCAATGGGATTGTATCCCGGACAGTTAATAATCTTAAACTCACCACAAAACAGCTAACAAACCACACTTTAGAATAAAATGTTGAATTATCATCAATTTTTATTCCTTTAGAAGAATAAAAACCACAGAAGTATTAAGTGCCAATTATATGTGTAAGCTTGTATTATTTACATAAATAGTAAAAAAAACTGGACATTTATTTAAAAAAAATGGTGTAAGAGACCACCATAAATTCATAACAAGCCCTAGGCCTCTAAGACTAATAGTAAAAATTGGGAGATAAATGCCATGGGATTCCTCCTCCTTTTCACTAACATTAGGCTGAACCAGGCCAGGGCTGATGACAGTATAGCAGGTAGCCATGCATGGTGGGGTCACCTGTCATAATATCAACTAGCTCTAGCCTAGTCAGCCCAGGGTTGGAATCTCTGTGGAAGTGGGTATTACCCCTTCACCCCCCGATCCCACCCCCCACCACCACCTAAATGGGGTCCAACTTTTAAGGACAACCAGAACAGCAGTTCCTTTTATCTTATCAATCATGGTGGCCCGATTCTTTTCTATGTAGAGTGTCCTTGAAAGATCTCACAGTCTCAAAGGGATCTCCAAAGAAAAAAGTCACATCATTCTTTATGGGTATTTTTTTTTTGCCAAGTCTTTAGGATATCTACATAAGCCTAAGTGGACATATCTATTTGAATTGTGTGAGTAGTAAATGGGTAAATCAGGGCAAGGAGGGGAAATTAATAAAGGACTTTATCATTCAGAGTGTGTGTGTGTGTGTGTGTGTGTGTGTGTGTGTGTGTGTGTGTGTGTGTGTGTGTGTGTACTGTGTTTAAGGTTGTTTGTTTTTTTAACAGGTGGAGCCAAGGTGCCAGTGGGCTCTTAATGCCCAGGCATGCTGGCATTTGTAGCAGGGCCATAAATACCTATGGGCCAGCGGTGACTGTTCCAGAAACTGTGCCAGAAACTGTGGGGACATGATTACCGCTGCTAGCTGAGTGCTGGCAGCTGTGACTGGTGAGGTACACTCGACCCCTTCTCCCGCAATTGCAGTGACCACCAGCACTGCAGCTGCCTGCCCCCCTTGGCTCCCCATATCCGGCCGCAGCTCCTCCTATCACAGTCAGTGGCCACCTGAAGCCCCGCCCACTTACTTGCTCATGACCACCCCCCCAATGTCTGTCTGCAGTATGTAGTTTACAGCAGCAGGTAGTGAGAGAATGCTTCCCATGCGCTCTGATGATCACCTGCTCCCACCGCGCCACCCATCTTGCAGTGTGTGGAGAGGGACTTCCGGGGGACAGAACAGAAGCCGGAGCTAAATAGATAAGTAAGCAGGGCAATACACATTCTCACTCTCTCTCTTTGCATACACATACACTCTTTCCACACATATGCACACACACTCTCTCTCCCCTCTGACCAGCTAGTGTAATGTGTATAAGGGGCTCTTCTATGATGTAACATGTATAAGGTGATGGACGGATGCTGCTCTGCTGTGTAATGTGATTGACGTATGCTGCTGTGCTGTGTAATGTACCTTATGGACGCTGCTGCACTGTGTAATATGATTGATGGATGCTGCTATGCTGTGTAATGTGACTGACGGATACTGCTGCGCTGTGTAATGTTACTGATGGACACTGTTCTGCTATGTAATGTGACTGACGGATGCTGCTATACTGTGTAATGTGACTGACAGATGCTGCTGTGCTGTGTAATGTGACTGACAGACACTGCTGTGCTGTGTAATGTGCCTGACAGACGCTGCTGCACTGTGTAATATGATTGACGGACACTGAATGATCAGAACCCCTGACAATGAGCAGTTGGAGTACCGCAATGCTCAGTCTTGGGTCCTTTACTGTTCTCATTGTATACCTCATCTCTTGGTAAACTAATCAGCTCCATCGGATTTCAGTATCATTTGTACGCTGATGATACTCAAATCTACCTATCCTCCCCAGATTTATCACCATCTGTATTGTCTCCTGTCACTGAATGCCTGTCGGCCATTTCATCTTGGGTGTCATCTCGCCACCTCAAACTCAACATTTCCAAAACAGAATTAATTATTTTCCCACCAGCCAAGAGTACTTACCAACCTGATATCTCCATAACTATTGACAATGCGACTATCCACCCTACCCCACAAGCTCGCTGCCTAGGTGTCACCCTTGACTCTGAACTCTCCTTTGTTCCACACATTCAATCTGTCTCTAAATCATGTTACATGCACCTAAAAAACATATCCAAAATACGCCCTTATCTTACACAAGACACTGCAAAAACTAATCCATGCACTCATCATCTCCCGCATTGATTACTGTAATAGTCTCCTTACTGGTCTTCCCAAACATAGGCTCTCACCACCACAATCCATTTTAAATGCAGCTGCGAGGCTAATCTTCCTTGCTAGACGTTCTTTGTTCTGCTGATCCGCTCTGTCAGTCCCTCCATTGGTTACCAGTATTCTACCGTGTTAGATATAAAATACTTTACTTACATACCAGGCTATTAACCAGACTGCACCATCATACATCTCCTCACTCATCCCAAAATATCTCCCTACCAGACCTCTCCGCTCTGCACAAGATCTGCGTCTCTCATCCACATGTATTACTCATTCCCACTCAAAATTACTGGACTTTATCCGGGCTTCACCCACTCTGTGGAATGTCCTCCCACATACAATAAGACTCTTCTCTAGTCTCAAAACCTTTAAGCATTCCCTGAAAACTCATCTCTTCAGACAAGCCTACCAAATTCCAGACCCACCCACATAAACTTCAATGCTTCCCTATCCATTTACATCCTCTCTGTACAGTCCACATAACCTCACATATTTTGTCTTCCAACATTACTGGGTGATCATATCATACAAACCATTAAGAACCTAGCAATCTGGTGGCCATTATGCAACAGGTAGTATCTATCCTTGTGTATCAATGCCTATTTCCCTATAGATTATAAGCTTGCGAGCAGTGCCTTGCTACCTCTATGTCTGTCTGTCTTTGCCCAGTTTTGTTCTATAACTGTTGTTCTAATTGTAAAGCGCAACGGAATATGATGCGCTATATAAGAAACTGCTAATAAATAAATAAAATAAATGAGCAGAAACTCTAACAAATAGCAGGTACTGGGTTTATATGTGTGGGCATAATAGGGTGACAAGGGCATTACTGTTTGGGGCATAACTGTGGGGGCGTAATATGGTGTTAGGGACATTACTGTGGGGACTTAATATGGTGCAAGGGGCATAATTTGGTGTTGCTCCATATGTGCATTAGATTTTTAAAAAATATATATTTAATTTTATATATATTTTTATTTATTTATTTATTATTATTTTTCTTTTTTTTTGGGGGGGGGGGGATGCCAATTTTGTCAGTCCTGAGCACTGCTCACAGCTATAGTGTCATCCTAGCTGGTTCATACTACTGCTGGTTAGGGAAGAATAGAAGGAACCCCGTGCCATTTTTTACCAAAATTATCTAATGTCATAAACAAGTCTAGGCATGTTGTTGATGAATAAGGTGTATCTGGTCAATTGTTCTTTTGATGTAATCTAGCACCCGTCATTCAGGTATAAAGTCATCTTTATCATGGTGAATTAAATGAGAAAGCAAGAGGGACAATCTTTTAGCAAGGACCTTTGCAAACATTTTTTAAGTTGAGATTCATGAGATGAATGGACCTCTATTTTTAATGTGGGTCTTTGCTCTGCTTGGGCATGGGGATATATTATTGGCCAATGAAGATGCATTGTCAAAACAAACACCTCCATATTTTATTTCTATTAAAAGCAATAAAAGCAGACTAGAATTAAAAAATATATATTTTATAGCATTGAAAAGTCAATCCTAAGGGCCAGGAGCTGAGGGTGATTTTAAAGAAAGGTTTCTTTAAGTGATATCAGCATTCAAAAATATGTGTGTTCAACTTTGAGCTTAGAAAGTAAGTTGGGAGAAAGATAAGAATCATCATCCATTTATGACAAACTGGATAGAGGAGGAGAGCAAGGCAATTTACAGAAAATGTAATAGTAGTCCCTGAACTCTTTAACAGAAACAGATCATTGGTAGACTATCATAAAGTTTTTTTTCTCCTTGATCTAACCAAATGCCTCTTTCTGCTGAACTCTTTTTGCTGGACATTGTTTGCTAACATAAAATTTGCCTTGTCATGTTTATCATAAAAATGCTGATTAGACTTATTCAGAATGTTGGCAGCTTTACTAGAGAGTATAGTGATTATTTGGCCTCTAAGGGCATTGGTCTGATTAAGAATTTGATTTGATGGAGAACTGTGATCCTGCATCAGAAAGTACACAATTTGAGCTTCCAGGGATGCAATCTCTTGAGCAGCTAATTTCTTCAAGCCAGAATCTTTGCTAATCAATCTACCCAATAGTTGCTTGCTTTATTAGTGTCCCAGATATAGTAACTCATCACATCATCAGAGGTATTGATCTCAAATAATTCAATCAGTGCTCCCTTAATTTCATGGAATTTAGTCTGATTAAGTAGTTGACAATCACTGAGGTGCCATTGGCAACTACAAGGCAAATATTTAAAAGTCAAGCAAGATATATACTTTGGATTTATTAGCCCATGACAAAGGGATAGTATTGGCAGCAATGACTTAGAATATTAGAGATTGGAGAGTCAAAAGTATGTCAAAGTGAGAGTAGAAATAGTAAAGAGTCTAGTAATGAGTTCAATCTTTGGTAGTAGAATGCTTGAGACACCCTGTATTAGAGTAAATTATGTAAGATAATTTAGGAAGATCTGGGAGTCATGTGACAAGTGCTGATTGTTTTATTTAGTGAAAGTAAGAGGTTTATGTAACAGTCAATCTAGCACATTAGAAGTAGCTCCTACAAGCTCTAATGCAAAACAGCCACAATTCCATATGGCTTCATCTAGATTTAATACCATATGCTAATATGGCTATCCACATGGGCTTCAGGTGTGTAGCCGCAACACCCACTGTTTTTCCATCTGCAGTTTCAACCATCATATTAGTATGAACACTTACACCAACCCCATCCTCGGTGTAAGAGATCTAACTGACACAGGTTTTCTTTACCAAACACATTTTCTTAAATAGTGCAGATATTGGTCTACAAACCCATGACACACTCACGTGGTTCTCTTGCATGCATGCGCAAGGCAGACACCCATAAATGCTCATTACACAAAACTAGAGCAACAGACACGGTCATAGCCTCTATCTAGGTGCATAAGCATGATCTGGAACATGCAGTTTAAAAAAAAATCGCTAGTTGTGTCCACTTTTTGACTTGTGTACAACTCAAAATAAAGTCCATAAAAGAGGTAGCCTTGCATGACTGTACTTAAAAAAACATTTGTATATTCTAAGCTTTAGCCCTAATTGGGGATGTAAAGTGAAAATAAAACAACCATCTCTGAACAAATAGTACTGAAAACAATCAAAGGACATTCATCAGGATCAACACAAGACTAACACAGTTAAAAGAAGTTAAAAGAAGTTGGTTGCAAATCAAATCCTGAACTCCTTTGTTCGGTTCTCTTGGAAGAAGCACATGTGGAGGAAAGCTGCTTGCTTATGTATATGTATATCCCAATCCACATTAATTGGGTCTATCTTATGTACTATTGATTAAAACCCCTGATGAAGTTCTTTGGACAAAACACATAGGTCTGCCAATCAAAGCCCACATTCACAAAGAGAAAAAAAGCTTCCAGCTGCGGAATTATATCCTCTGAGAAACTTACATTGTTAAACATTGGAATTGTCTGTATATTTTAATGTGGATTCACTTTTATAAGTTCAATGTTTTAATTGTGAATAAATGTTTGTTAAACTTTTAAATATATAATTGGAAGCCCAGTATAGGGCAAAATGATTCTATGTGGTAGAGTCTAAGCTGACCGCACATGTGCAGGACCCCTGGAAGACGCCACAGCACATCGCAAGAATGGGCTCCTTTCAGAGCCCATTCCTGCTGTCAGTCATGTCTCAGACACTGACATGTCTCATGTCAGTGACTGCGAGGCTGTACCTTAGTGCCAGAGGATGGAGTCCACTTCTGACTCCTGTTCTTCTCCCCATCTATGTAATTGTGGCTAGCTGGATGGGCGGCTGGTGGGCAGCCGGGAAGGAAGGCAGATCGCTCTTGTGCAGTGTATCTACACTGTACAGTCTCAGCATTGCAGCTGGTTGAGACACGGTGGCCGGCAAGCTTCCCGACGTGATGCGTTACCCTCTCATGCAGGTCCCATCAACACACTCACACACTGCTGTCATTTATGCCCATCTGGAGGTGATAATCCTGCTGGGCTTAGGGACGATCTGCTGCTCAGTGGCACAGAAACAGCATGGAAGGGCCAACACAGCACCAGACCATACGACAGTGTAACAGAGGGAGAGATGGATGGTGAGGCGCAACTATTTTATTTTTTACTTAATTGGCAGCTGTGGCGGACAATGTAAAATGTAGTAAGCCGTCTGGGCCCTGTTTTTTGTGCCCCTGTCCCTCTGGGCCCCTCTGAACTGTGGGGCCCATTATACTTGTCCCCATTGCCCCCCCTGTTGCCAGGCCAGATGGCAGGTGTTAGTATAATTAGTGAAATTGTTGAGTACATTTTATATAAGTGATGCACACTGTGCATTGAAGAAAATTATTAATCAATAGTCTTCAAAATGTTCAATATACTGCTAGAACAGCATTCAGGAAGACATTTGCATAAATAAAGAGCATATAATGAAAAATGCAATATATTTAAAAATCATGTTTACCGTATAAAAATTTGATTGCAGTAGTTTATGTCCAGGTTTTTTTTTTTTTATGCTAATGTGTGAACACTTTCAATTCTTTGTTGGAAATCTGTGTGAGAAAAAAATAATAATGAAAGGCTTCGGGTTCATGCAAGCATAAAGTAAGGTGCAGTATATAAAACAGGTACAGTATCTGTTTAATGCTGCATCTACAGTCTATTTGAAGAATATCTGCTACACCAGTGGCTCTCAAGCTCGATTCTCAGGACCCCACACAGTTCACGTTTTATAAGTCACCAAGCAGATGCACAGGTGTATTCATTACTCACTGACACGTTTTAAAACATCCAAATTATATCACTTGTGATATTGCGAAGAGACCTGGAAAACATGAACTGGAGTCCTGAGGGCCAAGTTTGAGAACCTGTGTGCTACACCATTCTGAAACCTTCACAATATTATTGAACCTATTACACTATTGCAATTTTGCTGGGGGGTTTTACATACTTGCCTACCTGACCCTCTCCATGAGGGAGAAAATGCTCTGTTCCTGGATTTTCCGGGTAATGTATGATTGCCATCACCTGTGGTGAGCTAGTTAATTGATAAGAAAGGTGTTTCACCACAGGCGATGGCAATCATACATTACCCAGAAAGTCCAGGAACAGAGCATTTTCTCCCTCATGGAGAGGGTCAGGTAGGCAAGTATGGTTTTTTATGTGTATTACGGAGGAAAATTGGAAGATTTAAACACTACTTAATTGTATATTCTGAAATTTTATTAGACAATGAATTAAACTTTTATAGAATATTGAATTCTCATCATCCCCAGTTTCTGCAGTTGTTTTTTCTTGCAATTGTTTAAGCTGCTTCCTTGAGTCTCCTTATAGCTTTAATATCTGAAGTCTCATATTCTTCTGTACTGTAGCTTTTTTTGAGCATTCAGCATCTACTGTATGTGGAAGGTTCAGTAGATACTTTTGTTGGTGTAACAGGTAGAGATGTGCACCGGACATTTTTCGGGTTTTGTGTTTAGGTTTCGGATTCGGTTCCACGGTCGTGTTTTGGATTCGGACGCATTTAGGCAAAACCTTCCTTAAGATTTTTTATTGGATTCGGGTGCGTTTTGGATTCGGGTGTTTTTTTTTTAAAAAACACAAAAAACAGCTTAAATCATAGAATTTGGGGGTCATTTTGATCCTATAGTATTATTAACCTCAATAACCATAATTTCCACTTATTTCCAGTCTATTCTGAACACCTCACAATATAATTTTTAGTCCTAAAATTTGCACCAAGGTCGCTGGATGACTAAGCTAAGCGACCCAAGTGGGCGGCACAAACACCTGGCCCATCTAGGAGTGGCACTGCAGTGTCAGACAGGATGGCACTTAAAAAAATAGTCCCCAAACAGCACATGATGCAAAGAAAAAAAAAAGAGGTGCACCAAGGTCGCTGGATGGCGGTCGCTGGATGACTAAGCTAAGCGACACAAACACCTCAATAACACAGGAATTATTCATTCTAATCAATGGTATTATTTATTGGTCCAAATCACTGGAAGAAAATGACAAAATCACTGGAATTAAAAGCCAGTATCACAGGAATTATTCATTCTAATCAATGGTATTATTTATTGGTCCAAATCACTGGAAGAAAATGACAAAATCACTGGAATTAAATGGCAGTAATGTCGGGAATTACATCAAATGGCAGTACCACTGGACATATACGGAAGTGTCAGACATGATGGCACTTTAAAAAAAAAACTTTTTTTTATATATGACAGGGACAAACCCACTGTCCTAACAATTGGCAGGGCTGATTAAACAAACAGCCAGGGGGGAAACTCCTGAATTCAGTTTCTAACACTGGGTAATAATTTTTATTACCCGGGATATAATAATCATCACTAAGGCTCCCCTGTAGTGATGTAGATGAGAAACCCCCCCCCCCACACAGTGGACCCCCACATGGGAGTCCTTCCGCGTCACGCTGAGGACGCTAAGGGAGTAGAATCCAACCTCTGAACCCGTGCACCTGTAGAGGGTGCAGACTTTCTGCTCTTTCTATGGCCTAGCCTTGTGCAGAAGTAGGCCCTCCCGAATTTTCTCGATCTGGTAGCCCAAGGGGACTGCATCAGAGAAGCAGAGTTATGTCTTCTCACAGGTGGTGCTGTGGAAGGATTTGTATTCAGAGTGTACCCAAGCAGTGTCTCACCTGCGAAGGGGAGGTACCTCTTGGATTCGGCGTCTGCGTTCCATTGGCGGATCCAGAGACCTCAGCGAGCCGCTACTGCCATGGAGGATGCTCTAGAATTCATCAGCCCAATGTCCCTCATGGCTTTCACTATGAATTTAGCCGAATCCTTTATGTGACCTAGAATCAAGACAACATCATCCCTATGGATTGTATCAAGGTCTTCTATTAAATTGTCTGACCATTTTAACATAGCCCTAGCTACCCAAGTGCATGCATTAGTGGGCCTAAGGGAGGCTCCAGTAGCCGTGTAGATGGATTTTACAGTTGCCTCTATCTTGCGGTCAGTCGGCTCCATTAACGAGGCCGAGCCTGGTACAGGTAATGTAATTACCCCTGATGGCCTGGACACCGAAATGTCCATTATGGGAGGAATCTCCCATCTCCTTCTATCCTCCTCAGGAAAGGGTTATGTCTTAAGTACTTTATTGTGGATGTGAAAAACCTCTTCTGGGTTTAACCAGGATCTTTCTAATAGGGTATTCAACTCTTCCGAAACCAACCGGGAATGTCACTAATGATTTTGCAGTTAGCATACAGGAATTTTCCTCTATTTGTATAGGTATTTCTAACACATCCCTAATGACATTGATACATTGCTGAATTTTATATTCCAATCTATCATAGTGCCCGCCTCTAAGTTCTGTGTCAATCCCTGTGTCGACATCAATGTCAGCGTTGGCCTGTAAAACCTGAGGGGGTCCTAGATGAAATGGACTGATCCATATCTAAAGTATTCTTCGTAGCTTTTTTCCAGCAACTTAATAGAGTATGCCCTAATGAACTCTGAGTAATCTTATTTCCTAGGCTATCCAGCCATTCTGTCTCCATCCTAATGGGATGCAACCACTGAAGGCAATCCTGAGTACCTGGTACAGACTCCTCTGATGAAGACACCTCCACAACCTCCAAAACATTTTTTTTCTGACATGACACTGACCAGTGATACTGAGCACTGTTCAGGATACTAGAAGTGACACGGAGCAGCAAGATACAGCAATGGGCTACTGTACTGTACTACTATATACTGGTCCCCACAATGCAGCACTGACACTGTGCACAGATATTGAGCGAGCACTGATGAAAATACTGGAACTGACATGGAGCAGCAAGGTACAGCAATGGGCTACTGTACTGTAGTACTATAAACTGGTGGTCACCACAATGCAGCACTGAAACTGAGCACAGATATTGAGCTTTTCAGGTAGAGAATGTAGCCACGTCCTCTCTGCTCAATCTACAATGCACGAGTGAAAATGGCGGCGACGTGCGGCTCTTTATATGGAATACAAATCTTGCGAGAATCCGACAGCGGGATGATGACGTTTTGCCTCGTTCGGGTTAACCGAGCAAGGCGGGAAGAACCGAGGCTGCCTCGGACCCATGTAAACCACGTGAAGTTCGGGGGGGGTTTGGATCTCCACGAACCGAACCCGCTCATCTCTAGTAACAAGCAAAGCATGACATTCTGGTTCTGTATGTTATATTGTTATCTAACCTTATGCTAGGCATACATTGTCATATAAAATATCAGTCAGACTGACAGACATTGTATCTGAAAGCCTGAAACCCTCAGATAGTGTGTCCACTGTGAGTTATTTCACATTCTGCATTCCTCATCTGGGAGGAAACATTTCCCCATTTCTACTCTATGGAACTGGGGATATGCTTTCCAACATGTCCAATAGATCCATAATTGGTCAACCGCATCTCGCAGTGTATGTGCTACCTGAGCTGACCAATTATCAGATCTATCAGACATGTTGGATAATTATGCTTGTCCAATAGATTGATAATTACTGATTGGTCACAGCAATACACTGTTCAATCAAATGATTATTGGCTGATCTGGCCAGTACTTAAACAGTGTATTACTAGCATTAGTGAGATTGACGGTCTCTTCTTCTATCCAATTAATTACCTCTATCCTGCCTGCTGGTTCTAAAAAAGGAAAAAGTTATGGTTCTAAAAAGAAAAAAAAAACTTATTTAGCAAATCTTGCAAAATATGTATTTTGATGTTAAATGATACAGGAAAAAGTCCATCCTTACTACTTTGTCTCCAAACAGCATCTTAGAGGCTATAAGTCCTTCAAATATAGATGTTTCCTAACCCTTTAGCCCTTGGTGTTGCCCCTTTGGAATTGGATGGCTGTGATGTCCCTCTTGAAGCACTCTTTCAATGACTTCAAACAAGTCTTCACAATGTTCTCTATGAAACATAATACAAATACTAAATAAAATAAGAAAGAGAAAGCAATGAACTACATTTTGATGAATAAAATATTATTTGCAGGCATTGCATTTAAACTTTTTCTATCTCTAATTTCTTTTATTTGATATATGCAGGAATATATGGCTTAACCTTGTATATAGGTATATGGGGGGGGGGGAGGGTGTATTCAGAGAGGGTGTATTCAGAGTTGGTTGCACATTTTGCTGCCATTGCATTTTACTCACATGCTGGGGGCCACCCAGCATAGGGCAAAACCACCCAGCATGTGTGATTACACCCCATGAATTAAATTGCAATCAGCCTGGCTTCGTATGCAGGGGTACTGCTGCTATGTTACCACTCACAGGAACTGCAGGCAGCATCAACTGGCCCCAAAAATGTCTGACACACCTGCATTTCCTGCTCCCCCCCTCCCCAATGACATCTCGCCGCCCTCGGACAGAGTCGGCCATAGGCATAGGCAAACTAGGCAATTGCCTAGGGCATTTGATATGCCCAAGGGCATCAGCAGCTTCTGCTGATTAAAATGATATGCGGCATGCCTATATTCTGTGTGTAGCATTTCATATGCAGATACAGCTACAGTCTCACATAGTATATAGGCATGCTGCATATCATTTTAATCAGCAGAAGCAGCTTGTGCATCCTAGCCACATAGCAATGCAAATAAGATGCATTTTCATAAAAAAAGGTGCGGACGTTAACATTGAGGCAAGAATTATGAGGACACATCTGTATCCAATCAGAGGCAGAGGTCACAGTGTTAGCGGCAGTGTGAGTGCTGTGTGCATGTGAGTTGGTTGGTTGTGCAGTAGTGTTCGGAATATGTGTAAGGAGCATTATGTGTGTCATGTAAAAATGCATTAATAATGTGCAACATATGTATAAGGGCACTATGTGTGTCATTATGTGTATAGGGGCACTAATAATGTGCAGCAAATGTGTTAGGGGCACAATTTGTGTCATTATGTGTATAAGGGCATTAATAATGTACGGCATATATGTAAGGGACATTATGTGTAAAAGGGCATTAATAAAGGTTATCATAATGTGTAAGGCGCATTATGTTTATAAGGACATTAATAATGTATCTCATATGTGTAAGGGGCATTACGGTGAGGAATTATGTGTATAAATGCATTACTATTGTGTGGCATTACTAGTATAAGGTGCTCTACTATGTGGCATTGCGTATAGAAAGAGCACTACTGTGTTGTCTAATGTGAATAAAGAGCAATAGGGTGTGGTGTAATATGAATAAGGAGCAATTCAGTGTGATGTAATGTGAATAAGGGGCTCTAATATGAGGAGTAACGTTTATAAGGTAAAGTGATACTACTGTGGGATGTAATGTGAATTATTGACACTATCGCATGATCAAATGTGAATAAAGTTGTAGTACTGTGTGGCGTAACTTGAATTGAGGTTACTATTGTGGGGGCATGCCCCTTGCCAGGAAAAACACACCCCTTTTTGGGCTGTGTGCCAAATGTGCAAACTGTTCCTATTTAAAATATAGGGGGTACAAACACCAAAATAAGGACTGCTATGGGTGAGGGGTGATGGTGCTGGGAAAGAGGTGCAAGGTCAGAGGCGGAACCAGCGGTGGTGCTAGGTGTTAGGCGCGGTGGTCCGTGACGCCGCTCCGACTGTTGCCGAGCGACGGTCACAGCCGCCGCACCTTCTTCCGTACCCGCCCGGCACCTAGCAACGCCAGGACGCCGTGCGTGCTGTGCCGTCGGGTCCCTGGCAACGCTAGGACGCCGGGCGTCCACAGCCGCCGGGTCCACGGCAACGGGGACGCCACTGGCGGCCCGCGTTCCCCGTTGCCAGATACTAATTCTATTTAATGAGTTGCTCGTGCAGCAGGGCAGCTGCATGGCAACCATCAATTAGGGTCTGGGGGCTGGTCTGGCTGGCTCTCCGATCATTGGACAGCAGAACCTTTTTATGGGAGCCAGCACACTGCAGCCTCGCCGGTGATAGCTTCCTGTATGCTATTCCTGCCTTGCAAAGTTTGTTCCTAGTCTGCTGAATCTGGTCGATCCTGCTCCCTGTGTTCCTGAGTCCTGGAGTTCTGAAGCCGGTCCTGGGAATCCTTCCAGTGTAAGTGAACCTGTTGCAGTCATCTGGGGGTTCTCGCTTATTGGGGTTCACTCCCGGTTTCGTGAGTAGCGGCTTCTGCCGCGTGTTGCGGCCTAGGCCGCTTAGTCCTTGCATTTGTTTTGTACTGGTGTTTTTGCGGAGGTTTCCGCTTTTCAAAGTCCTCTCCGGTACACGACGGTGCCGTGTGGGGTGTGGACAGTGGTATCTTTTGTTGTCCTTTTCCCTTGGCGGCGTGCCGCACATGTATTTAGTTTTAGGGTTGTTAGTAGCCCCTAGCCGTCTGTTTACTTTAGTTAGAGGTCCCCTTGTTATTATCCTGTCTCGGTTCACGCCTTGTCTTACTCTAAGACCTGGGGGCATCGGAGTTGGGCAGACCTAATCCGCCCTTCAAACGCGGCTGCCGTGGGCCCAAGAAACCATAGTCACGCAGGCGTGAACTGACCACACGGGTGAAACAATGGAGGTAGGTTGCTAGGGGCTATTTCCATACCACACCTTATTTCAACGTCACGTTCTGGTGCTCTGGACTCACTATGCAACATCTCTCTTGTTCTAAACACCATGAACGTAACATTATCACCGGCCCAAAAAAGAATAGAGAGTTATTTGTATTTGGTGGGCCTTGAGATTCGGCCTCATGAATCCGGCAGTATTAGGACCGAATCCCAGCCAGCTGTTGGCCAACCAGATTCAGGAACTAACTCAGATGGTTCAGGATCTTACTCTTCGGGTGAGATCGCAGGAAGATCTTTTGCGAGCCTCCCCGAGTATGATTCCAGAACCAAAGATGCAACTTCCTGACCGTTTTTCGGGTAACCGAAAGGATTTTTTTAATTTTAAGGAAGCTTGTAAACTTTATGTTCGGTTAAGGCCCCGATCCTCTGGTACTGAGTCTCAACGGGTCGGGATTGTGATGTCTTTGCTTCAAGGCGACCCGCAAACCTGGGCTTTTGGGTTAAAAGCCGATGACGCATCCTTGCTATCGGTAGATGCCTTTTTTAAGTCCTTAGGCCTTTTGTATGATGACCCTGATAGAGAAGCGTCGGCTGAGAGTCACCTGCGTGCACTTAAGCAAGGAAAAAATCCAGCAGAGGCGTATTGTACCGAGTTTCGCCGTTGGTCGAACGACTGTGGCTGGAATGACCCGGCCCTGCGCAGTCAGTTTCGCGTCGGTTTGTCTTAAGTTATTAAAGACAGTCTCCTTCAGTACCCTGCTCCAGAGACTTTAGACAAACTCATGGAGCTTGCTATTAAAATTGATCGTTGTCTCCGGGAGCGGAAGGCTGAAAGAGGAGCTAGTTTCAGGCCTAGTCCATGTGTGTATACTTTCCCTGAGGACGTCGAGGAGCCCATGCAAATGGGTCTCTCCCGGCTGTCCCCAGAGGAAAGAACCAGAAGGCCAAATTCTGGTCTCTGCTTGTATTGTGGTGGCAAGGGACATGTTGCGTGTAATTGCCCGAATAAGCAGGGAAACACTCTGACCAAGTGAATTGTGAGGGGGTTCACTTGGGTCTGCAATTGATCTCCTCTAATGATTCCTTATTAGTTCCTGTAAAAATTTCATTTGGTAGTCTCAGTTCGTTGGTGTCGGCCTTCATCGACAGTGGAGCTGCGGGAAATTTCATGGATCTTGGTTGGGCTCAGGCTTTGGGCGTTCCGCAGATACCTTTGAATAAACGTATCACCATGCACGGCTTGGATGGTGGTCCGCTTTCTAATGGGGTAATCACTCACCGCACACCTCCAGTACAACTGATGGTGGGGGCCCTACATTCGGAGAAAATCGAGTTTTACCTTACCCATTGTCCTGCAGTCCCCGTAGTTTTCGGTCACCCCTGGCTTGCCTTTCATAATCCCACCATAGATTGGCGGTCTGGGGAGATTTCCCGATGGGGTCCCTTTTGTGTTAAGGAATGTATTTCCCGTCCAGTCCGGGTTGCGGCTGTCACCCCAGAACTTATTCCTTTGGAATATCAGGACTTTGCCGATGTTTTCTCCAAGGGTAATGCGGATATTCTGCCCCCTCATTGGTCCTATGACTGCGCCATTGACTTAGTTCCCGGTGCCTCTTTGCCTAAAGGGAGACTATATGCCCTGTCTAGGACGGAAACTACGGCAATGGATGAGTATGTACAAGAGAGCCTCAAGAAGTGCTTCATTAGGCCCTCGAAATCTCCATTGAGTGCAGGGTTCTTTTTTGTTGAGAAAAAAGATGGGTCGCTCAGACCATGTATTGACTATCGGGCTCTGAATAAGATTTCTGTTAAAAACACCTACCTCTTGCCACTGATTTCGGTATTATTTGATCAGCTCCGTACTGCCGTTATCTTTTCCAAAATCAATCTTAGAGGGGCTTAGAATCTCATCCGAATAAAATCTGGGGATGAGTGGAAGACGGCTTTCAGCACACAGTCGGGACATTATGAATACCTGGTGATGCCGTTTGGGCTGTCTAATGCTCCTGCTGTATTTCAAGATCTCATTAACGACGTCCTTCACGACTTTCTAGGAAAGTTCGTAGTCGTTTATTTAGACGACATTTTGATTTACTCATAAATTTACTCATGAACAACATATTACCCATGTGCGACTGGTCCTTCAGAGGTTACGGGAAAATCATTTGTACCCCAAACTGGAGAAATGTGATTTCCACATCACAGAAGTGTCCTTCCTGGGGTATATTATTTCTCCAAAAGGGTTTTTCATGGAACCAAAAAAACTCCAGGCAATCCTAAATTGGGCACAACCCACGAAGTTATAAGCAATCCAGCGCTATTTAGGGTTTGCAAATTATTATAGGCGTTTTATTCATACCTTCTCAGATTTGGTTGCTCCTATTATGGCGTTGACTAAAAAAGGAGCGGACCCTTCCAATTGGTCGCCTAAAGCCAAGTCTGCCTTCCTGGCCTTGAAACAGGCCTTTGTCTCAGCTCCAGTGCTCAGACACCCTAACCCGGATCTCCCCTTTATTGTCGAGGTAGATGCTTCAGAGGTCGGAGTGGGGGCTATCCTTTCTCAGGAAGACCCGGAGTCTCTGGAATTACACCCATGTGCCTTCATGTCCAGAAAATTCTCCTCCGCAGAATCCAACTATGATGTTGGTAATCGAGAATTGTTGGCAGTTAAATGGGCTTTCGAGGAGTGGAGGCACTGGCTGGAAGGAGCAAGGCATACCATTACTGTGTTCACTGACCACAAGAACCTGCAGTATATTGAGTCAGCTAAACGGCTTAATGCTCGACAGGCACGTTGGGCGCTGTTTTTTACTCGTTTCAGGTTTATCATCACCTTCAGGCCCGGTTCCAAGAATACGAAAGCCGATGCCCTGTCACGTTGTTTTCTTCCGGTTCACAATAACCACCCGGCTACTACCCCCATAGTCCCATTGTCTGTAATCCGGGCTGGCCTCACACAGGATTTATTTACTCAGCTAGTCCAGCTTCAGCAGCAGGCTCCCAATGTCACTCCTGCAGATCGTCTCTTCGTCCCTGAATTTCTGAGAGGCACTGCTCTAGCTGAGTTTCATGATAATAAGGTTTCTGGTCATCCGGGAATCACTAAAACCTTGGAGTTAATCTCTCGCTCAGTGTGGTGGCCTAATCTATCTAAAGATGTGAGGGAATTTGTCCATTCCTGTCAGGTTTGTGCTCAGTACAAGGTATCTCGATCGTTCCCAGTCGGGCAACTCATGCCTCTAGCCGTTCCTCTCAGACCATGGTCACATATATCCATGGATTTCGTGGTGGACCTTCCTCTTTCAGCTGGGTTCCGGGTCATTTGGGTGGTAGTAAACCATTTAGTAAGATGGCCCACTTCATTGCTCTTCCCCGATTACCCTCCGCTCAAGGGTTGGCAGTTTTGTTTCTCCACCATGTCTTCAGGCTCCATGGTTTACCAATGGATATTGTCTCTGATCGGGGACCACAATTCATTGCCCATTTCAGGAAACGTTTTTGTGCCTCATTAAATATGAAACTCTCTTTAACATCTGGGTACCATCCACAGTCTAACGGACAAACTGAACATGTTAATCAGTCATTAAAACAGTATTTACGGCTATATTCGGCCAAACTTCAGAATGATTGGTCAGAATTTCTTCCTTTGGCCGAGTTTGCCTACAATAACTCTTGTCATTCTTCCACCAAGGAGTCTCCATTCTTTTCGGTCCTGGGCTTTCATCCTAGAGCCAATTCTTTTTACCCTCATTTTCCAGTCTCTTCATTGACCTTAACTTCCCGTCTCAGAATGATTTGGAAAAAGGTGCACTTTGCCCTTAAGAAGGCTGCCTTCCGAGAAAAGATTTTTTCAGATAGGTTCCGACGCCCATGCACTTTTAAGGTGGGAGATAAGATGTGGTTTTCAACCCGCAACATCAAGCTCCGACAACCCTCAGCTAGATTGGGACCCAAATTTATTGGACCATTCCTTATCGTAAAGAAGGTCAATCCAGTTGCTTTTCGGCTACGCTTGCCTAAATCACTCAAAATTGGCAATACTTTTCATTGTTCCTTTCTGAAGCAATATATTTCTTCCAGGAGATTCCCTCGGAAAACTTCTCAGGGTAGACCTCCGGTGGATGTTCAGGGGCAACAAGAGTTTTTGGTGGAGAAGGTTTTAGATTCCAAAGTTTCTCGAGGCTGTCTGTATTTTTTGGTTCACTGGAAAGACTATGGCCCGGAGGAAAGGTCTTGGGTCCTGGATAAGGATCTACATGCCCCTAAACTTAAGAAATTATTCTTTCAGGAATTTCCTCAGAAACCAGGCTTTAGGGGTTCTTTAACCCCTCCTCAAGGGGGGTTACTGTTAGGCGCGGCGGTCCGTGACGCCGCTCCGACTGTTGCCGAGCGACGGTCACGGCCGCCGCACCTTCTTCCGTACCTGCCCGGCGCCTAGAAACACCAGGACGCCGTGCGTGCTGTGCCGCCGGGCATCCACAGCCGCCGGATCCATGGCAACGGGGACGCCACTGGCGGCCCGCGTTCCCCGTTGCCAGATACTAATTCTATTTAATGAGTTGCTCGTGCAGCAGGGCAGCTGCACGGCAACCATCAATTAGGGTCTGGGGGCTGGTCTGGCTGGCTCTCCGGTCATTAGGCAGCAGGGCCTTTTTATGGGAGCCAGCACACTGCAGCCTCGCCGGTGATAGCTTCCTGTATGCTGTTCCTGCCTTGCAAAGTTTGTTCCTAGTCTGCTGAATCTGGTCGATCCTGCTCCCTGTGTTCCTGAGTCCTGGAGTTCTGAAGCCGGTCCTGGGAATCCTTCCAGTGTAAGTGAACCTGTTGCAGTCATCTGGGGGTTCTCGCTTATTGGGGTTCTCTCCCGGTTTGGTGAGTAGCGGCTTCTGCCGCGTGTTGCGGCCTAGGCCGCTTAGTCCTTGCATTTGTTTTGTACTGGTGTTTTTGCGGAGGTTTCCGCTTTTCAAAGTCCTCTCTGGTACACGACGGTGCCGTGTGGGGTGTGGACAGTGGTATCTTTTGTTGTCCTTTTCCCTTGGCGGCGTGCCGCACATGTATTTAGTTTTAGGGTTGTTAGTAGCCCCTAGCCGTCTGTTTGCTTTAGTTAGAGGTCCCCTTGTTATTATCCTGTCTAGGTTCACGCCTTGTCTTACTCTAAGACCTGGGGGCATCAGAGTTGGGCAGACCTAATCCGCCCTTCAAACGCGGCTGCCGTGGGCCCAAGAAATCATAGTCACGCAGGCGTGAACTGACCACACGGGTGAAACAATGGAGGTAGGTTGCTAGGGGCTATTTCCATACCACACCTTATTTCAGCGTCACGTTCTGGTGCTCTAGACTCACTACGCAACATCTCTCTTGTTCTGAGCACCAGGAACGTAACACTAGGGGGCACCAGCCAAAATCTTGCCTAGGGCATCATATTGGTTAGGGCCGGCTCTGCCCTCGGACACCCTTCATCTGTCAATCACCACAGTGGTATGAGACACATAGTCTTCTCCAGGATCATTCAATCTCTTTTTAAGTGGTTAGGGCTGTTTGGCTCAATTCACGATTCTCTCCATCTAATGTATTTTTTTACACATTGAATTAGACATAGTTTTGTTTTAAATTACATGCTGTTGCTATGGACTCTGATGTACTTATTTTATATATTATATTGTTCATACATGAACAATATTGCTTCAATAAAGTAAATATTGAGCCAGTATACCTGGAAGTGCTGAGAAAATAAGATTTTAAACCTACCGGTAAATCTATTTTTCCTAGTCCGTAGAGGATGCTGGGGACTCCGTAAGGACCATGGGGTATAGACGGGCCCCGCAGGAGATAGGGCACCTAAAAAGAACTTTGACTATGGGTGTGCACTGGCTCCTCCCTCTATGCCCCTCCTCCAGAACTCAGTTAGAGAACTGTGCCCAGAGGAGATGGACAATACAAGGCAGGATTTAGCAATCCAAGGGCAAGATTCATACCAGCCCACACCAATCATACCATGTAACCTGGAACATACATAACCAGTTAACAGTATGAACAAACGACAGTAACGGTCCAAGACCGATGTCAACTGTAACATAACCCTTATGTAAGCAACAACTATATACAAGTCTTGCAGAGTTTCCGCACTGGGACGGGCGCCCAGCATCCTCTACGGACTAGGAGAAATAGATTTACCGGTAGGTTTAAAATCTTATTTTCTCTTACGTCCTAGAGGATGCTGGGGACTCCGTAAGGACCATGGGGTTTATACCAAAGCATCCAATCGGGCAGGAGAGTGCGGATGACTCTGCAGCACCGACTGAGCAAACGCTAGGTCCTCATCAGCCAGGGTATCAAACTTGTAGAATTTAGCAAAAATGTTTGACCCCGACCACGTCGCCGCTCGGCAAAGTTGTAAAGCCGAGACGCCTCGGGCAGCCGCCCAAGAAGAGCCCACCTTCCTAGTGGAATGGGCCTTAACCGAATTTGGCACCGGCAATCCAGCCGTAGAGTGAGCCTGCTGAATCGTATTACAGATCCAGCGAGCAATAGTCTGCTTTGAAGCAGGAGCGCCAATCTTATTGGCCGCATACAGGACAAACAGAGCCTCTGTTTCCCTAATTTTAGCCGTCCTGGCTACATAAATTTTTAAGGCCCTGACTACGTCCAGGTTTATGGAATCCTCCAGGTCACCAGTAGCCACAGGCACCACAATAGGTTGATTCATATGGAACGAAGAAACCACTTTAGGCAAAAATTGTGGACGTGTCCTCAATTCAGCTCGATCCACATGAAAAATCAAGTAGGGGCTCTTGTGTGATAGAGCCACCAATTCTGACACTCGCCTTGCTGATGCTAAGGCCAACAACATTACCACCTTCCAGGTAAGAAATTTCAATTCAACCTTGTTAAGCGGTTCAAACCAGTGTGATTTTAGGAACTGCAACACCACGTTTAGGTCCCATGGTGCCACTGGAGGCACAAAAGGGGGCTGGATGTGCAGCACTCCCTTTACAAACGTCTGGACTTCTGGAAGAGAAGCCAATTCCTTCTGAAAGAAAATCGAGAGGGCCTTAGCCGAGCCTAATTTCAGGCCCATATCCACTCCTGTCTGTAGGAAGTGGAGAAGACGACCCAAATGAAAATCTTCCGTAGGTGCATTCTTGGTCTCACACCAAGACACATACTTTCGCCAGATACGGTGATAATGTTTTATCGTCACCTCCTTCCTAGCCTTTATTAAAGTAGGGATGACCTCTTCCGGAATCCCCTTTTTTGCTAGGATTCGGCGTTCAACCGCCATGCCATCAAACGTAACCGCGGTAAGTCTTGAGGTGGGTGTGGTTCATCAAAACGACAGTATCTAGGTCGACAATGTTTAGGTCGACCACTATAGGTCGACAGTCACTAGGTCGACATGGATGGAAGGTCGACAGGGTTTCTAGGTCGACATGTGCTAGGTCGACAGGTCTAAAGGTCAACATGAGGTTTGTTTGTTTTTTGGTGTCGTTTTCTTCGTAGAGTGACCGGGATCCCAAATTAGTGCACCGCGTTCGCTCGCCATGCTTCGGACATGGTGCCTTCGCTCCGCTACCGCTTCGCTCGGCACACTTTACCGTTCCAATCGTAGTCCACGTGGATCGTTAAGTATGAAAAAATTCAAAAAAAGAAATAAAAAAAAAAAAACTCATGTCGACCTAGCACATGTCGACCTAGAAACCCTGTCGACCTTCCATCCATGTCGACCTAGTGACTGTCGACCTATAGTGGTCGACCTAAACATTGTCGACCTAGATACTGTCGATCTTCAGACCGGATCCCTTGAAATACACAGGGCCCCTGCTGCAACAGGTCTTCCCTCCTGGGAAGAGGCCAGGGGTCTCCTGTGAGCCTCTCTTGTAGATCCGAGTACCAAGCCCTTCGAGGCTAGTCTGGGACAATGAGTATCGTCTATACTCTTCTTCGTCTTATGATCCTCAACACTTTCGTGATGAGAGGAAGAGGAGGGAACACGTAGACCGAGTCGAACACCCACGTGTGCATCTACTGCTACTGCCTGAGGGTCCCGAGACCTGGCGCAATACCTCCGAAGTTTTTTGTTGAGGCGTGACGCCATCATGTCTATTTGAGGAGTTCCCCAAAGACGTGTTACGTCTGCAAAGACTTCTTGATGAAGTCCCCACTCTCCTGGATGGAGATCGTGTCTACTGAGGAAGTCTGCTTCCCAGTTGTCCACTCCCGAAATGAAGACAGCCGACAGAGCGCTTACATGATTTTCCGCCCAGCGAAGGATCCTTGTGGCTTCCGCCATTGCAACTCTGCTACTTGTCCCGCCTTGGCGGTTCACATGAGCCACTGCTGTGACATTGTCTGATTGAATCAGAATCGGTAGGTTTCGAAGATAACTCTCCGCTTGTCAAAGGCCGTTGTAAATGGCCCTGAGTTCCAACACATTGATGTGTAGACAGGACTCCTGGTCTGACCAAAGACCCTGAAAAGTCTTTCCCTGTGTGACCGCTCCCCATCCTCGGTGGCTCGCGTCCTTGGTAACCAGGATCCAGTCCTGAATCCCGAACCGGCGACCCTCCAGCAGGTGAGCACTCTGCAACCACAACAGGAGGGACACTCTGGTTCCTGGGGACAGAGTTATTTTCCGATGTAAATGCAGATGGGACCCGGACCACTTGTCCAGAAGGTCCCATTGAAAAGTCCTTGCATGGAACCTTCCGAAGGGAATGGCCTCGTAGGCCGCCACCATTTTCCCCAGAACTCGAGTGTATTGGTGAACTGACACCCTTTTCGGTTTTAGCAGGTCTCTGACCCTGTTCTTGATGTCTTGGGCTTTCTCTATTTGGGAGGAAGACCTTAATTTGTTCCGTATCCAGTATCATACCTAGGAACGGTAGACGAGTTGTCGGAATCAACTGTGACTTCGGTAGATTTAGAATCCAACTGTGTTGCTGGAGCACTCTCAGAGAGAGCGCCACACTGCTCAGTAATTTCTCTCTTGATCTCGCTTTTATCAGGAGATCATCCAAGTATGGGATAGTGTGACTCCATGCTTGCGCAGGACCACCATCATTTCCGCCATTATCTTGGTGAAAATCCTCGGGGCCGTGGAAAGTCCAAACGGCAACGTCTGAAATTGGTAATGACAATCCTGTACAGTGAATCTCAGGTATTCCTGATGGGGGGCATATATGGGGACATGAAGGTACGCATCCTTTATGTCCAGAGACACCATAAACTCCCCCTCCTCCATGTTGGCTATTATCGCTCTGAGTGATTCCATTTTGAATTTGAATCTTTTTATGTACAGGTTTAGGGATTTCAGATTCAAAATCGGTCTGACCGAACCGTCCGGTTTCGGGACCACAAATAGGGTTGAGTAGTAACCTCTTCCCTGCTGGTGCAGGGGAACCTTGATTATCACTTGCTGCATACACAGCGTTTGAATTGCAGCTAACACTACATCCCTTTCCGATGTGGAAGCTGGTAGGGCCGACTTGAAAAATCGGCGCGGGGGCACCTCCTTCGAATTCCAGTTTGTAACCCTGTGAAACTATTTCCAACACCCAGGGATTCAGGTCCGATCTGACCCAGGCCTGACTGAAAAGTCGAAGACGTGCCCCCACCGGTGCGGACTCCCTCAGTGGAGCCCCAGCGTCATGCTGTGGGTTTTGGAGCAGCCGGGGAGGACTTTTGTTCCTGGGCACCTTCCGAAGCAGGTGCTCTCTTGCCTCTGCCCTTACCTCTGGCGAGGAAAGAGGATCCCCGACCTCTTTTGGACTTGTGCGACCGAAAGGACTGCATCTGATAAGGTGTTGCTTTCTTTTGCTGTTAGGGAATATATGGTAAAAAATTTGATTTACCTGCTGTAGCTGTGGAAACCAGGTCCATCAGCCGATCCCCAAACAATACATCACCCTTATAGGGTAGTACTTCCATATGTTTTTTGGAATCCGCATCACCCGTCCATTGGCGAGTCCATAAGGATCTTCTCGCGGAGATAGACATGGCATTGGCCCTAGAAGCTAGCAATCCAATGTCCCTTTGAGCATCCCTCATAAATAAGACTGCGTCTTTTATATGGGCTAGAGTTAGGAATATAGTATCCTTATCCATAGTATCAAATTGATCTGTCAGCTCATCTGTCCAAGCTGCAATTGCACTACACACCCATGCCGACGCAATCGTCGGTCTTAGCACAGCACCCGTATGAGAATAAATACCCTTTAAGGTAGTTTCTTGCCTGCGATCTGCAGGGTCCTTAAGGGCCGCTGTGTCAGGAGATGGTAGCGCCACTTTCTTGGACAAGCGCGTCAGGGCCTTGTCCACAGTGGGGGGTAATTCCCAAATCTCCCTGTCCTGCTTAGGGAAAGGGTATGCCATAAAAATTCTTTTGGGGATCTGCGGTCTCTTATCCGGAGTCTCACAAGCTTTTCCAAAGAACTCATTAAATTCATGAGATGTGGGAAAATTAATAATCTGTTTCTTTTCCTTAAACATGTGTACCCTTGTGTCGGGGACCGAGGGTTCATCCACAATATGCAACACATCCCTTATTGCCACAATCATACACTGAATAGTTTTAGTCACCCTAGGGTGCAATTTTACTTCGTCATAGTCGACACTGGAATCAGAATTCATGTCGGTAGTAGTGTCTTGTGTTAAGGGACGCTTTTGAGACCCCGACGGGCCCTGTGAGTCGGTCCAATCTTAGGATTGACCGCCTGATGTCCCCCCTAAACCAGCCTTATCAAGCCTTTTATGTAAAGATGCCACACTTGCATGCAACGTATGCCACATGTCCATCCAATCTGGAGTCGGCACAACCGACGGGGACACACCACTCATTTGCTCCACCTCCTCCTTGGAGAAGCCTTCCGCCTCAGACATGTCGACACACACGTACCGACACACCACACACACAGGGAGTTACCTATAAGGGGACAAAACCCCAACCAGGCCCTTAGGAGAGACAGAGAGATAGAGTATGCCAGAACACACCCAGCGCTTAAAAACACTGGAATATATGACCAGATAGCGCTGTTATATGTTTATAATTGTAATCTCCACTCACTGCGTCGCCAAAGTGCCCCCCTCCTCCTTTTTCCAACCTGTGAAGCTCAGCAGGGGAGAGAACAGGGAGCCAGCGTTTTCTCATGCAGCCTCTGTGGAGAAAATGGCGCTGGTTAGTGCTGAGGATCAAGCCCCGCCCACCCGATGGCGGGCTTCGGTCCCATCATCATATACTAATAAAATGGCGGGGGTCCACAGCCTAATCCATATTTATGGCCAAATTGAGGTTTATTGCTGCCCAGGGCGCCCCCCCCCCCTGCGCCCTGCACCCTTCAGTGCCTGCTTGTGTGTGTGTGACTGGGAGCAATGCTGCGCGCTTACCTCATGAAGATCTGATGTCTTCTGCCGCCTGAAGTCTTTTCCTCAATACTCACCCGGCTTCTATCTTCGGCATCTGTGAGGAGGACGGCGGCGCGGCTCCGGGACGAACCCCAGGTGAGACCTGTGTTCCGACTCCCTCTGGAGCTAATGGTGTCCAGTAGCCTATAAGCAGTGCCCAACTTTACAAGCCAGCTCTGCTTCTCTCTCCTCGGTCCCACGATGCAGGGAGCCTGTTGCCAACAGGACTCCCTGAAAATAAAAAACCTAACAAAATTCTTTTTCCACAGAAAACTCTGGAGAGCTCTCTGCAGTGCACCCATTCTCCTGTGGGCACAAGATCTAACTGAGGTCTGGAGGAGGGGCATAGAGGGAGGAGCCAGTGCACACCCATAGTCAAAGTTCTTTTTAGGTGCCCTATCTCCTGCGGGGCCCGTCTATACCCCATGGTCCTTACGGAGTCCCCAGCATCCTCTAGGACGTAAGAGAAAATATACAAGCATGCCAAGTTAATTTAACTGAAGACATGACCAGGACTGTCCTCGGATACAACAATAATGTATTAAGTCTATTTGGGAGATTTACTCATGTATGGTATCACAATAAAAAAATGAAATATATATATATATATATATATATATATATATATATATATATATATATTTCTGCAATTTTTTTTTTTTTTTAAATATTTTTATTGAGGTAACAAAGAGGTGATACAAGCATACCACAATAGTTACAATGTTGATTTGATACTTCCAGTAACAACATGTGATTTAAGCTGAAATAGTACATTAACACAGATTCTCATTGTAGTGGAATCTATCATACAGATAAGTCAATCTGAGTATAACAGTAAATGTTCAAGGTATACATCTCTTGATGTCGAGGGAAACTCATTGTATGTCAGTATAAATCTGCAATCGACAACAGCAATGTCTCAAAACTAAATTCGGAACATACAAACACAAATAAGACTGCGAGTCCTGAATCTCCACAACGGCCCATATGCAAGAATAGGTGTCTCCCTACGTCAGGGCTATCGGAGGATCATGGGTTATCAGCCTGGTAAGATACCATGTGGTGTCTTTAAGACTATAATGAATCTGATTTCTAGTGGTAAGTGGAAGCGTGTCTATGTATGACTCCCAGAGTGAAAAAAAACGCTCCACTTCTCTCTCCTTATGCAGGAGTGTCTCCACCCAGTCCATTCGAAATAGAAAGTATAGTTTATTAAAAAACAATGGTAGCTGAGGGGGTGAATTATCAAGCCAACTTTGTAATATAGTTTTTTTACCCGCTGCGCTTATGGCCAGTAGTAATTTCTTACTACCCGGGGTTATTCGGAGCATAGGGTTAACCATTCCAAAAATTGCCCACTCCGGGGTAAATGGGACATAATTTGTTAGTTTCAGTTCAGCATATCTGCGTATTAAATGCCAGAAATATTTTACAACAGGGCAAGCCCACAAGCAGTGGTAGTTATCTGCCATCTCCTGGTGACACCTCGGACAGTTATGAGTCGCGGAGGTACCTATATGAAATCGGCGTAGCGGGGAAAGATATGCATTATGGAATATGTTTAAGAATAGCTCAGTATACATACTAGAAGGGAGAGTTCTGCGAGAATATAGGAGGGTCTTTTCCAAATCTGAGATTGTTAGTTCAGGGAAGTGGGACAGCCACCCCGACACTCCTCCTGACACTTTGGTATGATCCATAATATCTCTAAGAAAAGTATAGTGGATCGAGATAGCTCTACGTTGAGGGACTGTATTTTTCAAGAGGGCGTCTAGGGGGCTATCCCAGTCTTTGTCTGAAAAATGCTGTAGGACGTGGCTTACATAAAAGCGTGTCTGTAGGAAGGCCAGGGGATATGGCCTAACCATGGCATATTTAGTGGATAATTCTGTAAAGGTGAGAGGGCGTTTCTCCCCCGACACTAGAGACCCTATATTCTCCACTCCCGCGTGTCTCCATAGGGTGAAGGGATGAGCAGCCATGCCGTCTAGGAATTGAGGATTCTTGACCAGGGGCAGATGTAAAGAATAGAAACCATTGAGTCCAGCTTTGTGACGCAGGATGTGCCAGAGCTTCCGCGTTGTCCAAAGCAAAGGATTCAATTTAACATGTTCCTCCACTTCCTGATCATGTTGATGTAATAAGCCTATTAGTGCAATGTCCCTCAAAAATTCCTGTTCCAAAAGGACATCAGTATAAATCGATGTTCCCTGTAGCCAGTCTCTCAAGTGTCGCAAGAGAGCTGAGTGATTACACCCAGTGACATCAGGGAAGTTGATGCCGCCATTCGTTTTTGGTTGATATAACTTCCGTAGGGCTATGCGTGCGCGTCCTCCCTTCCATATGAATTTCCTAATCAGGGCGTTCAAGTGGACTGTATCTGCCTTAGTCAAAAGTACTGGGAGGTTTTGTAGTGGGTATAATATTCTAGGTATTGCTACCATTTTTAAGAGATCTGCTCGCCCCAGGAAAGAAAGTGGCAGACGTTCCCAACGTCTCACATCTTCCATAAGAGTGTGTATTACCTTTTTAATGTTAAATTGGTATAAATTGACCGGATTTCGGGGCAAAATTATTCCCAAGTAAGGGATAAATGTTCTGGCCCATTGCAGAGACAAATGAGAGGCCCAACGAGGTTGAGTTAGTGTGCCCCCAAGGAGCATAGCCACTGACTTGTCCATGTTAAGTTGTAGGCCGGATATGGAACCATATATATTAATTGTGTGTAATATTTGATCTAGGGAGTGTTCCGGGTTGGATACGTATAACAAGATATCATCTGCGAATGCAGAGATCTTTATTTCCCTGCACCCGACTCTAATACCCTGAAAGGTATGCCATTGCTGTAGAATGCGTAGTAGGGGATCCAACGCTATGTTGAAGAGGAGGGGTGATAGAGGGCAACCTTGGCGGGTGCCTCTTTCCAATGTAAAGCTTGGGCTTAAAAGGCCGTTTACCAGTAGGGAAGTATTCGGATCGTGGTAGATATATTTTATAAAATTTACAAAACTATCATCAAAGCCTCTTTTTTCTAATATAGTATAAAGGTGTGACCAGAGAATAGAGTCAAAGGCCCTATGGATGTCTAAGCTGACCAATATATTTTGAGTGGGTGTCGGGCGTTGAGCCGCCACAACAGCCGCTATGGCCGTCCTAATGGCCCTAACTGCATGGCGTCCCTGTATAAATCCCAATTGCTGGTCCGAGAGGATTGAAGGCAGTATAGCCTGGAGGCGCGTTGCCATGATTTTGGCCACCAATTTGTAATCGACATTTAACAGACTTATAGGTCTGTAAGACATCAACAAACTTAGATCCTTGTCTGGCTTAGGGAGCAGGGTCATGAAAGCCTCATTGAAGGATGAGTAGGGAGCTCCCTTTTCATGTATAGACCTAAATAATTCTAGCAAGGTCGGGGCAATGTGGGCTTGTAAGATTCGGTAATAGTCGCCTGACAGGCCATCAGGTCCCGGAGACTTTCCATGGGGAAGGGTAGATATGGTTTTGTTGATTTCATCCATAGTTATTGGGCCAGCAAGTGCTTCTCTCTGATCAGGTGTCAATTTTGGAAGCACTGAATCTGCAAGGATAGTTGTCTGGTCGGTCAAATTAATAGGGGTTGAGCGGAATGCATTTACAAAATATTGGCGGAATTGTGCAGTTATATCCGAGGAATTCGTTAATAAAGCTCCCGTGGCGGGATGTTTTAAAGTAGTAATAACCTGGCGTTTCCTAAATGGCTTGGACATTGTTGCTAAAAGTTTCCCTGCTCTGTTACCCCAACGGTAATATTTGTTTCGTGTGAAGTCAATTGATTGTTTTGCTTTGGTGGCGAGATATGTCTCCAGTAGCTGACGTGCTTGTCTATATGAGTTTTTAGTTTCGTCTGAAGGTGCATTTGTGTACTGAACAAAGGAGGTTTGCATTTCAGCCTTAAGTGCTTCATATTCCCTTCTAGAGTGTCTGTTTTTCTGTGAGACATAACTGATTATGTGGCCCCTCATAACCGCCTTAGAAGCACTCCAGAAAAGGATAGGGTCATCCCAGTGTTCAAGGTTGTCATCGACATAATTAGTCCAATGACCGATCAGGTAGGCCTTAAAATCGTCAGATTGTGCTAAGTAATGGGGAAATCTCCATATACGGCTATGAGGGTGCAGGTGAGGATGAGTCAGGGAGATGGAGACCGGGGCATGATCCGACACCATTATATCATGAATATCTGTATGAGCTATGTTATTGAGTAAATTATCTGAGATAAGGATCCTGTCTATACGGGAAAGGGAACCGTGGACCATTGATAGGTATGTATGCGTTTTGTCTGTAGGGTTCAAAAGGCGCCAAGGGTCTGACAGGCATAAGTCTAATTTAAAGGATTGGTAAAGGTGGGCATGAAAGTTAGAGGGTCTTTGCATTGGAGGCAATTTATCTAAGGAGGGGTCTTCTACCATATTAAAATCACCTCCTACGATGAGGGAATGGTTCGTTCTGCCCTGAAGGATGTGTCCAAGGTCTTGGATATATACATGTGGATTTATATTAGGGGCATATAGGTTGACTAGAGTATATTGAGTATGGTACAGATCGATGTCCAATATGATATAACGGCCCTCCGGGTCTACAACTTGAGACAAAATAGTGACAGGAAGATCTTTATGAAATATTATTGCTACACCTCGTGCCTTACGATGGTAGGGAGCGGAAATACAAGAGCCTAACCAAGGGGCCTTTAGTAGGTTGTCCTCTGTATTGACCCAATGTGTTTCTTGCAAAAATATAATGTCCGGACTAAATCGTTTAAGGTGGGTAACAACTCTCTTTCGTTTGATTGGTGTATTGAGTCCACCGACATTCCATGATATTATCTGTAAAGGTTTAAGCGCGGGGGAGGTGTCAGCGCCTATATGGGGCGACGACATGGCTACCCATCCCCCCACCAGGGGTTAAGTATCTGTAGGAGGTTGTTAACAGGTAGGGAATCCCTGAGATCGCATATCACCCAGTCAACAAGGCAAAAGCTACATCCTCTCACGGCGTAGAAGTCAGGAAACAGAGAGACATCAAAAAGCTGTAGCAACATTCTAGGACTCGCAGTGAATAACATACAGATAAGTGCAATCCAAGTTACCTCTAAACTCCACATTTTCGTATTTTCAAGCAAACCAGAACAGTGGTGGGCATCATCTTGGGTAAGATGTGCGCACCTGAAACCAAAAGTAGAAACAAAAAAGGAAAAAGCAAAAATAAAGCAAACCCAGTAAAAGAGAGAATGCTTCATTCGTAACATAGTAATACTACCCCAGGGGATCAATAGTGGTCATGATTCCCCTACCCGGTGATCGACCTTTTGTAACTATAAGTCATCTATGAGGAGAGCGGGGGGACAATTGAGGGGGCTTAAAGTATGATTTGGCCTCACGTGGGTCAGAGAAGTAAATTGGCTTTCCGTCCTCCAACACCCTCAGTTTTGCCGGATACAGCAGGGAAAACCTGATTATTTCGTTATGGAGGAAGGTGCATATCTCAGAGAATTCTTTACGCTTCTGTGTGACTGACGCTGAGAAGTCCTGAAAGATCAGTATTTTAGTCCCTCCCACCACTAGTTCCTGGGACCTACGATAAGACGCCAGGATTTTTTCTTTTGTTCTATAGTCCAAGTAACGGGCTATGACCGGACGAGGTCGCCGTCTGGATCCCTCTTGTTCTATGCCAATTCTGTGGGCCCTTTCAATATGGGGGATTTCTAAGTCATTTATAACCCCTAATGCTTTGGGCAAATCGGCAGTGAGAAAAGATGTTAAAGCATGGCCCGCTACAGATTCTGGAATCCCTATGAATCTTAGATTGTTCCGTCGGGACCTATTTTCTAACTCATCTACCTTGTCTTGTAGTTGTATAATAGCCCTGTCATGATTCTCCACGCCTTCCTGACAAGAATGCAGGTGATCCTCTACATCACTAACTCTAGTTTCCAGAGCAGTTATACGTGATGCATGAGAGTCTATACGAGTAAGGCCTGCTTCTAGACGTGTTTGGAGATCTTCAAATCGTTTATCCATAAGTGGCATCATGAAATCTGCGATTTCTTTAGCCGTCAGGGGGGTGGTAGATGTTCCCGGGGAATCTCGGCCATCACTTTCAGAGAAAGATGGGGAAGGTGGTCCCGATTTTTGAGTGTTGGTTTTCGTTTTTGGGGCCTTATTTGTATTATTCTGTTGTTTAGGAGGCATGACTTTATCAATAAATTTGTCCATACCCCTGTAAAGGAGGACAGTTATGAAGGTTGTAGAGAGAGAAAGCCGATAATGAAAAAATGTATACGTACAATAATATCGGGTAGGGGTCAGAGTTAGAGCAGTTGACAGTTACATTTAAACTATAATTCGAGGTAGCTTCCTTTAAAGAGGGAGCTAGTTCACATCAGATGCTCCGTAGATCCCATATGAAGCAAAGGAATCACTGCCAATATAGGAACAGCATATATATATATAATAAATAAAAAAAAAGGGGGGGGGGGCAACAGAAAGCACCACTATAGAAGGATCAATCAGTTTGACAAAAAACCTGTAGTAAGGGATTAGCGGGATGATAACCACGCTGCGTGAGTAATTATTATTGATGACCCTACAGAAGGAGAGTAATTGTTAGACCAAGCGACAAGCTTAGTTTCATATATACAATGGCACACTATGGTGTTATAATAGCAATTATAGCATTTTCCATAGAGATGGTATAAACGACATATTCCAAGAACCCCACAAGAGGGCAGCATTACACAAATAATAACCAGCTGATGTGCAACTAGATATATATGCCGAATAGTAAAAAAAAAAAAAAAAAAAATGAGGGGAGAAAGGGGGAGAGAGAAAAAAATAAAAAATAAAATAAAAAAAAAACCTACTACAAAATAGGGCAGCCTTTTGGCAGAAGAAGTGTCATGTTGACCAGCCCAGGGAATGGATAAAATACAGCTATAATATCCTATGAAATAATGTAGAGGCAATTTACAGTCTCAGGGTGCTCCATTCAGGTAATCCTCCGGTATATTGATCAGAGAGACTGAGTTCTGAGGTGTGCAAACTGAGGTCCGGTGCGTAGAGAGAGCAATAGAGGGGGGGGGGGGAGGGTATCAGAGAGGGTCAATGGATGGGCGAGGGAAGGAGGTATGCAGGGGGGGTATGGGTAACACACAAGGGGGGAACGGTTCAGAGAACAGGGAGCATGGAGAGTGTTAATAGAAAACAAAGGGGGACACAAACATTATTAGTACCTGGGGAAAATTAGTCCAGGCGTCCAGGATGCAGAGAGCAGGTCCAGCCGGAGAGGATCAAGCAGCCCTGGATTTCATCAGAGGAGCCTAGGAACACCACCGGATAAATCCTGGGGATGCGTTGCCAGTTCGCTGTCCAGGACAGGGGAGTCCGCGTCACCTTGAGCTCCGGCAGATGAGCCAGGCAGGGGGGCGATTAGTGCAGGGCAGCAGGTGGATAGCATGCAGGGCCAGCCCAAAGGGAGATCTCCAGAGCACCACCGTCTAGGATCCGCGCAAACGAGCGGCCAGAGAACCAGGTCGCTAGAGGACAGAGCTGCCGTCCGTCAGCGCGTGAGGAGAGCCCGGCGTCCCCACAATCAGCGCGACTCAGTTCTGGAAGGGCAGTGAGTGGATGAGAGGGAGTTCACAACCGTGGGCTCACGGTCCCCAGCACTCAGATATGTAGCTGCTGACTGACGGGCAGCGCCAGCCGGGATCCCTGCAGTGAAACACGCCGACAACGGGGGCCGCCGGGGAGAAGCAGCAATCAACTTGCTGGCGGCCAAGGAGAGCCGCGGGAGCCCGCTAAGAAAATATCTGATACCTCAGATCCCGTCACCCCGCTCCGGGTCCCGCCAGAAACCAGGCCAGCGTCTGCTGCAGATTAACGTCGGAGCTTGGATTCCCGCGGGTCGCCAACCCAGGGACACCCCCAGCGACCCGACCACGGCCACCAGCGGATCCTCCTCAGAAGTCACAGCGAGACGAGAGGTATATGTAGATGGCTAAGCAGGGGTATATGAGCGGTCATCGATTTGAGTTTAAGTGGCGGTAGTCACTGTGCCACGCTAGTTTTCGCGCCAGAGCAGAGGCGCTCACACAGGCCTCTCACATCAAAGGCCAGACTCCGGGGGTATGAAAGTTCCAGACGGTTGTTTGGTATTGGGATGATCCGCGGTACTGAGGCTGTCTAGTAGTGTAGTTTTTGAACCTCAGAATCGAAGTTATTTTAATGAATGAGAGGTGATTTAGCAGACCCCTGTCTGGAGAGAAGCTAAAATGCGGCCACACGAGGTGCCCCCATATTTCTGCAATTTTATGTGCCATTTTGGAAAGAGGTGATTTGCTAGATCCAAATTGCACATTATATTGCTTTATTTCTGATCTGCATATCTAAAAGCGCCATTCCAATTTGTTCAGGTGGAAAGAATATACAGTAACTTGTGCAAAGTATTAAGTTGTGATTTGCAAAACAACCAGAAAAAAGGAAGACATTTTAGATGCGTTACTGATAGGTGAGATTGGTCAAATTACAGGCCCAGTTCAATTTAGTATGATGCCTAAAAAATAAAGATGAAGGCAGACCCTCGTGTTAAATCTATGGTTCTAAATCATCATTGTGCTTTGGTAAACCCACCTTTAAGTATTTTGAATTTCTTAAGAAATTGATTAAAAAAAAAACAGCTAAAATCATGTAACTTGGATGCTAGCATGTAGTATTGCAGCATACTACAGGACGGGTGGTATTCATGTGACCGCCGGTCAGCTGACCGACAGTCACATGACCTCCACCACCAGCCCGACGGGTCACTATCCCGATGGTCGGCATGCCGACCAACAGGGAGTATTTCCACTCGTGGGTGTCCACGACACCCATAGAGTGGGAATAGAACCCGTGGCGACCGCAGGTCGCCACCGAGCCCGCGTCGTTATGCTGCCGGGATCCCGGCGTCGGTAAGCTGACCGGCAGTCAGGAGACCGCCGGTCAGCCATACTACACCCCTACAGGACACATCCTCTCCATGCACTCTGCTGTGTGACATGGCTCCTGAAATCACGAGGGATGGACTTACAGGCAATGCAGAACATGCAAGATCCGAGTCAGGATGGAACCTCAAGAGATCTAAGATGGGACCCCAAAGCTCGGGTGTGTTTGGTTTCAAAACTGGACCACTCATCATTTGCCTATGTATGTGCACATAAGTACTTTGCTAATTCTCAATTATTCTGCCAAAGAAACATTGTACATTATTACGCCTTTCAGTGTACAATTGCATATGTGGAGCTTTACAAAATCAAGGTGTTATGCAAAGCAATTCTGACTTTGGTGTACAGTTTGAGATTTAACAAAATCTCACATTAATTACACATTAATTGGGACTTTGAAAACCACCAGACATTAGATCCAGTTATGTTTTCAGACTTCAAACTGTTTGGATCTGGAAACCACATCCTAGGTTTAGTTAAGGGAAACAGGGCCATAAAGAGGGTGCTGCTGCTGGTTCCATCATCTGCAATACCGTGGGGAAGCACAACTGCTAATACAACCTACAATCATTATGCACAGCTGTCCATATAGTCCAGCACAATAGATAATATGTAGCTGGAATCATAATGTCCACGTTATGTCATTTCAGACATGGGAGCACACAGGGAAGAGCCGGAATCACCCATTCAGCCATGCCCAGAAATGAAGTCGACAAGCAGGTAGAAGGCACCAGAGGAGCAGGTAAAAAAGATGAGAGGGGTTTGGAGCAGCAGCACAAAATCAATAAAAATATATAGTATTAAATTAAGTGGGGATGGTATAGAAAATGGCAAAATGCCTAGGTAGAATAATTACTTTATTTTACATTTTAGCAGCAAGAGGTTGAGAAACTATTACACCAAAGACTTTTTTATGTGAGTTAACTTTTTGGCATATACAATACTGTATGTACTGTATTATTATGGTAAACAAATGTTGAAATTCATCCCCTGTAATCATATGAGCTGGTTGTGACCTGGGAGAATAATGTGTTTTCTGCCTTTTTATTCCCCAATGGTTTACATACATCTCTGATGTTGTGGGTCTGTGCATTCACACATAGGCAAACACGGTGGGCGGTGGGGCTTGGGGAAGGGGGCTGGGTTCTGGTTCCCAGGGGAACCTTACTCCTCTTGGTAAGTGGATCAATTTATGACAACAATAGCAATACTATATAATACGATTACTATAGCTGCCTCCACACCATGTAGTTTAATAGAGCAGAGTTGCTGTACATGTCCAGTGGTAGCAGCTCCTTCTATCAAGTTTGCTGTGTGTGGCTCTGAGTCCTCAATCAGTGCACTGGACCAGAGAGTAGCTCTTAGAAAGAAGAGATAGGAGCCTTACCATGAGGTGGGAGAATCTGTTAGAAAGTGCAGTACTAGTTCTATTATGTTTGTTTGTTTGTTTGTTTGTTTGTTTGTTTGTATATTTATTTATTATGGTATGTATAAACTTTTCCTGACCACTTACAGCATCTATTGTGTTAAATATTACTATTTTATTTCATACAGTATCCAGTGTATAGAAAGACCAATGTGTATATTAATGTTCCTGGTCATTACTAGGTACTTCAACCTCTCCCCCAAACTCCCATATTTGTGCAGATGTTCCGCAGAGTGGCAGATTGTGGTCTGCATTTGGAAACCTCCCTTCTAGAAATCCTGTGTGATCTATTGCAGTCCCCCCATAATTCACATGCTGCAGCATTTGGGGTTGGCACTGTTCTAAAAAATGAGGCATGTCACCCCCATTTTTGTAGGTGTGCAGAGCCCATGGTCCACATCTTTGGATGCAGACTTCCTGGCTCCAGCAAAGGAGTGCTGATGGCTAGTCTGGGTAAGCTTTGACTTACTCGGGTGGCTGAGGGCTGCGAACATGGTTGTGATGGTGATCTGATTACTTGTCTACAGATGCAGCACTCAGATCTGGGAGTACTCCTGCAACATTAGTATATTACTGTAATTGTACAGTATTACACAGCTGCTTCCCTGCACCTGTGCAAAATTGTACATCTCAGAATCAGGCCATAGACAATAGAGGCTGACACAATGTCAAATAAGGCTGAATATATAGTTCAAGCAACAAAATGGATATGTAACGTAAAAAAAAAATTTGGGTGCAAAATCAACAATAATATAATCCATTGGCATGTCCAATATTGACATTTATACCTCCCATCATTCCAAAACAAAAATAAGCAACAAACGGTCAAGCCTCAAATTTGTTCAGATTGAGTAATTTGTCATCATTACAGCAGACCTAGCATACAGCTGATAACCTTCTGCATAAAAGTATGATAACATTTCTCAACTACAGTAGGAATATTACTTCTCTGTGCACACTGAGCAAATACCTCAATTCCATCAACATGCTGTTTGTGGTGTCGAGGGGGGGGCGGCACAGATAATATTTACCCAGGCCTAGGCCTGATGAAGGGGCACAGAGGGGGCCCAAGTACCAAACTTCTTGCCTAGCAGTAGTACTTTCAGCTTTTTTCCTCAGCCTAGCACATGCTGCTGTGTGCTGGGCTACAGTGTGGCCAGGGAGGTATTTAATGAACTATGTTTTCTGTATTTTTGTACAAGTGTGCAAGGTCCTGCCTCACATGGTTAGGCCACGCCCCCTGAAAAGTACCTGGGCCCGGCTGTAGGGTTACCACCTCATCCCCTTAATTCTGGACAGACATTAATTACACAGGTTCTGTGGCTGGCTGACTTCAAGACTCAATTTCGACTGGTTTTAATCAGCCACAGAACCTGTGTAATTAATGTGTCCAGAATTAAAAGGATGAGGCAGTCACCCTACCAATCAGCCTCTCTACTGCCCTACTTCCTGTACAGTATATATGCACATCAGATATATATCACAGAAAGGTAAACCCCTTGACTGGCACTTGTTGCACAGATATCCCATGATAACCTTACAAGGTGCACCTCGGGGACATTCAGGTGCCTGTAGGAAGTGTGGCTGTTGGGGGTCAATCAAACATATGATCCAAGAATTTGACTGCTGCTTCTGTTTTTAACCCTCCTACCTCTCTCAGTAGGTGTCCTACTAATGCTACTCTGTTATGCCCGTGGAAAGAATCCTGTTCTCTGTACTCATCTTTGCTGTTTTGTAAACCGTGTAGATATTGCTGCTTGCTGAAATTCTCTATGGTAATCCTGTTATTGCAGTTTTCCTTGCAGTCTATTATCAATGTCATGACTAGCCTTCTAAGCCCGTGCCTTGGTTAGCTGTGTACTTTGATTGGTTAGCTGTGTAGTTCGACTGGTGAGCTGTGTACTGTAATTTGGTTGGTCAGCTGACTACTTATTGGTAAGCTGTGTATGTCTGTTGGTAAGATGTGTACTTCCATTGGTAAGTTGTGCATGTCCGTTGGTTAGCTGTGTATATTTTTTTTAGCTGTGTACTTCTATTGGTTGGTTACCTGTGTACTTATTGGTTAACTGTGTACATAAAATAATGTGAACATACTGTTTTATTATTGTGTTATTTTTTTTATGGACAGTGGATCATATTTTAGATCATTTTTGAACAATGTCATTTTTTTTTTTTTTTACATCCACTTTTTCTCTGTCAAATAAAAAGTGTTTAGTCTGTGTTCTGGGGATGGCAGATTTTAAACATCTTTCATGATCATTACAGTATTCAACTACTTACAACATTTCTTGTTCTTTCCAGATGGTACAAGTCAAATGAAATGCTATGGTGAATATTTTTAAACTTGTATCTCCATCTGGTGCTACAAAACAATTGCAAAGTATTTACAATACATTTGTATGTATACAGCTAAAACTATAATAAGTTTAACAGTAAGTAATACTAAAAGAACTTAGCAATGTTATCATAGCTTTCATGAAACTTAAGATTTATTTTTCTTGTGAAGCTGTTTTGCCTATCATAGGAGCAGTTGCAGTATCCATAATTGGATATATAAAGGAACGTAGATGAGGCCCACTCTGAATACAGTACTGTATAACCGCATTTATTTCCAAGCATTTAATGCAGCCTACTGTTTGTTGATGTTCCCGGTGGTGCAGCTCTCGGCCCACCATGAAAATAGCCCAGAACACAAGTATCTGCTGGTAGACATGGATGACAGCCTGCCGTGGCCAGTCACATTCATGACTAGTATTCATCTGTGGTCCATTTGAAGGCTGGATGAGTGGTGACATATCTGTCTGTGTGTCTTCTCATTTGTTTAATATTTTTTTCTACAGGTGGAATAAAGGTACTAGTGGGCTTTTGATTCTCGAGCACTTGCGGTTTGCAAGTGTCTTCCTATCTGATCCTGCAACAAGGTACCAGTAGTTAACCTGTAAAAAAATGATATTATTTTAAAAATAACATTATTTCCATACCATTGTAAGCTTACAGAGAGGACCCTACTCTTTTTATTTTTATTATTATTATTATTATTATTATTATTATTTTCTGTTATATAGTACACAGTACAGCGGCTAAATAAATGTACTCTGTTTGCACTAATTTGTGCAATGACCTGCAACATTTGAGAAAGTGGTGTGAGACAATTTCTGAGTTATGAACAGGAGGCCACTGGTAATTTACATAACGATGTGCAACAATTTATGAGTGGTGGTTAAACTTCTTGTGGAAACTATCCATAGGAATTAATGGGGACATGCTGATTGGTTAGTTTGCCAGCAGCTCCCACACTATGACATATCTGTGCAGCCCCATTCATTACTGATACAACTTTTTTTTTTTTACCAAAACCTTTTGGAATGCCTATGGGGGGACCAAAGACAAACTTACCCCTTGGACTGAGAAAATGATAGAGAGATAAATGACTATGACTGGGTGAATCTTTATTTAATAAACTTTTTTTCTCTAGGGAGTGTGTCCTCTCATTTGTTTAATATATACATATATATATATATATATATATATATATTTTTTTTTTTTTTTTTACAGGGGGACCTACAGGTGCCAGTGGGCTTTTAATACCTGGACATGCTGGCACTTGTGGTTTGACAAGTCCCATCCTGCCCTAGAAGATTAGATAAGATCAATAGCTCACCTATAAAAAACAAAAACAAAAAACATTTTTACTAATCTAAATATAGCATAACCTCTATAACCACTACCACCAGGGGTATGGGAAAGAGCAAACAGCAATGATTGGACAATGGAGAGGGCAGCTGGCACACATTTTAAACATGAGTTGGGCACAATAGCAGCTCCAGACGTGGTCTGCAGCACTGTTTAAAACACACCAACTGCCAGTGAGTCACTTTGAAATTGCAGTTTGTGGCAGTTGGTGTGGCTCCACTATTTGAATTTTGGACTGTGCTGCAGACCCTCCTCTGGTGCTGCCACTCTTTGAACAAGACTCTCCTTGGGACAACCAGTGCATGTGCCAACTGGCTAAAGCTGGTGGAATGATGGTGGGGGTCCCTCAAACTGCAGTCTCCAATCCATGGTTCCAGTAGCCCTGGCTGGTCAAGCCTAGTGCTAGTAAAGGAAAGCTTGTAGGTGAACCAACACAATATTTTCCATACCTGCCTAGGCACAAGTACTAGGGCAGGTCAAGCTTAGAGGTGGCAAATAAATGTACTGTGTGTGCAACAATTTCTGCAATGATATGCAACATTTTCTCTAAGCAGTTTGTGACAATTGCTGTGTAATGAGGCGGTCCTGGCAGCAGGGGCAGTTTAAGTGAGAAGAAAGCCCATAAGCAGGCTCCATGCATGCCCTCTCTTCTCTGGCAGAGCAGTAGACTATGGCTGTGAGACAGAGTGTACTGTGCATGTGCAAGTCTCCAGGAGCATGTGATCCACTCTATCTTCCCGGACACTTTCCTACTGTACTTGTGCAAACCTCCTTTAAAAAATTGCCACAGCACCATATTCTTGATAATTTCTTTCTGTAGCACTGGTCAATGTGGGACTCTGTAGAGGTTAGTATAATTATATAGGTATGGTGTGTGAGATGTGAGCCCATGGTCTCATGTACACTGCACACCCTGCATCCTTTATAGATACACAAGGGAGAGGAAAGAAGACTCTTGTTTGGGGGCACTCTTAAGTAAAAACAAAATGATATATTACGACATTGCGTGGTAGAATTATTTAAAAAAAACTTTTAATATTACAGGTTGAGTATCCCATATCCAAATATCCGAAATACGGAATATTCCGAAATACGGACTTTTTTGAGCGAGAGTGAGATAGTGAAACTTTTGTTTTCTGATGGATCAATGTACACAAACTTTGTTTAATACACACAGTTATTAAAAATATTGTATTAAATGACCTTCAGACTGTGTATATAAGGTGTATATGAAACATAAATGAATTGTGTGAATGTAGACACACTTTGTTTAATGCACAAAGTTATAAAAAATATTGGCTAAAATTACCTTCAAGCTGTGTGTATAAGGTGCATATAAAACATAAATGCATTCTGTGATTAGATTTAGGTCCCATTGCCATGATATCTCATTATGGTATGCAATTATTCCAAAATACAGAAAAATCCGATATCCAAAATACCTCTGGTCCCAAGCATTTTGGATAAGGGATACTCAACCTGTATATAATTAAAAATGAATAGAGAAGAATATATTATGTAGTATACTTCATTGATCAACGTCCAGGTGTTTGATAAATAGTCAATGTTTGTCAGGGCCGAGTGTTTTTGTGAATCCGTTAACCCTGGACTAACCAAAGGTGTAGGTGCTGGGGTATGATGAAAGCAGGGAGGATGAAGAAAGTTCAGTTTCATATATTTATTAAAGGCAACAATTCCAGTAAGGAGTTAAATGACAATTATTAGTCACCATATATATACTGACGTATTGCAATGAATGGTACAATGATAAGCAGGAACAATCTTAAAGATGCATTGAAGAAATGTTCATACAACTGAATTAAAACTAGAGATGTGCGGCTGGCACTTTTCGTGTTTTATGTTTTGGTTCTAATTCCACTTTCGTGTTTTGGTTTTGGCTTGGTTTTGCCATAACCACCCTTTCGTGTTTTGGTTTTGGTTTTGTATCTGGATGATTTTTGAAAAAAACATAAAAACAGCTTAAATCACAGAATTTGTAGGTAATTTTGCTCCTACGGTATTATTAACTTCAATAACATTAATTTCCACTCATTTCCAGTCTATTCTGAACACCTCACAATATTGTTTTTAGGCCTAAAAATTGCACCAAGGTGGGTGTATGACCAAGCTAAGCGACACAAGTGTGTGGCACAAACACCTTGCCCATCTAGGAGTGGCACTACGGTTACAGACAAGATGGCACTATTCAAAAACTAGTCCGCAAACAGCACATAATGCAAAGAAGAAAAAGAGGAGCACCAAGGTTGCTGTATGACTAAGCTAAGCGACACAACCACCTGGCCCATCTAGTAGTGTCACGCAGTGGCTGAATGTCGAGAGTGGGCCGCAATAGTTCAGTCCACTGACAGCATCTCCAGCACGCCCCTGTCATTTTTAAAAAATTCTGCAATAGGTGGACTTATACGGCAGTACCATAGGACTAATACAGCAATACCCAATTTTTCGGGCCACCGACAGCATCTCCTGTACGCTCCTGTCATTTAACAAAAAATTCTGCACCATCAAATTAATTGTATGTGCAAAACATGGGACGTGCTGGAATTTGCCCAGATGTAATGCACGCACAATATTGGTGGCGTTGTCCGATATCACAAATCCCCAGGAGAGTCCAATTTGGGTAAGCCATTCTGCGATGATGTCCCTCAGTTTCCGTACGAGGTTGTCAGCTGTGTGCCTCTTACGGAAAGCGGTGATACAAAGCGTAGCCTGCCTAGGAAAGAGTTGGCATTTGCGAGATGCTGCTACTGTTGCCGCTGCTGTTGTTGCTGCGAGAGGCCATACATCTACCCAGTGGGCTGTCACAGTCATATAGTCCATAGCCTGCCCTGTTCCACTTGTCCATATGTCCACATGTCCGTGGTTAAGTGGACACTGGATACAACCGCATTTTGTAGGACACTGGTGACTCTTTTTTCTGACGTCTTTGTACATTCTCGGTATAGCTTGCCTACAGAAGTGGAACTTAGATGGGATTTGATACCGGGGACACACTGGGGTATATGCAATTGCGGTCGAATTCCCGAAAATGTCGAAAAACGGGACATTTTCGCCAAAAAAAAAAAAACAAATTCGACAATGCAATTCAGTACTTTTCGTCAAAAAAAACGGACTTTCAAAATTCGACTTTTTGAAATTCGACATTTGTCAAATTCGACATTTCTGCAATGGTACAGATGTGGCAATTCGACAAAAGTATATTCAATTGAAGATTGTAAATTCGACAACAGTGCTTTTAGACAGTAAATTCGTCATTTTCAATCCGCCACACTTTGCTGGCGGAATCTAATAAAAAAATTTAAAAACATGTTTTTTTTTGTGTTTTTTTTATTGGTAATAGCATATCTATTTATATTAGAAGGGATTAGGTACATGGTTTGTCTATTTAAGAGGCACAAGTATTATTTATATATTTTTAAAAATATTTATTTATTTATTTTAAATGGAATGGGGTAAAATCAGGAAAAAAAAATGCGTGGGCCCCCCCCCCTCCAAAGCATAACCAGCCTTGGGCTCTTCGAGCCGGTCCTGGTTCCAAAAATCCGGGGGAAAAACTAACAGGGGATCCCCCGTATTTTTAAAGCCAGCACCGGGCTCTGCGCCTGGTGCTGGTGCAAAAAATATGGGGGACAAAAAGAGTAGGGGTCCCCCGTATTTTTTACACCAGCATCGGGCTCCACTAGCTGGGTAGATAATGCCACAGCCGGGGGTCACTTTTATACAGCGCCCTGCGGCCGTGGCATTAAATACGCAACTAGTCACCCCTGGCCGAGGCACCCTGGAGGAGTGGGGACCCCTTCAATCAAGGGGTCCCCCCCTCCAGCCACCCAAGGGCCAGGGGTGAAGCCCGAGGCTGTCCCCCCCATCCAAGGGCTGCGGATGGGGGGCTGATAGCCTTTTGAAAAAATGAAAGAATATTGTTTTTTCCAGTAGTACTACAAGTCCCAGCAAGCCTCCCCCGCAAGCTGGTACTTGGAGAACCACAAGTACCAGCATGCGGGAGAAAAACGGGCCCGCTGGTACCTGTAGTTCTACTGAAAAAAATACCCAAATAAAAACAGGAGACACACACCGTGAAAGTAAAACTTTATTTCACACCTGCCGATACACACATACTTACCTATGTTGACCCGCCGACTGGCACGTCTCCAATGTCGCCAACGATCTGGGGTGCCTGTGAATAAAATTATACTCACCTGATCCAGTGTCCAGATTATAATCCACGTACTTGGCAAAAAAAACCCGAACACCCGGACCAGGCGGACTGAAAGGGGTCCCATGTTTACACATGGGACCCCTTTCCCTGAATGCAGAGACCCCTGTGACTCCTGTCACAGAAAGGTCTCTTCAGCCAATCAGGCAGCGCCACTTCGTGGCACTCTCCTGATTGGCTGTATGCGCGTCTGAGCTGGCAGACAGCGCATCGCACAGCTCCCTCCATTAGTTTCAATGGTGGGCACTTTGCGGTCAGTGGTGGGGTTACCCGCGGTCAGCAAAAAGGTCTCTTCAGCCAATCAGGAAGCGCCACTACGTGGCACTCACCTGATTGGCTCTGAGCGTCTAAGCTCAGACGCGCATAGCACAGCTCCCTCCATTAGTTTCAATGGTGGGAACTTTGCGGTCAGCGTGAGGTCACCCGCGGTCAGCCGCTGACCGCGGGTAACCCCACCGCTGACCGCAAAGTTCCCACCATTGAAACTAATGGAGGGAGCTGTGCGATGCACTTTCTGCCAGCTCAGACGCGCATACAGCCAATCAGGAGAGTGCCACGAAGTGGCGCTTCCTGATTGGCTGAAGAGACCTTTCTGTGACAGGAGTCACAGGGGTCTCTGCATTCGGGGAAAGGGGTCCCATGTGTAAACATGGGACCCCTTTCAGTCCGCCTGGTCCGGGTGTTCGTTTTTTTTTTTTTGCCAAGTACGTGGATTATAATCTGGACACTGGATCAGGTGAGTATAATTTTATTCACGGGTACCCCAGATCGTTGGTGACATTGGAGACGTGCCAGTCGGCGGGTCAACATAGGTAAGTATGTGTGTATCGGCAGGTGTGAAATAAAGGTTTACTTTCACGGTGTGTGTCTCCTGTTTTTATTTGGGTATTTTTTTCCAGTAGAACTACAGGTACCAGCGGGCCCGTTTTTCTCCCGCATGCTGGTACTTGTGGTTCTCCAAGTACCAGCTTGCGGGGGAGGCTTGCTGGGACTTGTAGTACTACTGGAAAAAACAATATTCTTTCATTTTTTCAAAAGGCTATCAGCCCCCCATCCGCAGCCCTTGGATGGGGGGGCAGCCTCAGGCTTCACCCCTGGCCCTTGGGTGGCTGGAGGGGGGGGACCCCTTAATTGAAGGGGTCCCCACTCCTCCAGGGTACCTCGGCCAGGGGTGACTAGTTGCGTATTTAATGCCACGGCCGCAGGGTGCTGTATAAAAGTGACCCCCGGCTGTGGCATTATCTACCCAGCTAGTGGAGCCTGATACTGGTGTAAAAAATACGGGGGACCCCTACTCTTTTTGTCCCCCGTATTTTTTGCACCAGCACCAGGCGCAGAGCCCTGTGCTGGTTTCAAAAACACGGGGGATCCCCTGTCAGTTTTTTCCCAGGATTTTTAAAACCAGGACCGGTTCGAAGAGCCCGAGGCTGGTTATGCTTTGGAGGGGGGACCCCACGCAATTTTTTTCGGGTTTTTTACCGTTTTTTTAAAATCTAATCAAAATCCGTCAAATCGGCCGTTTTTCGACAGCGGGACTGTCGAATCCGTTTTTTATTGAATATGTTGAATTCCGGCACCCACTTGCCGGAATTCGACGGTCGAATTGTGTCAAATTAAAAAACGGGCGAAAAATTGCCGCGATTCGCCGGCAATTGCATATACCCTACTATCTACATCAATTCTCTAAGTCCCACTGAACTAATGGTGGATACCGGACGCACGTCTAACGCCAACATAGCTGTCAAGGCCTCAGTTATCCGCTTTGCAAGAGGATGACTGCTGTCATATTTCATCTTCCTCAAAATGGACTGTAGGACAGTCAATTGCTTACTGGAATTAGCACAAGTGGTCTTCCGACTTCCCCTCTGGGATGACGATCGACTCCCAGCAGCAACAACAGCAGCCGCGGCAGCAACAGCAGGCGTACCACTCAAAGATCCTCCTGAGGAATCCCGGTTAGGAGAGGACTCCTCAGTCTCGACAGTGACATGGCCTGCAGTACCACTGACATTCCTGACTGAGGAGGAAGTTGACGTTGAGGGAGTTGGTGGTGTGGCTTGCAGGAGCTTGGGTACTGGAGGAAGAAGGGATTTAGGTGTCAGTGGACTGCTTATGCTCTTACCCAAAGTTTCACAACTTTACTTATGATGAATGTGCAGCAGGTGACGTATAAGGGAGGATGTTCCTAGGTGGTTAACATCCTTACCCCTACTTATTACAGATTGACAGAGGCAACAGATGGCTTGACACCTGTTGTCCGGATTTGTGGATAAATAATTCCACACCAAAGAGGAGGCTTTTTTGGTAGTTTGCCCAGGCATCATAATGGGCTTCTTCATCCCATGGACAACAGGTGTCTCCCCTGGTCTCCCCTGGTGCCTAACTTAAACCAACAACATCACCATCAGAATCCTCATCATCAACTTCCTTCTCAGTGCCAGCAACACCCATATCCTCATCCTGGTGTACTTCAACAGTGACATTTTCAGTTTCAATATCAGGAACTGGACTGTGGGTGCTCCTTCCAGCACTTGCGGGGGGGTCGTGCAAATGGTGGAAGGAGCCACCTCTTCCCATCCAGTGTTGGGAAGGTCAGGCATCGCAACCAAAATTGGACTCTCCTTGGGGATTTGTGATACCATCTCAGATTGCACATTTGTTTTCTGTGCTTTTTCCAGCTTAACTCTTTTAATTTTTCTAGCGGGAGGATGAGGGCTTGCATTGTCATGTGAAGCTGAACCATTAGTCATGAACATAGGCCTGGGCCTCAGCCGTTCCTTGCCACTCCATATCGTAAATGGCATATTGGTAAGTTTACGTTACTCAGACCATTTCAATTTCTTTTTTGGGGTCTTTTTACTGAACTTTGGCTTTTTGGACTTTACATGCCCTCTACTATCACATTGGGCATCGGCCTTGGCAGACGACGATGGCATTTCATCGTCTATGTCACGGCTAGTTGCAGCAGCTTCAGCACTAGGAGAAACTGGTTCTTGATCTTTCCCTATTTTAACCTCCAAATTTTTGTTCTCCATTATGTTTCTGGAGTTATATACAGTAACACAATATGCGGCACAGGAATGACTGATGGCTGATGGCCAGGACACTTCCACTGGTCTGATGCAGCACAACACAGCAACACTATCAAGGACTTGTGGTTGTTATTATTATAATACTGTAGCAGTGGCTATATAGCAGCAGCATATACCACTGTGACTGCCTGGTCACTGGAATGACTGATGGCCAGGACACTGATGCAAGCACAACAGAGCACCACTGAAAGGAACTTATACAGCTACTCTGGATATATGGCAGCAGAGGACACCACTACTGTGACTGGTCACTGGACTGATGCTGCACAAGACACTTCCCCTGGTCTAATGCAGGACAACACAGCACCGCTAAAAGGGACTTATACAGCTACACTGGATATATGGCAGCAGAGGACACCACCACTGTGACTGGTCACTGGACTGATGCTGCATAAGACACTACCCCTGGTCTGATGCAAGACAACACAGCAAAAATGCAATGGACTTATACAGCAGCCAGCACCACTGGGGACATATAGCAGCAGAGGACACCAACACTGTGACTGGCTGGATATCACTGACCTGGTTTGGAAGTGTTGTGGACTCGGGGTTTCTTCCGGTGACCGGGAAGAGGAACCGCCACTGGGTCGCAGTAGAGATGGCCGAATGTAGGTTTTCCTCATGCAGGATTAGGACGGAAGGCAGAAGGCACGGGTGGACGCTTGAAGGTCTCCTGAAAGACAAGACTTGCAAAGGTGCTGATGAATTGGTGAAGAATACCATAAGCTCACTGATAGCGATGCTGAGGTGCTAGTGGCACTGAGGTGCTTGGAGGCACGGAGGTGCTGGAGGCACGGAGGTGCTTGGAGGCACGGAGGTGCTGGAGGCACGGAGGTGCTTGGAGGCACGGAGGTGCTTGGAGGCACGGAGGTGCTTGGATGCACGGAGGTGCTGGAGGCACGGAGGTGCTGGAGGCACGGAGGTGCTTGGAGGCACGGAGGTGCTGGAGGCACGGAGGTGCTTGGAGGCACGGAGGTGCTGGAGGCACGGAGGTGCTGGAGGCACGGAGGTGCTTGGAGGCACGGAGGTGCTTGGAGGCACGGAGGTGCTTGGAGGCACGGAGGTGCTGGAGGCACGGAGGTGCATGGAGGTTCGTCTGGAAGCGCTGACGCCACAGGGATACGGGAGCTCTGGAGATCACAACTACAGCAGCAGTAACGATGATACTCAGGCGCCGGAGCTCTGCTCGGCGTCTGAATTTGTACTTCCCGCCAGCACCTGATTGGGGAAGCGCTGATGACGTCACCCGTCCCCCAGTGGACGCCGGGCGCACCCGCGACGTCCACACTACGAGCGCCGGACGGAGCGCCGGGTGCCGGAGACTGCCAGAGAGGACGGCCGCCCAGAGAGCCAGCACCCCCGGAGAGGCAAGTACGGCGGCCGTGACGGCGGCATGACAGTACCCCCTCCTCTAGGAGTGGCCCCTGGATACTTTCCAGGTTTCGTAGGGTGTCTAGAATGGAAAATCCGGATTAGTCGAGGAGCCGAGACCTCAGAAGCCTTTATCCAACTTCTCTCCTCAGGACCATACCCTTTCCATTCCACCAGATATTGCAGATTCTTGTGAAGGTAACGAGAGTCCAGAATAGTTTTGATCTCGAAGTCTGTTCCTGTTTCAGTTTCCACTGAGGTGGGGCTAGAGGACTTTGAATGAAAATGATTAAGGACGAGAGGACGAAGAAGAGAAACATGGAAGGCATTTGGTATACGTAGGTGAGAAGGTAAACCCAACTTACAGACCACGGGATTCAGGACTTGTAGCACAGGGTAAGGACCGATGAATCTTGGAGCAAACTTCATAGTGGGCACCTTCAACCGGAGATTACGTGTGGACAGCCATACCCTATCACCAACCTTATATTGAGGAGCGGCTCGCTGTTTCTTATCTGCGAAGAACTTGTATCGGACTGAAACCTTTTTAAATTTTTCTGAAGTGTAGTAGAGTGGACGTTACAGCTGGAACCCTTTTCTGTCGGAAGACTTGGTAATTCCGGAACTCGTGGGTGGAACCCATAGTTGACGAAGAATGGAGACTCACCAGTGGAAGAATGAAATTAATGGTTATGGGCAAACTCCGCCCAAGGTAACAACTCCACCCAGTTGTCCTGTGAAGGGGATAGATAAAGGCTAAGGAAAGTCTCTAGATCTTGATTGACTCGTTCCGTTTGTCCATTCGTTTGGGGATGATAAGCGGACGAAAACTTAAGTTTAATCTGCAAGGCCGAGCAGAGAGCTTTCCAAAACCTTGCGGTGAACTGTACCCCTCGATCAGAGACTGTTTCCTGAGGCAACCCATGCAATCGAAAATGTTCTCGGATGAATAATAGAGCTAGTTTAGAAGCTGTCGGCAGACCAGTCAATGGAACGAAGTGCGCCATCTTCGAAAAATGGTCGACGATCACCCAGACGGTGTTGCAACCTTTGGAACAGGGCAAGTCAGTGATGAAGTCCATGGAAATGTGAGTCTAGGGTTTCATAGGAATGGGCAGAGGACGAAGCAACCCAGCAGGAGGCAGGCGAGGAGATTTATGTTGTGTACACTGTGGACAAAAATTAACGTAATGCTGTACATCCTTCCTCATGGTGTCCCACCAGTAAGATCGTTGCAGAAACTTGTACATCTTCTGGGCGCTGGGATGACCGTAAAACTTGGAGATATGGGCCCACTGTGGTATTCTCAGCCGGAATTTAGCTGGTATGGACATTTTTCCAGGGGAAGGAGCTGAAGTAGTTGAGGCAGTGGAGACAGAAATTGGATTTAGAATTAAACTCCGCTCGAAAGAATAATCTTCGTCTGTGGAAGTTTGTGAACGGGACAGCGCATCCGCTTTAGTACTGAAAGTCCCGGCCCGGTACTTGATAACAAAAGAAAATCGAGTGAAGAAGAGTGCCCATCTAGCTTGGCGAGGATTCAAGCATTGTGCGGTTTTGATATACAACAAATTTTTGTGATCAGTGTAAATGGTAATCACATGTTTGGCACCTTCTAAGAGATATCGCCACTCTTCCAAGGCAGATTTAATTTCCAAAAGTTCCTGGTCTCCAATAGTGTAATTTCGTTCGGCCGGAGAGAATTTACAAGAGTGGAAGCCACACGGATGTAATTTCTTATCTGAGGAGTACTGAGAGAGATCGGCCCCAACTCCGACCGAAGAGGTGTCAACTTCTAGGAAGAAAGGTTCTTCGAAATTTGGTTGTTGGAGTACTGGAGCGGACATGAAAGCTGATTTCAAGTGAGAAAAAGCCTCAATGGCTTCGGGAGGCCACAAACTCGGGTTAGAGCCCTTTCTCGTCAAAGCAGTAATGGGCGCAACAATGGTGGAGAAACCCCTAACGAATTTCCTGTAGTAATTCGCAAAGCCCAGGAATCTTTGTATTGCTTTCAAAGAGAGAGGCTGAGTCCAGTCACGAATGGCAGAGAGCTTCTCCGGATCCATGCGAAGCTCCGTCCCCGAGATGATATAACCGAGGAACGGAACCGATGTCACTTCGAAGGTACACTTGGAGAACTTAGCATAGAGACGATTCTTTCGTAAACGGTGGAGCACCTGAGTCCTGTGTTCAACAAGATCTTTGGAAAAAATCAGTATGTCATCTAAATATACCACAAAACTTCGATATAATATGTCTCGGAAGATTTCGTTGACGAATCCCTGGAAGACGGCAGGAGCGTTACTAAGGCCAAACGGCATCACCAGGTATTCGTAATGCCCATCCCGGGTATTGAAGGCGGTCTTCCATTCATCCCCTTCTCGGATGCGTATTAGCTTATAAGCTCCCCTCAAATCGAGCTTGGAGAAAACGCGGGCGCCACGAACCTTATCAAATAACTCTGTGATTAGTGGCAAGGGGTATTTATTCTTGATGGTGATATCGTTTAAGCCGCGGAGTCGATACATGGTCTCAACCCCCCGTCCTCCTTCTTCACGAAAAAGAAGCCCGCTCCAGCAGGGGATGAAGAGGGGCGAATGAATCCCTTGAGCAGATTGGACTTAATATAGTCCGACAAAGCTTGAGTCTCGGGAAGTGACAAAGGATATGTGCGGCCACGGGGCGGCATCTTCCCTGGGATAAGGTCAATAGGGCAGTCCCAAGGCCTATGAGGTGGTAACTGGTCAGCCGCCTGTTCCGAAAACACATCCTTGAACCCCTGATACGCCTCCGGAATATGCTCTTCATCCGACTTAGAAGAGACACGGAGCGGACAAACGGGAGTGAGACAGTTAGCATGACAAAAAGAACTCCAAGACAGAATTTGAGAGGACTTCCAGTCAATGTGGGGATTATGAATTTTGAGCCAAGGCATTCCGAGGACCAGATCATGATGCATTTCCGGAATCACCAAGAATTCCAGACATTCTTGATGTAGAGCCCCGACCTGCAGCTTAACTGGCTCCGTGCGCCACGTTATGAGACCCTTGGAAATTCTAGTACCATTGATAGCCATCAACGAAATAGGCTGTTCGATAGGCCGTACCTTTAAATCCATGCTTTGGACACAGGAAGAAGAAACGAAGTTCCCCGCAGCTCCGGAATCCAACAGGGCCTCACAAGACTTGGAGACTGACTTGGTGATTAAAGACACAGGAAGCAAACAATCCAAAATCGGAGAAGATTTAGTCGTGACCCCCAACTTGACTCCTCCAGAACAAGCTAGGCCTGCCCGTTTCCCGGACGAGATTTTCAAAACTTGAGGAAATGATCTGCGGCTCCACAGTAAAGGCAAAGTTTACCCTCACGACGACGCTGTCGTTCCTCCGGAGACAGTCGGGACCGGTTAATTTGCATGGGTTCGTCCGAGCTGGGCACAGCCGCCGGCCTAGGAGGAGGATGCCGGAACCTGGAACGATCTGAATGACTACGTTCTCCTCCACGCTCCTGCATCCAAAGATCCACCTTGACGCAAAGGGAGATCAACTCTTTTAATGGATCCGGCAGATCCCTAGTGACCAACTCATCTTTCAGCCGGTCGGAGAGACCGTTCCAGAAGGCAGCCCTCAGGGCGTCATTATTCCAGCGAAGTTCAGAGGCAATGGTCTGGAAATGAACCACGTACTGACCCACGGAGCGGGAGCCCTGACGAACACGGAGCAAGTCAGAAGAAGCAGTGGTCATCCTGCCTGGCTCATCGAAGATTCTTCGAAAGGACGTAATGAAGTTGGTGTCGTTGGAAACCACGGGATCAGATCGTTCCCATAACGGAGACACCCAATCCAACGCTGACCCTTCAAGCAGGGAAATGATATACGCTACCTTAGACCGATCCGTAGGGAAATTATGAGAGAGAAGCTCGAAGTGCACCTCGCACAGGTTTAGAAAACCACGGCAATTCTTTGGATTCCCATTATAGCGGGAAGGAGTAGGAAGCTGAAGGCGTGACCTGGTACCGGCCGGAGGTTGGGCGTTACTAGAAATGGCAACTGGAGCAGTTACGGGAACTGAAACCGGAATTACGGAAGCTAAAGATGCTTGAATTTGATCCAATCGGCCGGACAATTCCTGGAGATATTGCATCACCTGGACCTGTGTCGCCTCCTGAGTCTGAACTCGGGAAGCCAAACTTTGGATGGCGCTTGACTCTGTGTTCCGATCCCCCGGGTCCATGTGGCCTGAGTATACTATCACTGACCTGGTTTGGAAGTGTTGTGGACTCGGGGTTTCTTCCGGTGACCGGGAAGAGGAACCGCCACTGGGTCGCAGTAGAGATGGCCGAATGTAGGTTTTCCTCATGCAGGATTAGGACGGTAGGCAGAAGGCACGGGTGGACGCTTGAAGGTCTCCTGAAAGACAAGACTTGCAAAGGTGCTGATGAATTGGTGAATACCATAGGCTCACTGATAGCGATGCTGAGGTGCTAGAGGCACTGAGGTGCTTGGAGGCACGGAGGTGCTGGAGGCACGGAGGTGCTTGGAGGCACGGAGGTGCTTGGAGGCACAAAGGTGATTGGAGGCACGGAGGTGCTTGGAGGCACGGAGGTGCTGGAGGCACAGAGGTGCTTGGAGGCACGGAGGTGCTTGGAGGTTCATCTGGAAGCGCTGACGCCACAGGGATACGGGAGCTCTGGAGATCACAACTACAGCAGCAGTAATGATGATACTCAGGCGCCAGAGCTCTGCCCGGCGTCTGAATTTGTACTTCCCGCCAGCACCTGATTGGGGAAGCGCTGATGACGTCTCCCGTCCCCTAGTGGCACCCGCGACGTCCACACTACAAGCGCCGGGTGCCGGAGACCGACAAAGAGAACAGCCGCCCAGAGAGCCAGCACCCCCGGAGAGGCAAGTACGGCGGCCGTGACGGCGGCATGACACTGGACTGATGCAGCACAATACACTAACTACAGTGGACTAGCTTGAGCAGCACAATACAGCACAAGACTCACCACCCCACTTTCCCGCCCCCCACACAGACACTGAGGATGGAGACACGTCCTCTCACTACACTCTCCGAGACTGGAGAGAAAATGGAATCCAAATCCCGCGAGAATCCGATAGCGGGATGATGACGTTTTGCCTCGTTTGGGTTTCCGAGTCAGGCGGGAAAACCCGAGCCGGGCTTGGAAACGGACTCGAATGGTTAAGTTCGGTACGGTTTGGTTCTCTGAGAGCTGAACCCGCTCATCTCTAGTTTAAACAGGCTTGTGAAGAATTGTCTAAATGAAGCGATGATTGGTGCCAAACTGTAAGGAGTGTTGACTGGATATTGTAGACATAAATGAATAACTGTAGATACTTGTACTGAAGCTTGAAGGTTAAACTGGAAGGCTGTGAAGAATTGTCCTTGATTGCAGCAACAATGAAAATACAATACTGAATAGAATACTTGCAAATTGTGAAGATAACACTTGAAGTCCTGTGAAACTGCTTCAGACAACAATTGTAAAGAATGAGTTAAATTGAGAGCTGATTAAATGAGCACCTGAGTTTAGTAGAATCTTCCAAAGGCTGTGTGATTGAAGCAGGCAGACAGGGTAAACCTCTCACAAGACTCTGTAAATCCAGTGGTTGCCACCCGGAGAGCGATTGACTGATCTTTTGCAGTGTAGACTGCAGGCAGACTTCTGGGAGTGGAGGCGATATCTGGACCACTGGAATCACACAGAAAACCACGGAGAGAGCACAGAGCTAGGGTACAGCTTAACTACAACAAAGCACTGGCTCAGAGTAACATAATCCCAGCCTACTTAAAGGCAGCACAAGCACGGGATTGGCTAACGCTTACCCACAGGTGTTTCACAAGTGCTCTCAGGTGCTCATTTGGTCTCCAACATGGCCGTCTCCTATACTGCAGACAACCAGTGGTGCCTTTGGCCATTTGGTCCCCACACTCCTGGCTCCCAGAACCTGCATCACCTCTGCCGCTGACCACGCCACATCCCCACATGGACGCACAGCACCGCGAGCAACCGTGCCAGCAATGAACGGACCCCAGAACCCGCAAAGGTGAGTGATCGGTTCGTGACAGTGTTAAATACAAACAAGTAGCATAATCCAAGTCCAAAGTGCACATAAACTGCTACAAGTTACCATATTGGTTATGTGCCAGTATATTATATGTATGTGTTTCGTGCAGTCTGGCTGAGACCAGAAACATTAAGCTAACAACAATAATTGAATACATTTGAAATGCATGTATATAAATCTGATTATGCCCAGTTCAAATAACGCAAGGTGAGTGATGTTAGTCAATAATAATTTGATGCACCAACTTCTATGACAGCCTCTGAGAATTTATTAACTCAGATTAGCAGGTTTATTATCATTGCATGGTAATTCTGTTACAAGGTTGATGCAGTATCCTGTAAGAGTTTCAAGGTCAGGTAATTATGTTACATAGTTGATACAGTATTGAATAACAAATTCTGTGTCAGATATGCTGAAACATAACAATGCTAAGCCTTGAGAATGTATTCGGCTCTTTAGGTAGAATAACGAGGGATCTGAATTAGCACAATACGTATATAAATTGACCTTAGGCTGCCTTATTGTCCAGAATGAATGGCCGGAGAGACATTGACAATAATGAGTTGCACTGAATTCAATAAATTTGAGAAATTCTACTTCTTGGCCAAAAAACAGCAACCAGGAAAGGCATATGTAAATAGCACAATTGCAAATGAATCAATAAAAACTGTGCAAATGCAGCATATAAGAGATAAAAGGGGACATGTACTAAGCAGTGACAAAAGTGGAGACGTGAGCCAGTAGAGAAGTTGTCATGGCAACCAATCACCTGCTCTGTATACTTTTATAGTATGCAAATTATAAGTGTTACGTCAATGCTGATTGGTTGCCATGGGTAACCTCTCGACTGGCTCACTTCTCCACTTTTATCACTGCTTAGTACATATCCCCCAAAGTGGCCCTTCTACTGTCGGTGTTAAATGGTCATGTTGTCATGAAAGACATTTCATGGATATTGTTTACTAAATATGCCAGTGACAGAGTGCCTAATAGAAAAAAGGAAGAATTTAGGGTGATAAATTTCAAGGTACCAATTACAGAGCCTTGCAGGTCCTGATCTGTCCCAATATGTACTTAACTATATGGGAAAGGGAGACAGTGTGTATGAGACAGAATAATCAGAAAGACAACGTTCATGATTAAAGCCAGTAAATCTGAGTAGACTTAAAGGTAAGAGAGAGATAGGTAAAGGGTTCCTTCTACTGTCGTGTTAGGGAGAAGCGGGATGCTCTGATACCCGCAGTATTGCTGAGTTCCCCCACCGCAATCACTGATGAGAGAGGGGCCGAGGATGTGCGTAATACCTATGCCTCCTCTGAGCTGGGAAGGGACCCGGAACGGCAAGATTTGGGTGCAGCGGTCTGAGCAGTAGGAACTGGATGTGGTGGTTTCAGCATGCTGAATCATGGCATGGGACACACGGTGATGACGCATTTCACCAAGGGGGCTTGGTCACATCAGTGGATTCGATTCAGTAAGGATTGCAAATTATGCTTATTAGCAGAATTTGCAATCCTTTTGATCGCATGCTGGTGGCTGCCCATCGTTAGCAAGGCCGCCCAGCATGCGACCACACTGATATTGCAGTTGTGATCGCAGCATCCCTGATCACACTCACACCACCACCCCACCATTCGCGCTGCCATACCTCCATTTCCCCATCGCAGCCCATGCAATGCTCCATCTCCGCCTTGAAAATAGAGCATTGCTGCCCCCCCCACCTCCCATCGAATGCCTCTGCCATTTGACCGGCAGAGGTGTTTGCACTTACTGCGGGGTGCCTGCAGAAAATGCAGGCACATGCGCAGGTCGGGCCTTGCGCATGTGCCTGCATCATCTTAGTAATTTTTGCGGATGGATTGTTAGTTGCGATCCAACCTGAATGAGGGCCAGTGTCAGCATGAGTGTGCAGTGGTGCACATAAGGTGGTTAAATAGGCTGAAGTAGCCAATCACTGTTATTCAGTGATTGAGACATGTGCAGGCTGTGTTTTTAAGTATGTATATAGCTTATGTGTTGTGGTTTTCAACACCATGAGGAGAATGACAAAAGTGTGAGGACATAGAGGATAATAATATACTGTTATTATATAGAATAAATAATGATGGAATTGGGATTGTAAAAATGATGAGTGTTAAGAATATGAGGAATATGCAAATAGATAGGGTAAGTGCCCTACCGGAGATTAACTTAAATTAAAATAAGAGGGGTCACATAAATAAATGATATAAACAATTAAGGCACATAAGATAGCTATGGAAACATGATGATCCAACATAACATAGAGATGGAGACATTAAAGGTAGGTATGTAAGTATAGATGCAGATGCTTATTTTGAAGGTATATAGCAGGTAAGTATAGGGGCAGATGCTTGTAATAAGTAAAGGTAGTTAAAGTAGGATGTGAATAGTACGCATGGATTAAATTGGGGATACTGTATTAGGAGGAGAGAACATACAGAGGCATATAGTGATATATTTAGTACTGTATTAAGGTGGTGGGTAATTGTTGGCCATGAGGAGAAAATAGAGTCTGAAAGGAAATTTTGACAATCAGTATATCAGAAAAGTGATATAATGAGTCTGAGGGAGTTATACAAAGGTAAGCAGTGTTAATTGAGTTAGAGAAGAATACTAAGGTCCTAAAAAGTAACTGAAAAGCTATGCTGCAAAAATATAGCATGAGATAAAGAGAATTATCAGGAAGAGGTATAGAGGATTTGTTACAGTTAGAAAGTATGTAAAAGCGAGTAACATTGGGGGAGGTATATATGAAAACACTGTGGTGAGGACACTAAATTAGTCATGGTGGTATAATTAAAACTAGGTGCCTAATTCAGACCTGATCGCTGCTGTGTGAAATCACACAGTGGGCAATTATGAAATGACTGCACATGCACCGCAACGCGCAGGTGCGAGCCCAAACAGAATGGTACAAAAATTTGGATCGCTAGGCATACGCAAAGGGATTGACAGAAAGCAGATGTTTGTGGGTGGTAATTGCCATTTTCTGGGAGTGCCAGGAAAATGCAGGCGTTCAAAAGCGTTTTCTGGGAGGGTGTGTGATGTCAACTCCGGTCCCGAACAGCCTGATTCTATTGCACTCTAGGAGTAAGTCCTGGGCTATGCACAGACTGGAAAAATCATTAGATGGTGAGTGAATTGCAAACAGATTTGCAGATGTCCGCTTTCTGGTGATGTTTTCACACAGCGTATGCATGCAGTCGCACACTTGCTCGGGCGGGTTTTCACTTTCTATGGGCTGTGACTATCTGATCACAGACCTCTGCAAAAACGCAGAGGAGCAATCAGGTCTGAAAAAGGAAAAGGGAATCCTAGAGAAGAGTTACAGAAATAATAAATGTAATGTATAGTAGAAGGGTGGTGATTGAAGAAATACACCCAAAGGACAGTTTATATGTTAGCAGGGGAAGCAGTTAGTCTCCTGGGTGTCGGGATCCCGGTGGTCAGGATACCGATATCGGAATCCCGACATCCAAGGGAAACCCAGCGGTTTGAATCCCAACCGGGGCCCGGAATCCCCACTTGGGGGGTGGTCCCTGCACCCACCCCCAGTGTTTGCCGTGTTGCCGATCATTGCTGATCGGTCAGCATGGCAGGACCCCCCACCCGGCAGCTGCAGACAATAGCAGCTGCTGGGGAAGTGTAAAATAACCCCCCAATCCCCCCCTGTATTCCTCGTGGCTGTCTCGGCTGTCAAATTGAAAGTCGCCATGGTTGCGATGGTGCTGACCGACGTTTCAATGTTGTTTTTTTACAAATATAAAAAAAAAATGTTTTAACTAAAAACATCAATACATGTTCTACACCTAATCCATTTTTTATTTTTAAAATGTCAATTTCTGAGCAGTTTTTGGAATAATCACTGTGATGTTTGAAATGGAAATGCCTTGTGACTGAGGTCAGTTGTTTCATTTTCCTAAGGTCCAGAGATCCATTCCTAATAGTACCAATGTGCTTAAGAATACATTTATTTATTTATTTATTATTATTTACTAACAGTTTCTTATATAGTGCAACATATTCCGTTGCACTTTACAATTAGAACAACAGTAATAGAACACACTGGGCAAAGACAGACAGACATAGAGGTAGGAGGGCCCTGCTCGCAAACTTACAATCTATAGGTTCCTACATATGATGCTTTGCAATCACATGTTATACAATATATTACTTCCTTTGATCTACAGTTAATATGGTCTCTTATTTCTCTGTTGTTGCCAAATCTGTCAGTTATGGTCTTTTTGCGTATCATGTACTGGTAGGCCTTGCATGCTCCACAGGAAAATGATCCAGTGATAGAGGGGGCTCTAGGTATAGTCCGAGTGTAATGTCTTTTGACCAAATGATCCTAGAGGTTCTGAGCTCTCCTCTATCTCATGTTCCCTTTGTTGTTAAGATGTTTGGCTAGATCCATGTCAGAGAGGAGTATATGTCAATGTTGACCTAAGCTGTTCTTGATGGATCTCAACTGCTGTCAAAAATTGCCAATGAAACGGACTTGGTCCTTGTTCTCCAGATTTTCTGTAATCTTTGATTTGATAAAAATAGGTGTTTCCCTCTTGATGTTGTGCAGAGTTTTTAGCTCTTTTAATTGAGTTTTTAATGTAACCCCTCTCCTGTAGTCTCTGTGTGAGCTCCAGATTTTGAGATTTGTACACAATATCGTCAGAGCAGTGCCCCCAAAAAGAGTCTTCTTTCCTCTCTATTGTATATTAATGTTTCTCTGACTAAGGGGAGCACCACCAACCAACTTTAAACTGAACTGACTAAAATGGCGGGATGTAATGCAGTCCAAAATTGCCAGAGGTGCACGTTGCCAGGCGATCTCTAACTTTTTTTTAAAGGTACAATCACTTACAAGTCAAGGTTTTGTCTTGTAAGTGATTGTCTCTTTAAAAAAACGTCAGAGATCGGCCGGCATCCCGCACCTCCGGTGATCTCAGACTGTATTACATCCCACCAAATATGTCTAAAATGAGGAAGTTGGTGTAAATAACATACATAGTTCCTTCTACTGTATATCTGATATTAGGATTTAATCCAGATATTTGGAAACAGAGTAGGGATCTAGTGAGGATACTCAATTTTTGTGTTTGTTTGTTCCATTACAGATATGCCAAATCCTGGCAGAGGCTAACTACTAGAAGACTTTCCTTATCTGTATCATTTACAAAGTTCATGTACCTACTCACCAATTTTGTCCCATTTCCCTCCTGCTAGCTTCCACCATACGTTGGGAGACTTATGTCGCTTTTCCTGTACCATTAACACATAGTATTGACCTATTTCTGTAATTTATGACACCATCATTCCACAATCTCTAGCCAGTTGGCACCAGGGCTGGTTCCTTTGTAAGTAAACCCCCTCCCCCCCCCCCCCCCCATTAATCTCACCAGCCCTAATGCCAATAGCACAAGGTTCTTTTTTTTGTATACCTTTTTATCAGTGGGTATGGAGATAATGGTAACAGTATCAAATAATAGTTGAGGGATATTTAATAAAATATTTTTATACAATGTGTCCTGTGACTCTTTGAATATTATTCATTAGTAATTTTTTTTACGTAAATATTTACAAATATTTCTCTTGTTCTCTCCACAGTTTCTGTTGGTCAACATGACAATGAAAATCAGCAAATCTATGAGCGAGATAATTGTCAATATAAAAATAAAATAAAAATAAGACAACCTAAGAATTCTGCATGGCTGAAATCAGAGCCACAACTAGACTTTTTGGTGCCCTGTGCCATAAAGAGAATTGGCACCCCCTCTCCCCCCTCATTTTCTAATAGGGACATAAGGTGCATGCCTCGTGGGGAAGGGGCATGACAAAATAAACCCCAGAGAAAGCCTATGCTATGATGCCCCTTCCCAGACAAACACACGTGTGTGTATATATATATATATATATATATCCAATTGTAAAGAAGGCACTCACCAGACTAGTATTGAAAATGCAAAAGACGTTTATCAAATCTCACATCAGCGACTTATTCATGGTTGGTCGACGTTTCGGTCCCAAGCCGGACCTTTTTCCAGACCAGTGTGTACAATCGTCATATATACATATATATAATATCCCAATAAAGATGACAGCGGCACTCAAGGCTTTACAAAAATGAAAAACTGTATTCAAAAGTGAATAAACAAGCCTTGTTTATTCACTTTTGAATACAGTTTTTCATTTTTGTAAAGCCTTGAGTGCCGCTGTCATCTTTATTGGGATATTGCATAATTGTTACCAGGAGGCACCAGGGTCACGTTTTGCCATCAGGAGGAGTGCCGGTCCATACCTGCTATATATACATATATATATATATATATACACACACATATACACGTGTGTATATACAGTTGCAAGAAAAAGTATGTGAACCCTTTGGACTTTTCCTGGATTTGTGCATAAATTGGTCATAAAATGTGTTCTGATCTTCATCTAAGTCACAACAATAGACAGTCTACTGAAACTAATACCACACTGAGATGCTGTGGCATGACCTCAAGAGAGCGATTCACACCAGACAACCCAAGAATATTGCTGAACTGAAACAGTTTTGTAAAGAGGAATGGTCCAAAATTTCCCCTGACCGTTGTGCAGGTCTGATATGCAACTATAGGAAACGTTTGGTTGAGGTTATTGCTGCCAAAGGAGTGTCACCCAGTTATTAATTCCAAGGGTTCACATACTTTGTCCACCCTGCACTGTGAATGTTTACATGGTGTGTTCAATAAAAACATGAGAACATATAATTGTTTGTGTGGTATTAGTTTCAGCAGACTGTGATTGTCTATTGTTGTGACTTAGATGAAGATCAGGACACATTTTATGACCAATTTATGCACAAATCCAGGAAATTCCAAAGGGTTCACATACCACATTCATTCATTCAACCTGAGAGCTTGCTACCATCCAGCCACAATACTCCACTCATTTCAATATTCTGCCACTTGATTCTGCATAAAAACTATAAGATTTCTTACTATATGAAGCTACCTGTACCCTGTAAAAAAATAACCAGCACCATAATTGAGAAGATCCATGCAGTGTTCAGCCACACACCCAATCCCTTGCAGCCATTCACTACATATATCTGCCCAGCTGCAACGCTAATCACCCCTTCACAAAGTACAAGGTAAGTTTCAAATAGTTAAAACTCTCCAGCTTTGAATTCTCTAGTTTTCTATGCAAGGGCAGATAGATCAATGAATAGAGTGTATGACTGCAATGTCATAGGCAACGGGTTTGAATCCCAGGCACATCAGCATCCTGAAATGTAATAAAGGACAGTATGACTGAACAACAAATAGCTATCAAGTCAAGTCCATGAATGCTGTAGAGATATTAGCGACACAAGGGGTGAGGGTAGGAGACAGGGGCGGTCAGGAGATGCTGGGCTTCAAAAAAGGGGAAAGCTGCAAGTGAAAGTAATTAGATAATTCATAATTGAAAAGTGTTGCCAACAGCACCCCTTATCCTGCAGCGCTCTATGTGGAGCAAACTCCGCACACACCTAGTTACATGGCTGAAATAGAATGGTGTTGTAATCAGTTTCCATACTATGTGCTATCATGCAGTTCATGGGAGGCTAGTCAGAATTAATGCTCCTTGCAAATTAATGCTCCTTCCATGGTACTGTAGGTACTTTACAGAGACTTTGTTTTATTATTAGTGTCAATACTATATACATTACTTTAGATTGGTGCTGTATTATAATTTCATCTTATTCTTATTGTACTGTCATTTATTTTATTTTTTATCATACTGTAGGACAGTCAAATCATTTGTGGATGATTTAAGTCATGAGGACAATGTGTATATTGTTGAACTAATTAGACATACAGATGGAGCCGCACTCATCCAGTGTGGCTCCATCTAGGTGTGCACTCCCGGCGTGACAGGCAATCCGTCCGCCTAGCCCCACCGGGAGTGCACAGAGATGTTCTCCCATTCTAGTGATTACGGTGCATCTCCGTTACGGATGCGCGCGTGCCCCGGACGGGGACGCTCTCCCATTCTAGTGAATGGGGAGAGTCTCTGTCACGGGCGCACATGCGCCCCGGATGGAGCTACTCTCAGCGTTAGGCACAGACGGAGCCACGACTAGCGTTGCTTCATCTGTATTCTCCATTCAGAGTATAACCTGGACATTTTATGCTTGAACATTTAAAGGATGTGTTGAGAATTCTGATGGAATACTTTATAAAGTGGGTCAGGTATAAAATTATACATATAAATTATTGTAACTACTTTACTGTGCAGCATGCTGGCTGTAGTTGATGCAGTATCTGTACCTTATTGGGGAGTGTATTGTGATTGCAAATACAGGTACTGTAAAATATAGAAGTTATGTTAAGGTCAATAAAAGTATACTGCAGTTTCTGCCAATAAATGAAGAAACATGTTTGGATTTTTATTCCAGGTATTACAAGAGGGAAATTCAGTTAGCTGTGGTAATTTTGTGTGGTCTAATTGATCACCCAGGACTATTCAATTAGCCCTGAATGAAGCCCACAGGCTGAACTTAATGAGTATTTCTTTTTGGGTCTGAGAAGGCCTCAATATATTTAACTGTTTTGGGGTACCACAATCGCATTAACTCATAAGTCCAGGAACTTATCCTAGATTCTGTTAACACCCAAAAACATTTTAATTTAATGGTCAATAAAAAAGGTCTCTGATTGAATAGCCCCAGGCATTAAAGCTCAAGGCTCCATTTTTCACCCACATTAAATTAACGGGGCTAATTGAATTCCCCCTAAGTAATAAAGATTGTTTTAAAACTATGATGAATAAAGGACTTTTTTTTAATATATAAGTACTCATTTTATTGTGTATTATGTTCATGACAGCCATGGGTAATCTACCAGTGTTAAGGGGGATTCTGTGATTAAAAGTGTAACAAAATATACATTAAATTGGGTTTACTATACTGTATTGTACTGTAATGTTCACAATAGCTGACTGTGAAATGTTTATTTTGAAATGTGGGTAGATTGCTCATAATGAGTACATTACAATATTTTGCAGGTAGCCCAGTTGTGCTGACACTTGTGATTCGACAAGTCCTGGAAGGCTTGCTGTAGCCAGTATTCCACATTTCAAGAACAATATTAATTAAAGTTATTTATTACCTCCACACCCAGCACCATAAGGAGTATGTTTATGGGGTGTTGTCATTTTTTTAAATTCTTTTTGGGGAGAGGGGGGAGCTTCCATGGGGACTCCAGCCCTTTGGCCAATCAGCCTGGGCTGGCTGACATGATGTCGGGGAATCTAACTAAATAACTAACTAAAAACTAAATAAAACCATTGCAATGCACAGCTGCCATCTCAAGCTGGTCTGCTAGGCAAAAGGATCAGCGGCCCCATACAAGGATTTAGGCAGCCAGTTCACATATCTCATTGCCACATGGCACTGATAGATAAATAAATAAAAAAATTAAAAATAAATAAAAGAATGGATATGAGAGTTAGGATTGATTGGTATTAAACTCCTTCAAGATACAGTAAAGTAAAGGCCCATACACACTTGACGATAAAATGAACAACGTCGTTCATTTCAGCCCTCATCAACGACGTCGCTCATTATATCGTCAAGTGTGTATGCATCCGACGACCACCGATGCGCGGCCCCGCGGGACGTTAATGACCCTCGCTTATCTGTGGAGCATGTATGCTCAATTTCCACTATGGTCGTTACCGACCAGAGACGTCGTTGAATGTGTATGGTGTGAAAGACCAACGACCAAGCCACTATTCACCAGCCCTGTTCCCAGCTCATTATTTTAATAAACTGTTCAGCTTGGATGCTTCAACGATGAATGGTCTATGGTCTTTGGTCTTTGGTCTTTGGTCGTTGGTAGTGTGTATGCTCATGTCGTTTGCTCAGCTGTTCAAGGGAAGTTCAAGGGAAGTCGTTGACGACGATCGTTGACGATGTGTGCATCGTCAAGTGTGTATGGGCCTTAAGTGTATAAATACAGTAACATGTCAATAGCCAGTGTCTCACTGTATGGGAAAAATATAAAACTATTTTCTTAATCATGCATAATGTCAATACAAAAGTATAAAATACTGTGTTACAGTACAATTCCACAAAGAAAGCTACAATTGCCTTCAGCAGAGCATTCTTTAACAGAAATATATTGTACAAGCAGTTGCCCAGTTGGGAGGCAGAAAATGCCACCCAATTCTGTTTCAAGGGAAGCGTTAATGTAAAATGAATGGTTTCTGTATTGGCTCAATAGATCATGTATTTTAGCGAAATACATCACTTTTATCTTCACTGATCTTATCAGTTTCAGCAAGTTACTGCTAGGATGGGCCTATGACTCTGATATAGGGGGTCATTCTGAGTTGTTCGCTCGTTAGCAGTTTTTAGCAGCCGTGCAAACGCTATGCCGCCTCCCACTGGGAGTGTATTTTAGCTTAGCAGAAGTGCAAACGAAAGGATCGCAGAGCGGCTACAAAAAAATTTGGTGCAGTTTCAGAGTAGCTCCAGACCTACTCAGCGCTTGCGATCACTACAGACTATTCAGTTCCTGTTTTGACGTCACAAACGCGCTCTGCATTCGCCCAGCCATGCCTGCATTTTTCCTGGCACGCCTGCGTTTTTTCAAACACTCCCTGAAAACGGTCAGTTGACACCCAGAAACGCCCTCTTCCTGTCAATTACTCTGTGGCCAGCAGAGCGACTGAAAACCTCGCTAGTCCTTGTGTGAAACTACATCGTTTGTTGTAATAGTACGACGCACGTGCGCATGCGCAGAAGTGCTGATTTTTTGCCTGATCGCTGCGCAGCGACCGAAATCTGCTAGCGAACAACTCAGAATGACCCCCATAGTCATAAGAATCATATGCTCAAGACCTGTTTATGTTAGAAGATGCTAACATCATGTATTCTGTAAAATAGTACTATAACTTTGGTTCTAGAGGACACATAATAATAATATACACCCCTAGACAATGCCATGTTACTCAATCTTTTCATGCTTTAGCAAATAATGAATCTTATTTATTATCTAATTATGAAACACCTTTCTATGAATAATGGATATAAAATGTTTCTCTGTATTGATCTATGCCACTATACACATACTCATTAGTAGTGCCCCCATTAGTAATAACCTTAATGGTAATGCCCCTGTGTAGTATTGTCACCAGTAGTAATGTCGCCTGTAGTAATGCCCCAGTCGTTTAGCACCTGTAGATTAGCCCCATCAAGATCCCTTTAAAAATAAATCTACTGTAAATGTGTTTTATCACAAACTTACTGTAAAAAGACTTGAACGGAAGATACTGTAATATAGACTCACCCACAATGAGAAAGTGGAAACACGGGGGGTAATTCCAAGTTGATCGCAGCAGGACATTTTTTAGCAGTTGGGCAAAACCATGTGCACTGCAGGGGAGGCAGATATAACATGTGCAGAGAGAGATAGATTTGGGTGTGGTGAGTCCAATCTGCAATCTAAATTGCAGTGTAAAAATAAAGCAGCCAGTATTTACCTTGCACAGAAACAAAATTACCCACCCAAATCTAACTGTCTCTGCAAATGTTATATCTGCCCCCCCCCCCCCCCCCCCCCAGTGCACATGGTTTTGCCCAACTGCTAAAAAAAGTTCCTGCTGCGATCAACTTGGAATTACCCCCATGGTGCTACTGTTTAAGGGTGGGAAGAGGTCAGGGATCTTTATCTCCTGCTATGAGATATCAAAACTGGCATCATTGAGCTTACAGGTCCTGTGCAACTTTGTTTGTGCTGGGAGTCTTATTTGTTGTGAAAAATGTGTCTGATTTGCATCAATATGCAAATAAAGATCCACAAAGCTGACTAAAATTATATGCACATGCTTATATTCTCTGGGCATCTGTGGATGTAACTGCGTATGCAATAGTATTTTACAGTTTTTTCCAGGAAATCACTGTAGCATAGCATTTTGTATACAGTTACAGCCACGGTGGAACACAGAATATAGGCATGCACAGTGCTTAAAGTGGTCCTAGAGAGGTGGTGGAACTCTCCCCCGGGTGCCCATGCAATAAAGGTATTAAAGAGGCGTGCTCTCAAAAAGAAAGGGGCGTGGTCACACAGTAGTAATAATGCCCACAGTAGTAGCACCCCTAATATACATAATGCCGACAGAAGTAGCACCCCGTACTACACAATGCCCACAGCAGTAGGGCACCTTTTACAATGCCCACAGTAGTAGTGGTTCTTATGCAATGTCCACTGTAGTGGTAGTGCCCACAATGGTAGTGCCCCTTATATAGAGCCCATAGTAGTTGTGCCCCTTATGCAATGCCCCAACAGTAGTGCCCCTTATGTCCCCAGGAGTGATGCCCATTATGAAGAGCCCCCTTTACAATTCCCTCATTAGTAGTGCCCCCATTAGTAATAACCTTAATGGTAATGCCCCTGTGTAGTATTGTCACCAGTAGTAATGTCGCCTGTAGTAATGCCCCAGTCGTTTAGCACCTGTAGATTAGCCCCATGTAGTTTGCACCCAGTAGTAATGCCCCCAGTAGTTTAGCTCCTGTAGTTATGCCCCAGTAGTAATGCCCCCAGTAGTAATGCGCCCCTGTAGTTATGCCCCCAGTAGAAATGTGCCCCTGTAGTTATGCCCCAGTAGTAATGCGTCCCTGTAGTTTAGCACCATGTAGTTTGCCCCAAGTAGTTTGCCCCAAGTAGTAATGCCCCCCAGTAGCTTGCCCCCTTGTAGTTAGCCCCTAGTAGTTAGCCCCATGTAGTTAGCCCCAAGTAGTAATGCCCCCAGTAGTTTATCCCCCTTGTAGTTTGCCCCCTTGTAGTTTATCCCCCAGTAGTAATGCCCCCTTGTAGTTTAGCCCCCCTGTAGTTATTCCCCCAGTAGTAGTCACATGTTTAAAATGAAAAAAAAAAACACCATACTTACCAAGCCCCGCTCCCGTGTCCGACCGCTATGATCCTTCTGGCGTCCGGCTCCCCAACACTATGAGAGTGACGTCATAATGTCTCTCTCATAGCGCGCACTGACAGAGCCGGAAGCTGGAGCTCAGTAGTGAGCTCCTGCTGCCGGCTTCCGCTTTGCAGGAAGAGCCGGGCACCACTGGTAACACAATCTCAGCAGGCGCCCAGCATCTCCCTGCGGCGCCAGCACACATCGGGTGAGGTGAGCCGGAGGAGATGGTCCAAGTGGAACTGACGGAACGCAGTTCCGCCCCGTTCCGGCTCATTTTAACCCCTGTGCATACTGCATATAATTTTAATTAGCATAAGCTGCTTTTGCATCCTATTCACATCGTTTTAATGCATTTTTATAGAAAAAGTTGAACAAATAGATGCTCAGCGTTACCGAGTCACGTCACGGCATGTTGTGACTAGAAGGGCTGTTAAATGTGCAGGGAGGCTAGATGTATGTAGACACATCTGTAGTGATACACACTGCTTTGGTATATACAGTATATACTGCACATCTAGTTGGAGGGTCCTGACTAGTCTCCTTGGCTCTTTCATCCACTATACCTAATGTGCCTCTTTAACAAATCACTAAATATAAAAATAAATCTCCTACTCTAACAATACAGTAGCATTAATCCTAGCTGTACCCATGCTGTAAATTTAAATCTCTACAAAAATGTAACATGATAAGTAGCTTAAAAGGGAACAAATAGTGTATACAGTACAGCTCTAGAATGAGATTAAAAAAAAAAAAAAAACACTGTAATGTAAGTGGACAAGTGGAGTTGACCATAGTAACCAATCAGCTTAGAGATTTATCTGGTTTACTCTATAAAATTATAGCTGATTGGTTGCTATGTGCAACTTGTCAATTTCACCACTCTTTACACTACTTGACACATATCCCCCCACATCATCATCAGAGATGCATTCAATCAATGGTTCTCAACCATTTTTCTATACGTACTATGTAGTAACTACTGCATATACTGTATCAATACATTTAAAATACAAGCTCATGACACAATTAGGATTTAAGTCTTCAAACACTGGGGCAGATGTACTAACCTGGAGAAGGCATAAGGAAGTGATAAACCAGTGATATGTGCAAGATGATAAATGCACCAACCAATCAGCTCCTAACTGTTAATTTACATATTGTAGCTGATTGGTTGTTTCATTTATCACCTTGCACATATCACTGGTTTATCACTTCCTTATGCCTTCTCCAGGTTAATACATCTGCCTTAAAAATGTTTTAAAATATATCATATTATGCTCTATATTTTAATATTTTGTGTTCCTGACGTCACACGTAAGACTTTACATCAGCCAAGTCTGTGTTAATTGTGTACTTTTGGTTTCCAATTCATTTGCGATACATTGTCTATCTTACTAAAGTAATTAAAACAAAAAATCATTGTGCATTGATGCTGATGTTTAACAACTTAGTTCTTAGAATGAACAGTGATTTAGAGAAGAAAAAAGCAGGCTAATTAAATGAAAAATGACCTACTTATTTTTTAGCTGTCATAGATTTAGCATAATTGAAGACTGTATACTTGACTAGTCTTGTATAAACAGTAATAAACAGCATAAGATGGGTGGTGCAAGAATAGCAAGGGATATATACTGCAAGGTTAAACCTATTAACAAAGATGGGAGACATTGGAAAACAGCACAAGGTGATAACATGTAAACCTTTTCAGCACAAAGGAGATGTACTGTATTTGCATAAACATGCTCATCCCTTACAGATCTGAAAAAACAGTGGCTGCATCTGAGCACATGTGCATAAATCAAATTTGACAGTTGGACACATGAACATAGTTCCCATATTACAGTAGACCATCTTTATGACACACCTGCCCACTTGGACAAGAAACACAATTGGACATACACTCTATTGGCAGAGCCTATGGTGTTGGTAGGTTCGTGCAGTGTGCGATGTAGGTCATTCAAGACAGACAACTTAACCAGGTTTATTTGGTTTATTAACTGGCAGATAACTGGATGCAGGGGAAAAGTAACACTGAGATAATGTAGGTATTGTCAGATCGAACCAGGAACTAAGAGGTCGTTTTAGGTATTAGGAGAATGTTGCATGCTAGGAGCCTGATGAGGCTCCTCCGCATGTGCTCTGACCCCCAGGTTTTGATTCTGTGTCTGTATTAACTTAGTGATTTGGTTTTGCTAAAACTGCCCTCACGTGTTTTAGTTTTTAATTGCTAAAACAGATAAAATAACATCATTTGGGCCTTTTTTTTTGTTCCTACAGTATTATTAACCTCAATAACATTAAATTCTAGTCAATTACAGTCAGTTTTGACCACTTTACAGCTCAAAATATTGTTCACCAATGTAGGCCAAAGGCTGGCAGACAAACTAAGCAACAGAGCAGTGACACAAACACAAGGCATTTATTTCTGTTTAAAAATGTGTTGCAAATTAGTCATTTATCAGCAATATGCAGTGCCATAACTAGACATTTTTGTGCCCTGTGATAGAAAGAGAATTAGTGCCCCCTCCCCTCTCCATATTCAAAGCAGGGATAGCATGTGCCGCAGGCGCATGCCAAAAATAAAGGGGTGTAACTTCATGGGGAAGGGGCACGGCCACATAATAGTACCAATTCACATTATTACAGAAGGAGCTGTTATTCACATTACAACACACTGTAGTACCCTTTACGCATGTTACACATGACCACACAGTAGTGTCACACAGTAATGTTCATTATTCCCATTACACCACACAGTAGAACCCTTTAAACACATTACACCAGACCACACAGTAGTGTCCGTTATTCAAATTACACCACAAAGTAGTCCTCTTATACATGTTACGCCAGACAGCAGAGCCTTTTATAAACGTTACCCCACACAGCAGAGACCCTTGCATGGGTTTCTCCGATTGTGCTAATTTCTAAATGTGATATGCTACTACACCGCTATACTCTATTAGCTGGGGTTCCCCCCTTTTCATAGATAGTAGAACATGAATTATGAAGAGGTGCTGAGCAGAGATATAGGGAGTTACTCAGAGTTGTTAGCAAGCCAAAAAAGCACACTAATGGGCTAAACCATGTGCACTGCAGGAAGGGGAGGGGGGGGGGGAGATATAACATGTGCAGAGAGAGTTAGATTTAGGTGGGGTGTGTTCAATCTGAAATCTAGATTGCAATGTAAAAATAAAGCAGACAGTATTTACCCTGAACAGAAACAAAATAACCCACCCAAATCTAACTCCCTCTCCAAATGTTATATCTTCCACACCTGCAGTGCACATGGTTTTGCCCAACTGCGAACAAATTTGCTGCGGCGATTATCTCTGAATTACCCCCATAGTTAATTTCCATTCTTGCAATCTATATATATAAAAGGCAAAAATGGAGGAGATTGAGTCACTGATTGACTCATCACGAAATCTCTAAAACTACAAGGCCTACAATCTTGAAACTTGGCAGGTAGTTTCTCCTTAGGTCCCAGAGGCTTGCTAAGAACCTGTTTTACAAATTTCACTGTCCATCCACGAAAATCGCCAAAAATGGATGTGTTTGTGTGAATGTATGTATGTATACTTCCGGAATGCCTGCAGCAATTTACACCAAACTTGTTACACATTTGACTTAAAATCTGGGAACAAGCACTTTGGGAGGAAGACACCTCTAGCACCCCTAGGGGTGGGACAGCAGAACAGAGTATTTCAGTAGACAGCATAACTCCGGAATCCCTGGACCAAGGCCCTCATTCCGAGTTGATCGCTCGGTATTTTTCATCGCATCGCAGTGAAATTCCGCTTAGTACGCATGCGCAATATTCGCACTGCGACTGCGCCAAGTAATTTTACAATGGAGTTAGTATTTTTACTCACGGCTTTTTCATCGCTCCGGCGATCGTAATGTGATTGACAGGAAATGGGTGTTACTGGGCGGAAACAGGCCGTTTTATGGGCGTGCGGGAAAAAACGCTACCGTTTCCGGAAAAAACGCAGGAGTGGCCGGGGAAACGGGGGAGTGTCTGGGCGAACGCTGGGTGTGTTTGTGACGTCAAAACAGGAACGACAAGCACTGAACTGATCGCAGATGCCGAGTAAGTCTGAAGCTACTCTGAAACTGCTAAGTAGTTAGTAATCGCAATATTGCGAATACATCGGTCGCAATTTTAAGAAGCTAAGATTCACTCCCAGTAGGCGGCGGCTTAGCGTGTGTAACTCTGCTAAAATCGCCTTGCGAGCGATCAACTCGGAATGAGGGCCCAAGTTACACCAAACTTGGTACACATGTGACTTACAATCTGGGAACAAACACTGTGGGGGGAAGACACCCCTAGCACCCCTAGAGGTGAGGCATCAGCACAGAGTATTTTAGGAGACAGCATAACTCTGGAATGCGTTGAGCAATTTACACCAAACTTGGTACAAATATGACTTACAATCTGGGAACAAACACTGTGGGGGTAACACACACATAGCACCCCAATGGGTGTGCCAGCAGCAATGACTATATCAGGACATGCATGATTTGTCAGTGACGATAGGGCTACATGTGACAGTGGTAGTGACATGATGTGAGGAGGGGAATGGAGGTAGCAGGAAGCCTCACACTGAGAGTTATATAGTGGAAGGAGCAGGGTCCCCAGCAGCACACAGTATATTAGAAGATGCATAATATGTCAGGCAGGACAGGGATGCATGTGACAGGGGCAGTGACATGATGTGAGGAGGGGAATGGAGGTAGCACGAACCCACACACTGAGAGTTATATAGTGGAAGTAGCAGGGTCCACCAGCAGCTCAGAGTATATCAGGAAATTCATAATATGCTGCTCTATATAAGAAAATGTAAATAAATTGATAATTTCACAGGGGCACTGACATGATGTGAGGAGGGGAATGGAGGCAGCAGAAAACCACAGACAGAGTTGTATAGTGGGAACAGCAGGGTCCCTTGGGGGACCCAAAAAGGGGTGGCCACTACACAAAGTGGGTCAGGGAAGCAAGATATGCCTATACAATACATCTCTAACCAACATAAAATTAACAAACAACTGTAATTCTAATTTACCATCCTCATTCCATAGGAAAGCATGGGTATTCAGCTAGTAAATGCAATAAATATCAAAAAATAATATTCGTATTAGAGAGTCTGTATATATAATAATTATACAATAATAATAATAATAATAATAATAATAATACAAATATTTTAATAGTTAAAACTGATAACACACTGTTTTTGTTTTTTCCCCAAAATACTGAATGTAGGGAGAATATAACACCAATAGCAAGATCTGAAAAGTCTTAACTGAAAATCAGGTACTGTATGTTCTTCATTGCAATCCAGAAGTACTGGTTAAACTACACTGCTCAAAAAAATAAAGGGAACACTAAAATAACACATCCTAGATCTGAATGAATGAAATATTCTTATTAAATACTTTGTTCTTTACACAGTTGAATGTGCTGGCAACAAAATCACACAAAAATTATCAATGGAAATCAAATTTATTAACCCATGGAGGTCTGGATTTGGAGTCACACTCAAAATTAAAGTGGAAAAACACAGTACAGGCTGATCCAACTTTGATGTAATGTCCTTAAAACAAGACAAAATGAGGCTCAGTAGTGTGTGTGGCCTCCACGTGCCTGTATGACCTCCCTACAATGCCTGGGCATGCTCCTGATGAGGTGGCAGATGGTCTCCTGATGAGGTGGCAGATGGTCTCCTGAGGGATCTCCTCCCAGACATGGACTAAAGCATCCACCAACTCCTGGATAGTCTGTGGTGCAGCGAGACATGATGTCCCAGATGTGCTCAATTGGATTCAGGTCTGGGGAACGGGCGGGCCAGTCCATAGCATCAATGCCTTCGTCTTGCAGGAACTGCTGACACACTCCAGCCACATGAGGTCTAGCATTGTCTTGCATTAGGAGGAACCCAGGGCCAACCGCACCAGCATATGGTCTCACAAGGGGTCTGAGGATCTCATCTCGGTACCTAATGGCAGTCAGGCTACCTCTGGCGAGCACATGGAGGGCTGTGCGGCCTCCCAAAGAAATGCCACCCCACACCATTACTGACCCACTGCCAAACTGGTCATGCTGGAGGATGTTGCAGGCAGCAGAACGTTCTCCTTGGTGTCTCCAGAGTCTATCACATCTGTCACATGTGCTCAGTGAGAACCTGCTTTCATCTGTGAAGAGCACAGGGCACCAGTGGCGAATTTGCCAATCTTGGTGTTCTCTGGCAAATGCCAAACGTCCTGCACGGTGTTGGGCTGTAAGCACAACCCCCACCTGTGGACGTCGGGCCCTCATACCACCCTCATGGAGTCTGTTTTTGATCGTTTGAGTAGACACATGCACATTTGTGGCTTGCTGGAGGTCATTTTGCAGGGCTCTGGCAGTGCTCCTCCTGTTCCTCCTTGCACAAAGGCGGAGGTAGCGGTCATGCTGCTTGGTTGTTGCCCTCCTACGGCCTCCTCCACATCTCCTGATGTACTGGCCTGTCTCCTGGTAGCGCCTCCATGCTTTTGACACTGCGCTGACAGACACAGCAAACCTTCTTGCCACAGCTCACATTGATGTGCCATCCTGGATGAGCTGCACTACCTGAGCCACTAGTGTGGGTTGTAGAATCCATCTCATGCTACCACTAGAGTGAAAGCACCACCAGCTTTCAAAAATGACCAAAACATCAGCCAGAAAGCTTAGGAGCTGAGAAGTGGTCTGTGGTCACCACCTGCAGAGCAACTCCTTTATTGGGGGTGTCTTGCTAATTGCCTATAATTTCTACCTGTTGTCTATTCCATTTGAACAACAGCATGTGAAATTGATTGTCAATCAGTGTTGCTTCCTAAGTGGACAGTTTGATTTCACAGAAGTGTGATTGACTTGGAGTTACATTGTGTTGTTTAAGTGTTCCCTTTATTTTTTTAAGCAGTGTATAATATCAATAGAGATGTGCACCGCACATTTTTCGGGTTTTGTGTTTTGGTTTTGGATTCGGTTCCGCGGTCGTGTTTTGGATTCGGACGCATTTTGGCAAAACCTCCCTTAAGATTTTTTGTCGGATTCGGGTGCGTTTTTGATTCAGGTGGTTTTTTAAAAAAAAAAATCCTCAAAAACAGCTTAAATCATAGAATTCGGGGGTAATTTTGATCCTATAGTATTGATAACCTCAATAACCATAATTTACACTCATTTCCAGTCTATTCTGAACACCTCACAATATTATTTTTAGTCCTAAAATTTGCACCGAGGTTGCTGGATGACTAAGCTAAGCGGCCCAAGTGGGCGGCACAAACACCTGGCCCATCTAGGAGTGGCACTGCAGTGTCAGACAGGATGGCACTTTAAAAAATAGTCCCCAAACAACACATGATGCAAATAATAAAAATAATAAGAGGTGCAAGATGGAATTGTCCTTGGGCCCTCCCACCCACCCTTATGTTGTATAAACAGGACATGCACACTTTAACAAACCCATCATTTCAGCAACAGGGTCTGCCACACGACTGTGGCTGAAATGATTGGTTGCTTTGGCCCCCCACCAAAAAAGAAGCAATCAATCTCTCCTTGCACAAACTGGCTCTACAGAGGCAAAATGTCCACCTCCTCCTCATCCTCCTATTCCTCACCCCTTTCACTGTGTACATCCCCCTCCTCACAGAGTATTCATTCGTCCCCACTGGAATCCACCATCACAGGTCCCTGTGTACTTTCTGGAGGCAATTGTTGGTAAATGTCTCCACGGAGGAATGTATTATAATTCATTTTGATGAACATCATCTTCTCCACATTTTCTGGAAGTTGCCTCCTACGCCGATCGCTGACAAGGTGAGCGGCTGCACTAAACACTCTTTCGGAGTACACACTGGAGGGGGGGGGGCAACTTAGGTAAAATAAAGCCAGTTTGTGCAAGGGCCTCCAAATTGCCTCTTTTTCCTGCCAGTATACGTACGGACTGTATGACATGCCTAAAGTGATGCTGTCACTCATAATCCTCCACCATTCTTTCAATGGTGACAGAATCATATGCAGTGACAGTAGACGACATGTCAGTAATCGTTGGCAGGTCCTTCAGTCCGGACCAGATGTCAGCACTTGCTCCTGACTGCCCTGCATCACTGCCAGCGGGTGGTTTTGGAAATTTGATCCTTTTCCTGGCAGCTCCAGTGGTGGGAGAAAATGAAGGAGCTGTTGGCGGGTCACATTCCGCTTGACTTAACAAGTGTCTCACCAGCAGGTCTTTGAACCTCTCAGACTTGTGTCTGCCGGAAAGAGAGATACAACGTAGGCTTTAAACCTAGGATCGATCACGGTGGCCAAAATGTAGTGCTCTGATTTCAACAGATTGACTACCCGTGAATCCTGGTTAAGCGAATGAAGGGCTCCATCCACAAGTCCCACATGCCTAGCGGAATAGCTCCGTTTTAGCTCCTCCTTCAATCTCTCCAGCTGCTTCTGCAAAAGCCTGATGAGGGGAATGACCTGACTTAGGCTGGCAGTGTCTGAACTGACTTCACGTCTGGCAAGTTCAAAGGGTTGCAGAACCTTGAAATCATTCTCCACTACGCTTGAGTCAGGTGTATTCCCCCTCCTTTGCCCATATCGTAGGCAGATGTATAGGCTTGAATGGTCTTTTGCTGCACCTCCATCTTCTGAAGCATATAGGAGGGTTGAATTCCACCTCGTTACCACATCTTGCTTCAGCTGATGGCGGGGCATGTTCAGGAGTGTTTGCTGGTGCTCCAGTCTTCGGCACACGGTGGCTGAAAGCCGAAAGTGGCCCGCAATGCTTCGGACCACCGACAGCATCTCCTGTACGCCCCTGTCGGTTTTTTTAAAAATTCTTCACCACTAAATTAATTGTATGTGCAAAACATGGGACGTGCTGGAATTTGCCCACATGTAATGCACGCACAATATTGGTGGCATTGTCCAATGTCACAAATCCCCAGTAGAGTCCAATTGAGGTAAGCCAATCTGTGATGATGTTCCTCAGTTTCCATAAGAGGTTGTCAGCTGTGTGCCTCTTATGGAAAGCGGTGATACAAAGCGTAGCTTGCCTAGGAATGAGTTGGCATTTGTGAGATGCTGCTACTGTTGCCGCTGCTGCTGTTGTTGCTGCGGGAGGCAATACTTCTACCCAGTGGGCTGTCACAGTAATATAGTCCTTAGTCTACCCTGCTCCACTTGTCCACATGTCCATGGTTAAGTGGACACTGGGTACAACTGCATTTTTAGGACACTGGTGACTCTTTTTCTGACGTCTGTGTTCATTCTCAGTATCGCCTGCCTAGAGAAGTGGAACCTAGATGGTATTTGGTACCGGGGACACGCTACCTCAAGAAATTCTCTAAGTCCCTACAAACTAACGGCGGATGCCGGACGCACATCTAACACCAACACAGCTGCCAAGGCCTGAGTTATCCGCTTTGCAAAAGGATGACTGCTGTCACATTTCATTTTCCTCACAAAGGACTGTTGGACAGTCAATTGCTTACTGGAAGTAGTACAAGTGGTCTTCCGACTTCCTCTCTGGGATGACGATCGACTCCCAGCAGCAACAACAGCAGCAGTAGGTGTTCCACTCAAGGATCCATCGGAGGAATCCCAGTTAGGAGAGGACTCGTCAGTCTTTCCAGTGACATGGCATGCAGGACTATTGGCGTTCCTGTCTAAGGAGGAAATTGACATTGAGGGAGTTGGTGGTGTGGTTTGCAGGAGCTTGGGTACAAGAGGAAGAAGGGATTTAGTTGTCAGTGGACTGCTTCCGCTGTCACCCAAAGTTTTTGAACTTGTCAATGACTTCTGATGAATGCGTTCCAGGTGATGTATAAGGGAGGATGTTCCTAGGTGGTTAACATCCTACCCCTACTTATTACAGCTTGGCAAAGGCAACACACGGCTTGACACCTGTTAAAATAATTCCACACCAAAGAGGTGATTTTTTTTGTATTTTGACCAGGCATGTCAATGGCCATATTAATCCCACGGACAACAGGTGTCTCCCTGGGTGCCTGACTTAAACAAACCACCTCACAATCAGAATCCTCCTTGTCAATTTCCTCCTCAGAGCCAGCAACACCCATATCCTCATCCTGGTGTACTTCAACAGTGACATCTTCAATTTGAATATCAAGAACTACACTGTGGGTGCTCCTTCCAGCACTTGCAGGGGGGCGTGCAAATGATGGAAGGAGCCACCTCTTCCCATCCAGTGTTGGGAAGGTCAGGCATCGCAACCGACACAATTGGACTCTCCTTGGGGATTTGTGATTTAGAATAACGCACAGTTCTTTGCTGTGCTCTTGCCAGCTTAACTCTTTTCATTTTTCTAGCGGGAGGATGAGTGCGTCCATCCTCATGTTAAGCTGAACCACTAGCCATGAACATAGGCCAGGGCCTCAGCCATTCCTTGCCACTCCGTGTCATAAATGGCAAATTGGCAACTTTACGCTTCTCCTCAGATGATTTTAATCTAGATTTTTTGGTCATCATTTTACTGAACTTCAGCTTTTTGGATTTTACATGCTCTCTACTATGACATTGGGCATCGGCCTTGGCAGACGACATTGAAGGCATTTCATCATCTCTGCCATGACTAGTGGCAGCAGCTTCAGCACTAGGTGGAAGTGGATCTTGACCTTTCCCTATTTTACCCTCCATATTTTTGTTCTCCATTTTTTAATATGTGGAATTATATGCCAGTAATATATCTGGAATTAGACGGCAGTATTCACTAGATAGATACTAGATACCACTGTGACTGAAATGATGATGACCTATGCACAGTTACAGAACACTACCATAGCACCCTACAGCAGCAAGATGCAGCACAAGACACTGGACTTTTAGTCACCACAATGCAGCACTGACACTGACCAGTGATACTGAGCACTGATGAGGATACTAGAACTGACACTGGACAGCGAGAACAGCACTGGACTTCTGTACTGTACTAGTATATACTGGTCACCACAATGCAGCACTGACACTGAGCACAGATATTGAGCACTGTTCAGGATACTAGAACTGACACTGGGCAGCGAGATACAGCAATGGGCTACTGTACTTTACTACTATATACTGGTCACCACAACGCAGCACTGTCACTGACCAGTGATACTGAGCACTGATGAGGATACTAGAACTGACACTGGGCAGTGAGAACAGCACTGGACTACTGTACTGTACTACTATATACTGGTCACCACAATGCAGCACTGACACTGACCAGTGACACTGAACATTGTTCAGGATACTAGAAGTGACACGGAGCAGCAAGATACAGCAATGGGCTACTGTACTGTACTACTATATACTGGTGGTCACCACAATGCAGCACTGACACTGAGCACAGATATTGAGCTTTTCAGGCAGAGAACGTAGCCACATCCTCTCCGCTCAATCTACAATGCTCGAGTGAAAATGGCGGCGACACGCGGTTCTTTATATGAATCCGAATATCGCGAGAATCAGACAGTGGGATGATTACGTTTTGCCTCGTTCGGGTTAACCGAGCAAGGCGGGAAGAACCGAGGCTGCCTCGGACCCGTGTAAACCACGTGACGTTCGGGGGGGTTCGGATCTTGACGAACCAAACCCGCTCATCTCTAAATATCAATGCTATAACAACTTACTTTTCCTTCAGTGGTCAGATGAACTAGTGTATATAAAAGCTACAATTATAAATAAAATAAAAAAAATCACAGTTTATTTTATGATACAATTCTGCCTTCCAAAAATCAATAAGAGCTATGACACTGATTTGTTCATAGTGTTAGGAACAGTCAAAGCGTAAAATTCAATTTCTTTAATACTCTGTGGCAAGCAAGTCTCAATGCCTGTTACCAAACATTCCCTTGGCTCTGTATAATGTCTCTAATTATCCACAGTTTAAATGGAGAGTAGCATTATGTGAGGTTTCCAGTTCACATTAGGAATATTTCCAAGTCACACTAAATGTATTTCTGACAGTTATTTAAAATCCAAGTCTGTTATTAACATGACCCATTCCTCGAGGACTTCCGCTTCCGGGTTCATGGGAGCTGCAGCGTGATCGCTCAGCTCTGCTCTGTGGCCCTCAGAAAATTACTTTTTTCACGGCACCCCTGCCTCCAATACCCCCCGACACGTATACCTCCCTGCTCCCGGGGCTCCAGATGGACAAATTCCTCGCCCTCCGCTAAGCCGCAGCAGCTGAGCCGCTTGGAGGAGCGGCCAGGCTCTGCATCTTTATTGATGATAAACATTATGACTTTACCTCTCCTGCCGATGCCCAGGCCTTTTTAGATGAAGGATCCCATGCACCCTATGATGACATTTCAGATTCTCCACCGGCTGCCAATGCTTGAGTTGACTTTATCAGCTTCATTCTACCAGTTTCTCCTCACCTAATCTTTTGTACATCAATTTCCCTATCTCTGTTCTGACTGTTAAGTATACTATATGCTATATATGCTTTAGATAGAGGATGTACGATCTTCCCTGTTCTCAGTTTTTTACTTGCTACCTACCATATGCTGTTTTATATATACTACCGTAATCCTCTAAAAAGTTTAAGATATTGGTGACATGATATTTTGATTACTAAAATGTGATTGTAGATTTCCTTTATCACTTCGCCCCTTCCTCCCCTCCCCCCCTCCCTTTCCTTTTCATATATGTCTTATTACTTATACATGCTAATAGGGGTATATATATTTATATTTTGGGACATGGAGCCTCTGCCGTGCCCCAATCGAGGATTAACTCATAGCCGTCGTGATCGCACGGCTCCACCTCTCTTTTTTTTTCTCACACGGTTCGGAAGTTACTTTTGATAGAGTTTGATAACTTCTCCGCATGTTGTTCATGCATCGACTCATTTTACTGTACATGTTTCGTTTGTTTTTGTCTTGTGTCTCCCCCCACCCCCTTGTTCTTTCCCATCTCTGTTTTCTCCCCTTATCTAGGATAATTAGTGGCTTCTTGAAGACATACTCCTTCCATCATGCTCTCCATTGCCTAATCTCAGGGTAACGAATGTTAAGATCGGGTCCATCAATATCGGGGGATTTCATACTCTGGCGAAGAGACGTAAGACACGCGCGTACCTGAATACACTCAAATTGCATATTGCTTGTATTCCGGAAACTCACCTGTCAGCTGATGAAACGGTTAAATTACAAATGCTGAATTGGCGTGTTCTTGCGTCTGCTCCCTACAATACCAAATCAAGAGGAGTAGTCCTAGTTTCTAAATCTTTGCCTATAGATGAAGTTACTATCCAGACAGACACAAATGGCAGATATGTAGTGGTGTCTTTCCAACTTTATGCTAAAACCTACACACTCTGCACTCTATATGTTCCAAACGTTTACACTAAAACCTTTTTCAAGACAATACTTCGTATTTTACTTCCTCTTTCTTCTTCCAATATTATTTTATGTGGAGATTTCAACCTTATATCTCATCTACACTTGAATAAATCCCATCCTAAGACACACGCACCTTCTCTCCCTAAATTAGGGGTCCCTACCCTTTTTCATTTACTGCAAGTGATTGATGTATGGAGGGCTACTCACCCAATTGATAAAGGCTATACTTGCTTGTCCTCGGCACACCACACGTTTTCCAGAATAGACTACATTGCCCTCTCTAACTCGTTGTTTACTCAAGTTGTTGATTCTGATATTGAACCAATTGTTATTTCAGACCATGCTCTTGTATGGGTGACCTTTAAAACACAGCATGAAATATCTGACCACAAAATCTGGAGATTCCCTGCCCACCTACACAAATCCCCAAATTTTATTTCTCATGTTAATCATTCCTGGGATGAATTTCATCTCAACAATGAAATTACTTTGGCCTCAGATCCTGCCCTTTACTGGATGACGGCTAAAGCAGTATTAAGGGGGTTATTATGTCTTATCAATCCCAATTGAAAAAGACAACCCCAGAATCCTATCTTGTGAAACAACAACTACTTACTAATGCTTATTCTACCTACACTAGAGATCCTACACCCACGAATAGGACAAATTAACTTACGGCACAGGCTCACTTTGATGAAGTTCTCCAGTCACTTACAGATAAATATCAGTTTGCATCCAATTTTAGATATAATCAATTTGGCAACAAGACAAGTAAATTACTTACTAATATTCTGAATGGCACCAGGCCTGCTATGGCGGTGCATCCATTACTATTGCCTGATTGCTCCCATACTACATCCAATAAACAAATAACCGACGTTATGAGAACGTTCTATGCTGAACTATACTCTGCACCCCACTCTTTAGATCCCTCTTGGCCAATTAGTGATAAGGGTTCCTCGCCACATGTTCCTCCTTCATTGACAAATGTATCCTTTACCCCTGTTCCTGATGAATATCTTTCGCGACTGACTAAGCCCATATCATTAACAGAAGTCCAAGACGCAGTTAAAACACTTAAGCAAGCTAAATCACCTGGTCCTGATGGGTTTAGTAGGGACTTTTACAAGATGTTCAGTGATAGAATTTGTCCTATATTGGTCTCTGTTTTTAATTCTATCCTTTTCAATCACAATGCCCCCCTTTATTTTAATTTGGCCATTATTAAGGTCCTTCCTAAACCAGGTAGGCCACATGATGAAGTCCAGATAGGACGAAACGCGTTGGGTGCTACTCCTTGATCACAACCTCACTACTAAGTTAAGCTATTCTTGATTCCTCTTTTTAAAATCTTTTGAAAGTTTTTTTTTTTTTTTTCCCATGTGCCTTTTAAACCTTTTTTAAGTATTTTTTACCTTCTATACCGGAGTGATACTTCTAAGATTTTTTAACAACACATGTGTTTTATGTCACCATGCCTTTTTCTTTTCTTCCTCTTTTTTAAATTGTAAAATTTTTTATTTTTTATCTTTTTTATATGAGCTTGTATGATTTTATAACCAGTTTTGTATAGTGCGTTCCACTGCAATAAATTTGTATACCCCTTTTTTTATAACATCACACTGCTTTTAACAATTATTTGGCACCTTTGGTCGCTCTCTACCACCTCATCCCTTGTCCACACAGGCCACATGATTTACCTGGGTCTTATAGACCAATTTCATTGCTAAATTCAGATTATAAACTACTTACAAAAATCCTCGCTAACAGATTACATCCTGTTTTGCCACACATTATTCATCAAGACCAGACAGGTTTTATTAAAGGCAGACACTCTGTTATAAATATTCAGAAAGCTTTAGCAGCCATCCAGGCATTCTATAGCGAGAACTCAGAATCGGATGAAAAAAACATTCTGAGTGTAGATGCAGAAAAGGCCTTTGACTTAATTGGTTTCCCTGCCCTCTTTATTTCCTTTATCTAGACTTTGTACAGATCCTCATCCTCCCAGATTGCCTGTAACGGCTTTTTGTCCCCCCCCCCTTTTCCTATTCAGAGAGGCACGAGGCAAGGGTGTCCCATGTCTCCACTCCTGTTTGCCTTGGCGATCGAACCCCTAGCAATGTCACTCCGTTCAGCTACTCTTTTCAGAGGTATATCAATCGCCTCCTCGGAGCTAAAAGTCTCACTTTTCACTGATGATATGTTTCTGTTTATTTCAAACCCTGAGAAATCCCTCCCTGCAATCATGGACATAATATCATGTTCAGTCTGGATACAAAATTAATGTTTCTAAATCTGATATCTTACCTATAACGCCACTGTCTGTTTTGACCCAATCCTTGCCGATAATAAGTCAATTTACTATCCAAGACCACTCTATTAAGTACTAAGGAATTTAAATTACCAGGAACCCACTCCAAATACACAGGGGCAACTTCATACCTTTGCTTAATAAAGTTCTCTCTCAAATGGATGGATGGAATAAATTACCATTATCTCTACTTGGTAGGGCGGCCGTTGTCAAAAGTATAATTTTCCCTAAAATTTATTATGCAATACAAATGCTTCCATGTACCATTTCCACTCAAGATGTCCTTAAACTTAATAAAGCCATTTCATCCTTTCTCTGGCAGAATAAAAGACCTAGACTATCCCTCCTGAAATTGACTTAACACAAAAAAGATGGCGGTTTGGGAATCCCAGATTTTCATCTGTACTCTAGGGTTGCGCAATTCCGATACATATCTGATTGGTTATTAGAGACTTCAGAGTATGTTGATTTTGCTTTAGAACAATCTATTTTCCAGCCGTTTTCCCCAGGTGCCCTCCTTCACTCCCCAATACAACTTATTGCCTCATCCGTTCTACAACACATACTTTTCAAAGATACTTATGACAGCTGGCTTACAATACATAAGACTCAGCATTCCACCCATACTAACTCCCCATTTATCCCGATATGGGGCAATCCAGCCTTTCAGCCCTCCTTGTACAACCCCGCAATCCGACTGTGGTGTGAAAAGGGATTGAATTTAGCAACAAAACTGTTTGAACCGGGTGGTCATGTTCTCTCCTTGGCACACATTGTAGAACAATACAATATACCTAATTCTCACTTCTATCTATACCTTCAAATACGCCACTTCATATCTTCCTTGCAACATACCCATCCACTTGCTAAGGTTAATTTACCTCTTGCAAACCTGCTTCGTTCTCTGCCACGCTGTAAGTTTAAATCATCTTCTCTATCCACTTTACTCCTCTCTCCATGTAATGACAAAGGTGTAGGACTTCTATTAGAATCTTGGAAAAGGGATATACCAGATATTGATGGAATCCAACTATTATTACAGCCTTACTCCAAAACTATGTCTATTTTACAATCTGCATATCTCCAGGAAGTTCATTTTAAAACTATCCATAGGATATACATAGCACCAGCACAAAGGAAATACATGGATTCTTTGGAATCTGGAACATGCCCTAAATGTAGAATGGCAAATGCCAAATATTTCCACTGCTTCTGGACTTGCTCAAAAGTGCTCCGTTTCTGGCGTAAGGTTCTTTCCTTCCTTAATTCAATACTGAACCTATATCTTGCCCCCCATCCTCTAGCCTGCCTCTGTATCAACTTTTCGCACTGGGCAATAACCCCGCAACAGAAACATGTCATCCCTTTCCTAACGGTAGCTTTGGCTCTAGCTAAAAAACTTATCTTAACTTGCTGGACCAAGAGACATGCCCCCTCGATCCAGGAATTGAAAACGAGATTATTGCAGTTACTTTATTTTGATAAAAGGGCACTCTCTCTTAACCCAGGCTATCGAATATCGAAATTTATAGATAAATGGGGACAGTTTATATCTTCCTTAGATGTCAATTTACAATCAAGCATCTTATTGGATGTACATAATGGAACATTTAAGGTCTAATACTGTTTTGGAAGTGAGACTTTGTTATGTTGATTAGATATTTGAAATGTATGTTTCAAATCCCCATTGTTGATGTCTCTCAAGAACCCGTTTCCCATTACTAGGGTTCTCCTTAATCTCCTCCCCCCACCCACCTCTTTCCTAGCACCTCCCATGTCTGCGTCTCCCCATACACAATGTCCTTAACTGGTTTTGTGGCTATCTCTCTTACGATACTGTAATGAAACTTTTTGCCTTTGCTATTGTTGTAATTGTTTATGTCTACTGTAAAGGTTATAGATGACACTGAACCTTTATAACTCATGTTACAATTTATATCTCCACAGACAGTGGACCTAGTTGCTTTATATATTGAACTCGTTCTAAATTATATGTTTTCTGTAAGGATACTGTGATGGCTATTATTATGTCCCACACCTCTGGCCGCATAACTTTTGTAATCCAGAAACATTATCTCTCATATGCAGTCATCTGGATGACATTTCCCTATTTCATTGAATGTATTATAATTTGTATACCTTCTCTCATAAATTGTGAAAACCTAATAAAGCTTTGAAACCTAAAACATGACCCATTCCTCAGTCTGAAAAAAACAAATTAGCTTCAAGTAGTGCTCTGCCAGCAAGTGATCCGGAATACTACTATGTAATAAATACTGCATAATAAATACAGTATGGGCATTTAAAGTTGGTTGTGTGCCTTTTTTATTTACATTGGATACTGATTTATATATTTCACTTACTGAATTTGTTAACAGTTAATGCAGCACTGACACTGAGCACAGATATTGAGCACTGTTCAGGATACTAGAACTGACACTGGGCAGCGAGAGAAGCACTGGACTACTGTACTGTACTACTATATACTGGGCACCACAATGCAGCACGGACACTGATCAGTGATACTGAGCACTGTTCAGGATACTAGAAGTGACACGGAGCAGCAAGATACAGCAATGGGCTACTGTACTGTACTACTATATACTGGTCACCACAATGCAGCACTGACACTAAGCACAGATATTGAGCACTGTTCAGGATACTAGAACTGACACTGGGCAGCGAGAACAGCACTGAACTACTGTATTGTACTAGTATATACTGGTCACCACAATGCAGCACTGACCAGTGATACGGAGCACTGTTCAGGATACTAGAAGTGACATGGAGCAGCAAGATACAGCAATAGGCTACTGTACTGTACTACTATATACTGGTCACCACAATGCAGCACTCACACTGACCAGTGATACTGAGCACTGATGAGGATACTAGAACTGACACTGGACAGCGAGAACAGCACTGGACTACTGTACTGTACTACTATATACTGGTCACCACAATGCAGCACTGACACTGAGCACAGATATTGAGCACTGTTCAGGATACTAGAACTGACACTGGGCAGCGAGATACAGCAATAGGCTACTGTACTTTACTACTATATACTGGTCACCACAACGCAGCACTGTCACTGACCAGTGATACTGAGCACTGATGAGGATACTAGAACTGACACTGGGCAGTGAGAACAGCACTGGACTACTGTACTGTACTACTATATACTGGTGGTCACCACAATGCAGCACTGACACCGAGCACAGATATTGAGCTTTTCAGGCAGAGAACGTAGCCACATCCTCTCCGCTCAATCTACAATGCACGAGTGAAAATGGCGGCGATGCGCGGTTCTTTATATGGAATCTGAATATCGCGAGAATCAGACAGCGGGATGATGACGTTTTGCCTCGTTCGGGTTAACCGAGCAAGGTGGGAAGAACCGAGGCTGCCTCGGACCCGTGTAAACCACGTGAAATTCGGGGCGGGGGGTTCGGATCTTGATGAACCAAACCCGCTCATCTCTAAATATCAATGCTATAACAACTTACTTTTCCTTCAGTGGTCAGATGAACTAGTGTATATAAAAGATACAATTATAAATAAAAAAAATAAAAAAAACACAGTTTATTTTATGATACAATTCTGCCTTCCAAAAATCAATAAGAGCTATGACACTGATTTCTTCATAGTGTTAGGAACAGTCAAAGCGTAAAATTCAATTTCTTTAATACTCTGTGGCAAGCAAGTCTCAATGCCTGTTACCAAACATTCCCTTGGCTCTGTATAATGTTTCTAATTATCCACAGTTTAAATGGAGAGTAGCATTATGTGAGGTTTCCAGTTCACATTAGGAATATTTCCAAGTCACACTAAATGTAATTCTGACAGTTATTTGAAATCCAAGTCTGTTATTAACATGACCCATTCCTCAGTCTGAAAAAAACAAATTAGCTTCAAGTAGTGCTCTGCTAGCAAGTGATCCAGAATACTACTATGTAATAAATATTGCATAATAAATACAGTATGGGCATTTAAAGTTGGTTGTGTGCCTTTTTTATTTGCATTAGATACTGATTTATATATTTCACTTACTGAATTTGTTAACAGTTTTTCATATGTTATACTTGTGTGTTATGTTAATAGCTGGAGTGAAGGATTATGGGCAAGCAAGTTTAAGATTAAGAGTACAGTGAAGGTGTGTGCACCTGGGAGACCGAATTAGACTAGAATGCATCCACAGGTATGTCATACCCACAACTATAAATTAGAGATGAGCCCCCTGAACTTCACGATCCGAACCGGGAACTGAGTCTGGCTCAGGACTTCCCGCCAGACTCGGATCCCAGAACAAAGCAAAACATCATCATCCCGCTGTCAGATTCTAGTGGGTTTTGAATCCCATACAGGGAGCCGTGCGTAACCACCATTTTCACTCTGGACTTGGAGAGTGAGGGAGACAGACCTCTGTCTCTCTGTGGGTGGTGGCGTCTGGTGTGGTCAGTGTGTGCTCTTTAGTGGTGCTGCCCTGTGTGCTGTTAGGGGTGCTGTCCTGTCTCTGTGGTGTCCTGTGCTGGTAGGGGTGCTGTCCTTTCACTGTGGTGTCCTGTGCTGTTAGGGTTGCTGCAGCTGTACATGGGTGTTGCTGTCCTGTCACTGTGCTGTACAGGGGCACTGTCCTGTATGCTGTAAAAAATACAGGGGTGTTGTAAAGGTACTTCTTAAAAGGGAAAGGAAGGGAAAGGGGGGGATCGGATAGTATACTTCTGCACTAGTTTTATTACTTGTTGGGTCCCCAATTATTCATAATGTCATTAATTGGAATCTAGAAACTGGGGGTGCTGCCTAAGACAATAATACTGAAGAACAAAAAAACGAAAGAACAAGATTGTCTTTTGTGTTGGCGCCAACACAAAAGACAATCTTGTTCTTTCGTTTTTTTGTGTTGTAAAGGTACACTGGCCCTGTCTTGTGTGCTGTAAAATTACAGGGGTGCTGTGAAAATAAATGTACACTAGCCCTGTCTTGTATGCTGTCAAAATACAGGGGTGCTGTGAAAATAAATGTAAACTAGCCCTGTCCTGTATGCTGTAAAAATACAGGGTTGCTGTTGTTAAAATAAATGTACACTGGCCCTGTCTTGTATGCTGTAAAATTACAGGGGTACTGTGAAAATAAAGGTACACTGGCCCTCTCTTGTATGCTGTAAAAACAGAGGGGCGCTGTTGCTAAAATAAAGGTACACTGGCCATGTCTTGTATGCTGTAAAATTACAGGGGTGCAATGAAAATACAGGGGTGCTGGTTCTGTCGTGTATGCTGAAAAAATATAGGGGTGTTGTAAAGGTACACTGTCCCTGTCTTGTATGCTGTAAAATTACAGGGGTGCTGTGAAAATAAAAGGTACACTGGTCCTGTCTTGTATGCTGTAAAAAACAGAGAGATGCTGTTAAAATAAAGGTACACTGGCCCTGTCTTGTATGCTGTAAAATTACAGTGGTGCTGTGAAAATAAAGGTACACTGGCCCTCTCTTGTATGCTGTAAAATTACAGGGGTGCTGTGAAAATAAAAGGTACACTGGTCCTGTCTTGTATGCTGTAAAAAACAGAGAGATGCTGTTAAAATAAAGGTACACTGGCCCTGTCTTGTATGCTGTAAAATTACAGTGGTGCTGTGAAAATAAAGGTACACTGGTCCTCTCTTGTAGGCTGTAAAAATACAGGGGTGCTGTGAAAATAAATGTACACCGGTCCTGTCTTGTATGCTGTAAAAATATAGGGGTGCTGTTGTTAAAATAAAGGTACACTGGCCCTGTCCTGTATGCTGTAAAAATAGGGGTGCTGTGAAAATAAAGGGGCACTGTTCTGTGTGCTGTAATAATAAAGGGGTGCTGTCTTGTGAAATGGAGATAAAAAATTTGGAGGAAAAAATAGTGAAAGATCAGGAACCACTTCCAGTTTCTATGACTAGTGCTGAAGTTACTGCTGCCACCAGTCATGACATTGATAATGCAATTCCATCAAAGTCATCTGCTAAGGCCAATGTCCAATGTCATAGAGGGCAAGGAAAAATCCCAGAAGTAAAATTTAATAATCAATTTTTTTTATCATAGCCACAGTCGTGTGGCAGACCCTGTCGCTGAAATGATTGGTTTGCTAAAGTGTGTATGTCCTGTTAATACAACATAAGGGTGAGTTGGAGGGCCCAAGGACAATTCTATCTTGCATGTCTTTTCTTTGACACATCACTCCAGGGGTGCTGCCCCACTGCCATTTAAGTCCAGGGGTGCTGTTGACTGACTGCTGTGCTGTTTAATTCTCCAGGGGTGCTGCCTATGCTGTATACAGTAAATCCAGGGTTGCTGCCTAGCTGCTGTATAAGTCCGGGAGGCATTGCCGTATAATTCCAGGTGTGCTGCTGTACTTGATTCTAGATTTAAATTAAAGCCTAGAGAAGAATATGAAACAAGCTTCAACATCACAACCAGATTTATGAAAATATATAACCGCAAAGGTGGAAATAGAAATTGAAATTTTGACAAAGTGTTTTTCAATAAAGTGGGGAGAGACCACATTTGTGGCCAAAGTCAGTCAGACTCAGAAGAGACAGAATCATAATCCAGCGGAACGTGATATGGCAACATCTCCTACTTCATTTTCTCTGGCAACTGCTGGAGAAAACTAGATTTTCCAAACATACCTACAGTATGTCTATATGTCTGCCATATAATTCCAGGGGTGCCCTGCCTGAACCCGCTCATTTCTATTTGTGCACTGTGTACCCAGCATTAGAGAGAGGTTCTTCTCAATTATTTCATGTTAGGGACTCAAATGAATGGCTCCAATTAGTCAATCTTAATTTTGATTTATTATTAATGTTCCACATTTTGGGATTATTTACAAGGTGCACATTTGTTGTACAGGGTTCTTTTCCTTTATTTTGTAAATGTTTTATCCTTAATAATTGTACAATGTAAGGGCTGCGTAGGGTTATCGCAAGACCTTGCGGTGTTAGAAGAACAGAGTTTCAGTGAGCTTTCCATTTCACTGCAGCACTAGATGGGCCAGGGGCTCCTGTGAGGCACAAACAATTACTGGCTAAGGGCCCAGAATGGAGTCTCATGGTGGTTTACAGACAGGAAGATGTCTTGCTTGCCAGGCTTAGGCATGCTGTGGGTACTGTCCTACTTGTAATTTGAATGAGTTTTGACTAGAGTGGTAAGCTCCACTAGGGCAGGGGCTGAATAACCCAAAATTCACTGCACAGTCCTGCTTAGTACTGTACCGAACCCACCTGAACTCAATTCGCCCGATCCGGAGCTCCTGTGGGGGCTGCTAAAACATCTAAGGGGCTGCTTTATTTAAATATAAAATATGAATAAATAAACAAGACACACAGGTATGCTCACATGCATGTAACTGGGACACACAGGTATGCTCACATGCGTGTAACTGGGAGCTGTGAAAAATGAAAATAAGGCATCTGCCACAAAGTATGTAAATAAAGATGCAATAAAAAAAATGGAAAAAAAAGGAACCCATAAGATTTTTACAAAATAAGTTTCCAGACTCCGTGGAGGGGAAAACATCCAATCTTGATCCTGTGGTATACACCAGTTTATTTGCATCCCCGTATTAAATCCGAGATTATCTTAATCCCTGAAAATGGAGAAGGGAGTACAAATTAGGAGGCTGTGGACCACAGTTTTTCAGTTTGTCCAGTAATGTGGTAATTATATATTTGCTTGGTTAAAGTCCTTTCTGTTCCATACCAATATAGGAGTGGAGGGGAAAGCCTGTGTGTTGTTCTTGATTGCATGTCCCTCTCTAATTTTTAATCACCTTCTTGACACTGTCCTCTTCCTCTTGCCTCTTCTCATAATGTGAAAAGTCATCAAATATGGAGGTGGTATGTTTGTAGCTAGCTATGATTCTGAGAACCTGGCTAGCTTTTTCCAGGGGACCACCTGTTGCTGAAATGATGGGTTTATAAAACTGTACATGTTCTGTTTAAACAACATAAGGGTGGGTGGGAGAGACCAAGGACAATTCCATCTTGCACCTCTTTTTTTTGCATTATGTGCTCTTTGGGGCCTAGTTTTTAAAACTGCCATCCTGTCTGCCACTGCAGTGCCACTTCTAGATGGACCACGTGTTTTTGCCGCCCACTTGTGTCGCTTTTGCTTAGTCATCCAGTGACCTCGGTGCAACCTTTTGGCCTAAAAACGATATTGTGAGGTGTTCAGAATAGACTGGAAATTAGTGGAAATGAATGTTATTGAGGTTAATAATACTGTAGGATCAAAAATACCTCCAAATTCTGTGATTTTAGCTGTTTTTATATGTTTGTTTGTTTTTTTAATCCAGATCCAAGACCCGAAAGGGTGGTTTTGGCAAAACCAATCCAGATCCAAAACACGAACGGAGATCCAGATCCAAAACCAAAACACAAAACCCGAAAAGTGTCCGGTACACATCTCTACTGTAAATATATCACTTTGACTCTGCCATAAACTGAAAGCCTCATAAGGTTCCAAGGCCACGATAGAAGCTGCGTTAATGTGCAATGCGTTAAAACTGTATAACTTGTGTTCAGCAGTTAATAGGATTATAGTAGGATTATTATGTCAAATATTACAATTTGTTACACGATAAGTCCACCATTCCATATAATGACAGTGTTTAGCCTAAAGGTACATACACATTTGCCGATAAAATGAACAACGTCATTAACTTTCTCAGCAAGTGTGTATGCCGGTGATGACAACCAATGCGTGGCTTCGTGGGTCATTATCGACCCTCGCTGTCGGCCGTGCATGCATGCTCAATCTGGACTCATCGTCCAAGAGCTGCCTGCATGGCCTGACCGCGGCATGACATCTTAGAGCATTATTGTCATCAATCATTCAGTGTGTATGCCCAGCGGCATACGCGCATGCAGGGGGGGGGGGGGGTTCTGAGTACCTAGAAACCCCCCCTGCATGCCGATCCATCGTCTCAGTTGACAATTAATCATAGCCGCAAAGAGACTGTGTGGTGCGGCTGCCGGCAGCTGCCTCCACTAACTGAGGAGAGGACGGAGGCAGGCTGGCTGAGTGTACGGAGAGCTACAGTATCTACAGAGGAAGCTGCAGCTCCTCCCAGGCAGGCCTCCCATGTGACAGAGCTGGCCGTTTGCAGTCACAGTGTAATGCAGCTGAGCACAGGTATATGTTTTAAGTGCAGGGGGGCTTAGTTGGCCGGGTGAGGCACCCACTGTCCTGGTGTTTGGAAGGGGGGGGAATGTGCTGTGTGTTTATAAGCTACTTGTGTATCATGTGCTGTGTGCATGTGTCCTATGTGTGTGTGTATCCTATTTGTGTATCATGTGCTGTGTGCATGTATCCTATGTGTGTATCATGTGCTGTGTGTTTGTATCCTATGTGTGTGTGTGTATGTGCATGTATCCTATGTGTGTATGTAAGCATGCTATGTGTGTGTGTATGTGTGTGTATGTATGCTCTGTGTGTATGCATGCATGTATGCTCTCTCTCTCTGTGTGTGTGTGTGTGTGTGTGTGCGCGCGCGCATGTATGCGGTTTTGTGTGTATGTATGTATGTATGTATATATGTATGTATGCATGCTCCGTGTGTGTCTGCAGTGTGTACGTTTGATCTGTGTATTTATGTACATATGTTTGTAAGTATGCCATGTATGTATGTATGCTGTGTGTGTGTGTGTGTGTGTGTGTGTGTGTGTGTGTGTGTGTGTATGTATGTGTACAGAAGTGTGTGTGTGTGTGTGTGTGTATATATATATATATATATATATATATATATATATATATAAATATAAAATACAACATATGTACATGCATATGTGAACAGAAACCCTCCCAAGAAAATCCTGTGTTTGCCCATGGGCCGCCGTCCACCCAGCCAGGGAGGGGGAAACACTAGACAACGTCGCTAATAGAGCACATTGTCTAGTTTGTACCCACCTTAAGTTGTCATTTTAGTTTACTGTGTCACTGAAGATTGCTGTGCATATTTCAATTACCATTGTTACTTAAGCTATAGATATTCTACCCGTTTTTCGCATGGGAGTTTCTGATTTTCATGGTTGTAAATATAAATTAGTTAAAAATTTGGTAAATCTATAGCGATGTCAATTTGAGATGTCTTAATGTAAGTAAATATTAATCTATGGGTCTTGGCGTTACCCAAGGAGCACCCATAGCAGATACGGTACAAAGTGAAAGGACCATTTCAGTGGCAAACGCAGGATTTGCATGGGGGGGTGTTTCCAGAACTGGGTGGAGCCAATCACGGGGGTGGGGACTGAGGTGACCCAGTATATGCTGGGTCCGTAAAACTAGTGTGTCTGTGTGTATATATATATATATATATATATATATATACACACACATATATATATATATATATATATATACACACACATATCTACACATATATATACACCGTATATACACCTGTATATATCCAAAAAGAGTACAGGCACTCACCACTTTTCCTTGAAAATAGAAGAATTTATTGCCACTCACAGGTGTGTCTCACATGGAGACAGTCAGCATAACAGCATATAGTGTCGACGTTTCGGCTCCCATCGAGCCTTCTTCAAGACAGACAGAAAAACAACAGGTGTATACCCAGCAGCCCATACCACACACTGCACCCAGGATTGCTTATGTAGCAAAGGACCACACACAGGTCCCGCCCATCAATTAGCCAACAGGAAATGACCATACTAATGAAATACACCTGGCAACCAACCTAATGAACTGGATAACAGACAGCCTTGTTACTCAAATAAATGAGCCATAATAGAATGTGGTGTAGAGGAGGAAAACTACAACATCCTAATGCAGATAGCGGCTAATCGCGGCAAATTGCCGCGAAACCGGAAGTAGCATGCGTTCCATTGGCCGTGGAACACACGCCCAGCCTGTACAATACCGGAAGCACTGTGCGTTCCACCGCCGTGGAGCGCAACCACGTGACCGGAACTTCGGGAAGGCTGTTAGCCGTCGCTCAGATACCAAACTAAAACACAGAAAGTTGTCATGAGGGCTGCTTATAATCAAAGCCCTGCGCGAATGCAGTAACTTAGAGCTAACATATAATGGAATAAACTCACATGGTAATCCCCGGAACATAGTATACAAATAATAAATGTTAACAAAAAATAATTGTGTATATATATATATATATATATATATATATACACATAGCATATTAAACATGCATATATATATATATATATATATATACACACACACACACAATACATGTATATATACACATGTATATATATCGTGTGTGTGTGTGTGTGTGTGTGTGTGTGTGTGTGTGTGTGTGTGTGTGTGTGTGTGTGTGTGTGTGTGTTATATGTATGTATATACATGTGTATATATATATATATATATATATATATGCATGCACATGGATATATACTGTATGTACTATAATTAAAATAAAGTAAACTTTTATTAAGCACTTACAAGTGCCACCAGGAAGACAGCAGGCTGCATAGGATGCTAGACAGCCATTAATAATACTCATGCAGCAACAAAAAAAAAATATATATATTATTATTTTTTTTGGTGGAGGGGGTTTCTGGGTGCTCGGAAACCCCCCTGGGTGCGCCACTGCATTTTTGTAGTTTATTAAATTCTACACACTGGAGGTGCAATCCAAATTGGGGAGTGCTTGCCTCTCTGCAGTGATATGGACGTAGTGAGAGCAAGAGTGCTGCCAGAGTGAGACGTCAGAGCACGGAACCAATCCCTGCTGATACCCTACAACAGGTAACATCAATGTACCACAGATACATCTATTAGGAGTAATATCTCTTGAAAGCTATGGAGCACTACTGTAAACATATATAATGATGCCACCTACAGTATACAGCTCTGGGCCCTGCTTGCCTATTGTAGTTCTTCTGACTGCTATACTGCATCAATGCTTCAGTTTAGTAGTACAGGTTGAGTATCCCATATCCATATATTCCGAAATACGGAATATTCCGAAATACGGACTTTTTTGAGTGAGAGTGAGATAGTGAAACCTTTGTTTTTTGATGGCTCAATGTACACAAACTTTGTTTAATACACAAAGTTATTAATAATATTGTATTAAATGACCTTCAGGCTGTGTGTATAAGGTGTATATGAAACATAAATTAATTGTGTGTTTGTACACACACTTTGTTTAATGCACAAAGTTATAAAAAATATTGGCTAAAGTTACCTTAAGGCTGTGTGTATAAGGTGTATATGATACATAAATGCATTCTGTGCTTAGATTTAGGTCCCATCACCATGATATCTCATTATGGTATGCAATTATTCCAAAATACGGAAAAATCCGATATCCAAAATACCTCTGGTCCCAAGCATTTATTCTATATAATATCCTCAAGTCTCTGAAATAGCAGGTGTGAGTGCAGAGTTTTAAGGAATATGCAGCTTTCCAAAACACCGAACACATATTTTGATTTAAATAAAACATGTGTGGCTGTTTCATATGAGGTCTCCATATGCTGCTTTTACATTACATGTAAAAATATTTCTTATATCTGTATAATATATACAGAAGGCAGTTGCGCACAGTCCAGTAATTTATGGACATCTCAAAGTTCTAAGAATAGCTTCCTTGTTTGATTTACAGGGATTGCTGAAGACTTGATTTACTAGTGTGCCGTCTATTTTGTCAGACTTTGGTTTTATGACAGAACGCAAAACCGTTGTCTAGTAGAATAGCTCTGCTCCCTCAGTGACAAGTGAGTATTTATATGACAAATCACTCCTGTTTTGGCACAAATATGTGTTACCTTGCTTACAGTATCATAGCTGTAAGATAAAATGCACCGATTACCTTGGAAATATGACTGTAAATCTAGATCGCATCTACTGGAACTATACTGGTGTAAATGGTTTGTTTCCTTGTTACTTTCCTCTTTTTTAACACTGAAATGAATAGTTCCTGAGAGAAAGGATTATCTATGTGTAAATGTGGTTGTACAATTCTCCAGCACACACTTTGCTGAAAGCATGAATTATTTATTTTGTATTTAATCATTTCAATGTACAGAAATGTTGCTCAATGTTTGCAGAAAGGACAGTTTTGTTTCACTCAACAGTACAAGCAATTTATGTAGAACCATACAATATATGGCAGTCACATCATGGTATAAATGTATGTAGTTTTCCTGGACAGGTTTAAAAAAATCTCTTTGTCTCTGATAACACAGTCCCACTGTAAAAATGTATTGTATTTTATTTTCTTTCACAATCTAAAATTGTAAATACTGTATATGCAGAAATCAGATTGTTTGCTCTATTTAAAAATATTTATATACAGTAGCACACATATTACATAGCACTTTCTAGAGAATATTTGGTCACAGACAGAACAGGCAGACATAGGATGTGGAACACAGACAGGACAGGCAGACAAACGGATGTGGAATACAAACAGGACAGGGAGACACTGGATAAGGAACACAAACAGGACAGATAGAGACATTTGGATATGCAACACAGACAGGACAGGCAGACACTTAGGATATGGAACACACACAGACCAGGCAGACACATAGGGTATGGAACACAGACAGGACAGGCACACACACACACACAGGATATGGTACACAGACATGGAGCCAGACAGGTCAGGCAGACACATAGGACATGGAATACAGACAAGACAGGCAGACACATAGTGTGGAACACAGACAGAACAGGGAGACACTATACAAGGAACAAAGGGGGTAATTCAGACTGCATCGCTGCAGCGGCAGCGATTGCAGTCTGAATTTTCTTTTTTTGTGGAGTGCGTGCGCACCCCGGGAGCACATCTCAGGGCTGCGATTGCCTCTGCCTGATTGACATTTCGGGGGCAGGCTGTGTGGTGTCACAGGCAGCTGCTGCGACCCCGGATGCAGCAGGTAGCCCTCTGCCAGCGCGCAGGAGCTGCGCAGACAGGGAGCTACTTGGCGGGTGTAAAAGCATCACCGCCGTGCGATGCTTTTGCACCCTTGCAGGGGGGCATAGGGCCTGACATGCAGGGCGGACTAGCCCTGTGCTGGGCTTCCCTTCGTATGTCTGAGTAAATGATCGTAGATGTGCTAAATTTAGCACATCTACGTTCAGATCTGAATTACCCCCTGAGTCTCCTGCATTTTGTTACCACATACTGCAGAATGCAGGGCTTTTTTGCTGGCTTACTGCACTGTGCTAACGGTAACAACAGACAGTGGCAATAGTGTATGTGGCAAACAACCCATTTATTGTAAATCTAAAAATCACCTGTACCGTTTAGGAAGTTGGCTGTTAAGCTGCTGTTGGTAACACGTCTCTATATCCTCCTGTTAGTGGATTTTTACATTTCCGTACATTTCACAGCAATACTTGTTAGTACAGATTAGAGATGAGCAGGTTCAGTTCTCGGAGAACCTAACCCACTCTAATATCTCATTCTGAGCCAGGATCCGGGTCCGGCTCTGGACTTCTCACCTTTTTCGGATCCCAAAGCGAAGCCGAACGTTACCTTCCCGCTGTCGGATTCTCACTGGTTTTGGACTCTATATACAGTACGTCCCCGGTGATTGGCGCCATCTTCACTCTGGCTGTGGAGAGTGCACTGGACGGACATGTCCATCCCAGTACTGCGTTGCCTGGGTGATCTGTCTGCTGTATCTGAAAAAGGGGTGCTCTCTCTGTCTGCTGTATCTGAAAGGGGTGCTCTCTCTCTCTGTCTGCTGTATCTGAAAGCGGTGCTCTCTCTGTCTGCTGTATCTGAAAAAGCGGTGCTCTCTCTGCCTGCTGTATCTGAAAAAGGGGTGCTCTGTCTGCTGTATTTGAAAGGGGTGCTCTCTCTGTCTGCTGTATCTGAAAGGGGTGTTCTGTCTGCTCTATTTGAAAGGGGTGCTCTCTCTGTTGTATCTGAAAAAAGGGTGCTCTCTCTGCTGTATCTGAAAAAGGGGTGCTCTGTCTGCTGTATTTGAAAGGGGTGCTCTCTGTCTGCTGAATGTGAAAAAGGGGTGCTCTCTCTGCTGTATCTGAAAAAGGGGTGCTCTCTCTATCTCAGGGATGGGGAACCTTCGGCCCTCCAGCTGTTGTTGAACTACACATCCCAGCATGGCCTGCAACAGTTTTAGCATGGCCAAATAGCAAAACTGTAGCAAGGCATGCTGGGATGTGTAGTTCACCAACAGCTGGAGGGCCAAAGGTTCCCCACCCCTGCTCTATCTGCTGTATCTGAAAGCGGTGCTCTCTCTGCCTGCTGTATCTGAAAAAGGGGTGCTCTCTATGCCTGCTGTATCTGAAAGGGGTCATCTGTCCGTTCATCCAGGAGCTCCACCCCAGTGTAAAATTAAAATAATAAAAACTAAAAACAAAAATCCTAAAATTATAATTATAATAAATATATATAGCTTTTGTTTGTGCTGTACCCTAGTGTACCATACAATTTTCATTTTATTTGCATAAGTACTGTGACGCTGCCAGTCAGATCGCAGTATATTATTTCCTACTCATACACATATTGTGCAACGCTGTAGGTGAAGCAAAACCGCAGCGTGTAATAATATATATTTCTGACTAATTTGTGCGACACTGTAACCACCGTTGTGTGATATAAAAAGTAATACATATTTTTTTACTCATTTGTGCGACACTGTAGCCGCAGAGTGTGATATAAAAAATAATGTCTATATTTTGTGCTTTGTCATCGCAGTATACATCCAGGGACTGCAGCTGCTCAGTCCATCTAGGGGTGTTCTGTCAGTCCACCCAAAATAAAAGACATCTTTTCTTTTTTTTATATTTTGTGCTGTATCCTCCCAGTATACAATCAGGCGTGCTCCGTCCATTTCAGGGTGCTGTGTCCGTAGCTCATATTCTTATGTTATAACTTATTGTCCTATTTTCATAATTCTTCTTATCACCACATTGTGATTAATTCAAATTAATATTATTAATAATAATGATAAATTAACTAAATTTAAATTCAATTAACATAACTAACTTTCTGCATGTCAAAGATATCTTTGAGGAACAGAAGAACCTGATGCTAATTTTAAAATAATTTTTCATGATTACAGCATTTAAAAATATATTGTTACCTGCCACGTGTTTGCTGTCCACTGCTGTCGCTTAGCTTAGTCATCAAGCTTCCCCGGTGAAACCTTTAGGCCTAAAGTGGATAAAAACAATAATGTGAGCTGTGAGGTGTTCAGAATAGATTGGAAATGGGTGGAAATTAATGTTATTGTGTTATTGATTGTAGGAGCAAAAACTCTCCCAAATTATGTTATTTTAGCTGTTTTTTATGATTTTTTTTCAAAACAATCCCGATCCAAAACCAAAACCAAAACCTGCAAGGGCGGTTTTGGCAAAACCAATACAGATCCAAAACACAAAGGAGATCCAGATCCAAAACCAAAACACAAAATCCGAAACAATGGCCCAGCGCACATCCCTGGTACAGATGTGTGCTCATACAGAATATATTATAAATATCTTCTTAGTATTATTCCAATACTTTTTATAGTCAAACGCAGGAGTAAAAAGTGTATGGCAGGTAAGGTAGTGCCTCACCTGTCTACCTTGTTTGCACATCTCTGATAAAAACTCATCAGATTTCCCGCAGTATATACTGCTGCACCTGTGTATAATGCACACATGAACCCTCTGGCTCATTTATTGTGTGAACAGTAAATCTGGCTCTAGTACTAGCCAGTGCCTCCTGAGCCATTTACCTTATTGCACGTCCATGAGAATTGACTCTTCATTTATTATACCATATTAAGGGGGACATTTACTAAGCAGTGATAAGAACAGAGAAGTGAGCCAGTGGAGAAGTTGCCCCATCAACCAATCAGCAGCTCTGTATCATTTTATAGTATGCAAATTATAGATGTTACTTCAGTGCTGATTGGTTGCCATGGGCAACTTCTCCACTGGCTCACTTCTCTGCTCTTATCACTACTTAGTAAATGTACCCCTAAGAGCAATATTTTTTTGCATTATTAGATTTGTATTGTGCATTTAGATCATCTTGATTATGGGGTACAGAAAGGAATAACAAGCAGGCAAGTGGTAACAAAGGATACACAATGTAGGAGTGAAAAATGTGGACAGTAGAGTGTTACTGACACAACTCTTGCTAGGATATTATAGATGTTAGCCATACTTGTAGAATTTGCAAATATCCAGGGCACAAAATTGTTTTTTTTTTACCTGGGCTGCCAGCTTAAAAGTTTGATTAAAATATGACAAAATCACCTCCCTTTTATGTTTCTACATACATACAAGATGCAGATGTGTCCTCAGACAGCATTGATGCAATGTACACGCACATGCATCGTGGAAATGCTATGACCCGCTAGGCTGCGTGTAGTCCCAACCGCGGGTCTTCTATGCAGAGTGAATGGGAAGCGGGAGCATGCAAACAAACCTTACCCATTCAAATGCATTGCAACAAAATGTAAAAGGACATACTGTATCTGTATTATTGCAAACACCAATAAAGTGAACAGAGCTCAAATTAAAGAGGCTGGTTGTGTAGACTCCAAAGGAGGCTCTTCACTCCTCCACCAACATAAATGCACACAATACACCAGCACTTCATATCACAAAATATACTGTAATGGTAACAAATCCAGGATTTTTGTTTGCTCTTTGGTTCCCCACAAATAGGCAACCTCCTCACATTAGTGAGTTAACATGGAGAGGAAGGCCTATTGTATACAGTAATTCTGTTTAAATTGCTATTATATATACCATGACAAACTAATTCTAAACACGGCACAATAAAAACTTGTCAAAATAAAAACTTGGTCACAATAAAAATTTGACATTCGCACAACGGTAGAATCCATGAGTGGCTGCAAAAATAGCAATTACCAGCTTGTGTAAAGAAATGGCAATGGTCAGTTTTTATGATGCATAGAGCAAAAGGTTTTCCTAGATGTCATTTTTGGTCTCCCTTCTGGCTCCAGTCCTGGTAGACAAATGCTGTGTTCGTATAGTGCAGTGGTGTAAGTTCGTCCCAGTTGTCCGGAGGCAAGATAAATACTGGCGTGTCCCTCCCCTATATATATATATATATATATATATATATATATAACACACAATCTCCCTTATTGTGCTATATTAAAAAAATATGTGGATAAGGATTTGTGGGCTGCCTTATTACACTAGGTTCTCTGCTAGTCAGAACCAAAACAAACAACACACACAACAATAGTGAAATTGGTACCCTAGGGAAGGTACACTCCTGAGAGGTTACAAATTGAAGTATTTGAAGAAGGCCAAAAATAGGGCGTTGATGCAGGATCGTTCCAGCCTTTTACGAAAGTCACAAAAAGTAAAAAAAATTACAACCGTATTGTGTGGCCACAGGACTTTTCCACTCTATTATGGAAGTTATGCAGAAGGCAAAACAAATTTGGCCAATTATCACCCATGATAAACAACTGGGGTCATTTAAGGAGACCACCATACTACCCTCTTACTGGAGAGGGCGTAACATTAAGGACTCTGTGGTACATAATGACATTACCAATTTTAAACCTATACCGCTACACATTTCCTGACTAGGAAGCCGGGGAATTATAGGTGCCTTGGCTGCACAACATGCAGTAGTCTGGAACCCAGTGCTGTCTTTCATCACCCTCGATCGGGTAAGGAGTTTAAGATCAAACATCCATAAACATGTACAAGTCGATATGTGGTTTTCTACATCAAATGCCCTTGTGGGTTGCTATACATCGGCAAAACCATCCAACAATTTAAAGAAAGAATAGCATTGCACCGGTCCAGCATTCGGGCAGCCCTAGAAGGACGAGGTTCAGATCAACCGGTAGCACGTCACTTTAAGGAACTACAACACAGCATTTCATCTATTCGCTACAAGATTATCGATGGGGTCCCTGAATCATCAAGAGGTGGCAATCGTGGGTGCACTTTACTACAAAAGGAAGCATGGTGGATCCACACGTTACAGTCCGTCAAGCCTTTTGGACTTAATGATATATTATCTTATACGTGTTTTTTATAGTCCCATTTTAATAGTAGCATTGAATCATTACTTGGTAGTGGCATCAACTATACTTGGGCTATTTATAGAGGTTAAATCATAGTTGTCACATTTTACGGCATATCGTTAATGTGGCACTTTATTAATTAATACATTACTTTTTGGGGGGACATGTGACTGGCTTATGGTTCCCTATACTAGAGTGTAATGCTTTCTCCTGCTCATTTAGTTTAACAGTGCTTGATCCCACAAGTTTCTGCTTCATCTCATGTTCATGTCTGTATTCCATTAGCCATTCCGATTTCCATGGTGATGGGACAATACTGTTACTCCACACCCCCCTCTGACGCCGGGTCGCCGGCGCTGGCGAGCGCCAATGATGTCATCGGGTCTCTGCGGGCGCTGTGGATGGAAGGTACACGCGGTGTTGGTAAGGTATACATTTTTTGCATTTGTTCTATTACAGTTGGTCTAGATAATAGGGCAGAAGCCCTGAAACGTTGGCAACTAAACTGTGTCTTCGGTCATTTCAAATCTCCACGAGTGCCAGCTCATTTTGCTGCTATACATTGTCTGTGAGAGCAGGGCACTGGAGCAAACATTTCATTAACCATTGGAGTGCTGGACCCTGGGTTCATTTTTATATATATATATATATATATATATATATATATATATATATATATATACATATACATACATACATACACACACATTCTGAATATACAGGTTGAGTCTCCCTTATCCAAAATGCTCGGGACCAGAGGTATTTTGGATATGGGATTTTTCCGTATTTTGGAATAATTGCATACCATAATGAGATATTATAGTGATGGGACCTAAATCTAAGCACAGAATGCATTTATGTTACATATACACCTTATACACACAACCTGAAGGTTATTTTAGCCAATATTTTTTATAACTTTGTGCAATAAACAAAGTGTGTGTACATTCACACAATTCATTTATGTTTCATATACACCATATATACACAGCCTGAAGGTCATTTAATACAATATTTTTAATAACTTTGTGTATTAAACAACGTTTGTGTAGATTGAGCCATCAAAAAACAAAGGTTTCACTATCTCACTCTCACTCAAAAAAGTCCGTAATTCGGAATATTCCGTATTTCGGAATATTTGGATATGGGATACTCAACCTGTATATAAATATATATATACATACACAGATATATATGTATATATATATATGTGTGTGTGTGTGTGTGTGTGTGTGTGTGTGTGTTTCAAGACCTAAACGGTCTTTTTATCGAGGTGCTAAAGAATATATATACATTTCATTGTCATTTATTTATTTATTTTAAATCAAACATTTCTTAGCAGTCATGCCTAGGATTAAAACCCATGACCTATTACAATGTAGGCAGACATCTTACTGATAAAGCTATTTGCGCTTGCATAGCAAGCCTGCAAATTCAAACTATATGAAGCTATTAGAATTGTCAGTTCAAAACCATTGCAACTAGGCAGATCTATGTAGTGTGCAGGCAATGCTGATCATTTCTCTGACAATTTATTTTGCAAGTGTCATAGCCAGGGTTAGAACCCACAATTTACTGCACTGGAAGCAGACAACTTACTGATCAGCCTCAGCCACCTGGGGCTATTTGTTCCTATACAGGAAACATGAGAATTCTAACTATGTGAAGTTACTCGTAATTGTTAGAGAAGTAACTTCATATAGTTAGAACTCTCATGCTTCCTATACAGGAGCAAATAGCTCCATCAGTAAGGTGCCTGCTTCCAGTGTAATAGGTTGTGGGTACAAATCCTGGGCATGACACTTGTAACATGTGGCTGAATACACGGAACTGAAGGAGAGATGCCACCTTTAGAGCAGGAGGCCAGCGGCAGCTGACTCCATTGCCTCCACAGTTACGCCTCTGGTGCAGTCAATCATACTGGTTCCACAATGCACCCACATGTTCCGCCCTCTCAGGGTCTTTCTCAAGGTCAGCCCAAGTTGATGATTCAGCAGCCAAACCAGGAGACTTCATGATTAGTGCATTGATCAAACCAGTGAGATAGAATACCATGGGAGTCAATATCTAAAATATCTTTGAAAGAAACTGAGATCTGTTTACCCAGGTAGTTTAGTGAAGTGTGAATTTTGGCATTATATCTCAACTTAAAAGCATTCACTAGAAAACTGACAGAACCATAAACTCCAACATAAACCCAAGGAAAAATCAAAATTCCAACACACACCATTGAAATCTCCATCCTATTTGAACCCCAGCCATCTGAAATGCAGAACAAAAGACTATAGTACTTAGAAGAATCACATAAAATACTGGGAGATAACAAATAAAAGGTACTGATAAACATCCCAACACAAAAATTACATAAAAAACTCAATATACTACTGCAACACTGTTTATACACAAATATCCTGACCAAACAAGAATACAAAGTCACCAACAACCACACCCAGTAATAGTGTTCTACCATTTACCACAAATTCACAAAAATCCCCTACACCTATGAGAACAGCAGATCATATCTAGTATCAACTGACTGACACCTATCTAAAATTCATCAACACATTCCTACAGGATACATTAAACAACCATCTATGCACTCTAGCAAACATAACATTGCACAAAGATTACTGGATTGTGATGAGTGACATAAAATTTACTCTTTCCACTATCATAGATCATTAACAAGGCCAGCACAAGACACTTCCTGACCAAAGACAGCGACTTAAAAACCACGCAGATAGACTTTTTCATCAAAGCAATTGATTTCATTATATGTCATAATAATGCATTGTTTGACGATACCTTTTACCTCTAAATTGCAGCAAGATGGACAACTTTTAGGAATGACACTGTACTCCGCAGATGACAATTAACGTTTAAACCATGAAATATTGATATTCACCTGTGGAGTACAGTGTCATTTGTATTTGTTGCCAGAGTGCCGCCTCGCTCTAATTTATATTTCTCTCTCACAGTCACAAGAGGTAATAGGAGGGCCGCAAGGGGCTTCGTTCCGCTTGACCCCCTGCCGGTATTCTGGCAGCCGGGATACCTGCATCAGTATGACCATCGGGAACCCGTCCGCCATTCACACATATGCAAAGCAAGGGGAGTGCTTGCTCAGCTACTATTATTAAATATATATATATATATGCACTTCATTTTTTGTGTGTGTATATATATATATATATATATATATATATAAAAGCGGGTTCGGTTACCTGAAAACCAATTCTCCCCCCCCCCCCCCCCCCCGAACTTCACGCGCCGAGCCGGTATCTGAGCCTGGCTTGGCACCTCCCACCTGACTCTGAAACCAGAACGATGCAAAAAGTCATCATCCCGTTGTCAGATTCTTGTGGGTTTTGGATTCCATTTAAACAGCTGTGCATCGCCGCAATTTCACTCTGGACTTGGAGAGTGGGGTAGACAGACCTCTGTCTCTCTGTGGGTGGTGGTGTCCGGTGGGGTTAGTGTGTGCTCTATAGGGATGCTGCTCCTGTCACTGTGGTGTACCTGTGCTGTCCTGGCTGTCACTGGTGTTTCATGTGCTGTTAGGGGTGCTGCAGCTGTACATTGGTGTTGCTGTCCTGTCTGTCACTGTGTTGTACAGGGGGCAGGGGCACTGTCCTCCTGTATGCTGTAAAAATTAAGGGGTGCAGTTGTTAAAATAAAAGCACACCGGTCCTGTATGCTGTGAAACTACAGGGGTGCTGGCCCAGTCTTGTATGCTGTAAAAATGTGAGGGTGCTTCTGTTGTTCAAATAAAAGCACACCGGTCCTGTTTGCTGTAAAAATATAGCGATGCTGCTGTTAAAATAATATTACACTGGCCCTGTATGCTGTAAAAATTCAGGGGGGCTTCTGTTGTTCATATAAAAGCACACTGGTCCTGTATGCTGTGAAAATACAGGGGTGCTGGCCCATTCTTGTATGCTGTCAAAATTCAAGGGTGCTTCTGTTGTTCAAATAAAAGCACACTGGTCCTGTATGCTGTAAAAATATAGGGGTGCTGCTGTTAAAATAATAATACACTGGCCCTTTATGCTGTAAAAATTAAGGGGTGCTTCTGTTGTTCAAATAAAAGCACACTGGTCCTGTATGCTGTAAAAATATAAGGGTGCTGCTGTTAAAATGGTATTACACTCGCCCTGTATGCTGTAAAAATTCAGGGGTGCTTCTGTTGTTCATATAAAAACACACTATTCTGTGTGCTGTAATAATAAAGGGGTGCTGTCCTGTGAAATGGAGAACATCAATTTGGAAGAAAAAATAGTGGAAGATCAGGAACCACTTCCAGTTCCTAGTACAAGTGCTGAAGCTGCTGCTGCCACCAGTCATGACATTGATGATGCAATTCCATCAAAATAATCTGCTAACGCCGATGCCCAATGTCATAGAGGGCATGTAAAATCCAAGAAGCAAAAATTAATAATCAGGGAAAAAAAAGAATTTATCTGACGAGAAACAAAAAATTGTCAATATGCCATTCACAACACGAAGTGGCAAGGAAAAGCTAATGCCTTGGCCTATGTTCATGACTGGTGGCTCAGCTTCTCATGATGATGGAAGCCCTCCTCCTACTCGGGGAAAAAAATTAAGCTTGCAACTGCATTCAGAGATATCACAAATCCCCAAGGAGAGTCCAAGTGTGTCCGTGGTTGCGATGTCTAGGCCTGACCTTCTCAAGACTGTATGGAAAGAGGAGGATCCTATGACCATTTGCACGCCCCCTGCAAGTGCTGAGAAGAGCACCGCCAGTCCAGTTGCTGATATTGAGATTGAAGATGTCACTGTAGATGTACACCAGGAAAAAGAGGATATTGGTGTAGATGACGCTGAGGAGGAAGTTAACGATGATGATTCTGATGGTGATGTGGTTTGTTTGAATAAGGCACCAGTGGAGACAGTTGTTGTCCATGGGGTGAGAAAGCCCATTGTCATGCCTGGGCAAAATGCCAAAAAAGCCACCTCTTCAGAGTGGAATTATTTCTCCACAAATTTGGACAACAGGGTGTAAATTTACTAAGATGGGAGTTCTATTTAAGATGGGATGTTGCCCATAGCAACCAATCAGATTTCAGGTATTATCTTCTAGAAGGTGCTAGATAAATGAGAAATATAATCGGATTGGTTGCTATGAGCAACATCCCATCTTAAATAGAACTCCCATCTTAGTAAATTTACCCCCAGATGTCAAGCCGTGTGTTGCCTTTGTCAATCCGTAATAAGTAGGGGTAAGGACGTTAACCACCTAGAAACATCCTACCTTATAAGTCACCTGTTGCGCATTCATCAGAAGTCAATGTCAAGTTCAGAAACCTTAGGTAAGAGCATAAGCAGTCCACTGACACCTAACTCCCTTCTTCCTGTTGTACCCAAGCTCTTGCAAGCCACACCACCATCTCCCTCAACATCAATTTCTTCCTCAGTCAGGAACGGAAGTAGTCCTGCAGGTCATGTCACTGGCATGACTGACGAGTCCTCTCCTAACCGGGATTCCTCCGGAGGATCTTTGAGTGGCATGCCTACTGCTGCTGCTGCAGTTGTTGCTGCTGGGAGTCGATCGTCATCCCAGAGGGGAAGTCGGAAGACCACTTGTACTACTTCAACTAAGCAATTGAATGTCCAACAGTCCTTAAAATATGACAGCAGCCACCCTGTTGCAAAGCGGATTACTGAGGCCATAACAACTATGCTGGTGTTAGACGTGCGTCCGGTATCTGCTATTAGTGTAGTGGGAGTTAGACAGATAATGGACATACTGTGTCCCAGGTACCAAATCCCGTCTAGATTCCACTTCACTAGGCAAGTGATTCCTGGACTATACAGGGACATTAAGAAAAGCTTCCTCAGTGTCCTGAAAAAAGCGTTTATATCCAGTGTCCACTTATCCAAGGACATGTGGACAAGTGGAGCAGGGCAAACTAAGAACTACATGACTGTGACAGCCCACTAGGTAGATGTATTGCCTCCCGCAGCAAGAACAGCAGCGGCGGCACCAGTAGCAGCATCTCGCAAACGCCAACTCGTTCCTAGGCAGGCTACGCTTTGTATCACCGCTTTCCATAAGAGGCACACAGCTGACAACCTCTTACGGAAACTGAGGAACATCATCGCAGAATGGCTTACCCCAATTGGACTCTCCTGGGGATTTGTGACATCGGACAACGCCACCAATATTGTGCGTGCATTACATCTGGGCAAATTCCAGCATGTCCCATGTTTTGCACATACAATTAATTTGGTGGTGCAGAATTTCTTGAAAAATGACAGGGGCATGCAGGAGATGTTGTCAGTGGCCTGAAAAATTGTGGGCCACTTTTGACATTCAGCCACTGCATGCTGAAGAATGGAGCGCCAGCAAACACTCCTGAACCCGCCCTGCCATCACGTGAAGCAAGAGGTGGTAATGAGGTGGAAGTCAACACTCTATATGCTTCAGAGGATGGAGGAGCAGCAAAAGGCCATTCAAGCCTATACATCCACCTATGATATATACAAAGGAGGGGGAATGCACCTGACTCAAGTGCAGTGGAGAATGATTTCCATGTTGTTCAAGGTTCTCCAACCTTTCGAACTTGCCACACGTGAAGTCAGTTCAGACACTGCCAGCTTGAGTCAGTTCATTCCCCTAATCAGGCTTTTGCAGAAGCAGCTCGAGAAATTGAAGGAGGCGTTAAGAAGGCGATTCTGTTAAGTATATAGACTTGTGGATAGAGCCCTTCATTTGCTTTGCCAGGATTCAAGGGTGGTCAATCTGTTGAAATCAGAGCACTACATTTTGGCCACCGTGCTCGATTCTAGGTTTAAAGCCTATGTTGTATCGCTCTTTCCAGTAGGCATAAGTCTGAGAGGTGCAAAGACCTGCTGGTAAGAAATTGTCTACTCAAGCGGAACATTACTCATCAACAGCGCCTCCTTCATTTTCTCATGCAGCAGGGGGTGCGAGGAAAAGGATAAAATTCCTAACCCACCCACTGGCGGTGATGCAGGGCAGTCAGGAGCAAGTGTTGACATCTGGTCCAGACTGAAGGACCTGCCAACAATTATTGACATGTCTACTGTCACTGCATGTGACCATTGAAAGAAAGCCGGAGGACTATATTGGTGACAGCATCCAAGTAAGCATGTCAGACAGTCCTTATGTGGGATCCGGTCTTTAGGTCAACAGTAAGTAGGTAGACACTGACTAGGGTCTGTGTAGGGTCAACCACTATTGGTCAACAGTAAGTAGGTCAACATGGTTTCTAGGTTGACAGGGACTCTAGGTCGACATGACAAAAGGTCGACATGAGTTTTTAACTTTTTAAATTTTTTTTAACTTTTTCATACTTTACGATCCACGTGGACAACAATTGGGAACGGTAACCTGTGCCGAGCGCAGTGGAGCGAGGCACCTTGCCCGAAGTTCGCTTGCCACATGAGGGGACACAGTGCACTAATTGAGGTTCCCTGTCACTGTACGGAGAAAATAACACCAAAAAAAAGTAAAAAAACCTCATGTCGACCTACTTACAGTCGACCAAGATACTGTCGACCTAAGTCTAATCTACCTAACATACCATACCCTCCATATGTATACTGGCAGGATAAAGAGGCAATTTGGAGGACCTTGCTTAAACTGGCTTTATTTTATCTAAGTTGACAAACCTCCAGTGTATACTCCGAAAGAGTGTTTAATTTAGCCGGTAACCTTGTCAGCGATCGACGTAGGAGGTTACTTCCACAAAATGTGGAGATGATGTTTATCAAAATGAATTATTAATTCCTCCAGGAAGATCTTTACTAACAATTGCCTCCAGAAAGTACACAGGGACCTGTGATGGTGGATTCCAGTGGGGACGAATTAATACTCTGTGAGGAGGAGGATGTGCACACTGAAAGGGGTGAGGAATCGGAGGATGAGGACAACATCTTGCCTCTGTAGTGCCAGTTTATGCAAGGAGAGATTAATTGCTTCTTTTTTTGGTGGGGGGATTAATTGTTTCTTTTTTTGTGGGGGCCAAAACAAACCAATCATTTCAGCCAGGGCTGGATCTGGACCGTGTAGCGCCCAGGGCGAAAAAATAGGTGCGTGGCTTCATGGAGAAGAGGCAGAGTCAGTTATGTCCCCTGTAGCTGTGCACTCAGTAGTTGTGCCCCCAGTACTGTGCCCCCTGTAGCTGTGCCCACAGTAGTATTTCCCCCAGTACTGTGCCCCTGTAGAGTTGTGCCCGCTGTAAAGTTGTGACCCCAGTTGTATTACCCCCAGTACTGTGCACCCTGTAGAGTTGTGCCCCCTAGTTGCACCGCTTACAAAAAAAAAAATTAATATTCACAATCCCCGCCCTGCTTCCCGACCGCTGCTGCCCTCTGTTTCCGGCCGCCGGTGCTGCTCCTCGGATCTATGGGAGAGACGTCATGATGTTTCTCCCATAGCACCGCATAGACACTAGAGGTCAATTATGACCTCTAGCGTCTATGTGCCGCTCCCACAATGCAGTGCAGTGCGCGATGACTTCATCGTTCACCGCACAGCACCGGGCATCTACACAGCACTGGGAGGCACCAGTAGCGGATCTTGCCATGACAGCGGCCCCCTCCGGACGGCGGTGGCCCAGGCAAAAATCCTGCTTGCCTGTAGCAAGATACGCTACTGATTTCAGCCACAGTCATGACTGGTTTGGTAAAGTGTGCATGTATTGTTTATAAAACATAAGGGTGTGTGGGTCAATTCCATCTTGCACCTCTTATTTTTTTCTTTGTATTATGTGCTCTTTGGGGCCTAATTTTTAAAGCTACCATCTTGTCTGCCACTGCAGTGCCACTCCTAGATGGGCCAGGTGTTTGTGCCACCCACTTGTGTCGCTTAGCTTAGTCATCCAGCGACCTTAATGCAACCTTTTGGCCTAAAAACAATATTGTGAGGGGTTCAGAATAGACTGGAAATGAGTGGAAATTAATGTTACTGAGGTTAATAATACTGTAGGATCAAAATTACTCGCAAATTCTGTGATTTTAGCTCTTTTTATGTTTTTTTCAAAAATCATCCAGATCCAAACCCAAAATCCGAGAGGGTGGTTTTGGCAAAACCAATCCAGATCCAAAACACAAAACCCAAAAAGTGTCCGCCGCACATCTCTACTATATATAGATATAGATAGATAGATAGATAGATAGATAGATAGATAGATAGATAGATATAGTTATATTTCAGAGTACACCAACAATGTACATACATAACAGCTATTTCTATTAACAGAACAGCTGACACAAAGGTATGCAAAAGAGGGAGAGAAAGAGTTAATAGTAATGTTATTTGCATGCAGGATTTTCAGAAAATATTTGTGAATGTCTGAAGAAACAAATTTCCTTGCATGTGAAAAAATATATATTTCTGCATTGGTAGTCTAAAAGCATCCCTCCATCTACTGTGGAACTATAAATTCCATAATGCACTGCAACAGTTTATCAGAGCATGCAAAAACTGTGTCTGGGATTCCTAAAATGTGTAGTTTTACAGCGGCTAGAGGGTTACTTATTGGCTACTACTGTACTACAGACATATTCCCAATGCCTTAATAAGCATAATCCAGCAGCATGTTTTTTTCATAAATTCTTTATTTTTGTTTTACAATAAGAACAAGTTCCAAACATTTAAAAAGGATATCAATCAGTGACATTTCCATATTGTGGTGATCATCCAAAAAATACAGTAGACTAACGTAATAATATACATATATTACATCACAAGTGAAAACGTAGCGCTTCATAAGAAAAAATAAATAAAAGGAACACGTTCCTCAACAGCACATAGAAATACAAGAAGAAAGACCTTCAATCATCAGAATAATATACTTGAGGAAACCAGTATGGAACAATGCTAAGAAACGACGGGAGGGGGAGGCGAAGAAGAAGAAAAAGACAAAGGCAGGGGGAAGGGGGGAAGGGGAGATTAAACTAGGAGAGATCTCATGGATTAGTCAGAAACCATTCCTTAAAAATATCAGGTCTACATTAATATACTTGAAGGTTACTTATGGGGTACAAAAGCTGCATAAACCGTAGCTGTCTTAAATTCCATCCAGTTAAACCAAGTGGCTGTATAATATGAGTATTTCTCTAAAGACGTAAAGTAAATATCTTCCATTTGCATGTAGAAATCAATACGCTGGAACCATTCCCAGATAGCCGGTGGTTCGGTAGAATGCCAGCGAACTGACACAACTGTCCTTGCCACATTATTTAAATATTTGATTAATGAGTTTTTGTATTTCACTATGGGGATGGTGGAATGCGATAGCAGCCAGAAGTATGGGCCAGTTGGCATCTGGAATCCCAAAATTGTAGCAGTAGGCTCTATAATTTTGGACCAAAAAGGGACAATAGACGGTCAATCCCACCAAATGTGAATTAGGGTGCCCCTCTCCCTGTCACAGCGCCAGCACAAGGGAGATACTGAGGGATAAAGTTTATGCAATAGAGCCGGGCATCTATACCACTTTGTTAGTAGCTTATATTGTGACTTCTAAGCTAGTAGAGCAGCGTGCCAAGATTGTGCACTGTTTGTCCCAATCAATGACAATTCCCCTATGAGATAAGTCTTTATCCCAGGAACCACAGTAGGAAAGAAAATCAGGAAAAGAGATGTGAATCTGGATCTTATAAATCCCTGATACTATATGTGTGGGAGCTATAGTCTGGGTACATATGGATTCAAAGGGAGTGAGGACTCTACGGAGGTTGAGCACACCACTTCATGAGGTAATGAAATGGCGAAGCTGCAAGTAAAACCAGAAATTCTTCGAAAGGATATTCCCATCCTCCTGCAGCTCCAAGAAAGCTTTAAGCTTGCCATCTGTGAACAGGTGGTGTAGTCTCGACACATTGGCCTTCCTCCATCAAGACGCCACTCCACTCACGACTCCTGGGGGAAACAGTGGATTATCGAATATTGACATAAGTGACGTGTTCTTCGATGATATTCCCCGCCTGAATCTAAGAGTTTTCCAAATCACTAGGGTGGAACCAACGATGGGATGGGACAGTCGGCCAAGTTTGGAAGACCATGGTAAGGCATACAAATTAACGTTTGTTGAGGAGGCTTCAAGGTCGAACCATTGTTTCCTATTTGGGCTGGTGCGGTGCCAATCTAAAATATGATGGAGGACCGTGGCATGGTAATAAGCCGAGACCATCAGCAATTGCTGTCCACCTGTGATTTACACTTTTACAGATTATTATGCTTAAACCTGGGCTTTCACCCACCCACACAAAATGGCTTATCGCCTTATGAGCTTCTCAAAGAAATTGAGGAGGGAGTTTCATTGGGACGGTTTGAAAGAGGAATAACAGCCTGGGGAGAATATTCATTTGGACAATGTTCATCCGCCCATGCCAGGAAAACCTCTGCATAAGCCAATGTGTCATCTCTTACGAAGAAGGGAAACGTGATTAATCATGACTATTATATTAAGAGCCGAGGGAATTAAAATCCCTAAATATTTAATGTGGGAGATCTTCCACTTAAACGGAAAAGACGCAGAGAGCAAGGGAACAAAAGAGGCCGGGAGGGTGATATTTAAAGCCATAGATTTAGAAAAATTCATTTTAAAGTTAGTTAATCTTCCAAAACATGTAAATTCTTCAATGAGATTGGGTAATGAGACTACCGGGTCAGTAATGACTGCCAATAGGTCATCTGCGAAGAGGTCTAGATGATAGTTGACACTGCCCACCTTCAAGCCCATGGTACTGGGGTTATTCCGGATTACTCGCACCAGAGCCTCCATGCACAATACAAAGATCAGGGGCGAAAGCAGGCAACCCTGGCATGTGCCGTTAGAGATTCATATGGGTTCCGAGAGAAGTTCGTTAACTCTGACCTGTGCTGATGGAGCTCTATACAGTGAAATTATTTTTTTGAGGAAGGTACAACCTAAGCCCAACCGTCAAAGGATCACTTTAATAAAATCCCAGTCCACCTTATTGAAGGCTTTCTCGGCGTCTGTGGAGAGAAGCATTAAGAGAACTTTAGACATTTGTGCGTGAGTTATCAAATCAGTAACATTGATAGTGCTATCCCTTGCCTCTCTGCCAGAAATTAGTCCGACCTGATCAGGGTGGACTACGTCTGGCAACAATGGGCCAAGTCGGTTAGCCATCAGCTTTGCATGCTTAATATCCACATTCAAAAGCTAAATTGGCCTATAGCTGGATGGAAGTTTCGGGTCCTTCCCTTCCTTTGGTATAACTGTAATATGACCTCCAAGGGACTGACCACAGAAAGGGACCTCAGATGAAACCACATTACAGGCCTTCAACAATACTGGAAGAAGTTTATCACAAAAGGCTTTATAATATGCTATAGGGAAGCCATCTGGGCCCGGGCTTTTACCATTAGGGGAGGACTGTAGCACAGTTACTAATTCTATCTCAGTGAAGGGGGCTTCCAGGGTCTCAGTCACCTCAGCAGGCAAGGTCATAAACTTAATTTCCTCCCAAAATTTCAGTATATCATGTTTACGTCTAACAAGACTAAAAGTCGACCTACCAGAATTCAAGTTGTACCGATCAGAATAATAGGCGTGAAAGATCTTAGCCAGGTCACTGTCAGTGTCATGGAGTGTTCCTGAAACATCTTTAAGCTTGGCAATGTAGGTCAAAGACCTTTGGGCTCTAAGCGCCAAAGCTAAAAGCCTACTGGGTTTATTACCCCGTCTATGGAACTTGTGGCAACAAGTGTGGAATGCCCGTCGTTATCACTGACCTGGTCGAAGGGTGTTGTGGACTCGGGGCTTCTTCCGGTGACAGGGAAGAGGAACCGCTACTGGGTCGCAATAGAGATGGCCGGATGTAGGTCTTCTTCATACAGGATGAAGACGGTAAGCAGGAAGCACGGAGGAATGATGAAGGTCTCCTGAAAAACAAGACTAGTGAAAGTGCTGAGTGCTGAGGTACAGAGATGCTGGTATTATTGAGGTGCTGAAGGCACTGAGGTGCTGAGACACCGAGGTACTGAGGTGTTGGAGTTCTGTGATACTAAGGTGCAGAGGCTCCGAGGTGCTGAGGTTCTATGGTGCTGAGGCACCGGAGTGCTGAGGAACAGAGGCACTGAGGTGCCGAGGTACTGAGGTGCTGATGGCGCTCAGGCGCCTTGGTGGCACGGAGGTGCGTGATAGCGCTCGGGCGCTTGGAGGCACGGAAGTGCGTGATGGCGCTCGGGCGCTTGGAGGCACGGAGGTGCGTGATGGCGCTCGGGCGCTTGGAGGCACGGAGGTGCGTGATGGCGCTCGGGCGCTTGGAGGCACGGAGGTGCGTGATGGCGCTCGGGCGCTTGGAGGCACGGAGGTGCGTGATGGCGCTCGGGCGCTTGGAGGCACGGAGGTGCGTGATGGCGCTCGGGCGCTTGGAGGCACGGAGGTGCGTGATGGCGCTCGGGCGCTTGGAGGCACGGAGGTGCGTGATGGCGCTCGGAGGCACGGAGGTGCGTGATGGCGCTCGGGCGCTTGGAGGCACGGAGGTGCGTGAAGACACTGGAGACACTGGGACACTGGAGACACTGGGACACTGGAGACACTGGAGACACTGGGACACTGGAGACACTGGAACACTGGAACACTGGAACACTGGAGACACTGGAGACACTGGAGACACTGGAGACACTGGAGACACAGCGGAAAATAGGAACAAGGGAGCTCTGGAAATCACTGCTTCAGACAAGCAGAACGATGATACACAGGCGCCGGCTCCCTGCTCGGCGTCTGGCTTTGAACCTCCCGCCTTGGTCTGATTGGCGGAGCGGGCAGATGACGTCAGCCCCGCTCCGCCTACCTAATCTAAAGCAGCATGGCGGCGCCCTCGCTCCGGGAGCCGCCGGAGAGACCCGCCGACCCGACGCCGGACCCCCGAGGCCGCCGGAGGGGAGAGACGCCAGGCCATCCAGGACACCCGCAGCGGTAAGCGCGGCCGCCGCTGCCCGCGGGGTGTGACAGTACCCCCTCCTCCAGGAGTGGCCCCTGGACACTTTCCGGGTTTAGTTGGATGTCTGGAATGGAAGATTCGAACCAGTCGGGGAGCCATTACCTCAGTAGCATTGATCCAACTTCTCTCTTCAGGACCATAACCTTTCCATTCTACCAAGTACTGTAATTTCTTATGAAAATAACGAGAGTCAAGAATAGCTTTGATTTCAAATTCTGTCCCAGCTTCAGACACAGTAGTAGTTGGCCTAGGAGATGCTGAGTGGAACCGATTTAGAATGAGGGGGCGGAGGAGAGAGACGTGGAAGGAGTTTGGAATTCGAAGGTGGGAAGGCAACTCCAATTTGCAAACGACCGGGTTCAAGACTTGCCGCACTGAGAAAGGACCAATGAACCTTGGGGCAAATTTCATGGTGGGTACTTTCAAACGAAGATTGCGGGTAGAGAGCCATACCTTGTCACCAACCTTATATTGAGGAGCTGCTCGTCGTTTCCTATCCGCAAAGAATTTATAGCGACCGGAAACCCTCTTAAGATTGGCATGAACTCGGCTCCAAATTTGAGTGAAATGTCGAAGAGTTGAGGCTGCAGCAGGAACTTCTTCTGGAGGACAAATGGGCAACTCCGGAACTTGGGGATGAAATCCATAATTAATAAAGAATGGAGACTCACCAGTAGAAGAATGATAAAAATGGTTGTGGGCAAACTCAGCCCACGGTAACAACTCCACCCAGTTATCTTGAGAAGGGGAAAGGTAAATACGGAGAAAAGTCTCTAGATCCTGATTGACGCGTTCAGTTTGCCCATTAGTCTGTGGATGGTAAGCAGAAGAGAATTTGAGCTTAATTTGTAGAGTTGAACAGAGGGCTCTCCAGAATCTCGCTGTAAACTGTACTCCCCGATCTGAGACTATTTCCAGAGGTAACCCGTGCAGGCGGAAATGCTCTTGGATGAATAACAGGGCCAACTTGGAAGCGGAGGGTAATCCGGTCAACGGAATAAAATGTGCCATCTTAGAGAATCGGTCAATGATCACCCAAATGGTGTTATGACCCTTAGAGAGCGGTAATTCAGTAACAAAGTCCATCGAGATATGAGTCCAAGGCTTTTTAGGAATGGACAAAGGATGCAACAAACCCGTAGGCGGCAGACGTGGAGTTTTGTGCTGAGCACATTGAGGACACGAATTGACATACTCTTGAACATCTTTTTTCATAGTGTCCCACCAGTATGATCTTCGCAGAAATTCCCACATTTTCTGAATTCCCGGATGACCAGAAAACTTAGAAGTGTGAGCCCACTGCAACAGTCTCGGTCGAAATTTAACTGGTACCGACATTCTTCCCGGAGGAGGGCCCAACCTAGTGGGAGCTGCAGAAATAGAGATGGGACTGAGGATTAATGCCTTCCCCATAGTATTCTCCTCATCGGAAGCCATCACTGAACGGGATAGGGCATCCGCCTTGGTATTTAGAATTCCAGCCCGATACTTGATGATAAAGGAAAATCTGGTAAAGAAGAGCGCCCATCTCGCCTGACGGGGGTTCAAACATTGGGCCGTCTTTAGATACAGTAAATTCTTGTGGTCCGTAAAAATTGTGATTAAGTGTTTAGCACCCTCCAGAAGATACCTCCATTCTTCCAACGCAGATTTAATTGCCAGTAGCTCTTTGTCTCCGATGGTGTAATTTAGTTCAGCAGGGGAGAACTTGCGAGAATGAAACCCACACGGATGCAACTTCCCATCTGAGGCGTATTGCGAGAGTACAGCACCTATGCCTACCGTGGAAGCATCAACCTCCAAAAAGAATGGTTTTAGGAAATCTGGCTGCTGAAGTACGGGAGCAGATATAAAGGCGGTCTTCAACTGTTTGAACGCTGCTATTGCTTCAGAAGGCCAATTGCTTGGGTCAGCCCCTTTTTTAGTCAGAGCCGTAATAGGTGCCACGATGGTAGAGAAACCTCTTATAAATTTCCGATAATAATTTGCGAATCCTAGAAATCGTTGCACTGCTTTTAAGGAAAGAGGTTGAGTCCAATCCCGGATGGCCGAAAGTTTCTCCGGATCCATACGCAATTCAGTTCCAGAAATAATGTAGCCCAAAAATGAAATAGAAGGAACCTCAAAGGTGCACTTGGAGATCTTGCCATAAAGATGATTCTTGCGCAACCGAAGGAGTACTTCCTTAACTTGTAGTCGGTGCTCAGAAAGATTCTTAGAAAAAATCAAAATGTCATCCAAATAGACTACTACATTCAGATACAACATATCCCGAAAGACTTCATTAATGAATCCTTGAAAGACAGCGGGGGCGTTGCTGAGGCCAAATGGCATTACCAGGTACTCATAATGCCCATCTCTCGTATTGAAAGCCGTCTTCCACTCATCTCCTTGACGAATACGTATCAAGTTGTATGCTCCTCTTAAGTCAAGCTTAGTAAATACTCGAGCTCCACGCACTCTATCAAAAAGCTCTGTGATGAGCGGCAGAGGATACTTGTTTTTAATGGTGACTTCATTTAAACCACGATAGTCGATGCATGGTCTCAGCCCTCCATCTTTTTTTTTTACAAAGAAGAAGCCAGCTCCCGCTGGAGAAGTGGAGGGACGGATGAAGCCCTTCTGCAAATTCGACTTAATGTACTCAGACATAGCTTGTGTCTCTGGAACCGACAAAGGATAAGTGCGACCTCGAGGCGGTATTTTCCCAGGAATGAGCTCAATGGGACAGTCCCAAGCCCTATGCGGAGGTAATTTATCAGCCGCCTGTTCCGAGAAGACATCCAAAAACTCTCGATAAGCCTCAGGAACTAACTCCACGTCCAACTTGGCCGACGCACGGAGTGGAACGACAGGAGTAAGACAATTCAATCGGCAGAAAGGACTCCAAGAAATTATTTGTGTCGACCCCCAGTCGACATGAGGGTTGTGTAGCCTGAGCCAGGGAAAACCCAAAACGAGATCGTGAGACATTTCCTGAATAACTAGAAACTTCAGTTGTTCATGATGTAAAGCTCCCACTTGTAGCTGAATTGACTCAGACTGACTCGTAATCAAGGCGTTAGGAATTTGAACCCCGTTAATGGCTGTAATAGTAATAGGTCGTTCGACCAACTGTAATTTCAAACCCAAACTCTGGGCGCAGGAAAGAGAAATAAAATTCCCTGCAGCACCTGAATCCAAAAGAGCCATAACGGTCTTGACTTTTGTTTTAGTAGACAAAGATACTGAGAGTAAACAGTCCACTTCTGGAGAAGATTGAGAAACCACACCCAGCTTGACTTCCCCGGAACAGGCTAGGATTGCCCGTTTCCCGGGCGAGCTTTGCAAGACTTGAGGAAGTGATCCGCGGCTCCACAGTAGAGGCAAAGTTTGTTCTCACGCCGACGCTGTCGCTCCTCTGGAGACAGTCGAGACCGATGGTTTAGACGGAGGAGCCCGGAATCTGCACCGATCAGACCGAGAACGTTCGCCAACTCGTTCCTGCATGCGGAGATCCACTTTCACACAGAGCGAGATCAACTGTTCCAAGGAATCTGGCAAATCTCTTGTAATCAATTCGTCTTTAAGACGGTCGGACAGCCCGTTCCAGAAAGCGGCCCGTAAGGCATCATTATCCCAGCGCAATTCGGAAGCTATGGTCTGAAAATGAATCACATACTGACCCACTGAACGAGAGCCTTGTCGAACTCTAAGAAGATCTGAAGAGGCAGCGGCCGTTCTGCCAGGCTCATCAAAGATCCGGCGGAAAGATGAGATGAAATTAGTGTAGTTGGAAACCAAAGGATCAGATCGCTCCCATAAAGGAGACACCCATTCCAACGCTGAACCCTCAAGCAAGGAAATAATGTATGCTACTTTGGATCGATCCGTGGGAAAATTGTGTGCGAGGAGTTCAAACTGCACCTCGCACTGGTTAAGAAAACCACGGCAATTCTTCGGGTTGCCGTTGTAGCGAGAGGGAGTGGGAAGCTGAAGGCGTGACCTGGTACCGGACACTGCGTGAGCATTAACAGGAACGACTGCCGGAGTGGGTACTGGAGCTGGAACTGGAACTACTGAAGCCAGGGAAACCTGAATTTGATCCAACCTGCCGGATAGCTCTTGGAGATACCGCATCACCTGGTTTTGCGCCGCTTCCTGACTCTGTACACGGGAAACCAGATCCTGGATGGCACTTGCTTCTGGGTTCCGATTCCCCGGGTCCATGGGGCCTGTGTATACTATCACTGACCTGGTCGAAGGGTGTTGTGGACTCGGGGCTTCTTCCGGTGACAGGGAAGAGGAACCGCTACTGGGTCGCAATAGAGATGGCCGGATGTAGGTCTTCTTCATACAGGATGAAGACGGTAAGCAGGAAGCACGGAGGAATGATGAAGGTCTCCTGAAAAACAAGACTAGTGAAAGTGCTGAGTGCTGAGGTACAGAGATGCTGGTATTATTGAGGTGCTGAAGGCACTGAGGTGCTGAGACACCGAGGTACTGAGGTGTTGGAGTTCTGTGATACTAAGGTGCAGAGGCACCGGAGTGCTGAGGAACAGAGGCACTGAGGTGCCGAGGTACTGAGGTGCTGATGGCGCTCAGGCGCCTTGGTGGCACGGAGGTGCGTGATAGCGCTCGGGCGCTTGGAGGCACGGAAGTGCGTGATGGCGCTCGGGCGCTTGGAGGCACGGAGGTGCGTGATGGCGCTCGGGCGCTTGGAGGCACGGAGGTGCGTGATGGCGCTCGGGCGCTTGGAGGCACGGAGGTGCGTGATGGCGCTCGGGCGCTTGGAGGCACGGAGGTGCGTGATGGCGCTCGGGCGCTTGGAGGCACGGAGGTGCGTGATGGCGCTCGGGCGCTTGGAGGCACGGAGGTGCGTGATGGCGCTCGGGCGCTTGGAGGCACGGAGGTGCGTGATGGCGCTCGGGCGCTTGGAGGCACGGAGGTGCGTGATGGCGCTCGGGCGCTTGGAGGCACGGAGGTGCGTGAAGACACTGGAGACACTGGGACACTGGAGACACTGGGACACTGGAGACACTGGAGACACTGGGACACTGGAGACACTGGAACACTGGAACACTGGAGACACTGGAGACACTGGAGACACTGGAGACACTGGAGACACAGCGGAAAATAGGAACAAGGGAGCTCTGGAAATCACTGCTTCAGACAAGCAGAACGATGATACACAGGCGCCGGCTCCCTGCTCGGCGTCTGGCTTTGAACCTCCCGCCTTGGTCTGATTGGCGGAGCGGGCAGATGACGTCAGCCCCGCTCCGCCTACCTAATCTAAAGCAGCATGGCGGCGCCCTCGCTCCGGGAGCCGCCGGAGAGACCCGCCGACCCGACGCCGGACCCCCGAGGCCGCCGGAGGGGAGAGACGCCAGGCCATCCAGGACACCCGCAGCGGTAAGCGCGGCCGCCGCTGCCCGCGGGGTGTGACAGTCGTGTTCCATCACTCACTGAGTAAGCTATTAAGCGCTTGTCTCGCTTGTAGGAGTTCAATAAAGGTATCAGGAGCAAACGTAGATTTATGGATCACTTCTAGATGCCTAATTTTCTCTAACAAGTCAGTCCTACATTCAACCTTTTTTTTAACAAAGAAAAGAGAAAAAATTCCAGCGCTAATTAAACCACCAAGCTTAATATACTAATTGGTCTTCGGTTAAATTACCTAAAATAAATGCAACTCCCAACTGGGCAGTACTGATATGCCCACCAATAAACAACAGCACAAGATAAAAGAATTATCAGGGAGCGCATATATAGTCTAAAATTTAATACAATTTAAACAAAATAACGTATCAATAAAATTACATACACAGATGAAATATAATTATTTAAAAAAGTTAGCAATGTTATGATTCCTCCAGCGGTAAAAAATATATATATTTATTAGAGATGTGCAGCGGGAATTTTTTGGGTTTTGTGTTTTGGATTCGGTTCCGCGGTCATGTTTTGGATTCGGACGTGTTTTGGTAAAACCTCCCTTAAGAATTTTTGTCAGATTCGGGTGCGTTTTGAATCATAGAATTTGGGGGTAATTTTGATCCTATAGTATTCTTAACCTCAATAACCAGAATTTCCACTCATTTACAGTCTATTCTGAACACCTCACAATATTATTTTTAGTCCTAAAATTTGCACCGAGGTCACTGGATGACTAAGCTAAGCGACCCAAGTGGGCGGCACAAACATCTGGCCCATCTAGGAGTGGCACTGCAGTGTCAAACAGGATGGCACTTAAAAAAATAGTCCCCAAACAGCACATGATGCAAAGATAAATAAAAAAAAATAAGAGGTGCAAGATGGAATTGTCCTTGGGCCCTATGTTGTATAAACAGGATATGCACACTTTAACAAACCCATCATTTCAGCGACAGGGTCTGCCACATGACTGTGGCTGAAATGATTGGTTGGTTTGGGCCCCCACCAAAAAAGAAGCAATCAATCTCTCCTTGCACAAACTGGCTCTACAGAGGTAGGATGTCCACCTCCGTCTCATCGTCCGATTCCTCACCACTTTCACTGTGTACATCCCCCTCCTCAGAGTATTAATTCGTCCCCACTGGTAATCACCATCACAGGTCCCTGTGTACTTTCTGGAGGCAATTGCTGGTAAATGTCTCCACAGAGGAATTTATTATAATTCATTTTGATGAACATCATCTTCTCCACATTTTCTGGAAGTAACCTCCTACGCTGGTTACCGGCTGCACTAAACACTCTTTTGGAGCACACACTGGAGGGGGGGAAACTTAGGTAAAATAAAGTCAGTTTGTGCAAGGGCCTCCAAATTGCCTCTTTTTCCTGCCAATATACGTACGGACTGTCTGACATGCCTACAGTGATGCTGTCACTCATATAATCCTCCACCATTCTTTCAATGGTGACAGAATCATATGCAGTGACAGTAGACAACATGTCAGTAATCATTGGCAGGTCCTTCAGTCCGGACCAGATGTCAGCACTTGCTCCTGACTGCCCTGCATCACCGCCAGCGGGTGGTTTGGGAAATTTTATCCTTTTCCTGGCAGCTCCAGTGGCGGTAGAAAATGAAGGAGGAGCTGTTGGTGGGTCACGTTCCGCTTGACAGGACAAGTGTCTCACCAGCAGGTCTTTGAACATCTGCAGACTTGTATCTGCTGGAAAGAGAGATACAACATAGGGTTTAAACCTAGGATCGAGCACGGTGGCCAAAATGTAGTGCTCTGATTTCAACAGATTTACCACCCGTGAATCCTGGTTAAGCGAATGAAGGGCTCCATCCACATGTCCCACATGCCTAGCGGAATCGCTCCGTTTTAGCTCCTCCTTCAATCTCTCCAGCTGCTTCTACAAAAGCCTGATATGGGGATGACCTGACTTAGGCTGGCAGTGTCTGAACTGACCTCACGTGTGGCAAGTTCAAAGGGTTGGAGAACCTTAAACAACATTGAAATCATTCTCCACTGTGCTTGAGTCAGGCGCATTCCCCCTCCTTTGCCTATATCGTAGGCAGATGTATAGGCTTGAATGGCCTTTTGCTGCTCCTCCATCCTCTGAAGCATATAGAGGGTTGAATTCCACCTCGTTACCACCTCTTGCTTCAGCTGATGGCAGGGCATGTTCAGGAGTGTTTGCTGGTGCTCCAGTCTTCGGCACGCAGTGGCTGAATGCCGACAGCATCTCCTGCACTCCCCTGTCGTTTTTTCTAAAGTTCTGCACCACCAAATTCAGTGTATGTGCAGAACATGGGACGTGCTGGAATTTGCCCAGATGTAATGCACGCACAATATTGGTGGCATTGTCACAAATCCCCAGGAGAGTCCAATTGGGGAAAGCCAATCTGTGATGATGTTACTCAGTTTCTGTAAGAGGTTGTCAGCTGTGTGCCTCTTATGGAAAGTGGTGATACAAAGCGTAGCCTGCCTAGGAACGAGTTGGCATATGCAAGATGCTGCTACTGGTGCCGCTGCTGCTGTTGTTGCTGCGGGAGGCAATACATCTACCCAGTGGGCTGTCACAGTCATATAGTCCTTAGTCTGCCCTGCTCCACTTGTCCACATGTCCGTGGTTAAGTGAACAGTGGGTACAACTGCATTTTTTAGGACACTGGTGACTCTTTTTCTGACATCTGTGTACATTCTTGTTATCAACTGCCTAGAGAAGTGGAACCTAGATGGTATTTGGCACCGGGGACACACTACCTCAAGCAATTGTCTAAGTCCCTGTGAACTAACGGCGGATTCCGGATGCACATCTAACACCAACATAGTTGCAACAGGATGACTGCTGTGATATTTCATCTTTCTCGCAAAGGACTGTTGGGCAGTCAATTGCTTACTGGAAGTAGTACAAGTGGTCTTCCGACTTCCCCTCTGGGATGACGATTGACTCCCAGTAGCAACAACAGCAGCGCCAGCAGCAACAGCAGCAGTAGGCGTTCCACTCAAGGATCCATCAGAGAAATCCCAGTTAGGAGAGGACTCGTCAGACTTGCCAGGGACATGGCCTGCAGGACTATTGGCGTTCCTGTCTAAGGAGGAAATTGACATTGAGGGAGTTGGTGGTGTGGTTTGCAGGAGCTTGGTTACAAGAGGAAGAAGGGATTTAGTTGCCAGTTGACTGCTTCCGCGGTCACCTAAAGTTTTTGAACTTGTCAATGACTTCTGATGAATGCGCTCCAGGTGACGTATAAGGGAGGATGTTCCTAGGTGGTTAACGTCCTTACTCCTACTTATTACAGCTTGACAAGGGCAACACACGGCTTGACACCTGTTGTCCGCATTTCTGTTAAAATAATTCCACACCGAAGAGGTGATTATTTTTGTATTTTGACTAGGCATGTCAATGGCCTTATTCATCCCACGGACAACAGGTGTCTCCCCGGGTGCCTGACTTAAACAAACAACCTCACCATCAGAATCCTCCTTGTCAAATTCCTCCTCAGTGCCAGGAACACCAATATCCTCATCCTTGTGTACTTCAACAGTGACATCTTCAAGTTGAATATCAGGAAGTGGACTGTGGGTGCTCCTTCCAGCACTTGCAGGGGGCGTGCAAATGGTGGAAGGAGCCACCTCTTCCCATCCAGTGTTGGGAAGGTCAGGCATCGCAACCGACACAATTGGACTCTCCTTGGGGATTTGTGATTTAGAAGAACGCTCAGTTCTTTGCTGTGCTTTTGCCAGCTTAACTCTTTTCATCTTTTTAGCGGAAGGATGAGTGCTTCCATCCTCATGTGAAGCTGAACCACTAGCCATGAACAAAGGCTAGGGCCTCAGCCATTCCTTGCCACTCTGTGTCATAAATGGCATATTGGCAAGTTTACGCTTCTCCTCAGACGCTTTTCATTTAGATTTTTGGGTCATTTTACTGAACTTTTGTTTTTTGGATTTTACATGCTCTCTACTATGACATTGGGCATCGGCCTTGGCAGACGACGTTGATGGCATTGAATCATCTCTGCCATGACTAGTGGCTGCAGCTTCAGCACTAGGTGGAAGTGGATCTTGATCTTTCCCTATTTTACCCTCCAAATTTTTGTTCTCCATTTTTGTGTGGAATTATATGCCAGTAATATATCTGGAATTAGACGGCAGTAATGTCTGGAATTAGATACCACTAGATAGATACCAGATACCACTGTGACTGGAATGATGATGACCTATGCACAGCACCCTACAGCAGCAAGATGCAGCACGAGACACTGGACTTTTAGTAATGTACTGTAGTATACCGGTCACCACAATGCAGCACAAGACAATGAGCAGTGATACTGAGCACTGATAAGGATACTAGAACTGACACTGGGCAGCGAGATGCAGCACTGGACTATTGTACTGTAGTATACTGGTCAGCACAATGCAGCACAAGACAATGAGCAGTGATACTGGGTACTGATGAGGATACTAGAACTGACACTGGGCAGCGAGATGCAGCACTGGACTGTTATACTGAAATATACTAGTCATCACAATGCAGCACAAGACAATGAGCAGTGATACTGAGCACTGATGGAGATACTAGAACTGACACTGGGCAGCGAGATGCAGTACTGGACTATTGTACTGTAGTATACTGGTCACCACAATGCAGCACAGATACTGAGCAATGATATTGAGCTGATATTGAGCTTTCCACTCAGAGAACGTAGCCACGTCCTCTTGCTCTCTCTACAATGCGACGCGCGGCTGTTTACATGGAATCCGAATCTCGCGAGAATCCGACAGCGGGATGATGACGTTTTGCCTCGTTTGGGTTTTCCGAGTCAGGCGGGAAGAACCGAGGCTGCCTCGGACCCGTGTAAACCATGTTGAGTTCGGTTCTCGGAGAACCGAACCCGCTCATCTCTAATATTTATTATGTGCAAAAAAACTTCTTTTGTATCTCCATATATCAGAAAACCCGGATTAATTTAGTAACATAGTAACATAGTATTTGAGGTTGAATAGAGGTAAAATTGCCCATCGTGTTCAACCTGTTAATTTAAGCACAGTCTCTTGTTTATATAGGGTTAGTACTACTTTAAGCCACAAACCAAGCATAGCCAATTTGTAGCATTCTGTAGCTGTTTTTATTTAATGTGTGGAGGCAGATCCGGAAAAGTTAGTCAGCAAGGTATTGTTAGAGACCCCGCTCCTTTAGCTGTATCACACAATTATTCAGTTGCAGCCGAGGGCATCAATCGATATAACAATAATGTAAAGAGAGTGTTAGAGCTGTATTACCTACAGCGTAATGTTCATGCTCACACCGCTGCCTCCAGGGCTCGTAGTGTGCTTTTCAGGTAATACAGCAGGCATGTTCACAAGGCAACGCTGACCTCTCGGCAAGGTCACTTGCACATCCATCAGCTGCTAATTGCAGAGCGACGGAGTTTGCGGAGTGAGGGTCCGGTAATGACAGTAGTCAGCAGGAGATATATCAGGCAGAGTCCAGTGTAAAAGCCCTGTTCCTTACATGTTTCTCCGCAAATATACAGCTGCGGTTTCATCAGAGGATGAAGTCAGGGCTTCCCTGAGCCATTTTTATTCCCAGTTGGACCAATCACAGAGTAGATCTTAATCATTAACACCTGTAAGGTAATCACTCACATTCAACTGTGCATGTCTAGAGTTGAATAAACTTATCAACAGACCAATTAGATCAAAAAAGCTTGGTGGTCACATATTCGATAAATATATAAACATTAAAATAATATTTCATACTTAATTCATAAAAATAAATAGAAATAAAGATCAACAGTAAAAGCAATGATGTGAATGATCTGGGAAGTGTTGAGTATTTAAAATCTATATTGGCCATTAGGAATGTTTGTCTCCTAGATTCTTCATTGCTTCATTGATTCATCTGTTGTCGATGTCATCTAGTCGATGCCTCATGTCGGTCGCTGTATTTGAGTTCAAGTATCGAGATTCAAGGTAATGAAGGTCGGAAAGCTTCGAGTCCATCACAATCTCTATTGTCCTCCAAATTGGCAACTTTGTTTGCCATGTGTGTGAGATCAGATTGAATGGAAGAAATGCGTGCCTGGAAGGAGTCCTGAATCCGCTTTTCGATACTTAGCAGGTCCTGTTGGAGGAGTGGGGAGGGAGCACAGGTGTGCCAGGACTGCAGCCATGTCCGAATTCTCCACAGTAACAGGTTGATGCTGGCATTTAGAGGGAGAACTCGATGGATGGGAGAACGGGAGTGGGTATAGTAGTTTCAGTAACAGAGGTCCCAAACAATGTGTGGGAGGCAGCAGAGTGTGAGGCCGCAGCTGGATCTTTTTTAGATTTACCAGAGCCACGTTGTCTTGTCATTGGTCAGAGCAGAAAAGAACAAAAATCTAGGACAGGGTCTAGCGTGATAAAACATTAAGATTCACAACACATCAATTCCTCCACATGGCTTGGTCATACAACATTACAACACTTTTAGCATGTCAACATTGATGGCTGGGCAGACATCCAGGTCCTTAGTCAAGGTAGTTGTATTAGAGCGAGGCAAAAGGAGAACACATCAGCATGTGGAGATGTGATAGCTGGAACACTAGTAAACTGAAAGAAGCAGGAGTAGGCAGCAATATCACCACCAGGGATATCGTCCAAACTGAAAAACAGGCCAATAATTTAGGGATACTGTAAATCCCAACAAGAACTATGGCTGTAGTATGATAGGTCAAATAACGGAGGTGTCCAACCTGCTGGCTAGCAGAAGCAGTTCATGGGCATTCTCCTGGACAGGGCTTGAGCTCTCCCATGTTGACAACGGGGAACAGAATGCAGTCTGTGCTGCAGTGGAGCTGGCAGTGTCTCAAGGCAACTTACAGCCCAATACTATGAGAGGGTGAGAGTGTGCAGGGGGGAAGGTAATGTGCAGAGAGTCAGGTTCATCTGTCAGTTGGGGCCCCAGCCTAGGTCTTCCTATCAGGTCCTCAGCATGGAGCCAGGGAGCTGGAGTTAGAGAGGCCACTGCAACTAGCTGTCCCCGATCCAAGATGGCCACCTCCCGTGATCGCCAGCCAGGACCCCCACTATATGTGGTGTGTACAGGCTCCCGGTGAAGTACCAGCTCCAGCCGGCCTCTAGGTATGCAGTGGAATGGGTGGAGTAGAGCTGGGCGGATGGTAGCTGCGATTAGCAGGTGTCCATCCACGGACCTCTGGCAGGCCGCGGCTGGGGAACTCGAGGTCCCGGATTCACTGTGGTGGGGAGGCCACAACCTGCAGGGATGAAAGTAACCATCCTCCAGCTCCGCAGCTTTGCCCCACTGATACAGGGTGATTAGGGAGGCTTAGGTCAACAGGAATGGAGCGCTGTGGTGGGGGTAGCAGGGGGTAAAAAGATATATTTCCCCAATGTCCCGTGGAGCTCTCACCAAACATGACTACACAGCTTGCAGTCCAAGCCATGACCCCAGCACCATGTTTTAAGCAAGGTATTCATCAATATTGTAGTACATATATGATATCATAAATCTAAAACAAACATGTTGCCACTTCAACAGACAGGCAGAAACATTCCAACTGTCAGGCTGTTCAGAACTCGGGATTCCGGCATCGGTATAGTGATTTTTTATTTTTTTTATTTTCTAAATTAATTACATGAATAGTTTTTTTTTATCAATTAATCAATTTTAATCAATCAATCAATTATTATAACTGCCTGCCACTACATACTCCAACTTCATTTCTCTGTACTGTCCTGGGGCCTCTTCTTTTGAAAACATTCTTTCTATAGGGTCATATATTTTATTAAAACGAGGTGGTCAAAATTGACTGGAAATTGCTGGAAATTAGATCAATAACACTGAAGGAGCAAACACAGGCCCATAGCTGTTTTAGCAAGTTAAAAAAACATCCAGATCCAAAACACCTCAGGGATGGTTTGACAAAACCAGAAAACAGAAGCAAAAGACAGGGTGGCAAAACCAAAACACAGAGGTCTGCACACATTTATAGTTAACAGTATTCCATATTACACTGATGCCACTACACATGCCACACCATGCTCTCAGTTCACAGTATGCCACACAGTGCTTAGGTATATACAGCAACCTGTTAGACAGCTCTATGACCAGAGTGCAGTTGGGGCAGGCCCCAGAAGTGAGCCCCCTAAGCTTCTGGGCCATATAGCAATGGCACGTCCTGCACACACAATAGCTATGCCCATGTAAGTACAAAATACAAATTATTTACTGCTAGCTGTTTTTTTTTTCCTTTCTCTGTTTGCACTGTCTCTGTGCACCCTATCATAGTCTTCCGTTATCTCTACCCAATCCTATTTCTTTCTCATATCACTCTGGGGGAGAAGTATAATTTGTCACAATTATCTTGCAATCATCTCTCTGTCATTGGTTGCTCATAACCACGTATCAAGTCTTCTTGCCAAGAGAGCTATTCTGATATAGAGGTGTCCTGGGTATGTTGTTGCTTCTGCGTTTTGGTCCTGAAACTTGAAATGTGCATGCAAGTAAATTTTGCAAAAAGAAGCCTATGGGCTTTGATGACTTTCTGGAGCCTGATCACAGCCACATAGAAACCTATGCAGTTTACTGTGCTGTGGGACTGCATATTTGTTTTATAAACCTTGAGAAATTATATAGATTGTGAGAGCACATATGTGAGTGAAGGTAGGAAAATATTTTATCTTTAACTGGAGAACCCATTTAAAGAGTGTAGGCTAATTTGGGTGCAGCATGAGTTGCCGGCGGCCGGGTCCCCGGCGGTGGGATCCCGACCGCCAGCTTGTCGATAGCGGGGCGAGTGCAAATGAGGCCCTTTCGGGCATGGTGGCGTGCTATGCTATCTATTCTCCCTCCAGGGGGGTCATGGACCCCCAAGAGGGAGAAAAGGTGTCGCTATGCCAGTTGTCGGGATTCCGGCACCGGGATCCCAACAACCAGTATACTAAATACCACCCGCTAATTTAACTTCAGATTTTTGTAGCTACAAATATTTTTGCCAGTAAATATATTAGATATGTTTCTTATTCTATGACAGTTATTACTATTATTGTATGCCTGTTTTAAGTCTTTATAAACACTATTCTCAGTTATACAGTATCTGTAGTTCAAACAATGAAAATAGTTAAAACAGAAACAAGCACAGATTCACGGTCCAGTAATAAAGATAAAAATTATATAAACACATAAATAAAAGGGATTAGGGGTATATTAAATGTTTTACACTTCAATCGCTTTCATGTTGTACTTGAAAAATAGATTGTGCATTCATGTCCACACAATGAAAAGATTGCTGCAATAGGAACAACAGAAAGAAAAATATAAGAAGCTCATTTTCTATGTCAATTCATAGAGTAGTGTGAAAAGATTTTGCTAGGCAGCCGTTGTTACTCTGTGTGCCACTTCCAATGAATGCCTGCTGATGCAATCTAGAACGCAGAAGGATTCTTCTCCATACCTCCTATTGTGAAGACACACTAATATTTGAGAAATTACAGATACTGCACGAACATAGTCTTAGTAACTCCTGCTGAATAAATCATCTTTTTTGATGGAATCTTCGAAATAACAGGGCCATCTTTTTAGACATAAACTAGCATGTACATATATAATTAACTTGTAGTCTACATCAAATAGTAGAGACATTTCAAAAGCACAAGATTATGATAAGATAAATTGCCTGATAAAATTATTAGTTGTAATATTTGATGTTATTTTGTGTAGTGGCAAAGAGGGCAACATCAATTGCAATGACATTAGCATTTTCGCATTACTTTCTGCACGAGCATTGGCAGAAATATATAGGTTCTCTACTGAGAAATAAAGAAACATTATTGATAAAGGGAGTAACTTTTGGTGAATAGATTGCAAAACTGGAATACATACTATATCCCAGCAGTCGGGATGCCGGCGGTCACATGACCAACCGCAGCAACCTGACATTGAAGATGCCAACATCGGAGGGGGTAAGTGTTTCTACCCCCCATCACCTACACCCTACCCTAACCCTCTGTCGGTGGAAGCTAGGGCTAACCCTCCGGGGGTGTCGGCTATGGTTAACACTCAGGGGTTGGCGACTAGGGCTAATCCCCTTAGCACCTATCCCTAACCCCCCTATTGTCTAACCCTAAACCCCCCCCCCCAGGCCCTAACATCTACCCCGATACTCACCGTCGAGATGTCAGCTGTCTGTGATCTGATGCCAGTCTTGTGAGTGGTGTTGAGATTCTGGCATCTTACCCAGGGGTTTGCCCCCATTCTAGAAATTAAAGTAAAGTATATAAATATTATAGAGATAAGGTATAATCTCCATGTATATGCACATATACTGAATGATTAAAATAATATAATTTCCTCATGATAATAAGTTTATAGTCATACAATAAACCTGAGGAATAAAAAAAATATACAGTAATGTATTCCTCAGTTAAATATGGCACAATGCCTCAAATTTCAGTTCACCACTGCTCATTCTTGTGTACCTGTTTTATATATGTGATATTCATGTTTGTATGCAATGCTGATATTTTCGCAACAGGGCGATTATCAGCAGACTGTGCATGTGCTGTGATTGCACTGTGCATGTGCCAAGGAACCTTTGCAATGACACTTGTACTGACATGTTATATGCAGAGTGATTGACAGGAAGGGACCATTTGGGGGAGTTAACATGGGAGTGGAGACAAAAAAGCAGGCATGTCATGGCCGTTTGAAGTGAGTATCTGACTTCAGCTGCAATCATGTATGTAAAGAAGTATGGCGCCAGCGTTGTTTTTTGCCACGGCCAGTCTGCGTAGCCATAGGCCAACCCTAGAAGACGATGTTCCTTGTTTTTGCGTTGGTGCACAATTACGAAAGACAATATGATGGCCTCGGTGGGCGTCTATATTCTGTCCTGGGTGGCAGCTTCACTTGCAATGGTTAGCAGTTCAGTAACCTAGAAAGACGCAGCTATGTTTCCATTTGAGATTAAGAATTAGATGCAAATGTCACCACCAATGCATTTTTGTACGCAGTGGCTGTACGACAATGGAGGTAATTCCAAGTTGACCGCAGCAGGATTTTTGATAGCAATTGGGCAAAACCATGTGCACTGCAGGGGAGGCAGATATAACATGTGCAGAGAGAGATAGATTTGGGTGGGTTATTTTATTTCTGTGCAGGGTAAATACTGGCTGCTTTATTTTTACACTGCAAATTAGATTGCAGATTGAACACACCCCACCCAAATCTAACTCTCTCTGCACATGTTATATCTGCCTCCTCTGCAGTGCACATGGTTTTGCCCAATTGCTAACAAAAATCCTGCTGCGATCAACTTGGAATTACCCCCAATATGCAAATGCCGTAGGAGGCACCTTGTGTATTATGTCCACTGCTAGCTTATCAGTCACAGCATTCAACCTCTGAGTATCCCCCATGTTACTCAGGATGTCCAGGAAAACTATTCTGCTGGGACATGCTCAGAAAACGGGGCAGACATGTCTCCATATTTGTAATGCTTTCTCCACTGCCCTGAAATGTCTGCAGCTTATCAATTAAGTATGACTAACAGGACCCTGCGACTGGAGCTCCAGCTCCATCACAAGACATGGACACTGCGTTTCTGGCACATGTGCAGTAGCAAAAATATTGAACAATTGCAACTGAATTGGGACTGCGTCTAGAGCTGAATCAGCCCCTCTCCGTGTAGCTGATTTTGCTTGACATTGCTTTAACGCTTTTTACGGTCTATGGGGTTAATACGGAGTTTGATTTTGGACATCTTGCATAGAGTCAAATTTGCAAACTGATTCTGTGCATGCCCATAAAATAGGCTACAAACACCAAACCTGACACTGTGTTATGGGCTGTCTAATGTAGTCCATACTTGCCAAACTTTTTAGTCTCCACTCAGGTAGAAGCTCAGAAGAGATGCAACAGGCTAATTCAGGGGGTGGGGTGGAACTGTGATGTCATTAGCCTCCATCCCTAAGATGAGGAAATGTCTGCAATTCGTGGGTAGGGGGCTACATTACACTATTAGCCCTGCCCCTTCACACGGCTGCCGAAAGTATATTCATTTTATCTCCATCCTGCCCGCTTTACTAGTAAGCAGGTGGGAATCCGCGGGATGCAGGAGAGTCACCTACCCTTCCGGGGCTGCAGGAGACTATCCGAAAACCGGGAGACTCCCACAGCTTCACGGAGAGTAGCTATGTATGATGTAGTCTGAGTAGAGTAAGAGTTTATTTGTATGATTGTGAACAAATGCAGTCCCCTCTGGAGATGCAAGATTGTCAAAGCTGCAGCGACTGCAGGTGCAAATAAACACTGATGAGGATGACGACAGTCGCTGGCATTGACTGACTGCTTTTGATTGACTGACTGTGATTTAGGGGTCTATTTACTAAGCCTTGGATGGAGATAAAGTGGATGGAGATAAAGTACCAGCCAACCAGCTAACTGACATTTTTGAAACACAGCCTGCAACATGACATTTACAGTAGGAGCTGATTGGCTGGTATCTCTGTCCACTTTATCTCCATCCAAGGTTTAGTAAATAGACTCTTTAGCCTTTGAAGCTATGTGCTTTCTTCGTTGTTTTTGCATAAATTATATTATTTTGTGAGTGTACTTAAGCAAGCTTATTAAGATGAACAGTTATACAGTAAATGTGTATTAAAGAGGTTTTTCTTTTAATTCAAACTGATTGCATATACTGTATTGTTCTCTCTCTCTCTCTATATATATATATATATATATATATATATATATATATATATATATATATGCATGTATGACCGGCACTCCAACAGCACAACATAAATACCTGGGTGCCCTCCCGTGGCACTACAGGGCCCAGCAGACAACACAAATTGGTGGGCAGCACTCCAAGGATTTGTAAAAGATTCCACAGCTACACAAGCTTTAGTGATCAACGTTTCAGACGCCTTTATTTGCACCTTTCGTCAGGATACAAATGATATACAATCTACATACCTATATACCACCAGAGCGTGAGAAATCCCTCTTGCCGCTCCCGCGTTTCCGGCACCAGCGCGATGACGTAATACGTCCGTCTCTGTCCTAATGGTAACCATGGGAACCGTGGGCGGGACTGTCTCCACAGCAACGAGGGTAACAAAACACACGGGCCAGCCGGCCCTGCAGGTTAGCGCTAGCTAAGGAATCGTGGAGCACCAAGGGAAGAATAAAATAGACAGACACCACTGCATACACATAACCAACTCCTATCTCCACCACAGTGTGCCTGCGTACCCACACACACGGCCCATGTGGTTCAAGGAGTATGTCCCTATTACTAAGTGCTACCTCCACCTCCAGCCACCTAGTTCTAGAAACCAAATTGTGAGAGCAAAAGTTAATCCATAGCCACCTACTCCCTGTGGGGGTGTCATCACGACCAAGGCATGTGTATATACCTAACAAACACTAATTCATTCCCACCCCCACATTAGACGGAGGGGATAATTACACGTACCTGCCATGATGATAACCCCCACTAGAGATGGGGGTATAAAATACAGGAGGCAATAATTCCCTTAAAACCCTCATAAATTCATGCAGAGCGTAAAAAGATAAACAACCCAAAGAGCACAAACGGAAAGAACATGTCAAAAATAGGACAGCCAAGGCCCACTCAAAGAAAACATAGGAGAGACAGGTTCTCATTGAGGCCGGAGGGTGCCACAGTATTAAATTCAAAAATCCATCGTGCCTCTAATTGCAACAACTTCCTGTTGCGATCTCCACCTCTTGTCATCGATGGGACATGGTTGATCAATTTGTAACGCAGGGCCGCCATTGTGTGTCTTGCTTCCTTGAAATGCCTGGCTACAGGCTGGTCAATTTCTTTGCCTTCCAAGGCCTGTCTGATAGCTGACCTATGTTGCGCTGCCCTTTCCCTAAACGTACATGCGGTCTTGCCAATATAAGCATATAATATCGGCTCGTGGTTCCCTTTATAGCAACATCTCAAGATACTTGGATGACTTTCTCCAGCCCGTTATACAGGCAGAACCAACTGTTCTTTTGGACACTACTCAGTTGCTACTACTGATACAGAATTTGACACATCTCCCTGATATATGTACATTAGGGAGTGCAGACGTAGTGAGCCTTTATACGAATATTCCTCACACGGAAGGAATAGAGGCGGTTAGAAGTCTACTCCAGGGGAACCTGCACTACAAGGGACCGGATGTTGAATTCTTTCTCGAACTATTGGAGAAGACTCTCACCAGAAATTTTTTCTACTTCGATGGCCAGTTCTACCTTCAGCGGGTGGGCTGTGCCATGGGGAGCAATGTGGCACCGGCCTTCGCGAATGCCTATATGTTGGACATCGAAAAGCGGTTGTTCTTGCAAAATCCAGCGTTTTCAGATGGGCTACTACTCTTCACTCGTTATATAGACGATTTGTTATTGATATGGGCCGGCACTCCAGAAGATTTTGAACTCCGGATGCAAGCGGTCAATCATCTTGATATAAACATCAAGTTTACGTTTGAATGCAGTGCTGACGCTATTCACTATTTGGACGTACTAATTTCCAGGAAGGGGGATGGTTTACAAACCTCTGTGTACCACAAAGTGACCAATAAAAACACGTTGTTACATGCTAAAAGTTTCCATCCGGTGGCCATGAAAAAGGGTCTCCCCTTCTCGCAGTTTCTTCGAGCAAGACGTATCATCAGCAATCAGGAAGACTGCGAGGCGGAGGTAGATAGGATGATAGCCAAGTATGTGGAAAGGGGCTACCTAATTGAAGATCTGATAAGTGCTAAAACAAAAGCCCTGGCACTACCGCGTGCTCAATGCCTGCAAAGGAAAGAGAAAACACCAAAGAAGGTGATTCCATTGGTGACTACTTACAGTACGGCGAGCACTATAGTAAGGAATAAAGCGAGGAAGTTGTGGCCAATTATAAAAACGGACAAGTCATTACCGGTTTTGAACCAATATAAGGTGTTGAATTGTCATCGGAGGGGACGTAACCTTAAGGATTGGTTAGTCCACAATGACACCACAGCCTTGAAAAGAGAATTGAGATCACACTTCCTTACGAAGGCTCCGGGATCATATAAATGCACTGGTTGCACGACCTGTAGATATTTGGAAACCGGACCGGTTGTGCTACATCCGCACTCGGGGAAGAAGGTAGCGATCAAACATGTGCTTACTTGTACATCTAAATTTGTAATTTACATCATCAAGTGTCCCTGTGGTCTTGCTTATATTGGCAAGACCGCATGTACGTTTAGGGAAAGGGCAGCGCAACATAGGTCAGCTATCAGACAGGCCTTGGAAGGCAAAGAAATTGACCAGCCTGTAGCCAGGCATTTCAAGGAAGCAAGACACACAATGGCGGCCCTGCGTTACAAATTGATCGACCATGTCCCATCGATGACAAGAGGTGGAGATCGCAACAGGAAGTTGTTGCAATTAGAGGCAGGATGGATTTTTGAATTTAATACCGTGGCACCCTCCGGCCTCAATGAGAACCTGTCTCTCCTATGTTTTCTTTGAGTGGGCCTTCTTAGCTGTCCTATTTTTGACATGTTCTTTCCGTTTGTGCTCTTTGGGTTGTTTATCTTTTTACGCTCTGCATGAATTTATGAGGGTTTTAAGGGAATTATTGCCTCCTGTATTTTATACCCCCATCTCTAGTGGGGGTTATCATCATGGCAGGTACGTGTAATTATCCCCTCCATCTAATGTGGGGGTGGGAATGAATTAGTGTTTGTTAGGTATATACACATGCCTGGGTCGTGATGACACCCCCACAGGGAGTAGGTGGCTATGGATTAACTTTTGCGCTCACAATTTGGTTTCTAGAACTAGGTGGCTGGAGGTGGAGGTAGCACTTAGTAATAGGGACATACTCCTTGAACCACATGGGCCGTGTGTGTGGGTACGCAGGCACACTGTGGTGGAGATAGGAGTTGGTTATGTGTATGCAGTGGTGTCTGTCTATTTTATTCTTCCCTTGGTGCTCCACGATTCCTTAGCTAGCGCTAACCTGCAGGGCCGGCTGGCCCGGGTGTTTTGTTACCCTCGTTGCTGTGGAGACAGTCCCGCCCACGGTTCCCATGGTTACCGTTAGGACGGAGACGGACGTATTACGTCATCACGCTGGTGCCGGAAACGCGGGAGCGGCAAGAGGGATTTCTCACGCTCTGGTGGTATATAGGTATGTAGATTGTATATCATTTGTATCCTGACGAAAGGCGCAAATAAAGGCGTCTGAAACGTTGATCACTAAAGCTTGTGTAGCTGTGGAATCTTTTACAAATCCTTGGAGTGCTGCCCACCAATTTGTGTTGTCTGCTGGGCCCTGTAGTGCCACGGGAGGGCACCCAGGTATTTATGTTGTGCTGTTGGAGTGCCGGTCATACATGCATGTTAAAGGAAGACTTGTTTTAACAAGAACTGTCTATAGACAAGGCAACCACGCTCTAATATTGTGAATAACGTCAGTGCTGGGAAATTTTTGTGGATGTTATATATTTTCACTAACGGTGGTATTTATTCTTTCTGAACGAGACCTATTGGAGGGAGTATTTGTTAAAACTGAAAAGATGGAGCCTGGAGTTGGTAATTCACAGGCCTTTGGCTTTCAAACAATTAAATTAAATACAGGTGAGCTACTTAGTTTCTCTGAATCAGAGGCAGAAGCAGTACTTGTGAAGGACACTTTTCAAGCCATGGTTGGGGGAGATTCTGCTGAGGATATCTTTTTTGCCCTGCTCAAACTCCGCAAAAGGGAGATCGACTACCATTTACATGGGGTTACGATTTCCGATTATTATAGAGAACGTAAAATACCCAGGGTGTTTAGGATAAAAAATATCCCCACGATTGGGAGAACTAATCCTGAATTCTGCAGGCGGTGGGCAGCGGTATTGAACAAGTGCTCACTAGATTTAATGATTTTGGTGGTTGAGGAGTCAACTAGGATTCTGAAGGAAACAAGGGTTAAGATCAGCGAGGTGGAACGTGCATCAAATCATATACTGGTGAATGATACCAAAGAGAACTGGGTACAGAAATTGCAGGGGAAAATTGATTCTTATAGATAAGAGCTGATCAAGTACAAAAAGGCTAAGTTGGCAACAGTAAACAAAGATTACGAGGATCAGACAGTGTACCCCTGGGCAACGGGGAGGTATCCCCCACGAAGTAAGATGTTCTTTCCTAAACGTAACACAAGGAAATTTTTGACTGACACAGAGGGGTCGGCAATGGACAGTTCAGCTACTGACTCTGACCAGGCAGCAAGTTCTAGCACGGGGAAGCCCCCTTTAGGGACCTCAACACGGGCAAAAGCAGCGCCAGGAAAAGATGCCGGGGCAAAACAAGGCGGAGTAAACAAGGGGAAAGGCAGAGGAAAATGTTGATTCCAAAAAGTGACTTGATTATTAACCTCTCTTCCCATGTCCTTAGTGAAAATGAGAAATCACTATTAAACAAAGGTTTATCCTTTGTTCCAGTTACAAAGTTTAATAGGTTTGATTGGAAAGTGGATTCCTGGAAACATCAAAGAAATCTGAAATTGAGGGAATTGTATGGAAAGAATGCAGAGATGGAGGAACCAGCAAGGGGGAAACAGCCCATACGAGCCAAGTCATCTTTTGATCCACAAACACACAACGCTGCAATCAAAAGCTATGCGCGTATGTTAGAAGGCAGTGTCGATAACGAGGCCACTAAGTTATCCAGGGCTCCGTCAAATTTAACCAAAGGGGAATTCCAAGCTTTGCTTGATTTGAGCAAGAACAGGTCAGTGGTCATTAGGGCCGCTGATAAGGGGAGAGCCATTGTTCTACAGGACCTGGTAACATACAATGAGGAGGTGTATCATCAATTGAATGACCAAATTGTGTATTGCAAATTGAATACAGATCCAACAATGAGGTTTAAGCAAGAAATTGATGCTATCTTGACAAGAGCATATCAAGAAGCTGTCATAGACAAGCAAACCTTAAAAGCATTGGTGGTGGATCACCCGATTACGCCAATCCTATATACACTCCCAAAGGTCCACAAGAAATTGGATAACCCCCCGGGACGCCCCATAATATCGTCTCGTGGTTCCCTTTATAGCAACATCTCAAGATACTTGGATGACTTTCTCCAGCCCGTTATACAGGCAGAACCAACTGTTCTTTTGGACACTACTCAGTTGCTACTACTGATACAGAATTTGACACATCTCCCTGATATATGTACATTAGGGAGTGCAGACGTAGTGAGCCTTTATACGAATATTCCTCACACGGAAGGAATAGAGGCGGTTAGACGTCTACTCCAGGGGAACCTGCACTACAAGGGACCGGATGTTGAATTCTTTCTCGAACTATTGGAGAAGACTCTCACCAGAAATTTTTTCTACTTCGATGGCCAGTTCTACCTTCAGTGGGTGGGCTGTGCCATGGGGAGCAATGTGGCACCGGCCTTCGCGAATGCCTATATGTTGGACATCGAAAAGCGGATGTTCCTGCAAAATCCAGCGTTTTCAGATGGGCTACTACTCTTCACTCGTTATATAGACGATTTGTTATTGATATGGGCCGGCACTCCAGAAGAATTTGAACTCCGGATGCAAGCGGTCAATCATCTTGATATAAACATCAAGTTTACGTTTGAATGCAGTGCTGACGCTATTCACTATTTGGACGTACTAATTTCCAGGAAGGGGGATGGTTTACAAACCTCTGTGTACCACAAAGTGACCGATAAAAACACGTTGTTACATGCTAAAAGTTTCCATCCGGTGGCCATGAAAAAGGGTCTCCCCTTCTCGCAGTTTCTTCGAGCAAGACGTATCATCAGCAATCAGGAAGACTGCGAGGCGGAGGTAGATAGGATGATAGCCAAGTATGTGGAAAGGGGCTACCTAATTGAAGATCTGATAAGTGCTAAAACAAAAGCCCTGGCACTACCGCGTGCTCAATGCCTGCAAAGGAAAGAGAAAACACCAAAGAAGGTGATTCCATTGGTGACTACTTACAGTACGGCGAGCACTATAGTAAGGAATAAAGCGAGGAAGTTGTGGCCAATTATAAAAACGGACAAGTCATTACCGGTTTTGAACCAATATAAGGTGTTGAATTGTCATCGGAGGGGACGTAACCTTAAGGATTGGTTAGTCCACAATGACACCACAGCCTTGAAAAGAGAATTGAGATCACACTTCCTTACGAAGGCTCCGGGATCATATAAATGCACTGGTTGCACGACCTGTAGATATTTGGAAACCGGACCGGTTGTGCTACATCCGCACTCGGGGAAGAAGGTAGCGATCAAACATGTGCTCACTTGTACATCTAAATTTGTAATTTACATCATCAAGTGTCCCTGTGGTCTTGCTTATATTGGCAAGACCGCATGTACGTTTAGGGAAAGGGCAGCGCAACATAGGTCAGCTATCAGACAGGCCTTGGAAGGCAAAGAAATTGACCAGCCTGTAGCCAGGCATTTCAAGGAAGCAAGACACACAATGGCGGCCCTGCGTTACAAATTGATCGACCATGTCCCATCGATGACAAGAGGTGGAGATCGCAACAGGAAGTTGTTGCAATTAGATGCACAATGGATTTTTGAATTTAATACTGTGGCACCCTCCGGCCTCAATGAGAACCTGTCTCTCCTATGTTTTCTTTGAGTGGGCCTTGGCTGTCCTATTTTTGACATGTTCTTTCCGTTTGTGCTCTTTGGGTTGTTTATCTTTTTACGCTCTGCATGAATTTATGAGGGTTTTAAGGGAATTATTACCTCCTGTATTTTATACCCCCATCTCTAGTGGGGGTTATCATCATGGCAGGTACGTGTAATTATCCCCTCCATCTAATGTGGGGGTGGGAATGAATTAGTGTTTGTTAGGTATATACACATGCCTGGGTCGTGATGACACCCCCACAGGGAGTAGGTGGCTATGGATTAACTTTTGCTCTCACAATTTGGTTTCTAGAACTAGGTGGCTGGAGGTGGAGGTAGCACTTATAATAGAGACATACTCCTTGAACCACATGGGCCGTGTGTGTGGGTACGCAGGCACACTGTGGTGGAGATAGGAGTTGGTTATGTGTATGCAGTGGTGTCTGTCTATTTTATTCTTCCCTTGGTGCTCCACGATTCCTTAGCTAGCGATAACCTGCAGGGCCGGCTGGCCCGTGTGTTTTGTTACCCTCGTTGATGTGGAGACAGTCCCGCCCACGGTTCCCATGGTTACCGTTAGGACAGAGACGGACGTATTACGTCATCGCGCTGGTGCCGGAAACGCGGGAGCGGCAAGAGGGATTTCTCACGCTCTGGTGGTATATAGGTATGTAGATTGTATATCATTTGTATCCTGACGAAAGGCGCAAATAAAGGCGTCTGAAACGTTGATCACTAAAGCTTGTGTAGCTGTGGAATCTTTTACAAATCCTTGGAGTACCGCCCACCAATTTGTGTTATATATATATATATATATATATATATATGTCTCTTTATGAGTCACATCTGACATATCTGAATGCGTACTGCAATTTTTAAAACTTACCATATGCATTTTATGACTGCAAATTTAGATGCAAAGCATTCTAACTGAATACGAGTCCCAAGAAGATCTTGGAAGTATGTTCTTTATTTTACTGTTATTCTTAATGTAATTTTGCCTTTCCTATATTTAAAAAAAAAATCAGTATTTCCTACATTTTTGTTTATGATTGCCATGTTACTTTGCCTTCAATGTTGGGACATCACGCATCTTTCAAATTGTCATTTTGAGGACAATTTTGTTTTTTTGTTTTTAACTTTACAAACATTCACTGGTGGCTGTAATACTCTCCTGTTTCTGAAATCCTGCATCCCTCTCATGGAACAATGGTGGTGCAAGCATGGGGGGACGTCAGGGAAAAGCTGTGGGCAGTGTTGGCATGCGAGACAAATGCTGGTAGGAGGGCATGTGAGGGAAAAGGTGGCAGGCAGATGTGCACGTGAGGAAAGAACTGATGGGCATGTGACAAAAGCTGTTGAGTAGAGTGGCATATGAGGGAAGACTTGTAGGGCAGAAGGGAATGTAAGGGAAAAGGTGGGAGCCAGATGACAATGTGAAGGAAAATCTGGTGGGTATAGTGGCATATGAGGGAAAATGTGATGGGAACATGGGCATGTATGGGAAAAGCTGGTGGGTGGAGGAATGTGTAAGGAAAAAACTGGTGTACCGATATGCTTGTGAGGGAAGACCTGATGAACAGAGGTGTATGTGATGAAAATATGTTATGTTAAGAGGCGTAGTAAGGAAGAGTTGATGAGCAGAGGAGAATGTGAAGGAAAGGTGGCGTAGATTTTTATGTGTCCATTATTTTGTTTCTCTGATTTAGAACAAACACTTTGGTGGCAATTCAAATCTCAGAGACATACGGCTGAACATACTGTATAACTGAGAATTGTGTTATCCTAACATTACACAAAATCCATGCACACCTCTATGGGAATATGTTCAGTAAATATGGTCATAATCAGCAGACATTCTGAGAGGTATTCAAACGATATATCATACCCAATCTTCTTTCTAAAGTGATCGCTGTTATTGTGCATATCGCACCCATAGTAAACAGGTTTAGCTGTGTAAAGGGTTATGGTGCCTCGCTGCCCCTGGGGTAGCGATCTGAAATGATAATACCACGCCTGTCAGCAGAAACAGAACGGATGTGGAAGGGGGTGAAAATAATTGAATACCACCCTCTGACTGTTCTCTTGCACTTTGCGGCCATCACCACTGATAGAATTACCCTACTTATGTGTTGTAGAGGTATATAAGCATTTCATAGTGTCTTTGAAATGCTGCATAAAATATTTATCTATGCAGGACTCAAATGTGTAATCACTACAAAGTGTCTTGTGCCAACTGATTTTGACAAGACGCACACAGATATGAGTTTTGCATATCAAATTAATCAACGAAGTCTCCTGATGCAACCTAGTCGCATTGCGACTAAGATGCATTTTCACCAAAAAGATGTAAGAAATACACCCGATGCTAGAAGAATCACACATTACTAGTGATGAGCGGGTTCGGTTTTACTTGGTTTTACTCGGATTTACTCGGTTCTCAAAACGGCACCTTATTGGCTCACGGATGTCATGTGTTTTGGATAGCCAATAAGAAAAATCCGGATAAAACCGAACTGGCGTTAATTCTGGCGTTAAATCCGAACCCGCTCATCACTACACATTACCTGGCGCCTCGATAGTGACTGTGTGACGTGACTGCAGCAATGATGTATAAGAACTCTTCTGTTTCTCATACTGTATGTTCTCTAGTATGGTGGCTGTTAAGTAACACAATAGTAGCTTTACTTCTGCCCTAATTTTAAAAAAATAAATAGCCATTGCTAAATATCAAAACTGCAATTACTTACAGTGTCTTGCTAAAGTATTCACCCCCCTTGGATTTTTACCTATTTTGTTACATTACAACCTGTCATTTATTTATTTTGGCCCCAAGGATCATAAAGGTCCTGATCAACAGGGACACAAAACAATAGGGCACCTGTTAATAGTGATGAGCGGGTTCGGTTTCTCGGAAACCGACCCACCCGAACTTCAGCCTTTTTACACGGGTCCGAGCCGTGCTCGGATTCTCCCGTGTGGCTTGGGTAAACCGAGCGTGGCCGAACGTCATCATCCCGCTGTCGGATTCTCGCGAGATTCGGATTCTATATAAGCAGCCGCGCGTCGCCGCCATTTTCACACGTGCATTGAGATTGATAGGGAGAGGACGTGGCTGGCGTCCTCTCCGTTATAGTAGAAAAGTCTGAGTGACTTAGTTATAATTGTGGGGAGGATTGGGGACGGGGAGCAGCTGTTAGGGAGTACAGTGCAGGGTTTTGATTATAATACCACCAGTGAGTTTAATCCGTTGTTTCTCTGCCTGAAAAAAACGCTCCACCATATCTGTGCTCACTCAGTGTGCTGCACTGCTGCATGATATATCTGTGCTGAGTGCACTGCTCACACTGCCTAATTGTGGGGACTGGGGAGCAGTTATAGCAGGAGTACAGTGCACAGTTTTGCTGACAGTGACCACCAGTCCAGTATACGTTTGTCTGCCTGAAAAACACTCCTGTGGTGGCTTTTTTTTTTCTTCATACTACTAGTTTAGCAGTCTGCTGACAGTGTCCACCAGGTCTGTTATTATTATACAGTATATTATATATATATATATATATATATATATATAGCAGTACGGTAGGCCACGGCTGTACCTACCTCTGTGTCGTCAGTGCACTCGTCGTCCATAAGTAATATAATACTATACTATCCATCCATCTACATTGTATACCTGTGGTGGCTTTTTTTTTCTTCATACTAGTTTAGCAGTCTGCTGACAGTGTCCACCAGGTCCGTTGTTATTATTATTATACAGTATATATATATATATATATATAGCAGTATGGTAGGCCACGGCTGTACCTACCTCTGTGTCGTCAGTGCACTCGTCGTCCATAAGTAATATAATACTATACTATCCATCTACATTGTATACCTGTGGTGGCTTTTTTTTTTCTTCATACTAGTTTAGCAGTCTGCTGACAGTGTCCACCAGGTCCGTTATTATTATACAGTATATATATATATATATATATATATATATATATAGCAGTATGGTAGGCCACGACTGTACCTACCTCTGTGTCGTCAGTGCACTCGTCGTCCATAAGTAATATAATACTATACTATCCATCCATCTACATTGTATACCTGTGGTGGCTTTTTTTCTTCATACTAGTTTAGCAGTCTGCTGACAGTGTCCACCAGGTCCGTTATTATTATACAGTATATTATATATATATATATATATATATATATAGCAGTACGGTAGGCCACAGCTGTACCTACCTCTGTGTCGTCAGTGCACTCGTCGTCCATAAGTAATATAATACTATACTATCCATCCATCTACATTGTATACCTGTGGTGGCTTTTTTTTTCTTCATACTAGTTTAGCAGTCTGCTGACAGTGTCCACCAGGTCCGTTATTATTATACAGTATATTATATATATATATATATATATATATATATATATATATATAGCAGTACGGTAGGCCACGGCTGTACCTACCTCTGTGTCGTCAGTGCACTCGTCGTCCATAAGTAATATAATACTATACTATCCATCCATCTACATTGTATACCTGTGGTGGCTTTTTTTTTCTTCATACAAGTTTAGCAGTCTGCTGACAGTGTCCACCAGGTCCGTTATTATTATACAGTATATTATATATATATATATATATATATATATATAGCAGTACGGTAGGCCACGGCTGTACCTACCTCTGTGTCGTCAGTGCACTCGTCGTCCATAAGTAATATAATACTATACTATCCATCCATCTACATTGTATACCTGTGGTGGCTTTTAGTTGTGCGCATTAAAATATGGAGAACAAAAATGTGGAGGTTAAAAAAATAGGGAAAGATCAAGATCCACTTCCACCTCGTGCTGAAGCTGCTGCCACTAGTCATGGCCGAGACGATGAAATGCCATCAACGTCGTCTGTCAAGGCCGATGCCCAATGTCATAGTACAGAGCATGTAAAATCCAAAACACAAAAGTTCAGTAAAATGACCCAAAAATCAAAATTAAAAGCGTCTGAGGAGAAGCGTAAACTTGCCAATATGCCATTTACGACACGGAGTGGCAAGGAACGGCTGAGGCCCTGGCCTATGTTCATAGCTAGTGGTTCAGCTTCACATGAGGATGGAAGCACTCATCATCTCGCTAGAAAAAAGAAAAGACTTAAGCTGGCAAAAGCACAGCAAAGAACTGTGCGTTCTTCGAAATCACAAATCCCCAAGGAGAGTCCAATTGTGTCGGTTGCGATGCCTGACCTTTCCAACACTGGACGGGAAGAGCTTGCGCCTTCCCCCATTTGCACGCCCCCTGCAAGTGCTGGAAGGAGCACCCGCAGTCCAGTTCCTGATAGTCAAATTGAAGATGTCAGTGTTGAAGTACACCAGGATGAGGATATGGGTGTTGCTGGCGCTGGGGAGGAAATTGACAAGGAGGATTCTGATGGTGATGTGGTTTGTTTAAGTCAGGCACCCGGGGAGACACCTGTTGTCCGTGGGAGGAATATGGCCATTGACATGCCTGGTCAAAATACAAAAAAAATCAGCTCTTCAGTGTGGAATTATTTCAACAGAAATGCGGACAACTGGTGTCAAGCCGTGTGTTGCCTTTGTCAAGCTGTAATAAGTAGGGGTAAGGACGTTAACCACCTCGGAACATCCTCCCTTATACGTCACCTGCAGCGCATTCATAATAAGTCAGTGACAAGTTCAAAAACTTTGGGCGACAGCGGAAGCAGTCCACTGACCAGTAAATCCCTTCCTCTTGTAACCAAGCTCCCGCAAACCACACCACCAACTCCCTCAGTGTCAATTTCCTCCTTACCCAGGAAAGCCAATAGTCCTGCAGGCCATGTCACTGGCAAGTCTGACGAGTCCTCTCCTGCCTGGGATTCCTCCGATGCATCCTTGAGTGTAACGCCTACTGCTGCTGGCGCTGCTGTTGTTGCTGCTGGGAGTCGATCGTCATCCCAGAGGGGAAGTCGGAAGACCACTTGTACTACTTCCAGTAAGCAATTGACTGTCCAACAGTCCTTTGCGAGGAAGATGAAATATCACAGCAGTCATCCTGTTGCAAAGCGGATAACTCAGGCCTTGACAACTATGTTGGTGTTAGACGTGCGTCCAGTATCCGCCGTTAGTTCACGGGGAACTAGAGAATTGCTTGAGGTAGTGTGCCCCCGTTACCAAATACCATCTAGGTTCCACTTCTCTAGGCAGGCGATACCGAGAATGTACACGGACGTCAGAAAAAGACTCACCAGTGTCCTAAAAAATGCAGTTGTACCCAATGTCCACTTAACCACGGACATGTGGACAAGTGGAGCAGGGCAGACTCAGGACTATATGACTGCGCCAGCCCACTGGGTAGATGTATTGCCTCCCGCTGCAAGAACAGCAGCGGCGGCACCAGTAGCAGCATCTCGCAAACGCCAACTCGTTCCTAGGCAGGCTACGCTTTGTATCACCGCTTTCCAGAATACGCACACAGCTGAAAACCTCTTACGGCAACTGAGGATGATCATCGCAGAATGGCTTACCCCAATTGGACTCTCCTGGGGATTTGTGGCATCGGACAACGCCAGCAATATTGTGCGTGCATTACATCTGGGCAAATTCCAGCACGTCCCATGTTTTGCACATACCTTGAATTTGGTGGTGCAGAATTATTTAAAAAACGACAGGGGCGTGCAAGAGATGCTGTCGGTGGCCAGAAGATTTGCGGGCCACTTTCGGCGTACAGGCACCACATACAGAAGACTGGAGCACCACCAAAAACACCTGAACCTGCCCTGCCATCATCTGAAGCAAGAGGTGGTAACGAGGTGGAATTCAACCCTCTATATGCTTCAGAGGATGGAGGAGCAGCAAAAGGCCATTCAAGCCTATACATCTGCCCATGATATAGGCAAAGGAGGTGGAATGCACCTGTCTCAAGCTCAGTGGAGAATGATTTCAATGTTGTGCAAGGTTCTGCAACCTTTTGAACTTGCCACACGTGAAGTCAGTTCAGACACTGCCAGCCTGAGTCAGGTCATTCCCCTCATCAGGCTTTTGCAGAAGAAGCTGGAGGAATTGAAGGAGGAGCTAAAACAGAGCGATTCCGCTAGGCATGTGGGACTTGTGGATGGAGCCCTTCATTCGCTTAACCAGGATTCACGGGTGGTCAATCTGTTGAAATCAGAGCACTACATTTTGGCCACCGTGCTCGATCCTAGATTTAAAACCTACGTTGGATCTCTCTTTCCGGCAGACACAAGTCTGCAGAGGTTCAAAGACCTGCTGGTGAGAAAATTGTCAAGTCAAGCGGAACGCGACCCGTCAACATCTCCTCCTTCACATTCTCCCGCAACTGGGGGTGCGAGGAAAAGGCTACGAATTCCGAGCCCACCCGCTGGCGGTGATGCAGGGCAGTCTGGAGCGACTGCTGATGCTGACATCTGGTCCGGACTGAAGGACCTGCCAACGATTACCGACATGTCGTCTACTGTCACTGCATATGATTCTCTCACCATTGAAAGAATGGTGGAGGATTATATGAGTGACCGCATCCAAGTAGGCACGTCAGACAGTCCGTACGTAGACAGGCAGGAAAAAGAGGCAATTTGGAGGCCCTTGCACAAACTGGCTTTATTCTACCTAAGTTGCCCTCCCTCCAGTGTGTACTCCGAAAGAGTGTTTAGTGCCGCCGCTCACCTTGTCAGCAATCGGCGTACGAGGTTACTTCCAGAAAATGTGGAGAAGATGATGTTCATTAAAATGAATTATAATCAATTCCTCCATGGAGACATTCACCAGCAGCAATTGCCTCCAGAAAGTACACGGGGACCTGAGATGGTGGATTCCAGTGGGGACAAATGAATAATCTGTGAGGAGGGGGATGTACACAGTGAAAGGGGTGAGGAATCGGACGATGAGGAGGAGGTGGACATCTTGCCTCTGTAGCGCCAGTTTGTGCAAGGAGAGACTGATTGCTTCTTTTTTGGTGGGGGCCCAAACCAACCAGTCATTTCAGTCACAGTCGTGTGGCAGACCCTGTCGCTGAAATGATGGGTTCGTTAAAGTATGCATGTCCTGCCAAGGACAATTCCATCTTGCACCTCTTTTTTCTTTCATTTTTCTTTGCGTCATGTGCTGTTTGGGGAGTATTTTTTTTGAAGGGCCATCCTGCGTGACACTGCAGTGCCACTCCTAGATGGGCCAGGTGTTTGTGTCGGCCACTTGTGTCGCTTAGCTTAGTCACACAGCGACCTTGGTGCGCCTCTTTTTTTCTTTGCGTCATGTGCTGTTTGGGAAATATTTTTTTCAAGTGCCATCCTGTCTGACACTGCAGTGCCACTCCTAGATGGGCCAGGTGTTTGTGTCGGCCACTTGGGTCGCTTAGCTTAGTCACACAGCTACCTCGGTGCAAATTTTAGGACTAAAAATAATATTGTGAGGTGTGAGGTGTTCAGAATAGACTGAAAATGAGTGGAAATTATGGTTATTGAGGTTAATAATACTATGGGATCAAAATGACCCCCAAATTCTATGATTTAAGCTGTTTTTTAGGGTTTTTTGAAAAAAACACCCAAATCCAAAACACACCCGAATCCGACAAAAAAAAATTCGGTGAGGTTTTGCCAAAACGCGTTCGAACCCAAAACACGGCCGCGGAACCGAACCCAAAACCAAAACACAAAACCCGAAAAATTTCCGGTGCTCATCACTACCTGTTAATGGTTTATAAACTTCCTGACTAGGACGACACCTGAAATAGGTCAACAAGGTTATTAGGTTGACATGGAAAAGATTGACGTGGAAAAAGGTCGAATTATTATTATTATTTTTTTTTTGGTGTTGTTTCTTCGTAAAGTGACCGGGAACCCCAATTAGTGTACCATGCTTCTGGGAAGGTGCCTCGCTCTACTACTGCTGTGCTCGGCACAGGTTACCATTCCCAATCGTGGTCCACGTGAATCGTAGAGTATGACACAGTTAAAAAAATGAAAAAAAGTGAAAAACTTGTGTTGACCTGTTTTCATGTTGACCTGTTTTCATGTTGACCTAGTGACCATGTCGACCTAATGCATGTTAACCAATAGTGGTTGACCTAATGACTGTCGACCTAAGTGTGGTCGATCTAAAGACCGAATACCATCAATATGCCCCATAGTATATATGGTGTTCAGCAGCAGACATGGAAGTGCCATCATCCTGTATCCTCTGTGTGTGGCTGCTCTGCAACACAGAGAGTGTATGTATGTACTGCTCTGCATTGTTATTATTGCTTCCTTCCCGATAACAGTGTATACATACTGTATATAGAAGCAGGCTACATTGTACTGGATATGCCCCAATAACTACTACATGCTTGATGTCACATAGAATGTGCTGTCAGTTCTCTCACTTTCTCATTCCGGTACTGCAATATGTAGATTTAACATGTATGTGTGCGTGTATGTATGTGTGTGTGTATAACTTATATACAGTATATTTATAGTGTTTGGAGGAGGGGCAAACCAGGGGAGTCATGGGCAGTTGAGGGGGGCCCCCATGGATATCTGTGTACCGGGCCCAAAGATTTTTGTTGCCGGGCCTTCTTATACACACTGTTACAAGGAGCTCCACCACTTCTCAGAAATATGCAATATATACCAAACAGAGGTGACAGGTATATTGCCACTTTAAAATAGTTAAACAGCAAATGTCAGGTCAGTTGACACATGACACAACATCATCTCCTGCTTCAGCTTCTCCTGCAAATGCTGTTGCCAGAAAAAAATTACCATTTCCAAGAGGCCCACTGGTAGTGATGATGAGTAAACTCATTGCACCAGAGTTAAAAAAAACAAAAAAAAAACATTTGGCCAGATGTATCAAGCATGGAGCAGAGATACTGTAAGTGGAAAGTGATAATACACCCAGGGCCTGCAACAGAACTCTTGGGGCCTGATACACTGATTTCTCTGTCGGCCCCCACACCTACATATTCCCTGCCTCCCCCTAAAACCATTATCTGCACTATGTTCAGGATGCCGATCATCCAGACACCGTGGCACCGGAGAGGTAAGCTGCAGGGGGAGGTTAGTTTAGGCTGCGGGGGTGGGGTTAAGGTTTGTTTGTGACCTGGGAGGGTTAGGGTGCAGGGAGAAGGGTTAGGCACCCCACTCCAATGGTTAGAGTTAGGCTGTGGGGATTGGTGGTTAGGTTTAGGCTCTGAGGGGGAGAGGTTAGGGTTAGGCTGTGGGTAGGGAGGGTTAGTGGGGTAGGGGAGAGGGTAAAATACCCCTTACTCACTCCTGTTGGCTTTTTCACAATCGGGATCCTGACGTTGGTATTTCGACCGTCGGAATCCCATGCGCCAACTTTTCCCAGTGAACTTCTTGGCAGCACACAGATCCAGATGGTCACATGAACCTCCCCAATACAGATATAATGGGATCATCCCAATCCAAACTTAAGACTCTCAGGGGGATATTCAATTGTTTGAAAAGCCGGTTTGGTGTCTGTTTTTTTCCTGTCCATTAGATAGGAAAAAATAGACACCCAACTGACTTCAAGCCAGGGGCGGAACTACTGGCGGGGCAGGCAGTGCATTGCACTGGGGCCCCGCCGCACTCAAGGGCCCACAGCCGCCAGCATTACATAAATGAGTCACAATGACTCATTGTATGTCATGCCGCAGCCGCACACCAGCGCTCCCGTGACCCGCCCATCATAAGGAACGATTCTGGCCACCCGCACACGAAGGAGGGAGGAGGGTCCGTCCCTCCCTCCCTCATATACAAACAGGTCACAGTCTCTCAGTGAAGGAGAGAGCCGCAGCAGCGCTTTGTTACTGGTGGAGGCGCTGCTGCTGCTGCTCCTCTGCTTCACTATAGGCTGTCTCTGAGAACAGCCTATAGGGAAGCAAAGGGGCAGCAGCAGCAGCAGCGCCTCCACCAGTAACACAGCGCTGCTGCGGCTCCCTCCTTCACCTCCCTCCTCCTTCTTCTCTACTGCCCGGGAAGCTGCACCGAGGAGCCTGAGCCAACAGAGAGGGTAAGTATAATTCTTCCTTCTTTCTTTCTTTCTTTCTTTCTTTCTTTCTGTCTCTTTCTTTTTTTATTTGTTGGGACTGCCTGCCGCAATGTGTAAAAAGGGGGGACTGCCTGCCGCTATGTATAAAAATGGGGAATCTGCCTGCCGCAATGTAAAAAATGGGGAATCTGCCTGCCGCAATGTAAAAATGGGGGATCCTCCTGCCGCAATGTAAAAATGGGGGATCCTCCTGCCGCAATGTAAAAATGGGGAATCTGCCTGCCGCAATGTGTAAAAATGGGGAATCTGCCTGCCGCTATGTATAAAAATGGGGAATCTGCCTGCCGCTATGTATAAAAATGGGGAATCTGCCTGCCGCTATGTGTAAAAAGGTAGAATCTGCCTGCCGTAATGTGTAAAAAGGGCACGCTATCTGCCGTTATGTGTAAAAGTGTATGGTGTCTGCCGTAATGTGTAAAATGGGGACGCTGTCTGCCGTAATGTGTAAAATGGGGACGCTGTCTGCCGTAATGTGTAAAAAGTGCACGCTGTCTGCCGCTATGTGTAACGAGGGCACGCTGTCTGCCGCTATGTGTAACGAGGGCACGCTGTCTGCCGCTATGTGTAACGAGGGCACGCTGTCTGCCGCTATGTGTAACGAGGGCACGCTGTCTGCCATTGTGTAAAAAGTGTATGCTGTCTGCCGCTATGTGTAACGAGGGCACGCTGTCTGCCGTTATGTGTAAAAAGTGCACGCTGTCTGCCGTTATGTGTAAAAAGGGGGACGATGTCTGCCGTTATGTGTAAAAAGGAGAATCTGTTCGCTGTAAGGAGTAAAAGGGTCTCTACCTGGTGTAGTGGTGCTACTGTGCGGCGTAATTTGAAGAATGGAGACTACTGTGCACCGTTTTATGAATTGGTATTATTTTGTGGACACACCCCTTCCCCACGAAGCCACGCCACTATGTATTTTTGCGCGCGCCTACGGCGCGCACTGCCCATGGGGTGGACTTGGATGGGATGGGGGGGGGGGGCCAAAGCATTTTGTTGCACCTGGGCCCACCGCTTGCTTGTTCCGCCACTGCTTCAAGCAATTGAATATCCCCCTAAGAATGGCCAGGCAGCTTGCACTGTCTGTGCTGAGCTGCACCGGCCACCACAGACATTCTCTGATCTAACACTGTACTGTCATGCATGGATGCATGCACGCATCCATGTCATGTGCGCAAACCCAAAGCCCCGAACCCTGGAAAGTGAGCGCAGTCAGCACACACTTGCCAACACACAACCACCTCTATCCAGACCAGGCTCCCCACAAGCTGCCAGCCTGCCTATTTGATTCTGCAGTCTGAGCGCCAGCGTGGTAGTCTCTCTAGTTGCAGGCTAGCTCCTGCTCGGCTGCTCCTCTAAGGTCATTGCCACAGCCCACAGCAAAGACAGGGCGGGTGGGGAGGAGAGGAGAGGACGCAGCATTGTGTGTCATTACTCACGGGGACATCCAGAGTTCTGGTCATCTGACCTGGCAGTGGGGGGGTTACTACAAACTAATCTTTTTTAGCAATGCTAGTTATTACTAGCAGTGGGTGACCAGCACCATGCTGCGATCCATCCATTTAATTATTTACATATATCCAGCAGCTGCCACACTGCCGGAGACGAACCTTGGGGCTACGAAGGTATCCCCTTAGACCCCCCTGTTGCCAGGCCTGAAAGCACCAGCCAATCATGTGTTTGAAAAATGACAGTTAGGAGCTGACTAGCTGGTGCTTTATCACTTTCCACTTATTTATCACTACTCCAGGCTTAATACATCTGCCCAATTATGATATATGGTCAAGTTTAAAAGAATTGCCCATATGTGTTGACATCTCTACCATAACTCATTCTAACACAGTAAACATCAATAGAATGGTGGAAGATTACTTTAGAGATAATGTACAAATTAGCATCTGACATAGGTGGTCATTCCGAGTTGTTCGCTCGCTAGCTGTTTTTAGCAGCTGTGCAAACGCTATGCCACCTCCCACTGGGAGTGTATTTTAGCTTAGCAGAAGTGCGAACGAAAGGATCGCAGAGCGGCGGAAAATATTTTTTGTGCAGTTTTAGAGTAGCTCAATACCTACTTAGCGCTTGCGGTCACTTCAGACTATTCAGTTCCTGTTTTGACGTCACAAACACGCCCTGCATTCGCCCAGCCACGCCTGCATTTCTCCTGGCGCGCCTGGAAAATGTGAAAACAAATTGATGATCATCAAAATAAACTACAAATTCTATAAGGAAGACCTGTGCCACCAATACTCAATTTTCTCATACGTCCTAGAGGATGATGGGGTCCACTTCAGTACCATGGGGTATAGATGGTTCCGCAGGAGCCATGGGCACTTTAAGACTTTTCAAGGGTGTGAACTGGCTCCTCCCTCTATGCCCCTCATCCAGACCTCAGTTTTAGAAATGTGCCCAGGCAGACTGGATGCACTCCAGAGGAGCTCTACTGAGTTTCTCTGAAAAGACATATGTTATTTTTTTTTATTTTCACGGAGAACTACTGGCAACAGTCTCCCTGCTTCGTGGGACTGAGGGGGCAGAAGTAGGAACCAACTTCCTAGAGAGTTTCATGGCTCTGCGTCTGGCTGACAGGACACCATTAGCTTCTGAAGGAAACTGAACGCTAGCCGTGCCTAGATGCTCAGTCCCACAGCACGCCGTCACCCCCCTCACAGAGCCAGAAGTCAGAAGACTGCTAAAGGTACCGCGCCATGTTGCCCACACATACAGAGGCACTGCAGGGTGCAGGGCGCGGGGGTAAGGGGGTGGGGGTGGGGGGGGGCGCCCTGGGCAGCATGAAACCTATGGAAACTGGCATAAATAAGGGGCATAAGTTGCTGAGGCACAGTCCTACCCCGCCAATATAAAAAATTACCTCATAAAAGCTGAGGAGAAACGCACCATTGAAGAGTGGAGCTTCCTCCTCAGTCAGCCAGCACACTGCTCAGCGCCATTTTCTCTCTCTCCTCAGGCTGCAGAGACAACGCTGGTCCTCCTCCACTACTGAACAAGTATCAGGGTGTAAAACAGGGGGGGGCCACAGTGAATTTGGTGCTATATAATTGTGTGATTAACATTATAAAAGCGCTACATGTCAGTGGGCATTTTGTGTTCACAGACATTGTGTTACTGGCGCTGGGTTGTGAACTGGCAAATCCTATCTGTGTCCCTCTGACAGATTTTACTGTGGATCTGTCCCCTATAAGTCCCGGAGTGTCTGTGGTGTGGTTGTGCACGTGTGTGACATGTCTGTGGCAGGGAACTCTGTGGAGACATGTAAGGGACACAGAGGTGTAATATGACACCAAGATCCTGACCGGGTGAAAGGTTACATGGTAGTGTGAATCATATCAGTAAGAGGTTGGACTGAATCTCATACAGAAAATGAAAATAATCTGTTGAAGATGTGATTTTTAATAGTTCTGCCTTTCATCCACAGGGACCTTTCTGGGTCACATACAAATTTGCACAAGTAGTACAAACGGATACCGACACGGACTCTGATTCCTGTGTCGACACTAGTGATTCCAGGGGAATAGGTCCTAAGTTAGCAAAAAAACATTTTAAACATATTTTAGCTATAAAGGAGGTGTTAGAAGTTATGAAGCCCCCTCTTATACCACAAGGAGAGGGTTTACTTTAGTAAAGAAGTAATGTAATTTTCCCTCCACCTCAGGCAGCTTACCTTTTTCCAAAAAAGGTGGGAGTCACCCCGCATTTTAGATAGGGCCCTGTCATAAAAGAGAAAAGGTGTCTCTCCCTGCGCCTGGAATGGCTTCACTTAAGGAGCCAACAGACCGCAAGTGAGTGAGGTGATCTATTGATGTGGCCAATGGGACACTACTCAGGCCTACTATTGTCTGTGAGTGGGTGAGTAGTGCTATTGAAAAGTGGTCAGAAAACTTGTCATTAGACATCGACACAATAGATAGTCCTAACGTTAGGTCATATCAAAGACGCTGATGCGTACGTACTAGAAACCATGAAATATATTGGTTTCTTGGGATCAAGAACCGCTACCATGGCAGTATCGGCTCGGAGGGCGTTGTGGATTCGCCAGTGGAATGCTGATGCAGATTCCAAAAGAAAGATGGAGGCTCTCCCATATAAAGGTGAGGCCTTGTTTGGTGATGGGCTGGATGCATTAGTCTCGGTGGCTACCGCAGGTAAGTCAACATTCTTGCCTTATGCTCCTACACCGGCGAAAAAGGCACATCACTCTCACATGCCGTCCTTTCAGCCCAACAAATACAAAAAGGCCAAAGGTTCCCCCTTTTTTGCAGGTAGGGGAAGGGGAAAAGGAAATAAATCTGCAGCGTCTCCCGGATCGCAGGAGCAGAAGTCCACCCCTGCTTCTGCCAAATCTGCAGCATAACGCTGGGGCTCCCTTGCGGGAGTCCGCTCGGGTGGGAGCACGTCTGAAACTTTTTAGCCAAATCTGGATTCAATCTGGCCTGGACCAATGGGTCTTACAAATAGTGTCCCATGGGTACAAACTAGAGTTTCAAGACGTCCCCTCATGCCGATTTTTCAAATCGACCTTGCCAGCTTCTCTTCCGGGAAGAGAGGCAATAACAAGGGCAATTCAAAATTATGTCCGGATCAGGTCATTGTCCTGGTACCCTTGGCACAGTAAGGAGAAGTTTTTTATTCAAGCCTCTTCGTAGTTCCAAAGCCGGACGGCTTGGTCAGACCAATTTTAAACCTGAAAAATCTGAATCTCTACCTAAAAAGGTTCAAGTTAAAGATGGAATCCCTGAGGGTAGTGATTTCCAGTCAGGAGGAGGGGGACTTCATGGTGTCAGTAGACATAAAAGATGCTTACTTGCATGTTCCCATTTATCCTCCTCACCAAGCTTATCTGAGATTTGCAGTACAGGATTGCCATTACCAGTTTCAGATGTTGCCGCTCGGACTCTCCACGGCACCGAGGGTATTCACCATGGTGATAGTGGAGAGGATGGTCCTCCTTCATTAAAAATGAGTCAATATAATTCCTTATCTGGATGATCTTCTGATAAAAGCGAGATCCAGGGAACAGTTGGTGCAGAACATCGCACTCTCCCAGTCAATACTCCAACAACACAGTTGGATCATGAATTTTCCAAAGTCGCAGTTGGAACCGACGACAAGATTGTCCTTTTTAGGGATGATTCTGGACACAGAAGTACAGAGAGTATTTCTTCCAGTGGAAAAGGTTCTGGAAATCCAGAAAATGGTCAAACAAATATTGAAACCAACAAGCGTGTCCATCTATCAATGCATTCGGTTGTTGGGGAAAATGGTAGCGGCCTACGAGGCCATACAGTTTGGCCGATTTCATGCCAGGGTATTCCAGTGGGACCTGTTGGACAAGTGGTCTGGATCCCACCTACACATGCACCGGAAAATAATCCTGTACCCCAAAGCCAGGATTTCGCTCCTGTGGTGGCTACACAGTTCTCACCTACTAGAGGGACGCAGGTTTGGGATTCACGACTGGGCCCTAATAACCACGGATGCAAGTCTCCGAGGCTGGGGAGCTGTCACACAGGGGGAAAGCTTCCAAGGAAAATGGTCAAGTCAGGAAGCCTGCCTTCACATAAACGTTCTGGAATTGAGAGCCATTTACAATGGCCTTCTACAAGTGGTACATCTACTTCAAGATTCCTTGCAGATCCAGTCGGACAATGTAACAGCAGTCGCGTACATAAACAGGCAAGGCGGAGCGAAAAGCAGAGCGGCAATGGCAGAGGGGACAAGGATTCTCCTCTGGGCAGAAAGACATGTTAGAGCTCTGTCAGCAATTTTCATTCCGGGAATGGACAACTGGGAAGCAGACTTCCTCAGCAGACACGATCTCTATCCAGGAGAGTGGGGCCTCCACCAAGAAGTCTTCGCAGAGGTGACAAGTGTTTGGGGAGTTCCTCAAGTAGACATTATGGCATTTCCTCTAAACAAGAAGCTTCAGAGATATTGTTCCAGGTCGAGAGACCCTCAAGCAATAGCAGCAGATGCACTGGTGACCCAGTGGGTGTTTCGGTCAGTATATGTTTTCCCTCCACTTCCACTGATTCCAAAAGTTCTCAAAATAATAATAAGAGCAAGAGTTTGAGCAATCTTCATTGCCCCAGACTGGTCAAGGAGGGCTTGGTATCCAGATCTTCAGGAGTTGCTCATGGAAGATCCTCGGCCTCTTCCTCCTCGAGAGGACCTACTACAGCAGGGGCTGTGTGTGTATCAAGACTTACCGTGGCTACGTTTGACGGCATGGCTGTTGAGCGTCGGATCCTAGCCCGAAAGGGTGTTCCCAAGGAAGTCATCCCCACTCTTATTCAGGCCAGGAAAGGAGTAACGTCTAAAGATTGCCACCGTATTTGGAGAAAATATGTGTCTTGGTGTGAATCCAAGAAGGCTCCTATGGAAGAGTTTGAGTTGGAACGTTCTCTCCATTTTCTGCAGGCTGCTGTGGATGCGGGCCTTAGATTGGGGTCAATCAAGGTCCAGATTTCGGCCTTATCAGTTTTCTTTCAAAAACAATTGGCCTCCTTTCCAGAAGTTCAGACGTTCGTGAAAGGGGTTCTGCACATCCAGCCTCCATTTGTGCCTCCAGTGGCACCATGGGACCTTAATGTGGTGTTGCAGTTCCTTTAATCAGATTGGTTTGAACCTCTGCAGGAGATAGAATTGAAGTTTCTCACTTGGAAAGTGGTGATGCTTTTGGCCTTGGCATCCGCAAGGCAGGTGTCTGAGTTGTGGGCCTTGTCTCACAAGAGCCCTTACCTGATCTTTCATGAAGATAGGGCAGAGTTAAGAACTAGTCAACAATTTCTTCTAAAGGTGGTTTCATCCTTCCACATAAACCAACCTATTGTGGTGCCAGTGGCTACTGACACTTTCACTGAGTCACAATCTCTAGATGTGGTTAGAGCGTTGAAGATTTATGTTGCAAGAACAGCTCAATTATGGAAAACAGAGGCTCTATTTGTCCTGTATGCTCCCAGCAAGATTGGGTGTCCTGCTTCTAAGCAGACTATTGCGCGCTGGATCAGAGTGACAATTCAGCACCCTCATTTTACGGCAGGCTTGCCGGTACTGAAGTCGGTGAAGGCCCATTCTACAAGGAAAGTGAGCTCATCCTGGGCGACTGCCCGGGGCGTCTCGGCTTTACAACTTTGCCGAGCAGCTACTTGGTCAGGGTCAAACACATTTGATAAATTTTATAAGTTTGACACCTTGGCCGATGAGGACCTCAAGTTCGGTCAATCGGTACTGTAGGGCCATCCGCACTCTCCCGCCCATACTGGAGCTTTGGTATAACCCCATGGTACTGAAGTGGACCCCAGCATCCTCTAGGACGTATGAGGAAATAGGATTTTAATACCTACTGGTAAATCCTTTTCTCCTAGACCGTAGAGGATGCTGGGCACCCGACCCAGTGCGTACTTTACCTGCAGTTTGTTCTTTATAGTTACACAAGTTGTGTTTCATTTGTTTTCAGCATGTTGCTGTAAATGGTTCATGCCTGTTGGCATGTGTCATGTTGAATGCCATGTTGTGCAGCATGGTTGAGGTGTGAGCTGGTATGAATCTCACCATTAGTATAAAAGTAAATCCTTTCCTCGAAATGTCCGTCTCCCTGGGCACAGTTCCTATAACTGAGGTCTGGAGGAGGGGCATAGAGGGAGGAGCCAGTTCACACTCTTGAAAAGTCTTAAAGTGCCCATGGCTCCTGCGGAACCGTCTATAACCTATGGTACTGAAGTGGACCCCAGTATCCTCTACGGACTAGGAGAAAAGGATTTACCGGTAGGTATTAAAATTCTATTTTAATTGCAATCAAATGAGATCTTTACACTCTTTGTTTTTTTACACTAATGCTAGGTACATACGTCATCGGCCTTGTGGGTAGCAACATATTACTCCTGTGTTGTGTTTGCAAGTCGTCTGTCAGTAGGTACCTTGGACAGCTCATACAGTGTCCCTTGCGCCGATTTAACCCTACAATGCATATTGCACTGCACAGCAAAGTAATTTTTTAAAAAGGAGCACTACACACTATTGATATAGTATTTTAAAATGTAAACTAGGTTGCTGTCTGATATACAAGGCTTTTTTTAAAAAAATGTAAATGTTTAAATAGTGCTGATTCTGAATTTGCCTTACGGCAAGCAAACACGATTGATAAACGTTAGCAACCATCCTAGCCACCTACTGTATGTGCATTCACACTGTGCACACCTACATTTCACAATGCTTGGCAGCACACAAAGTCATTTTTGCGCACAAAAAAACTAGCTACAATACTGTAAACTGACACACACCCCACACAAACTTGCCACTGCCATCAGGTTTCAGTTGTTCTCCACCTGGACACTTTAAATTAGAGATAAGCGGGTTCGGTTTCTCTGAATCCGAACCCGCACGAACTTCATGTTTTTTTTCACGGGTCCGAGCGACTCGGATCTTCCCGCCTTGCTCGGTTAACCCGAGCGCGCCCGAACGTCATCATGACGCTGTCGGATTCTCGCGAGACTCGGATTCTATATAAGGAGCCGCGCGTCGCCGCCATTTTCACACGTGCATTGAGATTGATAGGGAGAGGACGTGGCTGGCGTCCTCTCCATTTAGATTAGGAGAGAGAGAGAGAGATTGACCTGAGGCTGATACTGTAGAAGAGAGTGCAGAGTTTAGTGACTGACCACAGTGACCACCAGCAGTGCAGTTGTTTTATTTAATATATCCGTTCTCTGCCTGAAAAAAACGGTACACACAGTGACTCAGTCACATACCATATCTGTGTGCACTGCTCAGCCCAGTGTGCTGCATGCCTGCATCATCTATGTATATATTATATATCTGACTGTGCTCAGCTCACACAGCTTATAATTGTGGGGGAGACTGGGGAGCACTGCAGTGCCAGTTATAGGTTATAGCAGGAGCCAGGAGTACAAGACAGTCACATACCATATCTGTGTGCACTGCTCAGCCCAGTGTGCTGCATCATCTATGTATATATTATATATCTGACTGTGCTCAGCTCACACAGCTTATAATTGTGGGGGAGACTGGGGAGCACTGCAGTGCCAGTTATAGGTTATAGCAGGAGCCAGGAGTACATATTATATTAAAATTAAACAGTGCACACTTTTGCTGCAGGAGTGCCACTGCCAGTGTGACTGACCAGTGACCTGACCACACTGACCACCAGTATAGTTAGTAGTATACTATATTGTGATTGCCTGAAAAAGTTAAACACTCATCGTGTGACTTCACTTGTGTGGTGTTTTTTTTTTTATTCTATAAAAAACTCATTCTGCTGACAGACAGTGTCCAGCAGGTCCGTCATTATATAATATATGTACCTGTCCGGCTGCAGTAGTGATATATATATATTTTTTATATCATTATTTATCATCCAGTCGCAGCAGACACAGTACGGTAGTTCACGGCTGTAGCTACCTCTGTGTCGGCACTCGGCAGTCCATCCATAATTGTATACCACCTACCCGTGGTTTTTTTTTCTTTCTTCTTTATACATACATACTACTACATCTCTTTATCAACCAGTCTATATTAGCAGCAGACACAGTACAGTACGGTAGTTCACGGCTGTGGCTACCTCTGTGTCGGCACTCGGCAGTCCGTCCATAATTGTATACCACCTAACCGTGGTTTTTTTTTCTTTCTTCTTTATACATACATACTACGACATCTCTTTATCAACCAGTCTATATTAGCAGCAGACACAGTACAGTACGGTAGTTCACGGCTGTGGCTACCTCTGTGTCGGCACTCGGCAGTCCGTCCATAATTGTATACCACCTAACCGTGGTTTTTTTTTCTTTCTTCTTCATACATACATACTACGACATCTCTTTATCAACCAGTCTATATTAGCAGCAGACACAGTACAGTACGGTAGTTCACGGCTGTGGCTACCTCTGTGTCGGCACTCGGCAGTCCGTCCATAATTGTATACCACCTACCCGTGGTTTTTTTTTCTTTCTTCTTTATACATACATACTACTACATCTCTTTATCAACCAGTCTATATTAGCAGCAGACACAGTACAGTACGGTAGTTCACGGCTGTGGCTACCTCTGTGTCGGCACTCGGCAGTCCGTCCATAATTGTATACCACCTACCCGTGGTTTTTTTTTTCTTTCTTCTTTATACATACATACTACGACATCTCTTTATCAACCAGTCTATATTAGCAGCAGACACAGTACAGTACGGTAGTTCACGGCTGTGGCTACCTCTGTGTCGGCACTCGGCAGTCCGTCCATAATTGTATACCACCTACCCGTGGTTTTTTTTTCTTTCTTCTTCATACATACATACTACGACATCTCTTTATCAACCAGTCTATATTAGCAGCAGACACAGTACGGTAGTTCACGGCTGTAGCTACCTCTGTGTTGGCACTCGGCAGTCCGTCCATAATTGTATACTAGTATCCATCCATCTCCATTGTTTACCTGAGGTGCCTTTTAGTTGTGCCTATTAAAATATGGAGAACAAAAATGTTGAGGTTCCAAAATTAGGGAAAGATCAAGATCCACTTCCACCTCGTGCTGAAGCTGCTGCCACTAGTCATGGCCGAGACGATGAAATGCCAGCAACGTCGTCTGCCAAGGCCGATGCCCAATGTCATAGTACAGAGCATGTCAAATCCAAAACACCAAATATCAGTAAAAAAAGGACTCCAAAACCTAAAATAAAATTGTCGGAGGAGAAGCGTAAACTTGCCAATATGCCATTTACCACACGGAGTGGCAAGGAACGGCTGAGGCCCTGGCCTATGTTCATGGCTAGTGGTTCAGCTTCACATGAGGATGGAGGCACTCAGCCTCTCGCTAGAAAAATGAAAAGACTCAAGCTGGCAAAAGCAGTAGCACCGCAAAGAACTGTGCGTTCTTCGAAATCCCAAATCCACAAGGAGAGTCCAATTGTGTCGGTTGCGATGCCTGACCTTCCCAACACTGGACGTGAAGAGCATGCGCCTTCCACCATTTGCACGCCCCCTGCAAGTGCTGGAAGGAGCACCCGCAGTCCAGTTCCTGATAGTCAGATTGAAGATGTCAGTGTTGAAGTACACTAGGATGAGGAGGATATGGGTGTTGCTGGCGCTGGGGAGGAAATTGACCAGGAGGATTCTGATGGTGAGGTGGTTTGTTTAAGTCAGGCACCCGGGGAGACACCTGTTGTCCGTGGGAGGAATATGGCCGTTGACATGTCTGGTGAAAATACCAAAAAAATCAGCTCTTCGGTGTGGAACTATTTCAACAGAAATGCGGACAACAGGTGTCAAGCCGTGTGTTCCCTTTGTCAAGCTGTAATAAGTAGGGGTAAGGACGTTAACCACCTCGGAACATCCTCCCTTATACGTCACCTGCAGCGCATTCATAATAAGTCAGTGACAAGTTCAAAAACTTTGGGTGACAGCGGAAGCAGTCCACTGACCAGTAAATCCCTTCCTCTTGTAACCAAGCTCACGCAAACCACCCCACCAACTCCCTCAGTGTCAATTTCCTCCTTCCCCAGGAATGCCAATAGTCCTGCAGGCAATGTCACTGGCAATTCTGACGAGTCCTCTCCTGCCTGGGATTCCTCCGATGCATCCTTGCATGTAACGCCTACTGCTGCTGGCGCTGCTGTTGTTGCTGCTGGGAGTCTATGGTCATCCCAGAGGGGAAGTCGTAAGCCCACTTGTACTACTTCCAGTAAGCAATTGACTGTTCAACAGTCCTTTGCGAGGAAGATGAAATATCACAGCAGTCATCCTGCTGCAAAGCGGATAACTGAGGCCTTGACAACTATGTTGGTGTTAGACGTGCGTCCGGTATCCGCCGTTAGTTCACAGGGAACTAGACAATTTATTGAGGCAGTGTGCCCCCGTTACCAAATACCATCTAGGTTCCACTTCTCTAGGCAGGCGATACCGAGAATGTACACGGACGTCAGAAAAAGACTCACCAGTGTCCTAAAAAATGCAGTTGTACCCAATGTCCACTTAACCACGGACATGTGGACAAGTGGAGCAGGGCAGGGTCAGGACTATATGACTGTGACAGCCCACTGGGTAGATGTATGGACTCCCGCCGCAAGAACAGCAGCGGCGGCACCAGTAGCAGCATCTCGCAAACGCCAACTCTTTCCTAGGCAGGCTACGCTTTGTATCACCGGTTTCCAGAATACGCACACAGCTGAAAACCTCTTACGGCAACTGAGGAAGATCATCGCGGAATGGCTTACCCCAATTGGACTCTCCTGTGGATTTGTGGCATCGGACAACGCCAGCAATATTGTGTGTGCATTAAATATGGGCAAATTCCAGCACGTCCCATGTTTTGCACATACCTTGAATTTGGTGGTGCAGAATTATTTAAAAAACGACAGGGGCGTGCAAGAGATGCTGTCGGTGGCCAGAAAAATTGCGGGACACTTTCGGCGTACAGGCACCACGTACAGAAGACTGGAGCACCACCAAAAACTACTGAACCTGCCCTGCCATCATCTGAAGCAAGAAGTGGTAACGAGGTGGAATTCAACCCTCTATATGCTTCAGAGGTTGGAGGAGCAGCAAAAGGCCATTCAAGCCTATACAATTGAGCACGATATAGGAGGTGGAATGCACCTGTCTCAAGCGCAGTGGAGAATGATTTCAACGTTGTGCAAGGTTCTGATGCCCTTTGAACTTGCCACACGTGAAGTCAGTTCAGACACTGCCAGCCTGAGTCAGGTCATTCCCCTCATCAGGCTTTTGCAGAAGAAGCTGGAGACATTGAAGGAGGAGCTAACACGGAGCGATTCCGCTAGGCATGTGGGACTTGTGGATGGAGCCCTTAATTCGCTTAACAAGGATTCACGGGTGGTCAATCTGTTGAAATCAGAGCACTACATTTTGGCCACCGTGCTCGATCCTAGATTTAAAGCCTACCTTGGATCTCTCTTTCCGGCAGACACAAGTCTGCTGGGGTTGAAAGACCTGCTGGTGAGAAAATTGTCAAGTCAAGCGGAACGCGACCTGTCAACATCTCCTCCTTCACATTCTCCCGCAACTGGGGGTGCGAGGAAAAGGCTCAGAATTCCGAGCCCACCCGCTGGCGGTTATGCAGGGCAGTCTGGAGCGACTGCTGATGCTGACATCTGGTCCGGACTGAAGGACCTGACAACGATTACGGACATGTCGTCTACTGTCACTGCATATGATTCTCTCACCATTGAAAGAATGGTGGAGGATTATATGAGTGACCGCATCCAAGTAGGCACGTCACACAGTCCATACTTATACTGGCAGGAAAAAGAGGCAATTTGGAGGCCATTGCACAAACTGGCTTTATTCTACCTAAGTTGCCCTCCCACAAGTGTGTACTCCGAAAGAGTGTTTAGTGCCGCCGCTCACCTTGTCAGCAATCGGCGTACGAGGTTACATCCAGAAAATGTGGAGAAGATGATGTTCATTAAAATGAATTATAATCAATTCCTCCGCGGAGACATTGACCAGCAGCAATTGCCTCCACAAAGTACACAGGGAGCTGAGATGGTGGATTCCAGTGGGGACGAATTGATAATCTGTGAGGAGGGGGATGTACACGGTGATATATCGGAGGGTGATGATGAGGTGGACATCTTGCCTCTGTAGAGCCAGTTTGTGCAAGGAGAGATTAATTGCTTCTTTTTGGGGGGGGTCCAAACCAACCCGTCATATCAGTCACAGTCGTGTGGCAGACCCTGTCACTGAAATGATGGGTTGGTTAAAGTGTGCATGTCCTGTTTTGTTTATACAACATAAGGGTGGGTGGGAGGGCCCAAGGACAATTCCATCTTGCACCTCTTTTTTCTTTTATTTTTCTTTGCGTCATGTGCTGTTTGGGGAGAGTTTTTTGGAAGGGACATCCTGCGTGACACTGCAGTGCCACTCCTAAATGGGCCCGGTGTTTGTGTCGGCCACTAGGGTCGCTAATCTTACTCACACAGTCAGCTACCTCATTGCGCCTCTTTTTTTCTTTGCGTCATGTGCTGATTGGGGAGGGTTTTTTGGAAGGGACATCCTGCGTGACATTGCAGTGCCACTCCTAAATGGGCCCGGTGTTTGTGTCGGCCACTAGGGTCGCTAATCTTACTCACACAGTCAGCTACCTCATTGCGCCTCTTTTTTTCTTTGCGTCATGTGCTGATTGGGGAGGGTTTTTTGGAAGGGACATCCTGCGTGACACTGCAGTGCCACTCCTAAATGGGCCCGGTGTTTGTGTCGGCCACTAGGGTCGCTTATCTTACTCACACAGTCAGCTACCTCATTGCGCCTCTTTTTTTCTTTGCGTCATGTGCTGATTGGGGAGGGTTTTTTGGAAGGGACATCCTGCGTGACACTGCAGTGCCACTCCTAGATGGGCCAGGTGTTTGTGTCGGCCACTAGTGTCGCTTAGCTTAGTCATCCAGCGACCTTGGTGCAAATTTTAGGACTAAAAATAATATTGTGAGGTGTGAGGTATTCAGAATAGACTGAAAATGAGTGGAAATTATGGTTTTTGAGGTTAATAATAATATGGGATCAAAATGACCCCCGAATTCTATGATTTAAGCTGTTTTTTAGTGTTTTTTTAAAAAAACACCCGAATCCAAAACACACCCGAATCCGACAAAAAAAATTCGGTGAGGTTTTGCCAAAACGCGGTCGAACCCAAAACACGGCCGCGGAACCGAACCCAAAACCAAAACACAAAACCCGAAAAATTTCAGGCGCTCATCTCTACTTTAAATATGAAAGCAAATACCTGTGTCAACATATCATTACAATTACACTGGTGTTTCAAATGTAACTTTAATTTGTTTGGCCACCATCACAGCATTTTTCATCCTTATGGGAAGAGTTACAGTATGATTTTGCATGTGTTAACCCTTAAAAGCACTTTCACACAAAACAAAATAAAAAAAACAAAAGATATACAGTTTTTTTTTTAAAATATTGTTGACAAGATCAGAATGGTTGTTTGTGTCTGGCCAAACTCACACAAAGAGTAAAGTGCCATTACTATTTTTCCATAAAATAGTTCCTCAAGAAAACCCAACAGTCCCTGTGCTAATGATATTAATTTATGTCCACACATCACCCCATTATTAAGTTGTCCAGTTTGTTTTAAGCATGTTACACAAACTACAGATATTATTTTAACCTGGCCTGTTGGGATGTGTTAAGGATACAGTTTGAATGTGCCACAACTATTGCATAATTGCACTCCGACAAACATTCACAAATGTGTATTTGTGTACAATACTTCACTATGGGGGTAATTCAGAGTTGATCAAAGCAACAAATTAGTTAGCAGTTGGCAAAACCATAGGGGTCATTCCGAGTTGATCGTAACTGTGCTAAATTTAGCACAGCTTCGATCAGGCACTCAGACATGCGGGGGGACGTCCAGTACAGGGCTAGTCCACCCCGCATGTCAGTGCCGCCCCCCGCAGAAATGCAAAAGCATCGCACAGCGGCGATGCTTTTGCATCTCAGGAGTTACTCCCGGACAGCGTAGCGCCTGCGGCTGGCCAGGAGAACCTCTTTGCTGCCCCGGGTCGCAGTGGCTGCGTGTGGCGTCACGCAGCCGCCGCGGCCAGCCCCCCAATGGTCCGGCCACACCTGCGTTGGCTGGACCACGCCCCCTAAACGGTGGCTTAACTCCGCCGTCTAGCCCCCTCTCACCCAGCGACCGCCTCTGCCTCAGAGAAGATTGCTAGGCAACAACAGCTGGCATGCGCCGGCGCACTGCGGCACCGGCGCATGTGGTTCCGACCTGATTGCTGCGCTACAATAAACTGCAGCGAGCGATCGGGTCGGAATGACCCCCCCATGTGCACTGCAGGTGTGACAGATATAACATTTGCACAGAGAGTTAAATTTTGGTGGGTTAATTTGTTTCTGTGCAGGGTAAATACTGGCTGCTTTATTTTTACACTGCAATTTAGATTTCAGTTTGAACACACCCCACTCCAATCTAATATATTTCAAACTGACAGGTCATTTTACCACTCAACTGCCCCCTCTCCATTAAAGTAATACTAATTTCAGCGGCAGGGTCCACAGGTTAACCACAGGATAAGGTTGAGAGGAAAAGTAAGAGGGAAACTGTATGGTTGACACACTGGAAAAAAGTTTACTTTATCTTAAAACTTAACCTTTATTAGATATACATTAAATTATCAATTATTACCCAGACAACAGTGAAACATAAGAGTTAAAATCAGACAAACTAACATATATGTGAAACCTATAAGATAGGAAATTGTGAAAAAAAGAATTTAAAAGGCGTGTCCCCGTGTGTTTGATACGCGTAATATTCTTGGAATATTATATCTCTTTAAATATTGCCATTATCTGATCCATTGGCAGTATAATTATTGCAATATGATGGCTGTTACTTTAATATTGTTAAACGACTATCTATAATGTTTAGTCAGCAAGAAGATAATAGATTTTTCCTGGGGATAATTCCCAATTCAGGGACTACAAATATCACCCGATTATGTAGATATATATTGGCTACCAGTAATTAAATAAAGATTTTTTTGTGTATAGTCAATTGATATTCCTACGTCTCAATATTGTAATGCTTGGCCGGAATCAGCTGCAGGATGAATATCTCTATCCCCAGATTATTCTCCAGGAAGGTAAGTATTAATTTGCACTCACTGTCTATATTAATATGTGGACACTGAATTCACACGGGTATATATAGAGACGAATAGAAGAGATTTGATTATAGGGTATAGGGTATATCCACCAAAAATTTCGCAAGGGTGTATGTAGAGAACAATAAAGTGAGAGGGGATTTTATTTAGGGGATATGGCAGTCCCAACTGTGGTGTGGATCATTAAGGGATATAGCAATCCCTATTTCTAATATCCACCACATATATTTCCACCTCATGCAGTAATCTGTATTATATTCTGTCAGATCCGCTTAGGTCACTTCTCTTATTGAGGTATTTGGAGATGTAAGGCTATAGCATTCTAGGAGACCATACTCCTTTAAAGATATATGTCAATCCCACATTTCCGATCCCTTTCTCGTATTTCAATAGAACAATATAATCAGATATAGAGAGGGGGGATTTGGTTTTTAGGGGATATGGCAGTCCCAAATATGGTATAGGACATTAAGGGGTATAGCAATCCCTATTTATGATGTCCACCACATGTATTCCCAGCCCCATGCGATAGTTTTTATACTATTAGGTCCACTTGAATCACTTCTCTATTAAGGTGTTTTATTAAATATGTGGAGTGTCAAAGTCAGAAAAATATCACGATGCACACTGCCATATTTGCACCTCATATGTGTCCCTGCTGCGCATGCGTGCGCTCTCCCGTGCGTGCGCATACTCGCTGTTGCGGGCACCCGCAGGCGCACGGTATGCGCATTTACGGTAGAGATTGTGTGCGTCTAGCGGGCGACTCTTTCGTTACATATTTTCACCATATAATGTATTTTGTAGATTATGGTCCCTTTGATAGAATCTGAAAGTTTAGTTAATGTAGCATGTTCATGGACAGAGAAATCCCTCTTTGTTTGATACGAAGGGTCAGACAGGAGTAATACAGTGGTGTTTAGTATCCATCGGAAGAATATTTAATTAGCAATATTCCGGTGTTGGTTTGAAACAGATTAATCCAGGCATGTCCAAACTGCGGCCCTCCAGCTGTTGTGAAACTACATATCCCAGCATGCCCTGACACAGTTTTGCTGTCAGAGAATGCTAAAGCTGTGTCAAGGCATGCTGGGATGTGTAGTTTCTCAACAGCTGGAGGGCCGCAGTTTGGACATGCCGGGATTAATCGCTCGTGCGAATAGTTATGGACATAAGAAGTTTATGTCCATTTACTATTATTTGCACTTACTTATCCATGCGGCGGGAAACCTAGTTTCCCACCCACCTGAGCAGTTGGAAATTGTCACAGCCCACCTGTATGAATCAACCTATGACCTTTTGTTATGATGCGAGGAGGAATTCCTGTGTCCAATGAACAATGAGATTGTAGGGACCATTGAATTGTATTGTATTGTGTGTGGGGCATAAATAGACAAGCCGATCACATCCAGCTCACTCTTCAACGGTTCTCATTGCTGATAATCGGGAGCTGGATGTCCAGAGGCGCATGCGATCGTTCCCCTTTGTGCGTAAGTTTTCTCCGCAATCATATTGTCTTTCTTGTTATTCTGAGCCATATCTCTCTCTCTCTCTCTATCTTCTCTTTCTCTCTCGTCTCTCTTATATAGTTATTGTACTGATATTGTATTTCATGTGTAGTTATCTGGTTAGGTAGTCTATGTTATATTGTAGTGTATGACTTGTATTGTATTATTCTTTTTGCAAGTATAACATATTCATAAGGCGTTAGACCCTAAGCCCGGTAGTTGTGTGTTCATTATAGTGTTAAGTATTTTCAGAGCGTCGGTGACGCTCGAACAGCTTTTAAGTTAATAAGGTTACACTGTGTTGCATCTACACCCTATCTCTACACTAAGGTTTTACTGCATATTACATTGTTTATGGTTTAGATATAAGGGTTTAACATTGTGAGCGTCTGCGCCGCTGGTGATCCCCTCGTGGTCCCGAGCGTCCGCTACGCTATAGCGAACCATTACGTTAGTCAGCAGCCAATAGCGTGCCTGCCTGTGATCTCTTGGCCGTGAGCGAACGTGACGCTTGAGCGTCTCGACCACGGCTAAGCGATTGTTACGCAACGTGCGTACCCTTACGGTACTCCATACGTCAATAGCGTACAGTGTTCTTAGGCCTCTTAAAGGGTTTTAAATAAGATAAATATTTAGCTTTATCAGGAGTTATAGTATTTCTAGAGGACCAGACTCCTTTTAAGATTATATACCTGTCTCACATATCATCTCCCTTGCTGGTATTCCACTAATAGGCTTTATAAGTCCCACATTTTTTATATACCTTCCCAGAAGTGGTGAGTAAATTCATCTATTAGAGCATGTGGCCACCTTATGGTTTCAAATGTTTGCCACGTTGTTTGCTATATTGTAGTGCATTACAGTGTGATGTATAAGTCTTATAACTTCTCTATCCCTTAATTTCTGGGAATACTTCACTGTAACATTTTAACACACCTACAATATATCACACATGTTGCAGCTGGTATATATGATAGTAGCAATGTCGTCCTGTACATGGGATTGCTGGTCTCTCATTCAATAGGATTATTCCCATCGGCAGGGCTCAGTTGATATTGCTATATACTATCTAAAACCTCAGCTGTTGTGTTTAAAGTATAAGAAGTTTTACTGCAAACAGCGTGTAGTATTCACAATATCAACTGCTGTCAGCATGTAAAGTTTTGAAACATTTGTTGCAGATTCTGATAATAAGTATCATAATTTTAAATGCATGTGGTTAGAATCAGCAGCTATCAGCAGGTGGCATTAGATACAATTGTTACGGTTCTTTTATGCTTTATATCCTCTCCTCAATTATAAGCAGCCAATGCTTCACTAGTAGCAGCCATTTCCATATACATAAATATACATTTTGTGATTATAACAGCATATCTAAACTACACGCGTGCACGCTGTGCCCTACACGCGTGTTTCACTGCACTAACAGGCAGCTTCGTCAGGGAGCTGCCTGTTAGTGCAGTGAAACACGCGTGTAGGGCACAGCGTGCACGCGTGTAGTTTAGATATGCTGTTATAATCACAAAATGTATATTTATGTATATGGAAATGGCTGCTACTAGTGAAGCATTGGCTGCTTATAATTGAGGAGAGGATATAAAGCATAAAAGAACCGTAACAATTGTATCTAATGCCACCTGCTGATAGCTGCTGATTCTAACCACATGCATTTAAAATTATGATACTTATTATCAGAATCTGCAACAAATGTTTCAAAACTTTACATGCTGACAGCAGTTGATATTGTGAATACTACACGCTGTTTGCAGTAAAACTTCTTATACTTTAAACACAACAGCTGAGGTTTTAGATAGTATATAGCAATATCAACTGAGCCCTGCCGATGGGAATAATCCTATTGAATGTGAGACAAGCAATCCCATGTACAGGACGACATTGCTACTATCATATATACCAGCTGCAACATGTGTGATATATTGTAGGTGTGTTAAAATGTTACAGTGAAGTATTCCCAGAAATTAAGGGATAGAGAAGTTATAAGACTTATACATCACACTGTAATGCACTACAATATAGCAAACAACGTGGCAAACATTTGAAACCATAAGGTGGCCACATGCTCTAATAGATGAATTTACTCACCACTTCTGGGAAGGTATATAAAAAATGTGGGACTTATAAAGCCTATTAGTGGAATACCAGCAAGGGAGATGATATGTGAGACAGGTATATAATCTTAAAAGGAGTCTGGTCCTCTAGAAATACTATAACTCCACATATTTAATAAAACACCTTAATAGAGAAGTGATTCAAGTGTACCTAATAGTATAAAAACTATCGCATGGGGCTGGGAATACATGTGGTGGACATCATAAATAGGGATTGCTATACCCCTTAATGTCCTATACCATATTTGGGACTGCCATATCCCCTAAAAACCAAATCCCCCCTCTCTATATCTGATTATATTGTTCTAATGAAATACGAGAAAGGGATAGGAAATGTGGGATTGACATATATCTTTAAAGGAGTATGGTCTCCTAGAATGCTATAGCCTTACATCTCCAAATACCTCAATAAGAGAAGTGACCTAAGCGGATCTGACAGAATATAATACAGATTACTGCATGAGGTGGAAATATATGTGGTGGATATTAGAAATAGGGATTGCTATATCCCTTAATGATCCACACCACAGTTGGGACTGCCATATCCCCTAAATAAAATCCCCTCTCACTTTATTGTTCTCTACATACACCCTTGCGAAATTTTTGGTGGATATACCCTATACCCTATAATCAAATCTCTTCTATTCGTCTCTATATATACCCGTGTGAATTCAGTGTCCACATATTAATATAGACAGTGAGTGCAAATTAATACTTACCTTCCTGGAGAATAATCTGGGGATAGAGATATTCATCCTGCAGCTGATTCCGGCCAAGCATTACAATATTGAGACGTAGGAATATCAATTGACTATACACAAAAAAATCTTTATTTAATTACTGGTAGCCAATATATATCTACATAATCGGGTGATATTTGTAGTCCCTGAATTGGGAATTATCCCCAGGAAAAATCTATTATCTTCTTGCTGACTAAACATTATAGATAGTCGTTTAACAATATTAAAGTAACAGCCATCATATTGCAATAATTATACTGCCAATGGATCAGATAATGGCAATATTTAAAGAGATATAGTATTCCAAGAATATTACGCGTATCAAACACACGCGGGCACGCCTTTTAAATTCTTTTTTTCACAATTTCCTATCTTATAGGTTTCACATATATGTTAGTTTGTCTGATTTTAACTCTTATGTTTCACTGTTGTCTGGGTAATAATTGATAATTTAATGTATATCTAATAAAGGTTAAGTTTTAAGATAAAGTAAACTTTTTTCCAGTGCGTCAACCATACAGTTTCCCTCTTACTTTTCCTCTCAACCTGATCGCTTATACACTGTAATTGACAGCACCCCCTTACCATATTAAGCATTGCCTGATATAAAGGGAAAAGGGGTTTAACAAGTGATGATGTGATGATGGTTCACATATATTCACAATATCGTTAATATATATCCAGTGTGCAGATACCCAACTCCTGTGTGTAACCACAGGATAACACTGGTATGAGGTAGCAAAAGCGGATTGGCACCAAACTATCAAAGCTTTCAGCCTCCCAGCATGCAAAGGGCCCGTCCCTATATCCCTGCCTCCTGGCTCAGGCAAATCAGTTTTGTGTTTGGTTTCGGGATGGAGACTACCGAACTGTTGCTGATGCAGCTGCCACCTCGGGCGCACCAGCGCTAGGCCTGAGAGATAATAGGCTCGAGGGGTAGTATAAGGCCGCGATCCCTAGGGCTGATGTCAGCAGTGTGGAGTAAGACGCTCCCTTGGTCGCCCCTACCACTAGTTCATGACCAGTTTCCCCTGAGTTTCCTGGCATGAATGGAGTTCCCTATTCTATCTGAGATGCTGTGTATCTAAAAGGACCCAGTTGCAGCATAGGCAGCTGTATGACTGGTGCGTCGGTGTTCACTTGGGCGTCTTTGTTCACTGTAGGTTCACGGGGCGATTTTGTACACTAATAGCATCTGGATACATTCAGCGTTCATTAACATATTGATCAATCCTGGAAGCTGGGTGAAGGCTCCCTGTATCCCACTCTCCTGAGTCGGTAATACAGCACTAAGGGGGTCATTCCGAGTTGATCGCTCGCTAGCAGTTTTTAGCAGCCGTGCAAACGCTATGCCGCCTCCCACTGGGAGTGTATTTTAGCTTAGCAGGAGTGCAAACGAAAGGATCGCAGAGCAGCTACAAAAAAATGTTGTGCAGTTTCAGAGTAGCCCCAGACCTACTCAGCGCTTGCGATCACTTCAGACTGTTCAGTTCCGTATTTGACGTCACAAATACGCCCTGCGTTCTCCCAGCCACGCCTGCGTTTTTCCTGGCACGCCTGCGTTTTTCCGAACACTCCCTGAAAACGGTCAGTTGACACCCAGAAACGCCCACTTCATGTCAATCACTCTGCAGCGGACATTGCGAATGAAAAGCCTTGCTAGATCTTGTGTAAAACTACATCAGCTGTTGTGAAAGTACGTCACGCGTGCGCATTGCGCCGCATGCGCAGAAGTTCCGCTTTTTCACTTAATCGCTGTGCTGCGAACATTTTTATCTAGCGATCAACTCGGAATGACCCCCTAGGTCTCTATCTACCTTTGAGTACGAATAGTTGAATAAGTGCCTGATGAATATGAATCTTTAAACTATTGCTGCTGTTTCTTTTGCTGTGCGACTGAATACGTTTTAACTCCTATATAAGGTAATGCAGTAATATGTTTCTCCTACATACTTGAAATGTATCTGTAGTTGATGATGTGCTCATCTTGCTTATTATACTAATATATAACATGTGACCGATTGCTAGTGTGATTGCTGACTTTACTAATAATTCTGTCAGTCTTCTGTGTATTCCGATCCTCAATGCTGATGCAAGGCAGGGAGAGATGGGATTGTATATCACTTCAACAATGTCTAAAGTGATTGCAGTCACAGGTGTGTGATTTATTTATCATATCTAACAGAGGAAAGGGTGAGGAGGATACACTCCACACAGCAGTACCAACACTCATTTAATGATTGTCTTGCAAAGCTGGGTTAACCTCTCAGAATGTAGGGGGTCATTCCGAGTTGATCGCTAGCTGCCGTTGTTCGCAGCGCAGTGATCAGGCTAAAAATCGGCATTTATGCACATGCACCGCAATGCGTACGCGCAACGTATGGGTACAAAGTCCTTTGTGGTTTTGCACAGGTTCTAGCAAAGCTTTTAGTCGCACGGCACAACACAGGAAGATTGACAGGGAGGGGATGTTTCTGGGTATAAACTGACCGTTTTCTGGGAGTGTTTTGAAAAATGCAGGTTTGCCAGGGAAAATGCAGGCGTGGCTGGGCGAACGCTGGCTGGGATCCTGGGTGTAAGAAGCGTTATCTCACGGTTATGCATTTGCTTTCAAGAATCACCCTCCTCAAAGTTTTTTTTTTGTACCAGCCCAACTTAAGTGGAAATGAAGGCCAGGGCTTGCAAGAGGAAGTTCAGAAGTTGCTTCAGTCAGGAGTGATAATGATAGTTCCTCATGCACAAAGAGGACAACATTTTTATTCCAACCTGTTTTTAGTCCAGAAGCCAAATGGGTCGTTCCGGCCCATACTCAATCTCAAAGTGCTGAAAAAGTACATTTTGGTGCCTCAGTTGCATATGGAGACTTTACGTTCCATTATTTTGGCCATGGAGCTGAAGGATTTTATGGTATCCCTGGATATCCAGAATGCTTACCTACATGTTCCTATAGCACTGACCCATCAGCGCTATATCAGGTTTGCTATCTTCCAGCATCATTTTCAGTTTCAGGCTCTATCATTTGGACTTGCCACAGCTGCCAGAGTATTCACCGAAATTATGGTGGTAATGGCATCCTACCTCTGCCAGCAGGGGATAAGGATTTTCTCCATACCTCAATGACTTAGTAATCCTGGCACAGTCTCCGGAATTGCTTCAGTGTCATCTGCAACAAACAATACCTTGTTTACAGAGACATGGTTGGCTCATAAATTGGGCAAAGTCATCCCTGGTTCCGTCACAACGGAAGACTCATTTGGGGAATGTGCTGGATTCAGGTATTCAGACAGTAATTCTACCTCTGAACAAAATATCTAAAATTCAGTCAAGGATTCAGGAGCTGCTACACAGTCAAAGGGTATCCATTCGCGGTGCTATGAGTGTGATGGGGTTGATGGTTTCCACATTCGACATGGTGGAGTATGCTCAGTTACTGTACATTTGAGGCCTCTGCAATGTCTGATCCTTTCCAAATGGAAGTGTTGTTATCAGACAATAAATACTTATACTATGGTCCTTCCTCTGAAAGTAAGGAGGTCATTAGCCTGGTGGTTACAGATATCTCATCTGGACAAAGGGAGAACCTTTTGGATATCAGATTGGGAAATTCTGGCAATGGATGCTAGTCTTCAGGGCTGGGGAGTGGTGTCAGAAAGGAGTTGCTTCCAGGGGCAGTGGACCAAGGAAGAAAGTTGCCTGCCAATAAATATATTGGAACTTCGGGCCATATATATGGAACTTATTCAGGAAAATTACATCCTTCAGGGATACCAGTCCCAATCCGCTCAAACAATGCAATGGCAGTAGCGTATCTCAACCATCAGGGAGGAACTTGCAGCTAAAGTGCAATGAAGAAGGTAAGTCACACGTTAAATTGGGAAGAACTTCATCATCCAAACTTGTCCGCAGTGTTCATTCCGAGAGTCCTAAACTGGGATTTTCTCAGTTGACACGCCATTCATGCAATTGAATGGGCTTTACACCCAGAGGTCTTCCAAATTCTAGTAGACAAATGGGGGTTACTGGAAATATATTGCATGGTGTCATGTCAGAAAAACAAAGTTCCCGCATACGGGTCAAGAACAAAGGATCCCAAAGTGATCTTTGTGGATGCCCTCTCAGTGAGATGGGACTTTTGTCTGGCCTATGTGTTTTCACCAATCACCCTGTTACCCAGGGTGATGCAAAAGGCAAAACAAGGAAGGGGCACTGATAGCTCCAGCTTGGCCCAGCAGACATTGGTACATAGATCTGCAAAGGCTGTCAATGGATGCTCCATTCCTACTCCCGCAATTTCCAGATCTACTGTCTCAGGGTCCTTGCTATCACAAGCACTTGGATAGACTGTCTTTGACAGCATGGCTCTTGAGACTTCCACCCTGAAAGTAAGAGGATTCTCACAACAGGTAATTCAAACAATGCTTAGAGCAAGGAAACCTTCCTCAGCTCACATTTATCACCAAATATAGCAAGCCTATATTCAATGGTGCAGTGACCGTAAATATGTCCCTAGGTCTTTCAGAATTTCCAGAGTCTTAGCATTCCTTCAGGCAGGAATGGACAAAGGTCTACGGGTGGCTTCCTTGAGAGTGCAAGTGTCAGCATTGACTGTATGGTTCCAAAAGAAAATTGCTAACCTACAGGATATGCAGACTTTTTTCCAGGGAATGCTGTACATTCAACCTCCTTTTGTTCCTCCTACAGTGCCTTGGGACTTAAGTTTAGTCCTAAAGGCCCTTCAGGTTGCCCATTTGAACCACTTAAATGAGCGGATCTCAAATGGTCGACAACTAAAGTTCTTTTTCTACTGGCTATTGCTTCAGCTAGAAGAGTTTCAAATTTATGAGCTTTGTTATGTTGCCTTCCTTTTCTGATTTGTTATCCAGATAGAGTAGTTCTCAGAACCAAATCTGGGTATCTTCCTAAGGTGGTGTCTAAATTCCACCTTAACGAAGAAATTGTAGTCCCAGCCTTCCAGGGGCTGGACCTTTCTGTAGAAGATGCATCATTGGACGTAGTCTGTGCCTTAAGGATCTACGTGGATCGTACCAGTGCCATTAGAAAAACAGACACTCTCTTCGTTCTCTACGGATTTCACAAGAGAGGATGGCCTGCTGATAAGCAGACACTGGCGAGGTGGCTTCAGATGACAATTTCAGAAGCATATTCTCAAGCTGATCTCCCTGTTCCGGCTAATGTCTCTGCTCACTCTACTTGTAGGTTAGGTCCATCATGGGCAGCAGAACGTGGTGCTTCAGCTTAACAGATATGTAAGGCAGCCACATGGTCTTTCATTAACACATTCATTAGACATTATGCTTTTGATACCTTTTCCTCTCAGGACACTGAGTTCGGGCGAAGGATTTTCCTGTCCAAACAGGAGCATCCCCACCACTAAATTGCTTTGGGACATCCCAATGTTATCCTGTGGATAACCTGTGGACCCTGCTGGAGAAATAATCTTTATGGTAGACTTACCGTTGATAACGCTATTTCTCCTAAGTCCACAGGATCCACAGGGATCCCACCCTGACGCACCTGATTGAGGATCCTTTCACTCACTAACCTCTTCCTTCTTGCACAGAAGGGTGTGCATGTGTGTTCTTCTTGCCTGATTAGGGCTCTCTAGGGTGCTCCTGCCTTGAGCTTTGGAAAAACAACTGATTTGCCTGAGCCAGGATTCGAGGATATAGGGACGAGCCCATTGCATACTGGTAGTACGAAAGCTTTGATTGTTTGGTGCCAATCCACTGTCGCTACTTCATATCCCAATATTATCCCATGGATCTTGTGGACTTAGGGGAAATAGCATTATCAACGGTAAGTCTACCATAGCGATGATATTTGTTAAGGTTAATTTTAGCCTCTTCAGAGAAATTGTGGCCTCAAGTGGAGTCCACTGCTATATCTCCTGTAATAGCTGTTGACTGTCCTCCAAATAATTTTCTGGGGCATGTTGCCTGTTCTTCCTTCACAGATAATTATAAGTACACAGCAAGCTAAAACATCTTTATTTATTTTTGCCACAGACAAATTGATGCTTGTGAGGAATATTCTAAGTCTATTATTCATTATGCCAAAGGCATTCTCCACTACATGTCTAGCTCGAGCCAAATGGTAGTTAAAAATGCGCCTTTGTGGGGTTAATAGCTTCTGTGGGAATGGCCTCAAAATATTTGGATGTAAAGTGAAGATCTCCAACAAATACAAAATGAAACCCGCCCTTTGTTTCTGTTGGTGTTGGGAGACACAATCTGCCCTGTTTCAGATAATCCTGGAACTTTGTTTTCTCCAATGCACCCCCATCAGAAACTCGGCCATTTTTACCAATGTCAACAAAAATAAACTCATAATTTGCATTCACAATGGCCAAGAGGATAATACAAAAAAAGGAGAGTGATGGTAGACTTACCATTATCAACTCTCTTTCTGCGAGATACACTGGGTTCCACAGGAAAACATCGGGGTGTAGAGTGGATCTTGATCCAGAGGCACTAACAGGCTAAAGCTTTAGGCTGTTCCAGGATGCATTGGGGCCTTCTTTGTAACCCCGCCTCTATGAGCTCAGTTTTGTTAACCAGTCCAATGTAGGAGCAGGTAAGAGAAAGCAGATCTAGAACCACAGATCTATCACATAGAACCACATTCTCATGACAGAAGGGACCAGCAGTTAATGCCATACAAACCAATAGAAGCTAGGTGGGCCATGGTGGGCGCCCTGTGGAACCCAGTGTACCCCGCAGAAAGAGTTAACTATGCATCGGCGTACACTGTGTTTCACAGGAAAACATCGGGGATGTCCTAAAGCAGTTCCTCAAGGGAGGGGACGTGCCTTAGCAGGTATGAGAACCCAGCATGCAAAGAAAGCATCCTGGGAGGCAGAAATATCAAAGGCATAGACAGGGCCGGTTCTTGCCCTTGTGGCACCCAGAGCCAACAATATGGGCGTGGCTTCATATGGGGGCGTGGTCAGTTACGCCCCGATTTGTGCCCCCTGTAGAGTAGCACCGCTGAAAGAAAAAATAAATAAATAAATGAATACTTACTATCCCCGCTCCTGATTCCCGACTGCTGCAGACCTCCGCCGGTGCCGCTCCTCTCCTCGGATCTATGGGAGAGATGTCATGACGTCTCTCCCATAGCACAGCATAGACACTAGAAGTCAATTATGACCCCTGGCATCTGTGCCAGCCCCACAATGCTGTGCGGTGCGCGATGACGTCATCGCGCACCGCACAGCAAAGGTCCTCTCCACGAAGGGAAACTAGACGGGTAGCGTCTAGTTCCTTTCACAGCGGGGGACACAGCGGCAGCGGGGGGCACAGTAGCGGATCTTGCCATGGTGCGGTGCCCTCCGGATGGCACCGGCGCCCTCCAGAAGGCGGCGCCCTGGGCAAAAGTCCTGCTTGCCCGTGGCAAGATCCGCTACTGGGCATAGAACCTAATAAATGTGTTCACTAAGGACCACTTAGCCACCTTGTACAATTGTTCAGCGGACGCGCCACAGCGGGCTGCCCAAGAAGGTCCAACAGACCGAGTAGAATGGGCTTTAATAGCAGCAGGAGCTGGGAGTCCAGCCTGTGCATAAGCTTGTGCAATCACCATTCTAATCCATCTGGCCAAGGTTTGCTTATTCACAGGCAAGCCATGTTTGTTTTAACCAAACAGTACAAAAAAGGGTGTTAACTCTTTTGGACAGAGACTGTTATGTTTTAGTCTGAAGATAATACTTCTAATAAAGGCATTATAGCCCCTGCTGAGATTTCTGTTGTTATATTTGTATTATCCTGCTGATTACACAAGAGATTATAGTTTACATTGACTGGAGCTAGGATATTACAAACCAATACAATTTATTCTATTTTACTGTTACCATAAAGGTCATCACATTCCAATGTGTATTAACTTTTTTTAATACATATGTATCCTTATGTTAGTATAACATTCTGTTGCTGTTTTCTTACTATCTCCTATATAATAGCCCAGATCTGTGACTCTGTGCCTGTGTGTCTAATGCTGAGTATGGCTAGGAGCTCTCATTGGGTTAGCAGCAGGTCTATCACACCCATTCCACAGCTGATTGGGCGAGAAACACGCTCCCACACAGGTTACATCCAATAGGAGGCTCTGCACTTTGGCTGCTGTGTGTTCCCAGAGCCAGATTAACAATGGGGCTTATGAAGCTGCAGCTCCAGGCCCACACCCCAAAATAGGCCCACTGCATCTGCAGTAACATAACCTCCAACAATTTACACATAAAACTCGGCACACCTTCGAAAAGGGGGCGTGGCCATAAGCAAAGTGGCGTGACCACGCCCCTTTACCTATACTTTCAATGGAAGTTTGGAGAGCCAAAAATCCGTACAGACCATAAAAAAAAGGTAATGTACCTGCCAAAAAGGTACAGTTGGAGGGTATGCCACTGCATCTGCAGCAAGTCTCTGCGCTGTAGATAGGATGCTGCAGTAAAAAAATTTTTCCCCTATGTCCTGCTGCCAGTCCGCCTACCTTCTCCGCCATCAACAATCCCCACTCCCTAGCCGCTGCGCAGGTGGAACAAAAGCTACTGTGGCCACCAGCATATATGTGTATGAAAGCAACGCAGCAGTAGGCTTTCATAGCCCTCCCTGCGCCGCATACTCTCTGAGCCCCACAGCCTCCTCTGTGTATGATGTCACAGATGTGCCTCCCCGCCACAGCCATGCCCAGATCCCCAGAGTCCCTGACTCCGCGACACAGCACCTGGGCTGCAGGCCTGGAAGCCCCGAGATGGCTAATGTAACGGATAGAGTGGGTGATATTGCGGAGGGTAATGTCTGGACGTTGAATCAATGTAAAAGGTCACAGTGCTGTGCAGTGCAGTGGGTGTGCAGTGTCACTGACACTGCACAGCACTCTCACCTTTTACAATGATTCAGCGAGTCAGTCAGTTCTGCCAGCTAGTCACTATTGTTAGCACCAGTGTCCCAATGCACCACATTACAGGGAAGTAGACACTAAATAAACTACAGCTCCCAGCAGCCCCTTAGCGCTGAAGCATTCCGGCCCTTAGGGCTAATGGGAGCTGCAGTTTATTGAGTGCATCTTCTTTTTTGTAATGCGGTGCGTTGGGACATTGGTTGCTTGGCTGCTGTGCGAGTCTCTGGGAGAGCCACTGCCAAAGGGAGGACAGCAGCTTAGCTGCTTCCAGGAGGAGAAGCATTCCCTGCCCCTCCCCCACTCACAGTATGTCAGGGCCCCATCCGCGGCACCCCCACACACACCCTCCAGCACACGTGGTGGATCCAGACCCCCTCCCCCAGCCTCTGCACCACTGCACCTGCCCCTCCCCCACCCGCAGTGGCTCCGGACTGTGAGAACATATTATCACTACTTTATTTTATTCACAATAATTATATCAATTAATTCACAAGAAGATTAAAGGACATTAAGAACATACAATATATTATACACATATTTTATAATTATTTGATTGCCTAATTCTCACAATATCAATAAAATATTATAGAATTTATAATAGACTAACTTCTATGAAGACCAACAACTGTTAATTTGTGTATATTTTAATGGTTTTACTGTAAAGAATTGTTCATAAATAGAAGATTAAACAGGGATAACTACCATAAAATTATAGAACCCTATATGGGATATACAGTATATCATTAAAAGGGTATATCTGTGTGTAGATGCCTCAAATGCAGAATATCTGTTTGCTGATATTATTATAGTGTTTGATCTGATATCGATATGATACACCATAAAGCCTGGAATGATACTAAATTAAATATATTGTCCTGTGAATCCCCAAAACAGAACTGGGATATTTTAATATGAATGGAACTTATGACCAATCAGAGAGGAGGGAGGGGTCTATTAACCTGACAATAGAGACAATCGGGTTGATGCCCTGATGAAGCAGCCCCCTGTGAAACGTACGTAGGCGTTCAGAGAGGCTGTTATGATAGTCAAACTGCGATTATGTTAAATGTCTGACTGCTGCTATTATAATGTATACTTGTTGAATAACCTGGCCACTACCATTTGACAGTGTAGCAGTGTGTGGGCTATGGTGATGAGAGCACCGGGGAAAGAGCTAGCCACACATGGCTCACTGTATCGGAGTGGCCACACGTGGTCTGGTGCACACACGGAGGCAAGTGGTGGCTGGCGGTAATTAGACAGTAGCAGCACAGATGTTGTAACACTTATTACAGTGTTTGTTATATGATGTATGGACAGTGCACAGCCATGTTATATATGTGACTTCATTGAAGAAGATATTTATTGAAGTGATTTTCACTAAGTAAAAGCACTGTGTGTCTGATAATATAGTCGGTGCAGTGGTGAATCTTACTGAAGCCCCAAATAAAATCTGCTTAACATACCCATTAAAGGAAGGATCATTTGTATCACCTGATATAATGTTGATGGAAATGATATGATAATCCGTTGATTGAAATAATAATATTCAATACATTGAGGTGATAATGATATTGAGTATAAAGTATATCAAAGAAAAAGTTACTGCCCCAACGGTTTGTCTGGCCAAACAAGATATCAAAGTTGCATACAGTATTTAAGTGGTTTATTGCACTAAAAGGAGAATGTTACATAAATACCTGATTTATTGATATTAACATCATATTCTCAATGTAGATCATCGGTATATTGCACTAAAGGGATATAAAAAGTCTTATAAAAACCTAATTTGTTGATATTAATATCATATTCTGGATATATTAATATCTGAAAAGCCATTAGAAACACTGTATATTCAGGAACAGGATCTAATGACAATATTTTGTCAGTTTATTAATACAGTAGAGACTTAATAGCTGCAGAAGAAATAGGGAATTTAAAAAGCAAGAAAATTCACTGGTAGCAGTGCCACAGACGGACCCACTGTTCACTTGCATAGGTGAATAGACAACATTTTAGATTGATTTATTATTCTGCAAATTCTACTGTACCCTCCACAATCTAATGATTTATGTATATAAGATTTGACCACTGAATATTTGTAGAAATAAGGTGATACAGATAGCAAGGACAATGTTTATTATAGTAAGAAAGCAGCAACAGAATGTTACACGAACATAAGGATACATATGTATTAAAAAGAGTTAATACACATTGGAATATGATGATCTTGATTGCAACAGTCAAATAGAATAAATTGTATTGGTTTATAATATCCTAGCTCCAGTCTATGTAAACTATAATCTCATGTGGAGATAGAGAGGATTTCAACTGAGGTATCAGCAGGATTATACAAATATAACAACAGACATCTCAGCGGGGGCTATAATGCCTTTATTAGAAGTATTATCTTCAGACTAAAACATAACAGTCTCTGTCCAAAAGATTAAGTACGTTTTTAACACACCTTTATTTTTCCTTTCACACTATCTATTTTAATATTTCATATTGGCTGCCTAATTTTTGGGGGGGATTTGAAATAATAATAAAAGTTATGTTTTAAATATTAATTGTGAGGTTCTCAGTGCACCCAGATAACAGCTTCTGTTTCTGTTTATTTGCATTATAGTGTTTTGGCTATGGGTAGCACTCCAAAATCAGATTAATAATTGGTATTTATATACCATAGAATATATATAAGAAGAAGGAAAGAAATGACCTCCAGCAAGCCACAAATGTGCATGTGTCTAGTCAAACTATCAGAAACAGATTCCATGAGGGTGGTATGAGGGGCCGACGTCCACAGGTGAGGGTTGTGCTTACAGCCCAACACTGTGCAGGATGTTTGGCATTTGCCAGAGAACACCAAGATTGTCAAATTCCTAATGTAAGACAATGCTAGACCTCATGTGGCTGGAGTGTGTCAGCAGTACCTGCAAGACGAAGGCATTGATGCTGTGGACTGGCCCGCCCGTTCCCCAGACCAGAATCCAATTGAGCACATCTGGGATATCATGTCTCACTCCATCAACCAACGCCACGTTGCACCACAGACTGTCCAGGAGTTGGCGGATGCTTTAGTCCAGGTCTGGAAGGAGATCCCTCAGGAGACCATCCGCCACCTCATCAGAAGCATGCCCAGGCATTGTAAGGAGGTCATACAGGCATGTGGAGGCCACACACACTACTGAGCCTCATTTTGACTTGTTTTAAAAACATTACATCAAAGTTGGATCGGCCTGTAGTGTGTTTTTCCACTTTAATTTTGAGTGTGACTCCAAATCCAGACCTCCATGGGTTAATAAATTTGATTTCCATTGATAATTTTTGTGTGATTTTGTTGTCAGCACATTCAACTATGTAAAGAACAGTGCAGGAAATAGGAAACACTGTTCACTTGCTGTTACGTCCTGACGAAAAGGCCAGTGTGGCCTTGGAACGTTGACGAATATGGAGACTATGATATTTCTTTAATACACAAACCTTTGCTTAAGGAACTGGGGAGTGCTCAGGGCCGTCTTAACAGCAGTGTGGGCCCCTGGGCACAACAATGCACTGGGGGCCCTACCTATCCTCCAGCGGTAGGGGGTGGGAGGTGCTATCAGCGGCAGCTTTGATGTCCCGCGGGCGGTAGGGGGTGTTCTATCTTCCGCTCAGCATGTAGGACCTGGAGCAGTAATTTCTGCACAGATGCGGCGGAGAGAACACTAAACTGTAGAAGGGGCATTGGGGTGAATGAAGGGGCCCTGGTACATGACTTCCAGGGTGGTAGGGGGTGTTTAATGCACAGGGGAGGGGTGTATAGTGGAGTAGGTTAATATTCACCATTTACCGGTGGGAGGGCAGCTTGCTTGACTGCAGATATCTCCAGTTCATGGAAATAGATTTCTTAGCTTTGAATGGGATAAAATCATAAAAACACTAAAGAGTCTCACCTTTCGGGAGGTACTGGGGACACCTGTCAGGAGGTACTGGGGACACCTGTCAGAAGGTACTGGGGACACCTTTCAGGAGGTACTGGCGACACCTGTCAGGAGGTACTGGCGACACCTGTCAGGAGGTACTGGGGACACCTGTCAGGAGGTACTGGGGACACCTGTCAGGAGGTACTGGGGACACCTGTCAGGAGGTACTGGGGACACCTGTCAGGAGGTACTGGGGACACCTTTCAGGAGGTACTGGGGACACCTATCAGGAGGTACTGGGGACACCTATCAGGAGGTACTGGGGACACCATTCAGGAGGTGCTGGGGACTTGATGATCAGAGTTCAGGAGTCAGAGCAATCCACCAACGTAAATATAGAACTGCATACCAGGCCTGCAGAGCTGGAGCAGGGACCAGCTGCTGGAAGGCTGATATCTCTGGTTCTGGGCATAGTAGAGACAAGCTGCCAGTGTCCACTAAAAGGGGAGAGTCCCAGCTTTTGGAATATACCCTCAGAAAAACTATAAGTCAAACAGAATCTGAGATATCTGCCTGGGAAGAGCAATTAACAGTCTTGGATGGGGACCACTGCTTTGAAGTCGAATATCTCTGGTTCCCCTTGCCTGATTTTCAAAAATCTGGTACCCCTGGAAAGAGGGGACCCTAAGCTATCAGCCTAGGGCCCTTATGCTCCTGGGGCCCTTGGGCAAGTGCCCATTTAGCCCATACGAAAAGACGGCCCTGGGAGTGCTGCCTCATTTTTGGTATACAAAGACACTGGTAATTATTAATTAACATTGTGGGAAGGCACCCCTACAAACTGCACTTTTTCATCCTGAGTGCCAAGCTGAATGCAGTATATATAAATATGTATATATATATATATATATATATATATATATATATAACACAGCGCAGTCCTAGACCAGAGGCATATATCATAATGCTCGTTCAATATATTCTGTAATTGGTAAAGTTTTCTTAACAAACGCTGTTTGTATAGAGAAATGTAGAATACTCAAGTGTTTGTAAAGTCACAGCGCTGTGTACAGGTGGCTTTACAAGGGAGATCTTGCCCTGCAGTCCCAGAGACTGCCGCCGCTATACTCCTAAGATGGCACCCAGCGTCTCAGTTAGGGAGTGCGGGAGAGTGTGAGGAAGCTCCTGGGTGGGAAAATCTGCAGTAGATGTCGCCCTGGGCTGGAGAGGGGCTACAGGTCAAGCGCCGACTACCCTATGCTGGGCCTCACCGCCGGTTCTACGGAGTCTTATCAATAGGGGCGTTAGTACACCCAACCTGCACACCTATGCCCTGGCAGATATAGTGGGGTCCTTGCTCAGTGGCAGTGTCCATGCCAGTTTCGCAGTCCATCTCTCTAGACTGCGATCGGGAATGAATTTAGTGGCGGGTCCTGCCTTGGGGTACCCTCTTACCTCTTCCGCGTAGCAACCACGTGAACCAGGAGAGCGACTGCAACCGTGTGCCTAAAGCCGTAGCATCTCTGCTGCAAGTACACAGTCGTCAACAGGGTAAGAAACAACTGTACAAACACCCAGCATGCCAAACACTCGTCCAACCATGTCCACTAGAGCCAGAATACGAAGCTATACATCTGAAGGGAGCCATTACAGAGCATTCTACAGTCATGCAAAGATTTCTTTAACAAACCAACTGATGAGTTTGATGCCAATGGAGTGACTATAGCTGCAAAGATGAGGAATTTAGACCCACAATATCGACTCACTGCAGAAAGACTGATACATGACATATTTTGCAAAGCTAATAATGGTGAACTTGATAACAGTTGCACCATTACTTCAAGTGGTCACTACAGACAATCACACATGTTCCAGCCAACAAACCAACACCAACATACAATGCAAACATACCCAACACACATGTAGCAACTAAGACAGACATATTATCCACCTTCAGCAAGTACTAGACCTTCAACCCAGGACACTCATGGGAATACTTATATCTATCTTCATTTATACGTTTTGTGATTTTGTGACAAACATTTGCAGTTATTTAATGCCAGGAGAAGTTGCTTACAGTTAAGTTGACAACATTCACATTAATAAAGTTTCTGTGTCAAAATGTATTCTACATATACAGTCATTTTGTCAATAAAATGTTTTGTTTAGAAACCTTAAAATATTGATCCTTCAGTGCAGCAAATAGTGCAACACAGGTTTCTGGTATTATGTAACCCAAAGCTTGAGGAGATATAGCAGATGTAAATTTCAAATCTTGCAGGGACCTCCCAGTGGCCAAAAACCTTAATGTTACAAGAAGTCTTTGAACAGGAGGGATGGCTGGTCTTAAGATGGTGTCTTGTTTCTGGATATATGGGGTGACAAGTTCCAACAACTCCATGTATTGTTCATCACTGATCCTGAGAAAATTTCTGAAGTCATCAGGCTCATTCTGATGAATTTGCTGCAATAAAGGCATATGTGAGCCCTTTGTCTATTTAGCAGCCATTCCTTGGTCCAGCAGCGCCTTCTCCTACTGTATATCTTCTCATTCTTTTCATGTCATTTAAAATAGTGACAGCAGCAAAGGCAAACACAACACAGGCTTGCTTTTGCACAAGATCCATTGTGGATGTCAAAAGCAAGAACATATACAGGTGCACAATAAATATAAAGGGAAAAATAATGAAGGTTACCTTCTACCTGGCTCAAAAAACCAGCCCACTTTTCAGTTAAGCTAACCTTTTGTACAAAACACACCCATGATCAATGACCCATGCCCCCAAGTTGAAAAATCATGTAGTGGAGTAGAGATCAATTTTTTGGAGAGATCGATTTAAAAAAAAAATCTTCCAATTTTTTAGTGTTATGAATGAAGTGTGTAGTACAGATATTGGAGCCTCCTCTAGGCGATTAATCAGCCCAATTGTCGGCACGACCAAAAAAAATCTGCCAGTGTGTACCTAGCTTAACTGGAATATTAGGTATATGCTGCAAGAGCCTCCACTAAAATATATGTTGTTATAAGAACTTACCGTTGATAATGGTATTTCTTTTAACATTGGGATAAGATGACGCGACAGCGGATTTGCACCAAGTGGTCAAAGCTTTCGGCCTCCCAGCACGCAATGGGCCCGTCCATATATCACCGCCTCCTGGCTCAGGCAAATCAGTTGTTTTTCCAAAGCACAAGGCAGGGGCATCATAGAGAGCCCTAATCAGGCAAGTAGAACACACATGCACATCCTTCCATACAAGAAGAAAGAGATTAGAAAGGATCCTCAAATCAGGTGCATCTGGGTGGGATCCCTGTGGATCCTGGGGACTTAGGAGAAATACTGTTATCAATGGTAAGTTCTTACCATAACGTATATTTCTCCGGCAGGGTCCACAGGATAACATTGGGATGTCCCAAAGCAATTTAGTGGTGGTGACACTCCTGATTAGACAGCAGAATCCTTCGCCCGTACTCAGTGTCCTGAGAGGCAAAGGTATCAAAGGCATAATACTGTATCTAATGAATGTGTTAATGGAAGACCATGTGGATGCCTTACATATCTGTATTGCTGAAGTACCTTATGAGTAGAGTGAGCAGAGACATTAGCCGGAAGAGGGAGATATCAGCTTGAAAATATGCTTCTGAAATCATTATCCGAAGCCACCTCGCCAGTATCTGCTTATCAGCAAGCCATCCTCTCTTGTGAAATCCATAGATAATGAAGAGAGAATCTGTCTTTCTGATGGCACTGGTACGATCTACGTAGATCCTTAAGGCACAGACTATGTCCAACGATGCATCTCCCAGGGAAAGGTCTGGCCCCTGAAAGGCCGAGACAATTTCTTCATTAAAATGGAATTTAATCACCACCTTAGGAGGATACCCAGATTTAGTTCTAAGAACTTGTCACGTCTAGCAGAGTTTGAGGATCCGGCAGCTGAGATTTGCCCGAGGAGGTAGCAGGCTGTGAATGAACCAGATGAGGGGGCTGGATATAGTTCCTTCGCATGGGACACTGAGCAATGAAGAACGTAGGCGGGGTTTGAGAGTCAATGTTAAGTATTTATTATGTACAGGGCTGAGGTAGAGAACCGAGGCTGGAGCACGATGGTTAAGACGTGGCTGGAGGCAAAGAACTGTGGACTGTGATTTGAAAGACGAGACTGTAGATGATGAACTGTGGAACTGTGGATGATGGTTGAAGACGTGGCTGGAGACAAGGACTGTGGTTTAGAAAACGAGGCTGAAGATAATAATCTGTAGGTGGTGGTCGGGGGTACATAGGCGTGGCTGGTGAAGGAGATCTGTGGAGTGTGGCTTGAAAGACGAGGCAGAATACCCGAGGCCGACTGTGCCCAAAGAGTCTTACTGGACCGGGTTTTCAAGGGGCGCTTCCACAGGCAGTAGCAGGGTAGGAACGGCAGGGCTGCAGCAGCAACAGAGAACCGACCAAGCAGGATCAGGAGGAACCAGAATACAGCAGGAATCCTGGGAGCACAGGCTAAAGCACCTACAACAGGATTGTAACTTGAAGCACTGGCATCCCTGTCCTAAACCAGCCCCCTTTTATAGGGAGAGCTTCCCCTGGATTGGCTGGAAGAGACAGGAAACAGGAACTATGCTCAAAACTTGGTCTCCAACATGGCGGCGACCAGTAATGCAGAACTTTTTGCGAAGCCACATTGCTCACTGCCCCTGGTCTCCTAGCAATGGCTCAGCAAGAGCGACCCACTGTAGCGACGTCCCACCGCCATGAGCGGACCCCCTCACCGCCGCTACTGCTGCCCACGGATCTGGCGCAGCATCCCACCTCCGCCGCTGCCAGCACATCACCAAGGAAGCCAGCCCCGCGGCCCCAGCGTACCGGTAAGACTCCGGATGCTGACAGAACTGCTCTATCTAGATTAAAAAAAATCAGAAATAGAGGATGACATAACAATGCCCCTAAATCTGAAAGAGGTTCAAATGGGGCCACCTGAAGGACATTTAGGACTAAACATAAATCCCAAGGTACTGTAGGAGGAACAAAAGGAGGTTGAATGCGCAGCATTCCCTGGAAAAAAGTGCTCACATCCTGTAGGTTAGCAATTTTCTTATGGAACTATACAGTCAATGCTGACACTTGCTCTCTCAAGGAACCCACCCTTAAACCTTTATCCATTCCTGCCTGAAGGAATGCTAAGACTCTGGAGACTCTGAAAGACCTAGGGGTAAATTTACTAAGGTGGGAGATTTTTAGAACTGGTGATGTTGCCCATAGCAACCAATCAGATTATATCTATTATCTGCTAGAAGCAGCTAGATAAATGGTAAGTAGAATCTGATTGGTTGCCATGGGCAACATCACCAGTGCTAAAAATCTCCCACCTTAGTAAATTTACCCCCTAGAGTCAAATTTCTGATCACTACACCTTTGTATAAAGAATTGCCATATTTGGTGATAAATGCGAGCAGAATGTGGTTTCCTTGCTCTGAGCATTGTTTGAATTACCTGTTGTGAGAATCCTCTTGACTTCAGGGTGGAAGTCTCAATAGCCATGCCGTCAAAGATAGTCGATCCAGGTGTCTGTGATAACAAGGACCTTGAGACAGTAGATCTGGACATTGAGGGAGTAGGAATGGAGCATTAATCGACATCCTCTGCAGATCTGTGTACCAATGTATTCTGGGCCAAGCCGGAGCTATTAGTATCACGGCACCCCTTCATTGTTTTGCCTTTGTCATCACCCCCGGTTAATAGGGCGATTGGTGGAAACACAAAGGCCAGATGAAAGTCCCATCTCCCTCACATGGGATCCTTTGTTCTTGACCTGTATGCAGGAACTTTGTTGTTCAGACAGGATGCCTTGAGATCTATCTCCGGCAATCCCCACTTGTCGACCAGGGTTTGGAAGACCTTGTGGTGTAAAGCCCATTTGTTTGCATGAATGGCATGTTGACTGAGAAAATCCACTTCCCAGTTTAGTCCTCCCGGAACGAACACTGAGGACAAGGCTGGATGATGATGTTCTGCCAACTGTATCGTGTGACTTACCTCCTTCATTGCTTTCTGGCTACGATTTCCTCCCTGATGGTTGAGGTACGCTACTGCTGTTGCATTGTCCGAGCGGATCTGAACTGGTTTCCCCTGAAGGATGTCCTTTGCTTGAATTAGTGCCATGTATATGGCCCGAAGTTCCAATATATTTATTGGCAGGCAACTTTCTTCCTTGGTCCACTGACCCTGGAAACAACTCCTTCCTGATACTGCTCCCCAGCCCTGAAGGCTGGCATTCATTGTCAGGATTTCCAAATCTGATATCCAAAAGGGTCTCCCTTTGTCCAGATGGGATGTCTGTAGCCACCAGGCTAATGACCTCCTTACTTCCAGAGTAAGGACCATAGTATGTGTTTTTATTGTCTGATGAAAACCATGCCATTTGGTAAGGGTCAGATGTTGCAGAGGCCTTGAGTGAAACTGAGCATACTCTACCAAGTTGAATGTTGACATCATCAATCCCATCACATTCATTGCTGCATGAATGGATACCCTTTGACGGTGTAGCAGCTCCTGAAGCCTTGACTGAACTTTGGATATTTTGTACAGAGGTAAGGTTACTCTCTGAAGGCTAGGATCCAATACAGCCCCCAAGTGAGTCATCCGCTGTGACAGAACCAGAGACGACTTTGCCCAATTTATGAGCCAACAATGCTTCTGCAGACAAACTATTGTCTGTTGCAGATGACACTGAAGCAATTCCTGAGACTTTGCCAGGATTAAGAGATTGTAGAGGTATGGAAAAATTCTTATCCCCTGCTGGTGGAAGAAAGGCTGCCATTACCACCATAATCTTGGTGAATACTCTGGGGGCTGTGGCCAATCGAAATGGAAAGGCCTGGGTCTGAAAATGCTGTTGGAGGATAGCGAACCTAAGATAGCGCTGATGGGACAGTGCTATAGGAACATGTAGGTAAGCATCCTGGATATCCAGGGATACCATAAAATCCGCTGGCTCCATGGCCAAAATGATGGAACGTAAAGTCTCCATATGAAACCGAGGCACCAAAATGTACTTGTTCAGCACTTTAAAGATTGAGTATGAGCCGGATTGACCCATTTGTCTTCTGGACTAGAAGCAGGTTGGAGTAAAAACCCTGTCGTCGTTGTACAGGAGGAACTGGAATGATTGCTCATGACTGAAGCAATTTCTGAACTGCCTCTTGCAAAGCCCTGGCCTTCGTTTCCACTGAAGATGGTCTGGTACAAAAAAACCTTTGAGGAAAGTGTTTCTTGAAAGCAAATACATAACCGTGATATACCACTTCTTGCATCCAGGCATCTGTGGTAGACTGCTGCCAGATCTGCGTACATTGAAGAAGTTGGCCTCCCATCCTGGGATCCCCCAGGTGGAGGCCCCCACCATCATGCTGATGGCTTATCTTCTGATTTAGAAGCCGGTCCTCTGGTAGCCAAATATAGTCTTGTATTGGGACTGTTTGCCATCATCTTTTACTTTCCCTTTAGACTGAAAGGGCCAAAAAGCAGGAAATTTAGGCTTTAATTTGTGTGTGGAAGGAAACTTCACTTTCTTGGAGTCTGCTTCTGACTCCAAAATACTGGTTAATTGTTTACCAAAAAGAATATCTCCAGTAAAGGGTAAAGACCGCAAAACCTTTTTGGATTCTGACCCAGCTTCCCATGTATGTAGCCACACTGCTCTGCGAGCGGCTAGTACTGAAGCTGATGCCTGAGAGGCAATTGTACCCATATCCAAGGCTGCTTCTTCCAAAAACATTGCAGCTTGTTTGATATGTGCAACATGGGATTTTTGCTCTCCAGATGCCATTGAAAGATCCCCTTCCAATGCATCAGCCCAGGCAGCCACTGCATTAGCCATCCAAGCTGAAGCCATGGCTGGTCTAATGATTGCCCCAGACTGGGAAAAAATGTTTCTCTGACGTCCTAGTGGATGCTGGGACTCCGTCAGGACCATGGGGAATAGCGGCTCCGCAGGAGACAGGGCACAAAATTTAAAAGTTTGACCACTAGGTGGTGTGTACTGGCTCCTCCCCCTATGACCCTCCTCCAAGCCTCAGTTAGGTTTTTGTGCCCGTCCGAGCAGGGTGCAATCTAGGTGGCTCTCCTAAAGAGCTGCTTAGAAAAAGTTTGTTAGGTTTTTTATTTTCAGTGAGTCCTGCTGGCAACAGGCTCACTGCAACGAGGGACTTAGGGGAGAAGAAGTGAACTCACCTGCGTGCAGGATGGATTTGCTTCTTAGGCTACTGGACACTAGCTCCAGAGGGACGATCACAGGTACAGCCTGGATGGGTCACCGGAGCCGCGCCGCCGACCCCCTTGCAGATGCCGAATAGAGAAGAGGTCCAGAAACCGGCGGCAGAAGACGTCTCAGTCTTCATGAGGTAGCGCACAGCACTGCAGCTGTGCGCCATTGCTCTCCGCACACTTCACACCAGCGGTCACTGAGGGTGCAGGGCGCTGGGGGGGGCGCCCTGGGCAGCAATGTAATATACCTATTCTGGCTAAAATATATCACATATAGCCCCTGGGGCTATATGGATGTATTTAACCCCTGCCAGGTTCCAAAAAAACCGGGAGAAGAAGCCCGCCGAAAAGGGGGCGGGGCCTATTCTCCTCAGCACACAGCGCCATTTTCCTGCCCAGCTCCGCTGCGAGGAAGGCTCCCAGGACTCTCCCCTGCACTGCACTACAGAAACAGGGTAAAAACAGAGAGGGGGGGCACTTATTGGCGATATTTATAATATTTGAGCTGCTATAAAGGGAACACACTTATTAAGGTTGTCCCTATATATATTTATAGCGCTTGGGTGTGTGCTGGCAAACTCTCCCTCTGTCTCCCCAAAGGGCTAGTGGGGTCCTGTCTTCTATCAGAGCATTCCCTGTGTGTCTGCTGTGTGTCGGTACGTGTGTGTCGACATGTATGAGGACGATGTTGGCGTGGAGGCGGAGCAATTGCCTGTAATGGTGATGTCACCCCCTAGGGAGTCGACACCAGAATGGATGGCTTTGTTTATGGAATTACGGGATAGTGTCAGCACGCTACAAAAGTCGGTTGACGACATGAGACAGCCGGCAAACCAGTTAGTACCTGTCCAGGCGTCTCAGACACCGTCAGGGGCTGTAAAACGCCCTTTACCTCAGTCGGTCGACACAGACCCAGACACTGACACTGAATCCAGTGTCGACGGTGAAGAAACAAACGTATTTTCCAGTAGGGCCACACGTTATATGATCACGGCAATGAAGGAGGCTTTGCATATCTCTGATACTGCAAGTACCACAAAAAGGGGTATTATGTGGGGTGTGAAAAAACTACCGATAGTTTTTCCTGAATCAGAGGAACTGAATGAAGTGTGTGATGAAGCGTGGGTTACCCCAGATAGAAAACTGCTAATTTCAAAGAAGTTATTGGCATTATACCCTTTCCCGCCAGAGGTTAGGGCGCGCTGGGAAACACCTCCTAGGGTGGATAAGGCGCTCACACGCTTATCAAAGCAAGTGGCGTTACCGTCTCCTGATACGGCCGCCCTCAAGGATCCAGCTGATAGGAGGCTGGAGAATACATTAAAAAGTATATACATACATACGGGTGTTATACTGAGACCAGCAATCGCCTCAGCCTGGATGTGCAGTGCTGGCGTGGCTTGGTCGGAGTCACTGTCTGAAAATATTGATACCCTGGATAGGGACAGTATTTTACTGACTATAGAGCAGTTAAAGGATGCATTTCTTTATATGCGAGATGCACAGAGAGATATTTGCACTCTGGCATCAAGAGTAAGTGCGATGTCCATATCTGCCAGAAGAAGTTTATGGACGCGCCAGTGGTCAGGTGATGCGGATTCCAAACGACATATGGAAGTATTGCCGTATAAGGGGGAGGAATTATTTGGGGTCGGTCTATCGGATCTGGTGGCCACGGCAACGGCCGGAAAATCCACCTTTTTACCCCAGGTCACCTCCCAGCAGAAAAAGCCGCAGGCTTTTCAGCCGCAGTCCTTTCGTTCCTATAAAAACAAACGAGCAAAAGGACATTCCTATTTGCCCCGAGGCAAAGGAAAGGGTAAGAGACTGCAACAAGCAGCTCCTTCCCAGGAGCAGAAGCCCTCCCCGGCTTCTACAAAGGCGTCAGCATGACGCTGGGACCATACAAGCAGACTCAGGGGCGGTGGGGGGTCGCCTCAAACATTTCAGCGCACAGTGGGCTCACTCGCAGGTGGACCCCTGGATCCTGCAGGTAGTATCTCAGGGTTACAGGTTGGAATTCGGGAAGTCCCCTCCTCGCCGTTTCCTAAAGTCTGCTTTGCCAACGTCTCCCTCCGACAGGGCGACGGTATTGGAGGCCATTCACAAGCTGTATTCTCAGCAGGTGATAGTCAAGGTACCCCTCCTACAACAGGGACAGGGGTATTACTCCACGCTATTTGTGGTACCGAAGCCGGACGGCTCGGTAAGACCGATTCTAAATCTAAAATCTCTGAACCTGTACATACAAAAATTCAAGTTCAAGATGGAGTCACTCAGAGCAGTGATAGCGAATCTGTAAGAAGGGGATTTTATGGTGTCCTTGGACATCAAGGATGCTTACCTTCATGTTCCAATTTGTCCTTCACACCAAGGGTACCTCAGGTTCGTGGTCCAAAACTGTCATTATCAGTTTCAGACGCTGCCGTTTGGATTGTCCACGGCACCCCGGGTCTTTTCCAAGGTAATGGCCGAAATGATGATCCTTCTTCGAAGAGAAGGCGTCTTAATTATCCCTTACTTGGACGATCTCCTGATAAGGGCAAGATCCAGAGAACAGCTGGAGGTCGGAGTAGCACTAACCCAAGTAGTGCTCCAACAACACGGGTGGATTCTGAATTTTCCAAAATCCCAACTGATCCCGACGACACGTCTGTTGTTCCTAGGGATGATTCTGGACACTGTTCAGAAAAAGGTATTTCTTCCGGAGGAGAAAGCCAGGGAGTTATCCGATCTAGTCAGGAACCTCCTAAAACCAGGAAAAGTATCTGTGCATCAATGCACAAGAGTCCTGGGAAAAATGGTAGCTTCTTACGAAGCGATTCCATTCGGCAGATTCCATGCACAAGTCAAGCCTGGAGACGTCTCTTCACATAAATATACTGGAGCTAAGAGCAATCTACAATGCTCTAAGCCTGGCAAAACCTCTGCTTCAGGGTCAGCCGGTGTTGATTCAATCGGACAACATCACGGCAGTCGCCCACGTAAACAGACAGGGCGGCACAAGAAGCAGGAGGGCAATGGCAGAAGCTGCAAGGATTCTCCACTGGGCAGAAAATCATGTGTTAGCACTGTCAGCTGTGTTCATCCCGGGAGTGGACAACTGGGAAGCAGACTTCCTCAGCAGACACGATCTGCACCCGGGAGAGTGGGGACTTCATCCAGAAGTCTTCCACATGATTGTGGTCCATTGGGAAAGACCAATGGTGGACATGATGGCGTCCCGCCTCAACAAAAAACTGGACAGGTATTGCGCCAGGTCAAGAGACCCTCAGGCAATAGCTGTAGACGCTCGGGTAACACCATGGGTGTACCAGTCAGTGTATGTGTTTCCTCCTCTGCCTCTCATACCAAAAGTACTGAGAATTATACGGCAAAGGGGAGTAAGAACGATACTCGTGGCTCCGGATTGGCCAAGAAGAACTTGGTACCCGGAACTTCAGGAGATGCTCACGGAAGATCCGTGGCCTCTACCTCTAAGACGGGACCTGCTTCAGCAGGGACCGTGTCTATTCCAAGACTTACCGCGGCTGCGTTTGACGGCATGGCGGTTGAACGCCGAATCCTAAGGGAAAAAGGCATTCCGGAAGAGGTCATCCCTACCCTGGTAAAAGCCAGGAAGGAGGTGACTGCACAACATTATCACCGCATTTGGAGAAAATATGTTGCGTGGTGTGAGGCCAGGAAGGCCCCGACGGAGGAATTTCAACTGGGTCGATTCCTACATTTCCTGCAAACAGGATTGTCTATGGGCCTCAAATTAGGGTCCATTAAGGTTCAAATTTCGGCCCTGTCGATTTTCTTCCAGAAAGAATTGGCTTCAGTTCCTGAAGTCCAGACTTTTGTAAAAGGAGTACTACATATACAGCCCCCGGTTGTGCCCCCAGTGGCACCGTGGGATCTTAATGTAGTTTTGGATTTTCTCAAATCCCATTGGTTTGAGCCACTCAAATCGGTGGATTTGAAATATCTTACATGGAAAGTAACCATGCTACTGGCCCTGGCTTCAGCCAGGAGAGTGTCAGAATTGGCGGCTTTATCGTATAAAAGCCCATATCTGATTTTCCATTCGGACAGGGCAGAACTGCGGACGCGTCCTCACTTTCTGCCTAAGGCGGTTTCAGCGTTTCACCTGAACCAGCCTATTGTGGTGCCTGCGGCTACTAGCGATTTGGAGGATTCCAAGTTGCAGGACGTTGTCAGAGCATTGAAAATATATATTTCAAGGACGGCTGGAGTCAGAAAATCTGACTCGCTGTTTATACTGTATGCACCCAACAAGCTGGGTGCTCCTGCTTCTAAGCAGACGATTGCTCGTTGGATTTGTAGCACAATTCAACTTGCACATTCTGTGGCAGGCCTGCCACAGCCTAAATCTGTCAAGGCCCATTCCACAAGGAAGGTGGGCTCATCTTGGGCGGCTGCCCGAGGGGTCTCGGCATTACAACTCTGCCGAGCAGCTACGTGGTCAGGGGAGAACACGTTTGTAAAATTCTACAAATTTGATACCCTGGCTAAGGAGGACCTGGAGTTCTCTCATTCGGTGCTGCAGAGTCATCCGCACTCTCCCGCCCGTTTGGGAGCTTTGGTATAATCCCCATGGTCCTGACGGAGTCCCAGCATCCACTAGGACGTCAGAGAAAATAAGATTTTAATTACCGATAAATCTATTTCTCGTAGTCCGTAGTGGATGCTGGGCGCCCATCCCAAGTGCGGATTGTCTGCAATACTTGTACATAGTTATTGTTACAAAAAAATCGGGTTGTTATTGTTGTGAGCCGTCTGTTCAGAGGCTCCTACGTTTGTCATACTGTTAACTGGGTTCAGATCACAAGTTGTACGGTGTGATTGTTGTGGCTGGTATGAGTCTTACCCGGGATTCAAAATCCTTCCTTATTGTGTACGCTCGTCCGGGCACAGTATCCTAACTGAGGCTTGGAGGAGGGTCATAGGGGGAGGAGCCAGTACACACCACCTAGTGGTCAAACTTTTAAATTTTGTGCCCTGTCTCCTGCGGAGCCGCTATTCCCCATGGTCCTGACGGAGTCCCAGCATCCACTACGGACTACGAGAAATAGATTTATCGGTAAGTAAAATCTTATTTATTTTTTTAGAAAACCATTAACTCTCCTATCCGTGACATCATTTAATGATGTTGAAGGCAGCGGTAATGTAGATTTCCACACTAACTGAATGACATGCATATCTACTTTGGGAGCCATACTCTTTAAACAGTCCCCAGACGGAAGGTGCTAACTGGAATTCCATTTCCTTGGAATTCTAAACTTCCTGGGCGTAATTCAAGCCTCTTGCATAATTTCCGTAAGCTGTTCTGACCCAGAAAACTCAGTCCTAACTGTTTTGGGACATTTAAACACAGGCGCCTTAGATTTTTAACACAGGCTCTGCTGATTCTTCTAAGGACAGAATGGCTCTCATCACATTAATTAACTCAGATATGTCAAGTGAGCTGAGACCTTCCTCCTCATCTCCGTATGCAGAACCGGAGTGCAAAGAGTCTTCATTCTCCAACAAATCGTCATCTGAAACATGTGTAGACTGTGAAGATGTTGTTTCATGCCTACAGTATGTGATTTACTTTCCAATGGCATTTCAGCCTGTTTTTTGTTGAAAGGCTGCTGCTTTCCCTGCTGGATGTAATAAACCCCAGATAGAATGCTGTATGTAAGGGTTAATATTGTAACCTATCCCTGGTACAGAAGTTGGAATTATCTGCTCAGCTATACTGGATGTCTGTGCAAACGTAGCTGTGTCTGCCTTGGATTTTTCAAGAAACTTTGGTGAAAGCTAAAACAATATACACACAAACCATTCTGAACCAGATCCTGAGAGGTTAACCCAGCTTTGCAAGACAAACATGACATGAGTGTTGGTGCTGCTGTGAGTGTATTTTCCTCACCATTGCCGCTCTTAGACATGATAAATAATCACACACTTGTACAGTGTAACTACACAATTTGTGACTGTAATCACTTTAAATTTTGTTAAAGTGACATACAATCCGACCCTACAATGCTTTGCACCAGCACTGAGGATTTGGAATAGACAGAAAAACTGACAGAATTATAGTAAAGTTAGCAATCACACTAGCAATCAGTCACAGGTTATACATAGTATAGTATAATAAGCAATATGAGCACATGATCAATTACAAATACACTTCAAATACATAGGAGAAACATATTACTGCATTACCTCATATAGTATTTAACCTATTATATGATGTCCATAGCATAAGGGATAATACCTAATAGGTCTTATAGTAGTAGTAGTAGTAGAGAAGGCTGTATTAAGTATGATGGGGGTGCTAGGGGAGGGAGGAGAATAACACTCAGTAAGAGTAATTCTAGAAAGGCACTTGTAAATAAGGATAACATTCCATTAAACAAACTAGCAAGAGAAATATTAAGCTAAAATGTATGCTTGCAAACGCCAGAAGCCTATCAGGTAAAATGGGGGAATTGGAATGGCTTGTATCAAAAAAGCAATATGATATTATAGGTATTACGGAAACATGGTGGGACGAATCTCATGACTGGGTTGCAAATTTGGAGGGGTATTCACTTTTCAGGAGATCTAAGGATACCAAAAGGGGAGGAGGGGTATGTCTCTATGTAAAACCATCTCTAAGGCCAAGTATAATAGTTGTTTTTTTATGAGAGGACTGGAGATAACGTTTAATCGCTATTGGTTGTGATCGCAAGCATGGGCATTGAAGCAAAAAAACTAGTCATTGGCACGTGCTACAAACAACCGGATATTAGCGTACATGACAAGGAACAACTCTGGCAGCAAATTGAAAAATATGCGGGAATGGAGGACATCCTAATGATAGGGGATTTCAATTATCCTGACATAAATTGGAGGAACAACTCATGTGTAAAAGCTAGGAGCAGCAGGTTTCTAAACACATTAAAGAATCAGTAATTGTCTCAATTAGTTGAGGACCCAACAAGAGGTAATAATATTCTGGACCTAGTTAATACCAACAGTGTGGACATTATATCAAACATTACAGTTGGGGAGACCTTGGGAAACAGTGACCACTATATGATCTCATTCGACATTAGTTTAACAAAACAAAGCTATAAGGGATCAACCAAAACCTTAAACATTAGAAAAGCTAACCTCAATATGCTGAGGCAGGCACTAAACAACATTGACTGGGAAGTTTTGTTTCAGGGTAAGGACACTTCAGAAATGTGGGATGTTTTAAAAGGGTTGCTTGATAGTAGAGATGTGCAGCAGACATCTTTCGTGTTTTGGATTCGGTTCCGCGGTCGTGTTTTGGATTCGGACGCGTTTTGGCAAAACCACCCTTTTGGATTTTTGTCGGATTCGGATGCGTTTTGGATTCGGGTGTTCTTTTTAAAAAAAACTCAAAAACAGCTTAAAATCATAGAATTTGGGAGTAATTTTGATCCTATAGTATTATTAACCATAATTTCTACTCATTTCCAGTCTATTCTGAACACCTCACACCTAACAATATTATTTTTAGTCCTAAAATTTGCACTGAGGTCGCTGGATGACTAAGTTAAGTGACCCAAGTGGGCGGCACAAACACCTGGCCCATCTAGGAGTGGCACTGCAGTGTCAGACAGGATGGCACTTAAAAAAACAGTTCCCAAACGGTACATGATGCAAAGATAAATAAAAACAAAAAAAGAGGTGCAAGATGGAATTGTCCTTGGGCCCTCCCACCCACCCTTATGTTGTATAAACAGGACATGCACACTTTAACAAACCCATCATTTCAGCGACAGGGTCTGACACACGACTGTGGCTAAAATGACTGGTTGGTTTGGGCCCCCACCAAAAAAGAAGCAATCAATCTCTCCTTGCACAAACTGGCTCTACAGAGGCATGATGTCCACCTCATCCTCATCATCCGATTCCTCACCCCTTTCACTGTGTGCATCCTCCTCCTCACAGAGTATTAATTTGTCCCCACTGGAATCCACCATCACAGGTCCCTGTGTACTTTCTGGAGGCAATTGCTGGTAAATGCACGGAGAAGCTTATAATTTATTTTGATGAACATCATCTTCTCCACATTTTCTGGAAGTAACCTCCTACGCCTATCGCTGACAAGGTGACTGGCTGCACTAAACACTCTTTTGGAGTACACACTGGAGGGGGGGCAACTTAGGTAAAATAAAGCCAGTTTGTGCAAGGGCCTCCAAATTGCCTCTTTTTCCTGCCAGTATACGTACGGACTGTCTGACATGCCTACAGTGATGGTGTCACTCATATAATCCTCCACCATTCTTTCAATGGTGACAGAATCATATGCAGTGACAGTAGACAACATGTCAGTAATCGTTGGCAGGTCCTTCAGTCCAGACCAGATGTCAGCACTTGCTCCTGACTGCCCTGCATCACCGCCAGCAGGTGGTTTTGGAAATATTATCCTTTTCCTGGCAGCTCCAGTGGTGGTAGAAAATGAAGGAGGAGCTGTTGGCGGGTCACGTTCCGCTTGACTTGACAATTGTCTCACCAGCAGGTCTTTGAACATCTGTAGACTTGTGTCTGCTGGAAAGAGAGATACAACGTAGACTTTAAACCTAGGATCGAGCACGGTGGCCAAAATGTAGTGCTCTGATTTCGACAGATTGATCACCTGTGAATCCTGGTTAAGCGAATGAAGGGCTCCATCCACAATTCCCACATGTCTAGCGGAATTGCTCCATTTTAGCTCCTCCTTCAATCTCTCCAGCTGCTTCTGCAAAAGCCTGATGAGGGGAATGACCTGACTTAGGCTGGCAGTGTCTGAACCGACTTCACGTGTGGCAAGTTCAAAGGGTTGGAGAACCTTGCACAACATGGAACTCATTCTCCACTGCGCTTGAGTCAGGTGTATTCCCCCTCCTTTGCCTATATCGTAGGCAGATGTATAGGCTTGAGTGGTCTTTTGCTGCTCCTCCATCCACTGAAGCATATAGAGTGTTGAATTTTACCTCGTTACCACCTCTTGCTTCAGCTGATGGCAGGGCATGTTCATGAGTGTTTGCTGGCGCTCCAGTATTCGGCACGCGGTGGCTGAATGCCAAAAGTGGCCCGCAATTTTTTGGGCCACCGACAGCATCTCCTGCATGCCCCTTTAGTTTTTAAAAAAATTATGCACCACCAAATTTATTGTATGTGCAAAACATGGGACGTGCTTGAATTTGCCTACATGTAATGCACGCACAATATTGGTGGCGATGTCCGATATCACAAATACCAAGGAGAGTCCAATTGGGGTAAGCCAATCTGCAATGATGTTCCTCAGTTTCTGTAAGAGGTTGTCAGCTGTGTGCCTCTTATGGAAATTGGTGATACAAAGCGTAGCTTGCCTAGGAACGAGTTGGCATTTGCAACATGCTGCTACTGGTGCCGCCGCTGTTGCTACTGCGGGAGGCAATACATCTACCCAGTGGGCTGTCACAGTCATATAGTCCTTAGTCTGCCCTGTTCCACTTGTCTACATGTCCGTGGTTAAGTGGACAGTGGGTACAACTGCATTTTTTAGGACACTGAGGACACTTTTTCTGACGTCTGTGTACATTCTCGGTATCGCCTGCCTAGAGAAGTGGAACCTAGATGGGATTTTGTACCGGGGACACACTACCTCAAGCAATTCTCTAAGTCCCTGTGAACTAACGGTGGATACCAGACGCAAGTTTAACATAGTTGTAAAGGCCTGAGTTATCCGCTTTGCAACAGGATAACTGCTGTGATATTTCTTCTTCCTTGCAAAAGACTGTTGGACAGTCAATTACTTACTGGAAGTAGTACAAGTGGTCTTCCAACTTCCCCTCTGGGATGACGATCACTCTGGGATGACGATCGACTGCCAGCAGCAACAGCAGCAGCGCCAGCAGCAACACCAGCAGTAGGTGTTACACTCAAGGATCCATCAGAGGAATCCCAGTTAGGAGAGGACTCGTCAGACTTGCCAGTGACATGGCCTGCAGGACTATTGGCGTTCCTGTCTAAGGAGGAAATTGACACTGAGGGAGCTGGTGGTGTGGTTTGCTGGAGCTTGGGTACAAGAGGAAGAAGGTAATTAGTTGTCAGTGGACTGTTTCCGCTGTCACCGAAAGTTTTTGAACTTGTCAATTACTTCTGATGAATGCGCTCCAGGTGACGTATAAGGGTGGAAGTTCCTAGGTGGTTAACGTCCTTACCCCTACTTATTACAGCTTGACAAAGGCAACACATGGCTTGACACCAGTTGTCCACATTTCTGTTGAAATAATTCCACACCGAAGAGGTGATTTTTTTTTGTATTTTGACCAGGCATGTCAATGGCCTTATTCATCCCATGGACAACAGGTGTCTCCCCGGGTGCCTGACTTAAACTAACCACCTCACCATCAGAATCCTCCTCGTCAATTTCCTCCTCAGCGCCAGCAACACCCATATCCTCATCCTGGTGTACTTCAACAGTGACATCTTTAATTTGAATATCAGGAACTGGACTGTGGTTGCTCCTTCCAGCACTTGCAGGGGGCGTGCAGATGGTGGAAGGAGCCACCTCTTCCCGTTCAGTGTTGGGAAGGTCAGGCATCACAACCGACACAATTGGACTCTACTTGGGGATTTGTGATTTAGAACGCACAGTTCTTTGCTTTGCTTTAACCAGCTTAACTCTTTTAATTTTTCTAGTGGGAGGATGAGTGCTTCCATCGTCATGTGAAGCTGAACCACTAGTCATGAGGAACAAAGGAGTCGGCCTTAGCCTTTCCTTGCCACTCCGTGTTGTAAATGGCATATTGGCAAGTTTACGCTTCTCCTCAGACAATTTTAATTTAGATTTTGGGGTCATTTTACTGAACATTTGCTTTTTGGATTTTACATGCTCTCTACTATGACATTGGGCATCGGCCTTGGCAGACGACGTTGTTGGCATTTCATCATCTCTGCCATGACTAGTGGCAGCAGCTTCAGCACTAGGTGGAAGTGGATCTTGATCTTTCCCTATTTTACCGTCCAAATTTTTGATCTCCATTTTTTGTGTGGAATTATATGACAGTAATATATCTGGAATTAGACGGCAGTAATGTCTGGAATTATATACCACTAGATAGATACCAAATACCACTGTGACTGGAATGATGATGACCTATGCACAGTGGCAGGACACTACCACAGCACCCTACAGCAGCAAGATGCAGCACAAGACACTGTACTATTATTAGTAATGTAGTATTACTGAGCACCACAAGACACTGAGCACTGATGATACTGAGCACTAGTGATACTGAGAATTGATGATACTACGGAGAACTGACACTGAGAAGCATGATGCAGCACAAGAGAGACACTGTACTAGTATTACTGAGCAGCTCAAATGCACTCTGGAATTGTCACCCCCCCCCCCCAGAAACCACTGTGACTGGAATGATGATGAACGATACACAGTCACAGGACACTACTACCACAGCACCCTACAGCAGCAAGATGCAGCACAAGACACTGTACTTGTATTACTGAGCAGTACAAAAGCACTCTGGAATTGTCATCCCCCAGATACCACTGTGACTGGAATGATGATGAACGATATACAGTCACAGGACACTACTACCACAGCACCCTACAGCAGCAAGATGCAGCACAAGAGAGACACTGTACTAGTATTACTGAGCAGCAATAAGCGCTGATACTGAGCACGGATATTGAGATTTGACACAGAGATTGTGGCCACATTCTCTCTGTACCCTGTACAATGCACGAGTGAAAATGGCTGCGAAGCGCGGCTCTTTCTATGCAATCCGAATCTCGCGAGAATCCGACAGTGGGATGATGACATTTTGCCTCATTCGGGTTTTCCGAGTCAGGCAGGAACAACCGAGCCTGGCTCGGATCCGTATAAAACACGTGGAGTTCGGGGGGGTTCGGTTCCCAGAGAACCGAACCCGCTCATCTTTACTTGATAGCAATATTCACAATTCATTTCCATGGGCAATAATCGCAGAAGTACTAAACTCGAACTAATGTGGCTTAATGAGGAGGTCAAAAAAGAAATGGCTAATAATAAGTGTGCTTTCAAAGCATTTAAATCAATTGGAGGGGAGGAGGTATTCCAGTATTACAAAGAATGTAAATAAAAGTTGCAAAAAGGCTATTAGAGCAGCTAAAATTGTAAACGAAAAGCAAATAACTATAGAGATTAAAGACAATCCTAAAAAGTTTTATAAATACATAAACAGTAAAAGGTTAAAAAAAGGAGAATGTAAGTCCATTAAAAGATTAACTGGGAGCCTTGATAAACGATGACAAAATAAAAGCGGATATGCAATTTTTTTCATCAGTATTCACCAGGGAGGATCAAATGGTGACAGTAGTGCATAACGACAGTGACGATAATGATTCGTGGCTAGAGAAATTTTTTAAGTAAGGGATTAGTCCTGGAGAGTCTAAGCAACATAAAGATTAATAAATCACCGGGCCCAGATGGCTTTCACTCGAGGGTTATTATGGAGCTTAGGGCTCAGCTAGCAAAACCCTTATACAGGTTGAGTCTCCCTTATCCAAAATGCTTGGGACCAGAGGTATTTTGGATATCGGATTTTTCCGTATTTTGGAATAATTGCATACCATAATGAGATATCATTGTGATGGGAACTAAATATAAGCACAGAATGCATTTATGTTACATATACACCTTATACACACAGCCTGAAGGTCATTTTAGCCAATATTTTTTATAACTTTGTGCATTAAACAAAGTGTGTCTACAGTCACACAATTCATTTATGTTTCATATACACCTTATACACACAGCCTGAAGGTCATTTAATACAATCTTTTTAATAACTGTGTGTATTAAACAAAGTTTGTGTACACTGAGCCATCAGAAAACAAAGGTTTCAATATCTCACTCTCACTCAGAAAAGTCTGTATTTCTGAATATTTGGATATGGGATACTCAACCTGTACTTGATTTTCTATAGTTCAATTAGATCAGGTATGGTACCGAGGGATTGCCGTATAGCTGAGGTACTGTAGTGTCATTATTTAAAAAGGGATCTAAAAATCATCCTGGGAACTATCGACCAGTTAGTATAACCTCTATAGTGGGTAAAATATTTGATGGATAGCATAGAGGATTATTTGCGGAATTCTAAGTTTATTAGCAATAGTCAGCATGGGTTTGTGAGGGACAGATCGTGTCAAACTAACTTAATTAGCTTCTACGAGGAAGTGAGCGATAATCTAAACCAGGGTAAAGCAGTGGATGTGGTCTTTTTAGATTTTGCACAAGCCTTCGATACAGTGCCTCACAGGAGCATGATCATCAAATTAAGGGAACTTGGACTAGGAAATACTATTTGTACATGGATAGGAAATTGGCTGGATAACAGGGTACAATGAGTAATGGTCAATGGGATGTTCTCCAGCTGGGCACCAGTAGTCAGCGGAATACCACAAGGGTCCGTAAATGGCCCGCTACTGTTGAATATAATTATTAATGAAATAGGAATGAGCCTGGGAAGCATAGTGTCAATCTTTGTAGATGATACTAAACTGTGTAAGGTCATTAATTCAGAAATCAATGCGGAGTCTCTATAGAATGACTTACTTGAACTTGAAACCTGGGCGTCTAAATGGGGAATGAGATTCAATATTGAAAAATGTAAAGTTATGCACTTTGGGATTAGAAACAAACTTGCACCCTACACACTTAATGGGGAAAATATAGGGGTAGCAGTAGTGCAAAAATATTTGGGGTGCTCATAGATAATAGGCTTAATAACAGTACACAATGTCAAAATGCAGCAAAGAAGGCAAGTAAAGTCCTTGCGTGCATAAAACAGGGTATTGAGTCAAGGGACGAGGATGTAATCCTGCCTCTCTATAAATCATTGGTACGTTCGCACCTGGAATATTCTGTTAAATTTCGGGCACCATATTATAAAAAAAAGACATCAGAGAGCTCGAAAGAGTTCAAAGGCACGCTACTAAACTGAATAATGGGTTAGAGACACTGGAGCATGAGGAAAGGCTTACTAGGTTAAATTTGTATTCCCTTGAAAAGAGGAGACATTGGCCCTCATTCCGAGTTGTTCACTCGTTGACGATTTTCTCTATATTGCGATTAGTCGCTTACTGCGCATGCGCAATGTTCGCAGAGCACATACGCTTAGTTATTTTACTCAACAGTTAGGTATTTTACTCACGGCATTACGAGGATTTTTCTTCGTTCTGGTGATCGGCGTGTGATTGACAGGAAGTGGGTGTTTCTGGGCGGAAACTGGCCGTTTTATGGGTGTGTGTGAAAAAACGCTGCCGTTTCTGGGAAAAACGCAGGAGTGGCTGGAGAAACGGGGGAGTGCCTGGGCGAACGCTGGGTGTGTTTGTGACGTCAAACCAGGAACGAAACTGACTGAACTGATCGCAGTGGCAGAGTAAGTGTCGAGCTACTCAGAAACTGCTAAGAAATTTCTATTCGCAATTTTGCTAATCTTTCGTTTGCAATTCTGCTAAGCTAAGATACACTCCCAGAGGGCGGCGGCTTAGCGTGTGCAATGCTGCTAAAAGCAGCTAGCGAGCGAACTCCTCGGAATGAGGGCCATTATTAATATTTTCAAATATGTAAAGGGTCAATACAAAGAGTTAGAAGGGGATTTGTTTATTAATAAAACTCTCTATAGGACACTCACTGAGGCTAGAGGAGAGAAAATCCGTACACAACGTAGGAAAGGGTTCTTCACCGTAAGGGCAATAAGGATTTGGAATTCCCTGCCAGAGAAGATACTAATGGCGGACTCTTTAAATGCATTTAAAAATGGATTGGACAATTTTCTAGCTGAAAAAGGCATCCAAGGCTATAGCATTTAATACACAGTATTGACATCATGTATATGGAAGTGATACGAAATATAGTTGTCAATAGGTATGAAACCATTCTTTTGGCTGGTGCATTATAATATGCACTGCTTAATACGGATATGGGTTAAATCCGATGGGCATTTTGCCTCTTTTAATCCTCACTATGTAACTAACCGTATTCAGTCGCACAGCGAAAGAAACAGTAATAATTATTAGACTCATATACATTAGGCACTTATCCAACTATTTGTACTCAAAAGGTGGATAGAGACTTGGGTGGTTATTCCAAGTTGATCGCAGCCAGCAACTTTTTGCTGCTGCTGCTGCTGCGCTCAGCTAGTCCACGCCTATGGGGGAGTGTATTTTAGCTTAGCAGGGCTGCGATCGCTTGTGCAGCCCTACTAAGCTAAAAAATTTCAAGCACAACATGACTAGCCCTGGACATACTTACTCTGTGCGACGATCCCTGCGATGCTGGGGCCGGCTTTGACGTCAGACATCCGCCCTCCATTCTCCTGGACACGCCTGCATTTTCTTCTCCACTCCCCGAAAATGGAGGGCAACGGTCCGGATCCGCCCAGGAACGCCTTCTTCTGTCAATCTTCTTTGCGGTCGGCTCTGTGACCGCTTTTTTCGTAAGACGCGACATAACTCGGCGACACCTGTCGCCGGGTAACGACACTCGTGCAGTGCGCCCGTGGCGCATGCGCATTCCAGACCCATTCACACCGCAGCGACAAACCGCTGCGTGCGAACGGGTCGGAATGATCCCTTTAGTGCTGTATTATTACCTGTGCTCAGTAGAGTGGGATACAGGGAGACTCACCCCGCTTCCATGATCAAACATTAAGTTAGCGAACACTGAGTGGATCCATAAGCTAATAGTGTACACACTCGCCCACGTGAATCTACAGTGAACACAGACGCCCAAGTGAACACTGATGCACCAGTCACACAGCCGCCTATGCTGCGACTGGGTCCCCTTAGCTACACAGTGACTCAGACGGAAGCGGGAAAACAGTTCAAGGCGGGAGACTTGGAGGAAACTGGTCATGAACCGGGTGGAGGGGCGACCAGGGGAGCATCTGACTCCCCACTGCGGACATCAGCCCTAGGGATTGCGGTCTCATACTACCTCTGGAGCCTATGATCCCTAGAGCCTAGCACTGGTGCACTCTAGGTGGCAGCCATGTCAGTGACTGTTTGGTAGTCTCCTCCCAAAACAGTGCGGCTGTGTCCGTGTTACCCCTCTAAGCGGAACCGATGCCTTACCTTCTCCTCGTGCTCCGGCCACAGCCAGGTAACGTCTGCTGGACTTGCTAGTACGCCCGCCGAAACAGCACTGTACTTATGGGTAAGCGTTGTCGTGACTCGTGGGGAGTTGTTGGAGCGACTCTTTCTAAAGTACGTAAAAGATACTATTTTTTTGAGTGTTCTCTCTAAATAGCAATACTACTGTATAAAATTTAAATAAAAATGCTTATGGCTGCTAAAAAACAGCGGCCCTCTTGAACATGGTCCGGCTCCTGCCGCACCAAACAAAAAACTGACTTGCCTGAGCCAGAAGGCAGGGATATATGGATTGGTCAGTTGCATGCTGGGAGGCCGAAAACTTTGACCGTTTGGTGCAAATCCGCTGTCGCGTCATCATATCCCAGTGTTATCCTGTGGATAACCTGTGGGCCCTGCCGTAGAAATGAATAGTAAATTTAGCAAGAAGGTTCAAAACATGTTGCACTGCAGTGGTTAGCAGGGGGCAAATTTAATGTGTGTGAACAGAGTCAGTGGGGTAAATTTACTAAGGTGGGAGGTTTTCTTAAGAACTGGGGATGTTGCCCACGGCAATTAATCAGATTCTATCTATTATCTTCTAGAAGCAGCTAGATAAATGTTAAGTAGAATCTGATTGGTTGCTATTGGCAACATCACTAGCAGTAAAAAAAACTACCACCTTAGTAAATTTACCCCAGTGTTGGTAGAGGGGTGCATTTTAGTTCACTTTAAATGCAGTATAAAAATAAAGCTGCTGCATACAAAAATCAGTATTTACTCTGCTTATAAATCTAAAATTACATTACACCCTTTTGCATTGTACCATGTTTTGTTCAGGTGCAAATTTGTATAATTTAGCTGGACCCGCTCCTAACTCTAAATGAAGACCTAAATGAGCAAATATAATTGTGTCCAAAATGAAAAGTGATATTACAGGATAGTAAATCCAGGGGATTTACTGACAATTGTGTGTAATGGCACAGAACAAAAATGTATTATTAATCACAAAGAACGATGTTCTGGTATTGGTTCAGTGAAGACTGCTGATTGCCGCAAGGTGTTAGAGAGGCTATGGGTGCCTATCTTCTAATAATTCCACTGCATAACAAATCCATCCATACAAATGATCCTTAAATAATATATATCATAAATCTTAATACAAGTGAGTTAAGTAATTTGCCTAACGTATGTCTACTCAATCTCTGTATTGCTATGGAAACAGTTAATGCATTTCAAATGAGATGAGTTTGAAAAAAAATAAGATATCTATTACTTGGTAGAAGTAAACTGACATGTCAGTTAGAATATAAGAAAAGAAACAACTTACAGTATGTAAAAGTTAAATATAAATATGACTGTAAACAATAGAGACTAGTAGATTATACTACATATATTTATCTTAGATATACTGTATGGGGGACTTGTATCAAACCTTTGAAAAAGATGCAATGGAGAAGTTGCCTACTGAAACCAATTAGCTTTTAGCTATCATTTATCTACCACATTCTATAAAATGAGAGAAGTTTATTGATTGCTATGGACTGCTTCTCTACTTTATCTCTTTTAAAGATTTGATACATCATTTGATACATCTCCCCACTGAGTAAAATCTTCCAATAGTCACAATAAATGTGGAACAGTCCCAATTTGGGGGCTCTCTCTCTCTCTCCATCCTAATCAGCTTTATCTTATATGTAAAAAAAGTAAAAAAAAATCTAGGAGAGCAGTGTTAAAGATGAATTGGTGTTTGGAGGGAAAGAGGTTAAAGGTCAGACTAATGCCTCCATCATGATGTGACCATGCATCCTTGGCCACACTCCCTATCCCAATCCTGGAACACCAAAGTTTGAACATATGTACAATTATTTAAACACACAGCCTTGCAGTGACTCATGAGATACATTTCAAGTCCTACAGTAAAAAGAAACTGGTGATTGGTGCATGATATTCAAAGTTACTACTCAACAAGTGAATTACATGAATTAATATGCCCCAATTGATATTGATGTGAATTGCAAATAATTGTTATTAATTATTGTGCTACTTGCACAATTATTGTGCTTCCTGTTGAAGCTGAAGTGTTGCTGCTCCTCTAGGGAAGCATCATTATCTATACCAGTGATGGCTAACCTTGACACTCCAGCTGTTGTTGAACTACACATCCCAGCATGCCCTGCTACAGTTTTGCTATTTGGCCATGCTAAAACTGATGCAGAGCATGCTGGGATGTGTAGTTCAACAACAGCTGGAGTGTCAAGGTTAGCCATCACTGATCTATACCAAGATTGGCACCAGGGCTACTATTGAGCATGTATGGAGCCATCTTGAGACTGTGTGAGATAGCCACAGTAACCTCCTACTTAGCTCTAGTAAGACTTGATTTACTTGCTGTTTTAGTCACCAGTGTGTATAACAGCGAGTACAGCTGTACCTGCTTTTTCTTCAATATGAGCACTCCACTGTTTAAGTAACTGGGCTGTTAGTAGTTGTAAGGCATCTACAGGTGTGTACATCCTCTAGCCTGTACACATATGTCCAACAGTTCCCTTTCTGAGCTGTCATGTATTTAATTTAAAAAAAGGTACGATGAGGTCCCAAGGTATACAGCTTTCAAGGCATAATCATATCTAATGGTGCCATTCATCCCAGATTGCATTGCTGTGCCTAGATTTTCATCAGTAGCAAATAAGCTTAAGGAGCACTACTTTGGCATTTACAAAGGAGCAGAATTTCTTAACATCCAATGGCAGAAGTAGAGAAGAGTGAGCGTGCGCCTTTCAGGGTATGAACTAGATGCTCTGCTGCTTTGCACTTTTGTGCTATACACCTCTACATTTATGTATTGTCATTATTATATACTGTGGGCATGATTCAAAGCTGCATATACTCAATTGTTGCTATAGTAGAAATCAGGGGTTAAAGTGGGCGGGAATGAGGTGGAACCGAGTTCCACCACCTGTAATGGTAAGGGGAACTAGTTCCATAACCTCCATTTTCCTTCATAGTAATTCCAATAGAAAAACCTGCCCCATCACCTACATAGATGATGCAGGCGGCGCTAGTGTCACTGATGAGCTTCAGCCACCTCCTCCTTCCTCAGGTCCTGGTGGCTCCATGGTCATCCTACATATGCAGCTCACCCCTCCTGGTATTCACACGCTCTGTACCTGTTGGACAGCATTCATCCCCTCCTCAGGTCCCAGTGGATTATTTTCGGGCACAACGTATGTGATGTCATGCTGTCACCGCTGCTGAAGTGAAAATGAGCCATAAAGAGGAGCAGGCTCTGTACGTCTTGAAGACAAGATGAGAGGGGGCTGGAGGGACAAGAGAGGTGGGGAAGCTGCTGGAGGGATACAGGGAATGGAGCTGCTAGAGGGACACAGGCGGTGAGCTACTGGAGTGACAGAGGCGGCGATGTGAGTAAGCAGCACTACTGTGGGCATTATGTGTATAAACAGCACTACTGTGGTCATTTTGTGTAAGGGCCACTACTATTGTGGGCAGTGTGTAAGGGGCACTACAACTGTAGTCATTATGTGAAAATGGCATTACTACTGTGGGAATTGTGTATAAGGGTCACTACTGTGGGTATTGTATCTAAGGGGCACTACTTTGTGGCATAACATGTATAGAGGATACCATTGTGTAGTGCAATGTGAATAAAGGGCACTACTGAGTGATGTAACCTGAATAAAGGGACTTTATTCAGTGGTGAAATATGAATCAGGGGGTACTAATATGTGACCCTGCTGCTTCTTTGTGAGATCAATATAAATCTATCTATAAAGTATGGGAAGTAGGGCACTCATTTTTAGTTTGGAGGGGGTGCCAAAAATACTAGGTGTGTGTGTGTGTGTGTGTGTGTGTGTGTGTGTGTGTGTGTGTGTGTGTGTGTGTGTGTGTGTGTGTGTGTGTGTGTGTGTAAGGGGAGGTGGTGTGGTAAATGAGTTCCACCACCTCTCCAGGACCACTTTAAACCCTGGTAGAAATACTGTACATGTGGATATATGTGACTGCAGTGCTCCCATCCCATTCTCTAGTGCAGTAGTCTATCATCATCACCACCACACATTTTCACCTGCCTTATGCTTTGTGCAAGAGCTTTGATGAATCTCTGTAAATGTCCAACTCTGAATAGCCTGTAATTCCATCAACACGCTCATGACAAACTAATCCTACTATGGGGTGTATTCAATTAGTGTTGGATCCTCTCAATTTGCAGGCATTTCCGACAGGTTTTGCCTATTTTCAACTATGCCAATCCTAACTTTTTTTAAAGTCAAATCAGCACTTTCGAAAACAGGCCAAAAATCTGTCGAAAAATGCCCGCAAATTTGACAAAATACGTAAATCCTTGGCTAATCAGCTGATTCATGTTTTGGAAAAACACCAAAGACTTGAATAGGTTGAATCCAGATTTGACCTAAAAAAGTCGGAAAAAGACGTTTTTCTGACATGTCAGATTAATTGAATAGACCCCTATATATGCAAACATTCCATTCCTGCCTAGTTACACCCACTCAGTCACAAGTGGACCTCAATTAACCTTGCGGTTAGCCGAAGACAGCAATTTTACCACCATTGACTATAATAAGGACAGCGATCCTCCATTAAAGCCTATGCGCTATGAATCGAATGATAGGCCAGGACGCTATGATGTGGTGCTCCCTGATTGGCTGCCGGGTCCTCTAGTGATAGGAGTCACAGAGGGTCCCAGCATTAGGGGAAAGGGGATCCATATGTAAACATGGATCCCCTTTAGTGCAAGGGTTCAGGTTTTTTGCGGGGGGTTTTTTAACACATGGATGCCAGGTGAGTATATTGGGTTTATGTTTTACAGGTACCCATATGGATTCTATTGTACAAGGGGGCCGGGGTGCTGTGTAGGACACTAGGTAAGTACTGTATATGTGAGTGTGTGTGTGTGTGTGTAAATTTACTTTCACGGTGTGTCTCTTGTCTTTTTGGGGGTATGACAATATTCATTTTAACACTTTCACAGATATCAACCCTCCATCCACAGCCCACGTATAGAGGGGACAGCCCCAGGCTTCATCTCTGGCCATTGGGTGCCTGGAGGGGGGCCCCTTTTTTTAGGGGTCTCCACTTTCCCAGGGAACCCCAGCCAGGAGTGACTAGTTGGGGGACTGATGCAGAGGCCGCAGGGACCTATATAAAATTGTCCCTCCTCCCTGGCTAGTGGAGCCCGCTGCTGGTTTCAAAAATATGGGGGACCCCTACTTCTTTTGCCCCTGTATTTTTGGAACTAGGACCGGTCCAAGAGCCCGGTGCTGGATGTTTAAATATGGGGAACCCCAAAACATTTTTTCCCTGTATTTTGCAACCAGAATCGGCTCAAAGAGCCCGGGGCTGGTTTTGCTTTTTGGGGGAGACCTGCACGTTGTTGTTGTTTTGTTTTTTTATTAACTCTTTCTTTACTTTCACAGCCAGAAGCATGCACGGATCTCACTGATCTGTGCATGCTTCTGACAAAGCAATAAAAACATGACCTAAAAACTGCATGTTTTTATTACTAAAAATCGCCAATAATTGCATGCAAATTCCGTTTTAACCTTAAAATTTGCACCCTATTAAATCTGTTCTCTTTAGTAAAAAAATCTAAGTTACAAACGTGCGATTTGGTGTGATTTTTTTTAGACACCTAAAAAAAAAATCGCACCTATTACATCTAGCCAGTGTCTTTACTGGCATCAGACACTGAACATAGCATACAAAGGCTTGGGCCTGGTCACACAGGTAAATAACTTTAAATGAATAAATGAAAAGAAAATGTTTTAGCATTCTGCTCAACAGTCATTTTTCTGCAATGACCTGCAGCCACCATCTGCCATGCTCTTCCTGGCACAGCCAACATCCAGTCCCTGGCACTACAAAACTGCAACCTACTACCTGGCCTCTAGCAGGCATCAGTGCATCATGTAGTGGGTGTATGGGAGTTATAAACTCCTCTACTGCTTCTACACACCAAAAGGAAAAGAGAGGACATAACTGGTGCTGGCAAAATCTCAATGTGTACTCCAAATTGTAGGTGGCTGTTGTGCAATCAATTCCCCAACTCCATATCAGTATTTCAGGTGGAAGGAGGAAAATTATGGGGGTCATTCCGAGTTGTTCGCTCGGTCATTTTTTTCGCATCGCAGCGATTTTCCGCTTAGTGCGCATGCGCAATGTCCGCAGTGCGACTGCGCCAAGTAAATTTGCTATGCAGTTAGGAATTTTACTCATGGCTTTTTCTTCGTTCTGGTGATCGTAGTGTGATTGACAGGAAGTGGGTGTTACTGGGCGGAAACTGGCCGTTTTATGGGAGTGTTTGAAAAAACGCTACCGTTTCTGCGAAAAACGCGGGAGTGGCTGGAGAAACGGAGGAGTGTCTGGGCGAACGCTGGGTGTGTTTGTGACGTCAAACCAGGAACGACAAGCACTGAACTGATCGCAGATGCCGAGTAAGGTTGAAGCTACTCAGAAACTGCTAAGAGGTGTGTAATCGCAATTTTGAGAATCTTTCGTTCGCAATTTTAAGATGCTAAGATTCACTCCCAGTAGGCGGCGGCTTAGCGTGTGTAAAGCTGCTAAAAACAGCTTGCGAGCGAACAACTCGGAATGACCCCTTATATACAGAGTGCAATTTAATCGTATTTTAGCAAAAAAATGCATGCTATATGACAATGGTGAAAACAATATCATGAACGCATTAAAGTATTTGCAAGTATCCACATAAATGGCTGGTATCCTCAATGGCTAGATAAGAGGCAATTACCAGCTGGTTTAGAACTGTGGAACCCATTCTAAATACTGTAAGTATGGTATTAGCAGGAATCCAGGGCACTCCAGCCAATGCACGTTCAAATAGTGAATGTCCAAGTTCTCTCCCACCTGCTGCCATCTGGATCGCCTGCTCCCCAACACCAACGCATTTCTACCCCTATCTCTTTCAAGGTGCTTCTGACTTCCTTCTGCCTCTGGGTAAACTGGAAACCCCGGAATTCTATTTTTCCACTTTGAGCTGTGCAGCCCAGAAAGGCCGGAGATATAGATTACTACTGCAGTTGTAGAATGTGCAGGTCTTGTTTTCCTCTTCCTTGGAGGGATCTGATCCCACAGAAATCACATATAAAAGTAAAACCCAACAATTTTTATTTTCACCTTAGACAGTATACAGCTTATATGCAGGTTTTTTGCAGGTCAGGTTTACAGGCAGTTCTAAAAATAGCAGTATAACATTCCAGGTACTGGTAATCAAACAGTACATATTCCAAATGGCTCCTAACCATACTCCCATCTATCACCTGGGCACTAACTGCCATCGGTATCCGGTTGCTAGATAGACAGTGTCTAGTTAGACACTCAATAGATAGATAGACACCATATGTTAGACAGACATTAGGTCGACAGGGTCAAAAGGTCGACATGAAAAGGTAGACAGTACAAAAGGTCGACATGAAAATGGTCGACATAAAAAAAGATAGACATGTTTTTTTTATTTAACATGTTTTTGGACTATTTCATATCTTCTCTATCCATGTCGGCATAGAGTTGGTTATAAACCTTGTGGCGAGTGCAGCGAGGGTATGCCTTTCTACAATTGGGGGTCCCAGATGACGAAACTATCCACACAAAACACAAAAATGCAAAAACCAAGATGTCTACCTTTTTTATGTCGACCATTTTCATGTCGACCTTTTGACCCTGTTGACCCTTTGACCCTGTCGACCTTTTGTACTGTCTACCTTTTTCATGTCGACCTTTTGACCCTGTCGACCTAATGTCTGTCTAACATATGGTGTCTATCTATTGACTGTCTAACTAGACACTATCTATCTTTTATACCACTCCCCTGCCATCAGGAGCAATGTCTCTGTTCACTGAACACAAACTTAAAGGCAGATTTCAGGTGCTGTTAAATAATTAGCCTAACTTCTAGTTGACAACTGATTGAGGCAAAACCTGGTGCTGCTCTGCTAAACCTGAGAAATCCTGATGTTCCACATTAACTCCATGCGGAACTATGTTGTCCCTGCCACGATAGATAGATAGATAGATTAGATAGATTAGATAGATTAGATATTTAGGTTTGTTATTCATAGTCTCCTTCATGGCTTGATGGATCTGGATAGGGCCGAAACTAGGATTTTCGTCACCCGGGGCAAGGCATTAATTTGGCGCTCCCCCACTCCCAGAAAATAAACACTAAACAAAAAAATAGACAAACCCTAACAGACTAAAATAATCAGATTATCAAAAATTTTGAAAACAGGGGATACTACTGGACAATATTCCCCTATGTGCCACATGCCCTGCCAGCGTGTTCAACTACATGCTCCTTTGTGTGTCCCCATACATTGCACTACTGTATATCATAACACTTCATCACTGCAGTACATCACTATATTACATCATCCCCTGCACGCTGAACTACATCACTACACTACATGCCCCTATGCGCTGCACTTGATACCCTATATGCTACATGACATCACTACACTACATCCCCTTATAGTCTACAACACATCAGTGCACTACATGTCCCTATATCAGGCATTCCCAACCACGGTCCTCAAGAACACCAACAGTGCAGTTTTTAGTGATATCCAGGCTGCAGCACAGATGGTTAAATCAAAATAACTGAGCTACTAATTAAGTCACCTGCGCTGAAGCCTGGATATCACTAAAACCTGCACTGTTGGTGTGCCTTGAGGACCGTGGTTGGGAATGCCTGCCCTATATATTACAATACATTACTACACTACATACCTATATCAGTGGTTCTCAAACTCAGTCCTCAGGACCCCACACATTGCATGTGTTGCAGGTAACCCAGCAGGTGCACAGGTGTATTAATTACTCACCGACACATTTCAAAAGGTCCACAGGTGGAACTAATTATTTCACTTGTGATTCTGTGAGGAGACCTGGAAAACATGCACTGTGTGGGGTCCTGAGGACAGAGTTTGAGAACCTGTGCCCTATATGGTACACTACATCATTGCACTACACCCCCGTATAAGCTACATCAAATCCCCCCATTTGGGAGGCAAAGCAGAGGCTGATACTGCTAACTGGGAGCACAGTGCGCTTCTATAGCTTGCATGGTGCACCGCACACTAGTCGCAGCACTGCATGGCAAATAAGAGAATTTAAGACAGTAGCGGACATAGGAAAGATCACTGGTACTGGAGCTCACCCGCACAGCATTGGAACCAGCTGCGGGCAGACAGGTGGGTCAGATACATTGCACTGTATGCTGTCTGCTGTCTCACTGGAGCAGCACAGCACTGCCGGTAAAAAAAACAACAAACACCTGCTCTCGGGGTGTCTCCTTGGCGCCCACTCAAATCCTGCACCCAGGGCGCATGCCCCCTTAGCCGCCCAGCCCCCACCCCACCCCTTAGTTACAGCCCTGACCTGGACTAAACTTGGTACACATACCCATTATTATCATACTTAAAATACTGTCAGGGTTTAAAAAAAATCAATATCTTTCAGGGCCAAATATATAACACTGTGATGATCGAACCTTGCAAGGTAAGTCAAAGCATGGCACTCCAAGGTTTATTTCAAATTAATGCAGTTTATTGCGCAACGTTTTGGAGAATTAATCTCCTTTTGCAAGCATAAGTGAATGCACAGTGTACAAAATCTTACCTTATACCCCTGAGGACATGTGCTCTCACAAGTCAGCATGGCCAGCTATGGGGGTGGAGATGCAGAGTTGACACCCATTGATGACATGATCCAGCTGAACCCTAGAGGTTGCCATGGCAACCGCACTGCCTTGGCCGGAGCTGGGTGTGGGAGGGTTATACATCCCTAATACAAATACAGAAAAACAATACAATACATGCAATACAGAAGATACAAGTTGGAACCAGCGGGCAATATACACATGAACAGCAAGAAGACATTGTTTCAAGAAATGTTAGTGTGAACTGCTGGAGCACAATGGGTTAAACTGGGCTCCAAGACAACAGGGTAAATAATAAAAAAGCACTGGGATGCAATAAGGTATTATGCTAGTGCTGTCTGATTTACACTGTTATAATACCAAAATAAGACATCGACCTGGTGCACCTACTTTGTGCAAAAAGGTGTTGTAATTGGTTTTGGTGACAAAAAATGCATGTGTGCTAGGTGAAAAATGTGTTGCATGACTCACTACTCAACATATAAGGCCAGGTGAATAAATTACCTATATTGGTGATGGTAGATACTAGTGATGTGCACCGGAAATTTTTCGGGTTTTGTGTTTTGGTTTTGGGTTCGGTTCCGCGGCCGTGTTTTGGGTTCGGACACGTTTTGGCAAAACCTCACCGGAAATTTTTTGTCGGATTCGGGTGTGTTTTGGATTCGGGTGTTTTTTTCAAAAAACACTAAAAAACAGCTTAAATCATAGAATTTGGGGGTCATTTTGAATCCATAGTATTATTAACCTCAATAACCATAATTTCCACTCATTTTCAGTCTATTCTGAACACCTCACACCTCACAATATTATTTTTAGTCCTAAAATTTGCACCGAGGTCGCTGGATGGCTAAGCTAAGCGACACAAGTGGCCGACACAAACACCTGGCCCATCTAGAAGTGGCACTGCAGTGTCAGACAGGATGGCACTTGAAAAAAATAGTCCCCAAACAGCACATGATGCAAAGAAAAAAAGAGGCGCAATGAGGTAGCTGTGTGACTAAGCTAAGCGACCCTAGTGGCCGACACAAACACCTGGCCCATCTAGGAGTGGCACTGCAGTGTCAGACAGGATGGCACTTGAAAAAAATAGTCCCCAAACAGCACATGATGCAAAGAAAAAAAGAGGCGCAATGAGGTAGCTGTGTGACTAAGCTAAGCGACCCTAGTGGCCGACACAAACACCTGGCCCATCTAGGAGTGGCACTGCAGTGTCAGACAGGATGGCACTTGAAAAAAATAGTCCCCAAACAGCACATGATGCAAAGAAAAAAAGAGGCGCAATGAGGTAGCTGTGTGACTAAGCTAAGCGACCCTAGTGGCCGATACAAACACCTGGCCCATCTAGGAGTGGCACTGCAGTGTCAGACAGGATGGCACTTGAAAAAAATAGTCCCCAAACAGCACATGATGCAAAGAAAAAAAGAGGCGCAATGAGGTAGCTGTGTGACTAAGCTAAGCGACCCTAGTGGCCGACACAAACACCTGGCCCATCTAGGAGTGGCACTGCAGTGTCAGACAGGATGGCACTTGAAAAAAATAGTCCCCAAACAGCACATGATGCAAAGAAAAAAAGAGGCGCAATGAGGTAGCTGTGTGACTAAGCTAAGCGACCCTAGTGGCCGACACAAACACCTGGCCCATCTAGGAGTGGCACTGCAGTGTCAGACAGGATGGCACTTGAAAAAAATAGTCCCCAAACAGCACATGATGCAAAGAAAAAAAGAGGTGCAATGAGGTAGCTGTGTGACTAAGCTAAGCGACCCTAGTGGCTGACACAAACACCTGGCCCATCTAGGAGTGGCACTGCAGTGTCAGACAGGATGGCACTTGAAAAAAAAAGTCCCCAAACAGCACATGATGCATAGAAAAAAAGAGGCGCAATGAGGTAGCTGTGTGACTAAGCTAAGCGACCCTAGTGGCCGACACAAACACCTGGCCCATCTAGGAGTGGCACTGCAGTGTCAGACAGGATGGCACTTGAAAAAAATAGTCCCCAAACAGCACATGATGCAAAGAAAAAAAGAGGCGCAATGAGGTAGCTGTGTGACTAAGCTAAGCGACCCTAGTGGCCGACACAAACACCTGGCCCATCTAGGAGTGGCACTGCAGTGTCAGACAGGATGGCACTTGAAAAAAATAGTCCCCAAACAGCACATGATGCAAAGAAAAAAAGAGGTGCAATGAGGTAGCTGTGTGACTAAGCTAAGCGACCCTAGTGGCTGACACAAACACCTGGCCCATCTAGGAGTGGCACTGCAGTGTCAGACAGGATGGCACTTGAAAAAAAAAGTCCCCAAACAGCACATGATGCAAAGAAAAAAAGAGGCGCAATGAGGTAGCTGTGTGACTAAGCTAAGCGACCCTAGTGGCCGACACAAACACCTGGCCCATCTAGGAGTGGCACTGCAGTGTCAGACAGGATGGCACTTGAAAAAAATAGTCCCCAAACAGCACATGATGCAAAGAAAAAAAGAGGCGCACCAAGGTTGCTGTGTGACTAAGCTAAGCGACACAAGTGGCCGACACAAACACCTGGCCCATCTAGGAGTGACACTGCAGTGTCAGGCAGGATGGCCCTTCAAAAAAATACTCCCCAAACAGCACACGATGCAAAGAAAAATGAAAGAAAAAAGAGGTGCAAGATGGAATTGTCCTTGGGCCCTCCCACCCACCCTTATGTTGTATAAAACAGGACATGCACACTTTAACGAACCCATCATTTCAGCGACATGGTCTGCCACCCGACTGTTACTGAAATGACTGGTTGGTTTGGGCCCCCACCAAAAAAGAAGCAATCAATCTCTCCTTGCACAAACTGGCTCTACAGAGGCAAGATGTCCACCTCATCATCATCGTCCAATTCATCACCCCTTTCACTGTGTACATCCCCCTCCTCACAGATTATTAATTCGTCCCCACTGGAATCCACCATCTCAGGTCCCCGTGTACTTTCTGGAGGCAATTGCTGCTGGTGAATGTCTCCACGGAGGAATTGATTATAATTCATTTTAATGAACATCATCTTCTCCACATTTTCTGGAAGTAACCTCGGACGCTGATTGCTGACAAGGTGAGCGGCTGCACTAAACACTCTTTCGGAGTACACACTGGAGGGAGGGAAACTTAGGTAGAATAAAGCCAGTTTCTGCAAGGGCCTCCAAATTGCCTCTTTTTCCTGCCAGTATACGTACGGACTGTCTGACGTGCCTACTTGGATGCGGTCACTCATATAATCCTCCACCATTCTTTCAATGGTGAGAGAATCATATGCAGTGACAGTAGACGACATGTCAGTAATCGTTGGCAGGTCCTTCAGTCCGGACCAGATGTCAGCACTCGCTCCAGACTGCCCTGCATCACCGCCAGCGGGTGGGCTCGGAATTCTTAGCCTTTTCCTCGCACCACCAGTTGCGGGAGAATGTGAAGGAGGAGCTGTTGACGGGTCACGTTCCGCTTGACTTGACAATTTTCTCACCAGCAGGTCTTTGAACCCCTGCAGACTTGTGTCTGCCGGAAAGAGAGATACAACGTAGGTTTTAAATCTAGGATCGAGCACGGTGGCCAAAATGTAGTGCTCTGATTTCAACAGATTGACGACCCGTGAATCCTGGTTAAGCGAATGAAGGGCTCCATCCACAAGTCCCACATGCCTAGCGGAATCGCTCTGTTTTAGCTCCTCCTTTAATGTCTCCAGCTTCTTCTGCAAAAGCCTGATGAGGGGAATGACCTGACTCAGGCTGGCAGTGTCTGAACTGACTTCACGTGTGGCAAGTTCAAAGGGTTGCAGAACCTTGCACAACGTTGAAATCATTCTCCACTGCGCTTGAGACAGGTGCATTCCACCTCCTTTGCCTATATCGTGGCCAGATGTATAGGCTTGAATGGTCTTTTGCTGCTCCTCCATCCTCTTAAGCATATAGAGGGTTGAATTCCACCTCGTTACCACCTCTTGCTTCAGATGATGGCAGGGCAGGTTCAGGTATTTTTGGTGGTGCTCCAGTCTTCTGTACGCGGTGCCTGAACGTCGAAAGTGGCCCGCAATTCTTCGGGCCACCGACAGCATCTCTTGCACGCCCCTGTCGTTTTTTTAAATAATTCTGCACCACCAAATTCAAGGTATGTGCAAAACATGGGACGTGCTGGAATTTGCCCAGATGTAATGCACGCACAATATTGCTGGCGTTGTCCGATGTCACAAATCCCCAGGAGAGTCCAATTGGGGTAAGCCATTCTGCGATGATCTTCCTCAGTTGCCGTAAGAGGTTTTCAGCTGTGTGCGTATTCTGGAAAGTGTTGATACAAAGCGTAGCCTGCCTAGGAACGAGTTGGCGTTTGCGAGATGCTGCTACTGGTGCCGCCGCTGCTGTTCTTGCAGAAGGAGGCAATACATCTACCCAGTGGGCTGTCACAGTCATATAGTCCTGAGTCTGCCCTGCTCCACATGTCTGTGGTTAAGTGGACATTGGGTACAACTGCATTTTTTAGGACACTGGTGAGTCTTTTTCTGAGGTCTGTGTACATTTTCGGTATCACCTGCCTAGAGAAATGGAACCTAGATGGTATTTGGTACCGGGGACACAGTACCTCAATCAAGTCTATAGTTGCCTCTGAATTAACGATGGATACCGGAACCACGTTTCTCACCGCCCAGGCTGCCAAGGCCTGAGTTATCTGCTTTGCAGCAGGATGACTGCTGTGATTTTTCATCTTCCTCGCAAAGGACTGTTGTACAGTCAATTGCTTACTGGAAGTAGTACAAGTGGTCTTCCGACTTCCCCTCTGGGATGACGATCGACTCCCAGCAGCAACAACAACAGCGCCAGTAGCAGTAGGCGTTACACTCAAGGATGCATCGGAGGAATCCCAGGCAGGAGAGGACTCGTCAGACTTGCCAGTGACATGGCCTGCAGGACTATTGGCTTTCCTGGGTAAGGAGGAAATTGACACTGAGGGAGTTGGTGGTGTGGTTTGCAGGAGCTTGGTTACAAGAGGAAGGGATTTACTGGTCAGTGGACTGCTTCCGCTGTCGCCCAAAGTTTTTGAACTTGTCACTGACTTATGATGAATGCGCTGCAGGTGACATATAAGGGAGGATGTTCCGAGGTGGTTAACGTCCTTACCCCTACTTATTACAGCTTGACAAAGGCAACACACGGCTTGACACCTGTTCTCCGCATTTGTGTTGAAATAATTCCACACCGAAGAGCTGATTTTTTTTTGTATTTTGACCAGGCATGTCAATGGCCATATTCCTCCCACGGACAACAGGTGTCTCCCCGGGTGCCTGACTTAAACAAACCACCTCACCATCAGAATCCTCCTTGTCAATTTCCTCCCCAGCGCCAGCAACACCCATATCCTCATCCTGGTGTACTTCAACACTGACATTTTCAATTTGACTATCAGGAACTGGACTGCGGGTGCTCCTTCCAGCACTTGCAGGGGGCGTGCAAATGGTGGAAGGCGCAAGCTCTTCCCGTCCAGTGTTGGGAAGGTCAGGCATCGCAACTGACACAATTGGACTCTCCTTGGGGATTTGTGATTTCGAAGAACGCACAGTTCTTTGCTGTGCTTTTGCCAGCTTAAGTCTTCTCTTTTTTCTAGCGAGAGGAGTGCTTCCATCCTCATGTGAAGCTGAACCACTAGCCATTAACATAGGCCAGGGCCTCAGCCGTTCCTTGCCACTCCGTGTCGTAAATGGCATATTGGCAAGTTTACGCTTCTCCTCAGAAGCTTTTAATTTTGATTTTTGAGGCATTTTACTGATCTTTTGTGTTTTGGATTTTACATGCTCTGTACTATGACATTGGGCATCGGCCTTGGCAGACGACGTTGATGGCATTTCATCGTCTCGGCCATGACTAGTGGCAGCAGCTTCAGCACGAGGTGGAAGTGGATCTTGATCTTTCCCTATTTTTTTAACCTCCACATTTTTGTTCTCCATATTTTAATGCGCACAACTAAAAGGCACCACAGGTATACAATGTAGATGGATGGATAGTATACTTTATGGATGACGAGTGACGACACAGAGGTAGGTACAGCAGTGGCCTACCGTACTGCTATATACAGTATAATGGACCTGGTGGACACTGTCAGCAGACTGCTAAACTACTAGTATAAAAAAAAAGCCACCACAGGTATACAATGTAGATGGATGGATAGTATACTTAATGGATGACGAGTGACGACACAGAGGTAGGTACAGCAGTGGCCTACCGTACTGCTATATACAGTATAATGGACCTGGTGGACACTGTCAGCAGACTGCTAAACTACTAGTATAAAAAAAAAAGCCACCACAGGTATACAATGTAGATGGATGGATAGTATACTTAATGGATGACGAGTGACAACACAGAGGTAGGTACAGCAGTGGCCTACCGTACTGCTATATACAGTATAATGGACCTGGTGGACACTGTCAGCAGACTGCTAATCTACTAGTATAAAAAAAAGCCACCACAGGTATACAATGTAGATGGATGGATAGTATACTTAATGGATGACGAGTGACGACACAGAGGTAGGTACAGCAGTGGCCTACCGTACTGCTATATACAGTATAATGGACCTGGTGGACACTGTCAGCAGACTGCTAAACTACTAGTATAAAAAAAAAGCCACCACAGGTATACAATGTAGATGGATGGATAGTATACTTTATGGATGACGAGTGACGACACAGAGGTAGGTACAGCAGTGGCCTACCATACTGCTATATACAGTATAATGGACCTGGTGGACACGGACAGCAGACTGCTAAACTACTAGTATAAAAAAAAAGCCACCACAGGTATACAATGTAGATGGATGGATAGTATACTTTATGGATGACGAGTGACGACACAGAGGTAGGTACAGCAGTGGCCTACCGTACTGCTATATACAGTATAATGGACCTGGTGGACACTGTCAGCAAACTGCTAAACTACTAGTATAAAAAAAAGCCACAGGAGTGTTTTTCAGGCAGACAAACGTATACTGGTGGTCACTGTCAGCAAAACTCTGCACTGTACTCCTGCTATAGCTGCTCCCCAGTCCCCACAATTAAGCAGTGTGAGCACTCAGCACAGATATATTATGCAGCACACTGAGCACAGATATGGTATGGAGCGTTTTTTTCAGGCAGAGAAGAGAACGGATAAAAAACTGGTGGTCACTATCAGCAAAACTCTGCACTGTACTCCTCCTAACAGCTGCTCCCCAATCCTCCCCACAATAGTAAAATAAACAAGCAAAGCAATCAGATCAACTGTCTCGTATATAAACGGAGAGGATGCCAGCCACGTCCTCTCCCTATCAATCTCAATGCACGTGTGAAAATGGCGGCGACGCGCGGCTGCTTATATAGAATCCAAATCTCGCGAGAATCCGACAGCGGGATGATGACGTTCGGGCGCGCTCGGGTTAACCAAGCGATACGGGAGAATCCGAGTATGGCTCGGACCCGTGTAAAAAGGGTGAAGTTCGGGGGGGTTCGGTTTCTCGGAAACTGAACCCGCTCATCACTAGTAGATACAATGTTGTAAGTTTAAACAAGACAATGTAATAATGTAATGCAATGTTTGCTGGATTCTAATATTGCCCTGTTGTCTTGAAGCCAACCAAACCCACTAAAATAACACAATAACAACCCCACCCTCAACCACTATAGGACAAGAATCCAGCACATGATGCCCCATACAGGCCCACTCCCAGCCTATGAGGTTTAACCCACTACACTCCTATTCTGTCATTCCGTTCTCCTTCAGCTACAGACAGCTAAACAGTACCACTGTGACATCACAATGCATTTAGCAACTTCAAAAGTACTTCTGTGACATCACAATCGTACTGTCTAGCTGCACAAAGCAGTCATTTAGATAGTACTTCTTTGACATCACAAGGAATTCAGCTGGAGGCAACTAGACAGTACCTCTATGACATCACAATGCAATCAGCTGCTGGCAGCTAGACAGTACCTCTGTGACATCACAATGCATTCAACTGCAGACAGCTAGACAGTAGCTCTGTGACATCACAATGCATTCAGCTGCTGGAAGCTGGAAAGTACCACTGTGACATCACAATGCATTAAGCTGTAGGCAGCTAGCCAGTAACACTGTGACATCACAATGCAGCTAGGTGCAGGTAGCAAGAGAGTATATCTGTGACATCACAATCACTTCAGCTGCAGGCAGCTACACAGTACCTCTGGGACATCAAAATGCATTCAGCTGCAGGCAGCTAGAAAGTATCTCTGTGTCATCACAATGCAATCAGCTGCTGGCAGCTAGACAGTACCTCTGTGATATCACAATTCATTCAGCTACAGGCATTTAAACAGTATCTCTGTCACATTATAATCAGTTCAGCTGATTATATCTGTGACATCACAATCAGTTTAGCCACAGACAGCTCAACAGTACCTCTGTGACACCACAATGCATTCAGCTGACTTCAACAGTATCACTGTGACATCACAATGTATTCAACGACTGCAACAGTACCTCTGTGACATCACAATGAATTCAGATGCTGGCAGGTAGCAAGTACCTTTGTGACATCATAATGCATTCAGCTGCAGGCAAGTAGACATTATCTCTGTGATGTCATATTGCACTCAGCTGCAGTCAGTTAGAGAGTACCTCTGTGATGTCATATTGCAATCAGCTGCAGGCAGCTTGACAGTATCTCTGTTACTTTAAAATCAGTTTGACTGCAGTCAGCTCAACAGTACCTCTGTGACATCGCAATACAATTAGCCACATCAACAGTTCCTCTGTGACATCACAATCATACTGTGTAGCTGCACGAAGAAGGCATCTAGATAGTACTTCTGTGACACCACAATGCATTTAACTTCAAGCAGCTATACAGGACCTGTTACAACTAGAGATGAGCGCCGGAAATTTTTCGGGTTTTGTGTTTTGGTTTTGGGTTCGGTTCCGCGGCCGTGTTTTGGGTTCGAACGCGTTTTGGCAAAACCTCACCGAATTTTTTTTGTCGGATTCGGGTGTGTTTTGGATTCGGGTGTTTTTTTTTTAAAAACACTAAAAAAACAGCTTAAATCATAGAATTTGGGGGTCATTTTGATCCCAAAGTATTATTAACCTCAAAAACCATCATTTACACTCATTTTCAGTCTATTCTGAATACCTCACACCTCACAATATTATTTTTAGTCCTAAAATTTGCACCTAGGTCGCTGGATGACTAAGCTGGGCGACCCTAGTGGCCGACACAAACACCGGGCCCATCTAGGAGTGGCACTGCAGTGTCACGCAGGATGTCCCTTCCAAAAAACCCTCCCCAAACAGCACATGACGCAAAGAAAAAAAGAGGCGCAATGAGGTAGCTGACTGTGTGAGTAAGATAAGCGACCCTAGTGGCCGACACAAACACCGGGCCCATCTAGGAGTGGCACTGCAGTGTCACGCAGGATGTCCCTTCCAAAAAACCCTCCCCAAACAGCACATGACGCAAAGAAAAAAAGAGGCGCAATGAGGTAGCTGACTGTGTGAGTAAGATAAGCGACCCTAGTGGCCGACACAAACACCGGGCCCATCTAGGAGTGGCACTGCAGTGTCACGCAGGATGTCCCTTCCAAAAAACCCTCCCCAAACAGCACATGACGCAAAGAAAAAAAGAGGCGCAATGAGGTAGCTGACTGTGTGAGTAAGATAAGCGACCCTAGTGGCCGACACAAACACCGGGCCCATCTAGGAGTGGCACTGCAGTGTCACGCAGGATGTCCCTTCCAAAAAACCCTCCCCAAACAGCACATGACGCAAAGAAAAATTAAAGAAAAAAGAGGTGCAAGATGGAATTGTCCTTGGGCCCTCCCACCCACCCTTATGTTGTATAAACAGGACATGCACACTTTAACCAACCCATCATTTCAGTGACAGGGTCTGCCACACGACTGTGACTGATATGACGGGTTGGTTTGGACCCCCACCAAAAAAGAAGCAATTAATCTCTCCTTGCACAAACTGGCTCTACAGAGGCAAGATGTCCACCTCATCATCATCCTCCGATATATCACCGTGTACATCCCCCTCCTCACAGATTATCAATTCGTCCCCACTGGAATCCACCATCTCAGCTCCCTGTGTACTTTGTGGAGGCAATTGCTGCTGGTCAATGTCTCCGCGGAGGAATTGATTATAATTCATTTTAATGAACATCATCTTCTCCACATTTTCTGGATGTAACCTCGTACGCCGATTGCTGACAAGGTGAGGGGCGGCACTAAACACTCTTTCGGAGTACACACTTGTGGGAGGGCAACTTAGGTAGAATAAAGCCAGTTTGTGCAAGGGCCTCCAAATTGCCTCTTTTTCCTGCCAGTATAAGTACGGACTGTGTGACGTGCCTACTTGGATGCGGTCACTCATATAATCCTCCACCATTCTTTCAATGTTGAGAGAATCATATGCAGTGACAGTAGACGACATGTCCGTAATCGTTGTCAGGTCCTTCAGTCCGGACCAGATGTCAGCATCAGCAGTCGCTCCAGACTGCCCTGCATCACCGCCAGCGGGTGGGCTCGGAATTCTGAGCCTTTTCCTCGCACCCCCAGTTGCGGGAGAATGTGAAGGAGGAGATGTTGACAGGTCGCGTTCCGCTTGACTTGACAATTTTGTCACCAGCAGGTCTTTCAACCCCAGCAGACTTGTGTCTGCCGGAAAGAGAGATCCAAGGTAGGCTTTAAATCTAGGATCGAGCACGGTGGCCAAAATGTAGTGCTCTGATTTCAACAGATTGACCACCCGTGAATCCTTGTTAAGCGAATTAAGGGCTCCATCCACAAGTCCCACATGCCTAGCGGAATCGCTCCGTGTTAGCTCCTCCTTCAATGTCTCCAGCTTCTTCTGCAAAAGCCTGATGAGGGGAATGACCTGACTCAGGCTGGCAGTGTCTGAACTGACTTCACGTGTGGCAAGTTCAAAGGGCATCAGAACCTTGCACAACGTTGAAATCATTCTCCACTGCGCTTGAGACAGGTGCATTCCACCTCCTATATCGTGCTCAATTGTATAGGCTTGAATGGCCTTTTGCTGCTCCTCCAACCTCTGAAGCATATAGAGGGTTGAATTCCACCTCGTTACCACTTCTTGCTTCAGATGATGGCAGGGCAGGTTCAGTAGTTTTTGGTGGTGCTCCAGTCTTCTGTACGTGGTGCCTGTACGCCGAAAGTGTCCCGCAATTCTTCTGGCCACCGACAGCATCTCTTGCACGCCCCTGTCGTTTTTTAAAAAATTCTGCACCACCAAATTCAAGGTATGTGCAAAACATGGGACGTGCTGGAATTTGCCCATATTTAATGCACACACAATATTGCTGGCGTTGTCCGATGCCACAAATCCACAGGAGAGTCCAATTGGGGTAAGCCATTCCGCGATGATCTTCCTCAGTTGCCGTAAGAGGTTTTCAGCTGTGTGCGTATTCTGGAAAGCGGTGATACAAAGCGTAGCCTGCCTAGGAAAGAGTTGGCGTTTGCGAGATGCTGCTACTGGTGCCGCCGCTGCTGTTCTTGCGGCGGGAGTCCATACATCTACCCAGTGGGCTGTCACAGTCATATAGTCCTGACCCTGCCCTGCTCCACTTGTCCACATGTCCGTGGTTAAGTGGACATTGGGTACAACTGCATTTTTTAGGACACTGGTGAGTCTTTTTCGGACGTCCGTGTACATTCTCGGTATCGCCTGCCTAGAGAAGTGGAACCTAGATGGTATTTGGTAACGGGGGCACACTGCCTCAATAAATTGTCTAGTTCCCTGTGAACTAACGGCGGATACCGGACGCACGTCTAACACCAACATAGTTGTCAAGGCCTCAGTTATCCGCTTTGCAGCAGGATGACTGCTGTGATATTTCATCTTCCTCGCAAAGGACTGTTGAACAGTCAATTGCTTACTGGAAGTAGTACAAGTGGGCTTACGACTTCCCCTCTGGGATGACCATCGACTCCCAGCAGCAACAACAGCAGCGCCAGCAGCAGTAGGCGTTACACGCAAGGATGCATCGGAGGAATCCCAGGCAGGAGAGGAATCGTCAGAATTGCCAGTGACATGGCCTGCAGGACTATTGGCATTCCTGGGGAAGGAGGAAATTGACACTGAGGGAGTTGGTGGGGTGGTTTGCGGGAGCTTGGTTACAAGAGGAAGGGATTTACTGGTCAGTGGACTGCTTCCGCTGTCACCCAAAGTTTTTGAACTTGTCACTGACTTATTATGAATGCGCTGCAGGTGACGTATAAGGGAGGATGTTCCGAGGTGGTTAACGTCCTTACCCCTACTTATTACAGCTTGACAAAGGCAACACACGGCTTGACACCTGTTGTCCGCATTTCTGTTGAAATACCTCCACACCGAAGAGCTGATTTTTTTGGTATTTTCACCAGGCATGTCAACGGCCATATTCCTCCCACGGACAACAGGTGTCTCCCCGGGTGCCTGACTTAAACAAACCACCTCACCATCAGAATCCTCCTGGTCAATTTCCTCCCCAGCGCCAGCAACACCCATATCCTCCTCATCCTGGTGTACTTCAACACTGACATCTTCAATCTGACTATCAGGAACTGGACTGCGGGTGCTCCTTCCAGCACTTGCAGGGGGCGTGCAAATGGTGGAAGGCGCATGCTCTTCACGTCCAGTGTTGGGAAGGTCAGGCATCGCAACCGACACAATTGGACTCTCCTTGTGGATTTTGGATTTCGAAGAACGCACAGTTCTTTGCGGTGCTACTGCTTTTGCCAGCTTGAGTCTTTTCATTTTTCTAGCGGGAGGCTGAGTGCTTCCATCCTCATGTGAAGCTGAACCACTAGCCATGAACATAGGCCAGGGCCTCAGCCGTTCCTTGCCACTCCGTGTGGTAAATGGCATATTGGCAAGTTTACGCTTCTCCTCCGACAATTTTATTTTAGGTTTTGGAGTCCTTTTTTTACTGATATTTGGTGTTTTGGATTTGACATGCTCTGTACTATGCCATTGGGCATCGGCCTTGGCAGACGACGTTGCTGGCATTTCATCGTCTCGGCCATGACTAGTGGCAGCAGCTTCAGCACGAGGTGGAAGTGGATCTTGATCTTTCCCTAATTTTGGAACCTCAACATTTTTGTTCTCCATATTTTAATAGGCACAACTAAAAGGCACCTCAGGTAAACAATGGAGATGGATGGATACTAGTACTAGCTAATAATACTAGTACTAATACTAGCTAATAATAATAGTACTAGCTAATAATACTAGCTAGATACTAGCTGCTAATATAGACTGGTTGATAATGAGATGTAGTATGTATAAAGAAGAAAGAAAAAAAAAACCACGGGTAGGTGGTATACAATTATGGATGGACTGCCGAGTGCCGACACAGAGGTAGCTACAGCCGTGAACTACCGTACTGTGTCTGCTGCTAGTATAGACTGGATGATAAATAATGATATAAAAAATATATCACTACTGCAGCCGGACAGGTATATAATATTATATAATGACGGACCTGCTGGACACTGTCTGTCAGCAGAATGAGTTTTTTGAAGAAGAAAAAACACCACACAAGTCACACGAGTCCACGATGAGTGTACTTTTTCAGGCAGACAATCAATAAATATAGTACTATAGTACTGGTGGTCAGTGTGGTCAGGTCACTGGTCACAGTGGTCAGTCACACTGGCAGTTGCACTAGTCTCTCTCTGGCAGCAAAAGTGTGCACTGTTTAATATGTACTCCTGGCTCCTGCTATAACCTATAACTGCTCCCCAGTCTCCCCCACAATTAAGCTGTGTGAGCACAGTCAGATATTAATGACGGACCTGCTGGACACTGTCTGTCAGCAGAATGAGTTTTTTAAAGAAGAAAAAAACACCACACAAGTCACACGAGTCCACGACGAGTGTACTTTTTCAGGCAGACAATCAATAAATATAGTACTATAGTACTGGTGGTCAGTGTGGTCAGGTCACTGGTCACAGTGGTCAGTCACACTGGCAGTGGCACTAGTCTCTCTCTGGCAGCAAAAGTGTGCACTGTCTAATATGTACTCCTGGCTCCTGCTATAACCTATAACTGCTCCCCAGTCTCCCCCACAATTAAGCTGTGTGAGCACAGTCAGATATTAATGACGGACCTGCTGGACACTGTCTGTCAGCAGAATGAGTTTTTTAAAGAAGAAAAAAACACCACACAAGTCACACGAGTCCACGACGAGTGTACTTTTTCAGGCAGACAATCAATAAATATAGTACTATAGTACTGGTGGTCAGTGTGGTCAGGTCACTGGTCACAGTGGTCAGTCACACTGGCAGTGGCACTAGTCTCTCTCTGGCAGCAAAAGTGTGCACTGTTTAATATGTACTCCTGGCTCCTGCTATAACCTATAACTGCTCCCCAGTCTCCCCCACAATTAAGCTGTGTGAGCACAGTCAGATATTAATGACGGACCTGCTGGACACTGTCTGTCAGCAGAATGAGTTTTTTAAAGAAGAAAAAAACACCACACAAGTCACACGAGTCCACGACGAGTGTACTTTTTCAGGCAGACAATCAATAAATATAGTACTATAGTACTGGTGGTCAGTGTGGTCAGGTCACTGGTCACAGTGGTCAGTCACACTGGCAGTGGCACTAGTCTCTCTCTGGCAGCAAAAGAGTGCACTGTTTAATATGTACTCCTGGCTCCTGCTATAACCTATAACTGCTCCCCAGTCTCCCCCACAATTAAGCTGTGTATCGTTTTTTTCAGGCAGAGAACAAGAACAGAACGGATTATTATTTAAATATTAATAAATTATAAAACTGCACTGGTGGTCAGGTCACTGGTCATCAGTCACTAGTAGTATAATATAATAACTCCTCCTAAGCTCCAGTAAGTATAGTAATGAACGTGTCTCACTCTCACTCTCCTATTTTAATTTCTAAACGGAGAGGACGCCAGCCACGTCCTCTCCCTATCAATCTCAATGCACGTGTGAAAATGGCGGCGACGCGCGGCTCCTTATATAGAATCCGAGTCTCGCGATAGAATCCGAGCCTCGCGAGAATCCGACAGTGTGATGATGACGTTCGTGCGCGCTCGGGTTAACCGAGCAAGGCGGGAAGATCCGAGTCGCTCGGCCCCGTGTAAAAAAAACTGAAGTTCGGGCGGGTTCGGATTCAGAGGAACCGAACCCGCTCATCTCTAGTTACAACACAATGCATTCAGCTAGATAATACCTATGTGACATCACAATGCATTCAGCTTTAGGCAGATAGACAGTACCTATGTGACATCACAATGCATTCAGCTAGATAATACCTCTGTGACATCACAATGCATTCAGCTACAGGAACACAGACAGTGCCTCTGTGACATCACAATGCATTCAGCTACAGAAAGCTAGAAAGTACCACTGTGACATAACAATGCATTCAGCAGCATGCAGCTAGACAGTTCCAATGTGACATCACTGTGCAGTCAGCTGCAAGCAGCTAGGCACTACCTGTGTGACATCACAATGCATTCAGCTGCAGGCAGCTAAACAATTCCACTGTGACATCACAATGCATGCAGCTAGACAGTACATCTGTGACATCACAATACATTCAGCTGCAGGCAACAGTACCACTATGACAACAAAACGCTATCATATGTAGGTAGCCAGACAGTACCTCTGTGACAGCACAATGCATTCAGCTGCAGGCAGCTAGACAGTACATCTGTGACACATATTGCATTTAACTGCAGTCAGTTAGACAGTACCTCTGTAACATCACAATGCACTCAGCACCAGGCACCTAGACAGTACCACTGTGACATCACAATGCAGTCAGCTGCAGGGAGCTAGTCAGTACCACTTTGATTTCATAATCATTATGGCTGCAGGCAGCTCGACAGTTTCTCTGTGATGTAACAATTCATTCAGCTGCCGGCAGCAAGTCACTACCACTGTTTCATTACAATGCATTCAGTTGCAGAACGTCAGGCAGTTCCTCTGTGAAATCCCAATGCATTCAGCTATATAGTACCTCTATGACATCACAATGAATTAAGCTGCAGGCAGCTAGACAGTATCTCTGTGGCATCAAATGCAATCTGATGCAGGCAGCTAGACGGTATATCTGTAACATTATAATCAGTTTGGCTGCAGGCAACTCGACCGTATGTCTGTGACATCCCAATGCATTTAGCTACAGTCGGCTAGACGGTATCTCTGTGGCATCACAATGCATTTAAGTGCAGGCAGCTCGACAGTACCTCTGTGACATCACAATGCATTCAGCTGACTTCAACAGTACCAATGTGACTTCACAATCATACTGTCTAGCTGCACGAAACAGTCATCTAGATAGTACTTCTGTGACATCACAATGAATTCAGCTGCAGAAAACCAGAGAGTACCAATGTGACATCAAAATGCATTCAGATTCAGGCAGCTAGACAGTACCTCTGTGACATCACAATGCATTCAGCTAAATAATACCTCTGCGTCATCACAATACATTCACCTGCAGGTAGATAGACAGTACCTCTGTGACATCACAATGTATTCAGCTGCAGAAAGCTAGACAGTACCTCTGTGACATCACAATGCAGTCAGCTGCATGCAGCTTGACAGTACCTCTGTGACATCACAATGCATTTAGGTGCAGTCAGCTAGACAGTATCTCTGTGACATCACAATCTGTTTAGATGCAGGCAGCTTTACAGTACCTCTGTGACATCACAATGCATTCAGCTGACTTCAACAGTACCACTGTTACATCACAATGCATTCAGCAACTTCAACAGTACCTCTATGACATTACAATCATACTGAATAGCTGCTTGAACCAGGAATGCACATGTGTGACATCACAATGCATTCAGCTGCAGGCAGATAGAGAGTATATCTGTGACATCACAATCAGTTTGGCTGCAGGAAGCTCAACAGTACCTCTGGGACAATAGAGTGTATTCAGTTGCAGTTAGCTAGACAGTATCTCTGTGACGTCACAATGCTTTCAACAGACTTCAATAGTAATACTGTTTCATCACAATGCATTCAGTGACATCACCAGTACCTCTGTGACATCACCAGTGCCGTAACTAGGCAGTTTAGCGATGTGTGCAAGAAACGGCATTGGCGCCCCCCATGCAAGACAGGGGCAGTGCGTGCCGTAGGCGCGCAAAAAATATATAGGGGCGTGGCTTCATGGGGAAGGGGCGTGGCCACAAAATAATACCAATTCATACTACGGTGCACAGTAGTCTCCATTACTCAAATTACGCTGCACAGTTGCGCCACTACATCAGGTAGAGCCCCTTTTACACATTACAGCAGACAGTCCCCCTTTTTACACATTATGGCAGACAGCGTAACCTTTGTACACATTACGGCAGGCAGCGTCCCCTTTTTACACATTGCAGCAGACAGCGTCCCCTTTTTACACATTACGGCAGACAACGTCCCCCTTTTTACACATTATGGCAGCCAGTCCCCCTTTTTACACATTGCGGCAGCCAGCGTCCCCTTTTTACACATTACGGCAGCCAGCATCCCCCTTTTTACACATTGCGCCAGACAGGATACAAAAATAAAGAGAGAGAGAGAGGCAGAGACAGAGAGATATACTTACCATCTCTCCCTGCTGGCAGCTCCGGATGCAGGGGGAAGGAGGAGGAGGGAGGGGGACTGGAGCCGCAGCAGTGCTATGTAATTGGTAGCAGCGCCACTGCAGCAGTCCCCTCTCCTTCCGTATTGGCTGCCCAGCACTGCTGTGAATGCTGGGATGGAGGAACCGCATCCCAGCATTCATAGCAGCGCCGGGCAGCCAATACAGAAGGAGAAGGGACCACTGCAGCGGCGCTGCTACCAATTACATAGCGCTGCTGCGGCTCCAGTCCCCCTCCCTCCTTCTCCGCTGTCTCCGGCGGCTGCTCTCTCCTCATCAGCGCGGCCGCGGCGCACACAGCAGAGGCGGCATGTAATGAGTCAATTTGACTCATTACATGACGCTGGCCGTTGCGCCTTCAGGGCAACTGCGCTGTGTGCCAGGCACACCTGGTACACACGTAGTTACGGCCCTGGACATCACAATCATACAATCTACCTGCATGAAGCTAGAATGTACTTCTGTGACATCACAATACATTCAGCTGCAGATAGCTAGACAATACCTCTTTGACATCACAATGCATTTAGCGACTTCAACTGTACTTCTGTGACATCACAATCATACTGTCTAGCTGCATGAAGCAGGCATCTAGAGGGTATTTCTGTGACATCACAATGCATTTAGCTAAAGGCAGCTAGAGAGTACCTCTTTGACATCACAATGCATTTAGTGACTTCAACAGTACCTTTGTAACATCACATTAATACTGACCAGCTGCATGAAGCAGGCATCTAGATAGTACTTCTGTGACATCACAATGCATTCAGCTCCATGCAGCTAGACAGTATCTCTGTGGCATTACAATGCATTTAGCTGCAGTCGGCTAGATAGTTTCTTTATGACATCACAATCAGTTTAGCTACAGGCAGCTTGACAGTACCTCTGTGACATCACAATGCATTTAGCTGAATTCAACGGTACGACTGTGACCTCACAGTCATACTGTCTAGCTGTACGAAGCAGGCATATAGATAGTACTTATGTGACATCAGAATGCATTCAGCTGCAGGAATCCAGACAGTACCAATGTGACATCACAATGCATTTAGCGACATCTATAGTACTTCTGTGACATCACAATGCATTCAGAGGCAGGCAGCTAGGGAGTACCTCTGTGACATCACAATGCATTCAGCTGTAGAACGCTAAACAGTACCTCTGTGACATCACAATGCAATAAGCTGTAGGGAGCTAGACAGTACCTCTGTAACATCACAATGCATTTTGCTGCTGTCAGCTATACAGTATCTCTGTGCCATCACAATCCGATTAGCTGCAGGCAGCTCGACAGTACCTCTGTGACAACACACTGCATTCAGTGACTTTACCAGTACCTCTGTGACATCACAATCATACTATCAATCTGCATGAAGCTGGATTGTACTTCTGTGACATCACAATGCATTCAGCTGCAGACAGCTAGACAATACTTCTTTAACATCACAATGCATTTAGCAACATAAACTGTACCTCTGTGACATCACAAACATACTGTTTAGCTGCAGGAAGCATGCATCTACTGTAGATAGGATTTCTTTGACATTACAATGCATTTTGTGACTTCAACAGTACCTCTGTGATATCACAATAATACTATAACATGTAAATAAAACCCTGCATGTCACAAGGGCGCTGCAATATTCTTGTCACTCACCAAAAAATGTTGAACATAAAAACTATATACAGATCAGATAGAATATGCGCTCCCTATTGGGATCGGGAATTTTAAAGGGTGGGAAAGTATATGTCCTTTACGTAGTCCCATCAAAATTTCCACTTTTCTGAAAATAAGTGTCTATTGCATCCGTCGATTAGCCTCAAAGAGAAAACAAGACAGAGACACTTCTCATAGTGTACATCAGTGGTTTAAAAACAAATAATAATGGATGCTTGATAAAGTTTGCTTCGTACCCTTTCTAGGACTCCAATAGGCCAGGTATTGCACGTATAAAACAATGGTCATCTTGAAAACTCCTCCTCCTTAATATACACCTCAAAGATACATAAAGAAGCTCCACATAGTGTAAAAATAACTTTTAATCAATCATAAAACATGACCACATTAAATATCAAGAGCAGCATAGTAGCATTTATGGCCTTATTTATCCCAAGGCATAGGTAATCACATGGACAGGATAGATGGTAAACCTAGGTAAAATATATCTCTCTCAGCTGCTCACCTAACCACCAACGCGTTTCAACTCAGAAGAGTCTTCCTCAGGGTGTACTACAGTGGTCTCAGCACAATCTATTTATACTCTATACTATTACCACACCTACTTCCTGTTACCGGGTGGGTGGAGTTTCAATCAACATAGTATATTCTAATAAAAAACACAGAATCTTTAAAATAATAAATAACAGGAGCTAGTTCATATAATGTTGATAACTACAAAAGATTAAAAACATGCAATAATGAATATCTTATTCAATACTTCCACCGGAAGTTATGAAAAAGTTTCGATATATCCCAATTTACATTCTAAATATTAGTAAACATGGACTGGATTTTATCTCTTTTATTAACATAGTGTCTACCAGTATGTTGATAAACTATTTTTAAATCCAGCTACGGACATCCAGATAATATTGGTATAAAACATGCCGTTTAGACTGGATGTTACCTATACTTTCTGTTCCAACGTGTCTAGAATGCACCTGGCATATGTCATGACGCTTTCCTGTGCTTTGCGCCACGTGACCGGAAGTTCGGAAGCCGTTTGCGCTCCATCATCAGTGGAACGCACCCGACCGGCATATCTATGGTCTATTCCTGGTCCGTATTCCGGAACCCAGAAGTAAAAACAAAAGTTTGCGTTCCATTATATATGGAACTACAATAATAGTACACATATGTATCCAAATGAGAACATTCAGACAAGTAGGCTCAATAAGGACATATGCACAAATATTAGAGGCTTTTAAGCTATTAAAAATATTTTAACAGCTGAAGGGGTCAAACACAAATTATAGTAACCATTTGATTTCAAAATCCATATTTAGACCACATGGATCCATGGTAATTATTATTATTATTATTATTATTATTATTATCATTATTATCCTTTATTTTTATGGTACCACAAGGGATCCGCAGCACCCATTACACAGTACATAATAAAATGAGCAAACAAGAAAACCGCACTTACAGACTTCATATACAGTATGTATTTCATTTCAATTTTGCCTAGATTTACTTCTACGCCTTTGGTTCTCCAGTTTTCCTCAACTTTTTTAATAGCTATCATTTCCTTTGTACCACTTGTGGAACAACCATGTTTTTCTTTAAAATGTTTTGATATAGAATGATTCTCAAAATCTTTCTTGATGTTACATAGGTGTTCGCCCCACCTTTCTTTTAATTTTCTGGTGGTTCTCCCAATATATTGAAGGCCGCATTTACATTCTATCATATAGACACAATTATTGGTGATACATGTTATAAATTCAGATATGGCGAACTGTTTCATGTTTGAAGTTGACTTGAAGTTTTCCGTTTTAGATTCCTGTGTTTTATGTGTTCTACACACCAAGCATGTTCCGCAGCGATGAAATCCATTTGTTTTTATTCTCCCTGATCTTTTTTCCAGAATAGCACTTTTAACTAGCTTATCCCAAAGGTTTCCTGCTTTTCTATAAATAAACCTCGGTTTTTCCGGCAAGATTTCTTTTAAGATAGAGTCTTTCTTCAGGATATACCAATGTTTTAAAAAAAAAAATCTACATTCTTATATTGGTTATTGAATGGAGAGATGAATGGAATTTTTGGTTTATTGCATTCCATCTTATTGCTATTGTATGTAAGGAATTTTTCTTGTGGGGTATCTTTCATATCTGAAATTAGTCTGTCAATTTCTTCTGAATTATAACCCTTGTTGACAAATTATTTCTTCAACTCCTCTGCTTGTTCCACAAAAATTTCATTATCTGTACAATTCCATCTTATTCTTTGTATTTGGCCTTTCGGTATATTTTTCAACCATCTGGGGTGGTGGTGACTATTAAAACTTATATATGAATTGCTATCTGTTGGTTTAGTGAAGTTTTTGGTTTTCAATTCTGTACCATCAATGTAGATATTCAGATCCAAGAAATGGATTTCTTCTGTGCTTTGTTCAAATGTAAAAGTTATGTTGTATTGATTATTATTGATACTCGCACAGATGTTTTTTAAGTCCACTTCTGACCTTTTCCATATAAAGAAAATATCATCTATGAAGCGGATCCATGTGGACATATTGCTTCTGTAAATGTTATTTTGCCATATGCTCTTATCCTCCCACCATCCCATAAAAAGGTTGGTGTAAGATGGCGCGAGTGCTGTTCCCTGGACTTGTAGATAATATTGGCCGCCGAACTAAAGGAAATAATTTTCTAAAATAAATGAAATTCCATCTTTAATTAGATCTATTATTTTTGTATCTGTTATATCAATGCTCTTGCGAAGTGCATAATCAATTGCTTCAAGTCCCAAATCATGTTTGATCTCTGTATACAATTAACTCACATCAGCTGGAACTAGGATAGATTCTGGAGAGATGGTGACATTCTTCAATTTATTGATAACCTCAAGTGTGTCCTTTACATAAGAGCGTAATTTAATGACCTCTGGTTGTAGGAATGAATACACAAAATGGGATAAATTTGATGAAATTGAGTCTGTACTTGCAATAATTGGTCGACCTGGTGGATTTTGGATATCGTTATGGATTTTTGGGAGTATATACACAACTGGCAATGATGGTCTATCTTTTATCAGGTATTTGGATTCTAGTTCTGTAATATTACCTACCTTCAAATGTCAAGTGACTAGTTCCTTTAAGCTTTTTCTATGCGATCACTGGGGCTTCCTTTCAGAGGTTTGCATGTAACGCTGTCATTTAGTAGACGTAGGACCTCATTGTTGTATTTTTCTGTGAACATGACAACCACTCCTCCTCCCTTGTCTGCTGGTTTTAAAGTAATGTTTCTATTCTCTTCCAATTTCTTAATTGCTTCTCTTTCTAATTTGGAAACATTTGGTTTCTTATCCCATTTTGCGTTAATTTGATTAATTTATGAACATACTATCTTGTTAAAACTCTCCACAAAACAACCTTTGCTGAACGTGGGATTAAAAGTGGATTTGGGTTTAAACTTTTCATTCTTGGAGGTGGATGCCTGTAAATCCTCATCCCCTGTTGGTTTCTGAAGAAAATATCATTTTAGACTCAATTATCTAATGAATTTTTGTACATTGACATACGTTTCAAATTTATTTGATTTGCTCTGTGGTGCACATATCAAACCCTTTTCTAGTATTTTGCACTCTTCTTTATCTAAAACGTCAAAGCTGAGATTAAAAAATGTAGTTTTATTATCTTGTTCCCTCACAATGTCAGTCACCCATCTCTGACTCCCTTATTCTATTTTTGCTTTTACTAGTCCCCTTTCCTCTCTTTCCCCTTCGATTTCATTTTGATCCCTAGGGGTTCCTTTAAAAGTAATGATGACCTATTTGAGAAAGAATGGCAAGGTATTTTAGACACCTGCTCTTTCTCTTTAATGAGTTTGATATTGAAGGAAAAACAAAAAAATCTAAAGATTATAGAGAAAGAAATTACGGATCTGACATCACTACTTGAGCTGTTTAGGGGATAAAAAGAATATAAAGATCTGGAGAAGGAATTGGAACAAAAAATTATTAAGAAGGAAAAGGATCTAATTCTAAATAACAGAAAAAATATTTAAGCGATAGAAACAACCTTCTAGGTATTAAAAATAGATTGAGTCTGGACAACAATCTAGAGGATATAAGTGTATGTAGTGAGCAAGAGTTACCAACTGTATATGATCAGTTTAATTTGGAAGAGTCACCTTGTCCAATTCACGAGACACCAAGAAAGGAAAATTTCTCACTTAAATCAGTTAGATCGAATGACAATACAAGAGGTTATTCAAAAAGAAATGAGAGACATCCAGAAACATATATTCATAAAGGTTCCCAAGTTGACATTATGACAGGAGATCAACATACAAACAAGACTGGAGGTAGAGAAATGATGTCTCCAATGATGATACGTATGCTATTAATAGATTTCAACAACAAAAACTAAGAAGGTTTTTGAATCATGGATACAGAGAGAATCAAATGGAATCACCATCTCTCCCAACAATCGATTTGAATTATTCAACAGAGAGGCTTTTTTAGGAAATCGTCGGTGGAGAAATAGAAGATTCTAGAAAACCTAGGATCAAAAAGAAAATGAAGGGGAAAGAGAGGAAAGGGGACTAGTAAAAGCAAAAATAGAATAAGGGAGTCAGATACGGGTGACATTGTGAGGGAACAAGATAATAAAACTAAAATTTTTAATCCCAGCTCCCACGTTTTAGATAAAGAAGAGTGCAAAATACTAGAAAAGCGTTTGAAATTTGCACATCAGAGGGAATTGAATACATTTGAAATGTATGTCAATGTGCAAAAATTCATTAGATAATTGAGTCAAAAATTATTCTTTTTTCTGAAACCAACAGGGGATGAGGATTTGCAGGCATCCATCTCCAAGAATGAAAAGTTTAAACCCAAATCCACTTTCAATCCCACGTTCACCAAAGGTTGTTTTGTGGAGAGTTTTAACAAGATAGTATGTTCAGAAAGTAATCAAATTAACTTAAAATGGGATAAAAAACCAAATGTTTCAAATATAGAAAGAGAAGCAACTAAGAAATTGGAAGAGAATAGAAACATTACTATTGCCAGTTATGTATATACTCCCAAAAATCCATAAAGATATCCAAAATCCACCAGGTCAACCAATTATTGCAAGTACGGACTCAATTTCATCAAATTTATCCCATTTCATGGATTCATTCCTACAACCAGAGTTCATTAAATTACGCTCTAATGTAAAGGACACACTTGAGGTTATCAATAAATTGAAGAATGTCACCATCTCACCAGAATTTATCCTAGTTACAGCTGATGTGAGTTAATTGTATACAGTGATCAAACATGATTTGGGACTTGAAGCAATTGATTATGCACTTCGCAAGAGCATTGATATTAGAGATGAGCGGGTTCGGTTTCTCTGAATCCGAACCCGCCAGAACTTCATGTTTTTTTTCACGGGTCCGAGCGACTCGGATCTTCCCGCCTTGCTCGGTTAACCCGAGCGCGCCCGAACGTCATCATGACGCTGTCGGATTCTCGCGAGGCTCGGATTCTATCGCGAGACTCGGATTCTATATAAGGAGCCGCGCGTCGCCGCCATTTTCACACGTGCATTGAGATTGATAGGGAGAGGACGTGGCTGGCGTCCTCTCCGTTTAGAATTAGAATAGATTAGAGAGACACTTGATTTACTAATTTTGGGGAGCATTAGGAGTACTCAGTAGTGTACAGTGCAGAGTTTTGCTGATAGTGACCAGTGACCACCACTTTTATTTATAATCCGTTCTCTGCCTGAAAAAAGCGATACACAGCACACAGTGACTCAGTCACATACCATATCTGTGTGCACTGCTCAGGCTCAGGCCAGTGTGCTGCATCATCTATATATATTATATATCTGTCTGACTGCTCAGCTCACACAGCTTATAATTGTGGGGGAGACTGGGGAGCACTACTGCAGTGCCAGTTATAGGTTATAGCAGGAGCCAGGAGTACATAATATTATATTAAAATTAAACAGTGCACACTTTTGCTGCAGGAGTGCCACTGCCAGTGTGACTAGTGACCAGTGACCTGACCACCAGTATATAATATTAGTAGTATACTATCTCTTTATCAACCAGTCTATATTAGCAGCAGACACAGTACAGTGCGGTAGTTCACGGCTGTGGCTACCTCTGTGTCGGCACTCGGCAGCCCGTCCATAATTGTATATACCAGTGACCTAACCGTGGTTTTTTTTTCTTTCTTTATACATACATACTAGTTACGAGTATACTATCTCTTTATCAACCAGTCTATATATTAGCAGCAGACACAGTACAGTGCGGTAGTTCACGGCTGTGGCTACCTCTGTGTCGGCACTCGGCAGCCCGTCCATAATTGTATATACCACCTAACCGTGGTTTTTTTTTCTTTCTTTATACATACATACTAGTTACGAGTATACTATCTCTTTATCAACCAGTCTATATATTAGCAGCAGACACAGTACAGTGCGGTAGTTCACGGCTGTGGCTACCTCTGTGTCGGCACTCGGCAGCCCGTCCATAATTGTATATACCACCTAACCGTGGTTTTTTTTTCTTTCTTTATACATACATACTAGTTACGAGTATACTATCTCTTTATCAACCAGTCTATATATTAGCAGCAGACACAGTACAGTGCGGTAGTTCACAGCTGTGGCTACCTCTGTGTCGGCACTCGGCAGCCCGTCCATAATTGTATATACCACCTAACCGTGGTTTTTTTTTCTTTCTTTATACATACATACTAGTTACGAGTATACTATCTCTTTATAAACCAGTCTATATATTAGCAGCAGACACAGTACAGTGCGGTAGTTCACGGCTGTGGCTACCTCTGTGTCGGCACTCGGCAGCCCGTCCATAATTGTATATACCACCTAACCGTGGTTTTTTTTTCTTTCTTTATACATACATACTAGTTACGAGTATACTATCTCTTTATCAACCAGTCTATATATTAGCAGCAGACACAGTACAGTGCGGTAGTTCACGGCTGTGGCTACCTCTGTGTCGGCACTCGGCAGCCCGTCCATAATTGTATACTAGTATCCAATCCATCCATCTCCATTGTTTACCTGAGGTGCCTTTTAGTTGTGCCTATTAAAATATGGAGAATATGGAGAATTGTCAGCAATCGGCGTACGAGGTTACATCCAGAAAATGTGGAGAAGATGATGTTCATTAAAATGAATTATAATCAATTCCTCCGCGGAGACATTGACCAGCAGCAATTGCCTCCACAAAGTACACAGGGAGCTGAGATGGTGGATTCCAGTGGGGACGAATTGATAATCTGTGAGGAGGGGGATGTACACGGTGATATATCGGAGGGTGAAGATGAGGTGGACATCTTGCCTCTGTAGAGCCAGTTTGTGCAAGGAGAGATTAATTGCTTCTTTTTTGGGGGGGGTCCAAACCAACCCGTCATATCAGTCACAGTCGTGTGGCAGACCCTGTCACTGAAATGATGGGTTGGTTAAAGTGTGCATGTCCTGTTTTGTTTATACAACATAAGGGTGGGTGGGAGGGCCCAAGGACAATTCCATCTTGCACCTCTTTTTTCTTTTCTTTTTCTTTGCATCATGTGCTGATTGGGGAGGGTTTTTTGGAAGGGACATCCTGCGTGACACTGCAGTGCCACTCCTAGATGGGCCCGGTGTTTGTGTCGGCCACTAGGGTCGCTAATCTTACTCACACAGTCAGCTACCTCATTGCGCCTCTTTTTTTCTTTGCGTCATGTGCTGTTTGGGGAGGGTTTTTTGGAAGGGACATCCTGCGTGACACTGCAGTGCCACTCCTAGATGGGCCCGGTGTTTGTGTCGGCCACTAGGGTCGCTAATCTTACTCACACAGTCAGCTACCTCATTGCGCCTCTTTTTTTCTTTGCGTCATGTGCTGTTTGGGGAGGGTTTTTTGGAAGGGACATCCTGCGTGACACTGCAGTGCCACTCCTAGATGTGCCCGGTGTTTGTGTCGGCCACTAGGGTCGCTAATCTTACTCACACAGCTACCTCATTGCGCCTCTTTTTTTCTTTGCGTCATGTGCTGTTTGGGGAGGGTTTTTTGGAAGGGCCATCCTGCGTGACACTGCAGTGCCACTCCTAGATGGGCCCGGTGTTTGTGTCGGCCACTAGGGTCGCTAATCTTACTCACACAGCTACCTCATTGCGCCTCTTTTTTTCTTTGCGTCATGTGCTGTTTGGGGAGGGTTTTTTGGAAGGGACATCCTGCGTGACACTGCAGTGCCACTCCTAGATGGGCCCGGTGTTTGTGTCGGCCACTAGGGTCGCTAATCTTACTCACACAGTCAGCTACCTCATTGCGCCTCTTTTTTTCTTTGCGTCATGTGCTGTTTGGGGAGGGTTTTTTGGAAGGGCCATCCTGCGTGACACTGCAGTGACACTCCTAGATGGGCCCGGTGTTTGTGTCGGCCACTAGGGTCGCTAATCTTACTCACACAGCTACCTCATTGCGCCTCTTTTTTTCTTTGCGTCATGTGCTGTTTGGGGAGGGTTTTTTGGAAGGGCCATCCTGCGTGACACTGCAGTGCCACTCCTAGATGGGCCCGGTGTTTGTGTCGGCCACTAGGGTCGCTAATCTTACTCACACAGCTACCTCATTGCGCCTCTTTTTTTCTTTGCGTCATGTGCTGTTTGGGGAGGGTTTTTTGGAAGGGACATCCTGCGTGACACTGCAGTGCCACTCCTAGATGGGCCCGGTGTTTGTGTCGGCCACTAGGGTCGCTTATCTTACTCACACAGCGACCTCGGTGCAAATTTTAGGACTAAAAATAATATTGTGAGGTGTGAGGTATTCAGAATAGACTGAAAATGAGTGTAAATTATGGTTTTTGAGGTTAATAATACTTTGGGATCAAAATGACCCCCAAATTCTATGATTTAAGCTGTTTTTTAGTGTTTTTGGAAAAAAACACCCGAATCCAAAACACACCCGAATCCGACAAAAAAAATTCGGTGAGGTTTTGCCAAAACGCGTTCGAACCCAAAACACGGCCGCGGAACCGAACCCAAAACCAAAACACAAAACCCGAAAAATTTCAGGCGCTCATCTCTAATTGATATAACAGATACAAAAATAATAGATCTAATGAAAGATGGAATTTCATTTATTTTGGAAAATAATTTCTTTTAGTCCAGAGGCCAATATTATCTGTAAGTCCAGGGAACAGCGATGGACACATTTTGACCATCTTACGCCAACCTTTTAATGGGATGGTGGGAGGATAAGAGCATATGGCAAAATAACATTTATAGAAGCAATATATCCACATGGATCCGCTTCATAGATGATATTTTCTTTATATGGGAATGGCCAGAAGTGGACTTAAAAAATAATAATAATCAATACAATATAACTTTTACATTCGAACAAAGCACAGAAGAAATCCATTTCTTGGATCTAAATATCTACATTGATGGTACAGAATTGAAAACCAAAAACTTCACTAAACCAACAGATAGCAATTCATATATAAGTTTTGATAGTCCCCACCACCCAAAATGGTTGAAAAATATAGAAAAGGTCAAATTCAAAGAATAAGATGGAATTGCACAGATAATGAAATTTTTGTGGAACAAGCAAAGGAGTTGAAGAAATAATTTGTCTACAAAGGTTATAATTCAGAAGAAATTGACGGAATTATTTCAGATATGAATGATACCCCACAAGAAAAATTCCTTACATACAATAGCAATAAGATGGAATGCAATAAACCAAAAATTCCATTCATCTCTACATTCAATAACCATTATAGGATGGAAGAAAATATTTTTCGAAAACATTGGTATATCCTGAAGAAAGACCCTATTTTAAAGGAAATCTTGCCGGAAAAACTGAGATTTATTTATAGAAAAGCAGGAAACCTTTGGGATAATCTAGATAAAAGTGCTATTCTGGAAAAAAGATCAGGGAGAATAAAAACAAAGGGATTCCATCGCTGCGAAACATGCTTGGTGTGTAGAACACATAAAACAAAGGAATCTAAAACAGAAAACTTCAATTCAATTTCAAACATGTAAGAGTTCGCCATATCTGAATTTATATCATGTAACACCAATAATTGTGTCTATATGATAGAATGTAAATGCGGCCTTCAATATATTGGGAGAACCACCAGAAATTTAAAAGAAAGGTGGGGCGAACACCTCTGTAACATCAAGAAAGGTTTTGAGTAGTGATGTGCACCGGACATTTTTCGGGTTTTGTGTTTTAGTTTTGGATTCGGTTCCGTGGCCGTGTTTTGGATTCGGACGCGTTTTGGCAAAACCTCCCTGAAAATTTTTTGTCGGATTCGGGTGTGTTTTGGATTCGGGTGATTTTTTTACAAAAAAAACCTCAAAAACAGCTCAGATCATAGAATTTGAGGGTCATTTTGATCCCATAGTATTATTAACCTCAATAACCATAATTTCCACTCATTTCCAGTCTATTCTGAACACCTCATAATATTATTTTTAGTCCTAAAATTTGCACAGGGGTCGCTGGATGACTAAGCTAAGTGACCCAAGTAGCCGACACAAATACCTGGCCCATCTAGGAGTGGCACTGCAGTGTCAGTCAGGAAAGCAGATTTAAAAATAGTCCCAAAACAGCACATGATGCAAAGAAAAAAAGAGGTGCACCAAGGTCGCTGGATGGCTAAGCTAAGCGACCCAAGTGGCCGACACAAACACCTGGCCCATCTAGGAGTGGCACTGCAGTGTCAGACAGGATGGCAGATTTAAAAAATAGTCCCCAAACAGCACATGATGCAAAGAAAAAAAAGAGGTGCAATGAGGTAGCTGTGTGACTAAGCTAAGCGACCCAAGCGGTTGACACAAACACCTGGCCCATCTAGGAGTGGCACTGCAGTGTCAGACAGGATGGCACTTCAAAAAATAGTCCCCAACAAACAGCACATGATGCAAAGAAAAATGAAAGAAAAAAGAGGTGCAAGATGGAATTGTCCTTGGGCCCTCCCACTCACCCTTCTGTTATATAAACAGGACATGCACACTTTAACAAACCAATCATTTCAGTGACAGGGTCTGACACATGACTGTGACTGAAATGACTGCTTCTTTTTTGGTGGGGGCCCAAACCAACCAATCAATCTCTCCTTGCACAAACTGGCTATACAGAGGCAAGATGTCCACCTCCTCCTCATCCTCCGATTCCTCACCCCTTTCACTGTGTACATCCCCCTCCTCACAGAGTATTAATTTGTCCCCACTGGAATCCACCATCTCAGGTCCCTGTGTACTTTCTGGAAGCAATTGCTGGTGAATGTCTCCACGGAGGAATTGATTATAATTCATTTTGATGAACATCATCTTCTCCACATTTTCTGGAAGTAACCTCGTACGCCGATTGCTGACAAGGTGAGCGGCTGCACTAAACACTCTTTTGGAGTACACACTGGAGGGGGGGCAACTTAGGTAAAATAAATCCAGTTTGTGCAAGGGCCTCCAAATTGCCTCTTTTTCCTGCCAGTATACGTATGGACTGTCTGACGTGCCTATTTGGATGCGGTCACTCATATAATCCTCCACCATTCTTTCAATGGTGACAGAATCATATGCAGTGACAGTAGACGACATGTCAGTAATCGTTGGCAGGTCCATCAGTCCAGACCAGATGTCAGCACTCGCTCCAGACTGCCCTTCATCACCGCCAGCGGGTGGGCTCGTTATTCTTAGCCTTTTCCTCGCAGCCCTAGTTGCGGGAGAATGTGAAGGAGGAGCTGTTGACGGGTCACGTTCTGCTTGACTTGACAATTTTCTCACCAGCAGGTCTTTGAACCTCTGCAGACTTGTGTCTGCTGGAAAGAGAGATACAATGAAGGTTTTAAATCTAGGATCGAGCACGGTGGCCAAAATGTAGTGCTCTGATTTCAACAGATTGACCACCTGTGAATCCTGGTTAAGCGAATTAAGGGCTCCATCCACAAGTACACATGCCTAGCGGAATCGCTCTGTTTTAGCTCCTCCTTCAATCTCTCCAGCTTCTTCTGCAAAAGCCTGATGAGGGGAATGACCTGACTCAGGCTGGCAGTGTCTGAACTGACTTCACGTTTGGCAAGTTCAAAGGGTTACAGAACCTTGCACAACGTTGAAATCATTCTCCACTGCGCTTGAGTCAGGTGCATTCCCCCTCCTTTGCCTATATCGTAGGTAGCTGTATAGGCTTGAATGGCCTTTTGCTGCTCCTCCATCCTCTGAAGCATATAGAGGGTTGAATTCCACCTCGTTACCACCTCTTGCTTCAGATGATGACAGGGCAGGTTCAGGAGTGTTTGCTGGTGCTCAGTCTTCGGCACACGGTGGCTGAATGCCGAAAGTGGCCCACAATTCTTCGGGCCACCAACAGCATCTCTTGCACGCCCCTGTCGTTTTTTAAATAATTCTGCACCACCAAATTCAATGTATGTGCAAAACATGGGACGTACTGGAATTTGCCCACATGTAATGCACGCACAATATTGGTGGCGTTGTCTGATGTCACAAATCTCCAGGAGAGTCTAATTGGGGTAAGCCATTCTGCGATGATGTTCCTCAGTTTCCGTAAGAGGTTGTCAGCTGTGTGCCTCTTACGGAAAGCAGTGATACAAAGCGTAGCCTGCCTAGGAACGAGTTGGCGTTTGCGAGATGCTTCTACTGGTGCCGCCACTGCTGTTCTTGCTGCAGGAGGCAATACATCTACCCAGTGGGCTGTCACAGTCATATAGTCCTTAGTCTGCCCTGTTCCACTTGTCCACATGTCCGTGGTTAAGTGGACAGTGGGTAAAACTGCATTTTTTAGAACACTGGTGACTCTTTTTCTGAGGTCTGTGTACATTCTCGGTATCGCCTTCCTAGAGAAATGGAACCTAGATGGTATTTGGTACCGGGGACACCGTACCTCAAGCAATTCTTTAGTTTCCTGTGAATTAACGGTGGATACCGGAAACACGTTTAACACCGCCCAGGATGTTAAGTCTAACATAGTTGTCAAGGCCTGAGTTATCCGCTTTGCAGCAGGATGACTGCTGTGATATTTCATCTTCCTCGCAAAGGACTGTTGGACAGTCAATTGCTTACTGGAAGTAGTACAAGTGGTCTTCCGACTTCCCCTCTAGGATGACGATCGACTCCCAGCAGCAACAACAGCAGCGCCAGCAGCAGTAGGCGTTACACTCAAGGATCCATCGGAGGAATTCCAGGCAGGAGAGGACTAGTCAGACTTGACAGTGACATGGCCTGCAGGACTATTGCCTTTCCTGTCTAAGGAGGAAATTGACACTGAGGGAGTTGGTGGTGTGGTTTGCAGGAGCTTGGTTACAAGAGGAAGGGATTTAGTTGGCAGTGGACTGCTTCCGCTGTCACCCAAAGTGTTTGAACTTGTCAATGACTTCTGATGAATGCGCTCCAGGTGACATATAAGGGAGGATGTTCCGAGGTGGTTAACGTCCTTACCCCTACTTATTACAGCTTCACAAAGGCAACACACGGCTTGACACCTGTTGTCCGCATTTCTGATAAAATAATTCCACACCGAAGAGGTGATTTTTTTTTTGTAATTTGACCAGGCATCTCAATGGCCATATTCGTCCCATGGACAACAGGTGTCTCCCCGGGTGCCTGACTTAAACAAACCACCTCACCATCAGAATCCTCCTTGTCAATTTCCTCCTCAGCGCCAGCAACACCCATATCCTCATCCTGGTGTACTTCAACAGTGACATCTTCAATTTGACTATCAGGAACTAAACTGTGGGTGCTCCTTCCAGCACTTGCAGGGGGCGTGCAAATGGTGGAAGGCGCCACCTCTTCCGGTCCAGTGTTGGGTAGGTCAGGCATCGCAACCGACAAAATTGGACTCTCCTTGGGGATTTGTGATTTAGAAGAACGCACAGTTCTTTACTGTGCTTTTGCCAGCTTAAGTCTTTTCATTTTTCTAGCGAGAGGATGAGTGCTTCCATCCTCATGTGAATCTTAACCAGTAGCCATGAACATAGGCCAGGGCCTCAGCCGTTCCTTGCCACTCCGTGTCGTAAATGGCATAATGGCAAGTTTACGCTTCTCATCAGATGCTTTTAATTTAGATTTTTGGGTAATTTTACTGAACTTTTGTTTTTTGGATTTTACATGCTCTCTACTATGACATTGGGCATTGGCCTTGGCAGATGACGTTGATGGCATTTCATCATCTCGGCCATGACTAGTGGCTGCAGCTTCAGCACGAGGTGGAAGTGGATCTTGATCTTTCCCTATTTTACCCTCCACATTTTTGTTCTCCATTTTTTAATGTGTGGAATTATATGCCAGTACTATATCAATAGCAATGGCCTACTGTACCGTACTGCTATATATTATATACTGGTGGTCAGCACAATTATGCACTGTCCTCCTACTATATATACTGCGCACAACTTAAATGCACCACAGGTATGGATGGATAGTATACTTGACGACACAGAGGTAGGTAGAGCAGTGGACTACTGTACCGTACTGATATAATACTGGTGGTCACTGGTCAGCAAAATTCTGCACTGTCCTCCTACTATATACTACAATGCAGCAAAGATATGGAGCGTTTTTCAGGCAGAGAACGTAGATATTTTCAGCACACTGAGCACAGATATTTGCAAGCACACTGAGCACAGATATTTGCAGCACACTGAGCACAGATATTTGCAGCACACTGAACACAACTGAGAGAACGCTGCACGTCCTCTCCCTATCATCTCCAATGCACGAGTGAAAATGGCGGCAACGTGCGGCTCCTTATATAGAATACGAATCTCGCGAGAATCCGACAGCGGGATGATGACGTTCGGGCGCGCTCTGGTTAACCGAGCAAGGCGGGAGGATCCGAGTCTGCCTCGGATCCGTGTAAAATGGGTGAAGTTCGGGGGGGTTCAGATTCCGAGGACCCGAACCCGCTCATCACTAGTTTTGAGAATCATTCTTTATCAAAACATTTTAAAGAAAAACATGGTTGTTCCACAAGTGGTATAAAGAAAATGATAGGTATTAAAAAAGTTGAGGAAAACTGGAGAACCAAAGACGTAGAAGTAAATCTAGCCAAAACTGAAATTAAATACATATATGAAGTAAATACCATGGATCCATGTGGTCTAAATATGGATTTTGAAATCAAATGGTTACTATAACTTGTGTTTGACCCCTTCAGCTGTTAAAATATTTTTGTTTTTGCTTCCGGGTTCCAGAATAATGACCAGGAATATATGCCGGTACCGGATTAATGACCATAGATATGCCGGAGCAGAGGTCGGGTAAGTTCTACTGATGGTGGAGCGCAAGCGGCTTCCAAACTTCCGGTCACGTGGAGCAAAGTACAGGAACGCATCATGACATAGGCCAGGTGCGTTCCAGACACCTTGGAACGCAAAGAATAGGTAATATCTGGTCTAAACGGCGTGTATTATGTCGATATTATCTGGATGTCCATAGCTGGATTTAGAAATAGTTTTTTAACATACTGGTACACACTATGTTAATAAAAGAGATAAAATCCAGTCCATGTTTACTATTATAGAGAATGTAAATTGTGATAAATCGAAACTTTTTCATAACTTCCGGTGGAAGTATTGAATAAGATATTCATTATTGCATGTTTTTAATCTTTTGTAGTTATCAGCATTATATGAACTAGCTCCTGTTATTTATTATTTTAAAGATTCTGTGTTTTTTATTAGAATATACTATGTTAATTGAAACTCCACCCACCCGGTAACAGGAAGTTGGTGTGGTAATAGTATAGATTATAAATAGATTGTGCTGAGACCACTGTAGTATACCCTGAGGAAGACTCTTCTGAGTTGAAACGTGTTGGTGGTTAAGTCAGCAGCTGAGAAAGACTTTGTATGACCAGCTTTGTGTCCATGCTTGGTAACCAGTAGGATATATTTTACCTAGGTTTACCATCTATCCTGTCCATGTGATTACCTATGTCTTGGGATAAATAAGGCCATACACGGTACTATACTGCTCTTGATATTTGATGTGGTCATGTTTTATGATTGATTAAAAGCTATTTCTACACTATTTGGAGCTTGTTTACATCTCGTTGAGGTCCATATTAAGGAGGAGAAGTTGTCAAGACAACCGCTGTTTTATACCTTGCCTACTGGAGTCCTAGAAAGGGTAAGAAGCAAACATTATCAAGCAACCATTATTATTTGTTTTTAACCCACTGATGTACACTATGAGAAGTGTCTCTGTCTTGTCTTCTCTTTGAGGCTAATCGATGGATGCAATAGAGACTTATTTTCGTAAAAGTAGAAATTTAGGTGGAACTACATAAAGGACATATACTTTCTCACCCATAAAAATTTCCGATCCCAATAGGTAGTGCATATTCTATCGGATCTGTATCACAATAATACTGTCTAGCTGCATGAACCAGGCATCTAGATAGTACTTCTATGCCTTCTGGATCTTTAGATTATGCACATTAAAACCACAAGGGCTAAATGATACTGTGGAATTAAATAGTATATGAAATATAAGTAGTTAGCTTTTGAGATAGTTTTTGGTGGGATGAATTTTTATTCATTTATATATTTATTTATGTACATGGATTATGATGATATAAAGGTTATTAGAAGAATAGGATTTTTATATTGATTGCGATTTGAAGGTCCTGCAATATATTGATGTTTATATTTTATTGTGAGACATAATATTAATTATATGTCATACATTGCTATATAAGAATTAGTATTAGAGTAGCAATTGAGTAGAATAGTATGTGCGATACCATGAATGCACGGAAAACATGTTATGCACTGGAGATGCAGTGTCTAGAGCGCACATTGACTGTGAGGTTAATGCAGAAATGGTGAGGTTAATGCAGAAATGGAAAACACGTGGTGCGCCTGTGTGAGTAATGAATGGAGAAATGGAACGCAGAAATGGAACGCACACAATGCGCCTGCGTGAGTGACAAAACCGGAAGCGGGAGTACAGCGCCAGGCTTTAAATAAAGTGAATTAGTGACCGTGCATTCATCATTCATCTTTCTGAGGAAGCTGCCGAGTTCACTAAAGGCGGAGAAACGCGTAAGAGAGGAGTGTGACCCACGGCTGGGGATCTCCATTTTACTATCACTCCCTGCTATTGAGCGTGAGGACTATGCGGCACTACCTTCTGCACTGAGGTTGAGACATCTCCTCAGATGCGGGAATCAAAGGTCTGAAGACACGCTGGAGTGAGATTTTCAATGAGCGTGGCCACGCGGGACTGATAAGTATACTTTGAAACATTCTCTATGAATGGGAATCAGTTACTAATTATACATCAAATAGTTCCGCTTGCTACATATTGATACAACTGGAAACAGTCACTGAGCTGGTGATTTATCTTTTCTGCTTGCTAACGGAACAGTTATTAATGCTTTACTAACCAGTTCTTGCTTGTAGTTCATTGTTATAACTGGAATCAGACGTTAAACACGCCACTAACGATTTCATCTGGCCATTTGATTTCAATTGGAACTAGGCGCAAACTACAGTTACTAACCATTTCTGCTTGGCTATTAAAAATGATATTGATTATTCTAAGCCTTTTTTATGTTCAAGTGATTGGGATTTTATAGCGCTCAGCTGAGAGATAAAGTTAATTATGTGGTTTTAAACTATATTTGTCATATTTATTAATACACCGGCCGTGTGGTTATGTATTGTGTGATTGATTAAATGTTATATGTCTTTAATTATAACTGATCTGGACAGCGCTTTATTATATTTGTTTGGTTCTATGACATCACAATGCATTCAGGTGCAGGCAGCTAGACAGTACCTCTGTGACATCACAATGCAATTAGCTGCAGTTGGCTAGACAGTACAGTACCTCTGTGATATCACAATACAATTAGCTGCAGTCGGCTAGACAGTAGCTCTGTGACATCACAATCAGTTTAGCTGAAGGCAGCTCAGCAGTACCTTTGTGACATAGTTACATAGTTGGTGAAGTTGAAAAAAAGACAAAATGTCCATCAACTTCAACCTGTACTATTTCATTTAGATGCTGTAACCTTGGATATTTCTATCAATTAGGAATTTATCTAAACCGTTTTAAAACATATTTAGTATGTCCACCATTACTACCTCCTCTGGTAGAGAATTCCAAATCCTTACTGCTTACTGTGAAGAACTCTTTCCTCCGTTGTATATGAAACTTATTTTCTTCTAACCTCAGGGGGTGTACTTATGTTCTGTGAAGCATTTTTTTTTTTTATAAGCAGATCGTCTGATAAGTCCTTATATTGTCCCTTAATGTATTTATTAGAGATGTGCACTGGAATTTTTTCGGGTTTTGTGTTTTAGTTTTGGATTCGGTACCGCGGCCGTCTTTTGGATTCGGGTGCATTTTGGCAAAATTCTTCTGAAAATTTTTTGTCGGAATCAGGTGTTTTTTTTTATTTAAAAAACCCTAAAAAAACAGCTTAAATCATAGAATTTGGGGGTCATTTTGATCCTATAGTATTATTAACCTCAATAACCATAATTTACACTCATTTCCAGTCTATTCTGAACACCTCACACCTCACAATATTATTTTTAGTCCTAAAATTTGCACCGAGGTCGCTGGATGACTAAGCTAAGCGACCCAAGTGGGCGGCACAAACACCTGGCCCATCTAGGAGTGGCACTGCAGTGTCAGACAGGATGGCACTTAAGAAAATAGTCCCCAAACAGCACATGATGCAAAGAAAAGAGAAAAAGAGGTGCACTGTGGTCGCTGGATGGCTAAGCTAAGCGACACAAGTGGGTGGCACAAACACCTGGCCCATCTAGGAGTGGCACTGCAGTGTCAGACAGGATGGCACTTAAAAAAAATTGGCCCCAAACATCACATGATGCAAAGAAAAGAGAAAAAGAGGTGCACTGTGGTCGCTGGATGGCTAAGCTAAGTGACACAAGTGGGCGGCACAAACACCTGGCCCATCTAGGAGTGGCACTGCAGTGTCAGACAGGATGGCACTTAAAAAAATTGGCCCCAAACATCACATGATGCAAAGATAAATAAATAAAAAAAGAGGTGCAAGATGGAATTGTCCTTGGGCCCTCCCACCCACCCTTATGTTGTATAAACAGGACATGCACACTTTAGCAAACCCATCATTTCAGCCACAGGGTCTGCCACACGACTGTGGCTGAAATGACTGGTTGGTTTGGGCCCCCTCCAACAAAAGAAGCAATCAATCTCTCCTTGCTCAAACTGGCTCTACAGAGGCAAGATGTCCACCTCATCATCATCCTCCGATTCCTCACCCCTTTTACTGTGTACATCCCCCTCCTCACAGAATATTAATTTGTCCCCACTGGAATCCACCATCTCAGGTCCCTGTGTACTTTCTGGAGGCAATTGCTGGTGAATGTCTCCACGGAGGAATTGATTATAATTCATTTTGATGAACATCATCTTCTCCACATTTTCTGGAAGTAACCTCGTACACCGATCGCTGACAAGGTGACCGGCTGCACTAAACACTCTTTCGGAGTACACACTGGATGGGGGCAATTTAGGTAAAATAAAGCCAGTTTTTGCAAGGGCCTCCAAATTGCCTTTTTCCTGCCAGTATACGTACAGACTGTCTGACGTGCCTACTTGGATGCTGTCACTCATATAATCCTCCACCATTCTTTCAATGGTGACAGAATCATATGCAGTGACAGTAGACGACATGTCAGTAATCGTTGGCAGGTCCTTCATTCCGGACCAGATGTCAGCACTCGCTCCAGACTGCCCTGCATCACCACCAGCGGGTGGGCTCGGAATTCTTAGCCTTTTCCTCGCAGCCCCATTTGCGGGAGAATGTGAAGGAGGAGCTGTTGACAGGTCACGTTCCGCTTGAGTTGACAAGTGTCTCACCAGCAGGTCTTTGAACCTCTGCAGACTTGTGTCTGCCGGAAAGAGAGATACAACGTAGGCTTTAAACCTAGGATCGAGCACGGTGGCCAAAATGTAGTTCTCTGATTTCAACAGATTGACCACCCGTGAATCCTGGTTAAGCGAATGAAGGCTCCATCCACAAGTCCCACATGCCTAGCGGAATCGCTCTGTTTTAGCTCCTCCTTCAATGTCTCCAGCTTCTTCTGCAAAAGCCTGATGAGGGGAATGACCTGACTCAGGCTGGCAGTGTCTGAACTGACTTCACGTGTGGCAAGTTCAAAGGGTTGCAGAACCTTGCACAACGTTGAAATCATTCTCAACTGCGCTTGAGTCAGGTGCATTCCCCCTCCTTTGCCTATATCGTGGGCAGATGTATAGGCTTGAATGGCCTTTTGCTGCTCCTCCATCCTCTGAAGCATATAGAGGGTTGAATTCCACCTCGTTACCACCTCTTGCTTCAGATGATGGCAGGGCAGGTTCAGGAATGTTTGGTGGTTCTCCAGTCTTCTGTACGCGGTGCCTGAATGCCGAAAGTGGCCCGCAATTCTTCGGGCCACCGACAGCATCTCTTGCACGCCCCTGTCGTTTTTTAAATAATTCTGCACCACCAAATTCAATGTATGTGCAAAACATGGGACGTGCTGGAATTTGCCCAGATGTAATGCACGCACAATATTGCTGGCGTTGTCCGATGTCACAAATCCCCAGGAGAGTCCAATTGGGGTAAGCCATTCTGCGATGATCTTCCTCAGTTGCCGTAAGAGGTTGTCAGCTGTGTGCCTATTCTGGAAAGCGGTGATACAAAGCGTAGCCTGCCTAGGAACGAGTTGGCGTTTGCGAGATGCTGCTACTGGTGCCGCCGCTGCTGTTCTTGCTGCGGGAGGCAATACATCTACCCAGTGGGCTGTCACAGTCATATAGTCCTGAGTCTGCCCTGCTCCACTTGTCCACATGTCTGTGGTTAAGTGGACATTGGGTACAACTGCATTTTTTAGGACACTGGTGAGTCTTTTTCTGAGGTCTGTGTACATTTTCGGTATCGCCTGCCTAGAGAAATGGAACCTAGATGGTATTTGGTACCGGGGACACAGTACCTCAATCAAGTCTATAGTTGCCTCTGAATTAACGATGGATACCGGAACCGCGTTTCTCACCGCCCAGGCTGCCAAGGCCTGAGTTATCTGCTTTGCAGCAGGATGACTGCTGTGATATTTCATCTTCCTCGCAAAGGACTGTTGGACAGTCAATTGCTTACTGGAAGTAGTACAAGTGGTCTTCCGACTTCCCCTCTTGGATGACGATCGACTCCCAGCACCAGCAGCAGTAGGCGTTACACTCAAGGATGCATCGGAGGAATCCCAGGCAGGAGAGGACTCGTCAGACTTGACAGTGACATGGCCTGCAGGACTATCGGCTTTCCTGGGTAAGGAGGAAATTGACACTGAGGGAGTTGGTGGTGTGGTTTGCAGGAGCTTGGTTACAAGAGGAAGGGATTTAGTGGTCAGTGGACTGCTTCCGCTGTCACCAAAAGTTTTTGAACTTGTCACTGACTTATGATGAATGCGCTGCAGGTGAGGTATAAGGGAGGATGTTCCGAGGTGGTTAACGTCCTTACCCCTACTTATTACAGCTTGACAAAGGCAACACATGGCTTGACACCTGTTGTCCGCATTTGTGTTGAAATAATTCCACACCGAAGAGCAGATTTTTTTTGTATTTTGACCAGGCATGTCAATGGCCATATTCCTCCCACGGACAACAGGTGTCTCCCTGGGTGCCTGACTTAAACAAACCACCTCACCATCAGAATCCTCCTTGTCAATTTCCTCCCCAGCGCCAGCAACACCCATATCCTCATCCTGGTGTACTTCAACAGTGACATCTTCAATTTGACTATCAGGAACTGGACTGCGGGTGCTCCTTCCAGCACTTGCAGGGGGCTTGCAAATGGTGGAAGGCGCAAGCTCTTCATGTCCAGTGTTGGGAAGGTCAGGCATCGCAACCGACACAATTGGACTCTCCTTGGGGATTTGTGATTTTGAAGAACGCACAGTTCTTTGCTGTGCTTTTGCCAGCTTAAGTCTTTTCTTTTTTCTAGCGAGAGGATGAGTGCTTCCATCCTCATGTGAAGCTGAACCACTAGCCATGAACATAGGCCAGGGCCTCAGCCGTTCCTTGCCACTCCGTGTCGTAAATGGCATATTGGCAAGTTTACGCTTCTCCTCAGACGCTTTTAATTTTGATTTTTGGGTCATTTTACTGAACTTTTGTGTTTTGGATTTTACATGCTCTCTACTATGACATTGGGCATCGGCCTTGGCAGACGACGTTGATGGCATTTCATCGTCTCGGCCATGACTAGTGGCAGCAGCTTCAGCACGAGGTGGAAGTGGATCTTGATCTTTCACTTTAACCTCCACATTTTTGTTCTCCATTTTTTAATGTGTGGAATTATATGCCAGTATCAATAGCAATGGCCTACTACTATATTTACTGCGCAAAACTAAAATGCACCTCAGGTATAGAATGTAGATGGATAGTATACTTAATGGATGACGAGTGACGACACAGAGGTAGGTACAGCAGTGGCCTACCGTACTGCTATAAGTATATATATAATAAACTGGTGGACACTGTCAGCAAACTGCAAAACTGTCTAAAATGCACCACAGGTATAGAATGTAGATGGATAGTATACTTAATGGATGACGAGTGACGACACAGAGGTAGGTACAGCAGTGGCCTACCGTACTGCTATAAGTATATATATATAGTATACTGGTGGACACTGTCAGCAAACTGCAAAACTGTCTAAAATGCACCACAGGTATAGAATGTAGATGGATAGTATACTTAATGGATGACGAGTGACGACACAGAGTTAGGTACAGCAGTGGCCTACCGTACTGCTATATATAGTATACTGGTGGACACTGTCAGCAAACTGCAAAACTAAAATGCACCACAGGTATAGAATGTAGATGGATAGTATACTTAATGGATGACGACACAGAGGTAGGTACAGCAGTGCACTCTGCACTGTACTCCTCCTATATAATATTAATTATACTGGTGGTCCCCAGTCCCCACAATAAAGCAGCACACTGAGCACAGATATGGAGTGTTTTTCTTCAGGCAGACAACGTATACTGGTGGTCACTGTCAGCAAAACTCTGCACTGTACTCCTGCTATAGCTGCTCCCCAGTCCCCACAATTAAGCAGTGTGAGCACTCAGCACAGATATATTATGCAGCACACTGAGCACATATATGGTATGGAGCATTTTTTTCAGGCAGAGAACGGATAAAAACTGGTGGTCACTTATCAGCAAAACTCTGCACTGTACTCCTCCTAACAGCTGCTCCCCAATCCTCCCCACAATTAAGCAAAAGCAATAAACCAATCAACTTCTAGTTCTACAATAAACGGAGAGGACGCCAGCCACTTCCTCTCCCTGTCATCTCCAATTCACGAGTGAGAAAATAGCGGCGACGCGCGGCTGCTTATATAGAATCCGAATCTCGCGAGAATCCGACAGCGGGATAATGACGTTCGGGCGCGCTCGGGTTAGCCGAGCAAGGCGGGAAGGTTCTAACCTGCCTCGGACCCGTGTAAACAAGGTGAAGTTCGGGGGGGTTCGGTTTCAGAGAAACCGAACCCGCTCATCACTACTACATACATCAACAGATTTTTTTATATGCTGCAACCTCAACTAACCCCTCCACCACCTCCACCGTTAAATCAAGAAAATTCATGGAAACGGGGTGTTGGGTATGTGTAAATATGAGCCCGTTTGAATTGGTATTCAAAAATTCAACAAAACGTGTACTAGAATCAGAATCCCCATCCCAGATGAAAAACAGGTCATCAATATAGTGACCATAGAGGACCAAGTTTGCAGAAAAGGGGCCGTTCCAGATGGCATTGGTCTCAAAATCTCCCATGTAGATGTTTGCAAAGCTCGGTGCAAACCTGGTCCCCACAGTTGTCCAAAGGACCTGAAGATAATAGCAATGATCAAACAAAAAATAATTGTGTGAGAGGATAAAAGAAATAGCTGACAAGATGAATTGACGCTTCGCTTCCTCTCTGAGATGCTCAAATCCTTGGCAAGTGCCACTTCTATGGCCATTATGCCTCTTTGATGAGGGATATTTGTATATAGTGCTTGAACATTGCACGTGACAAAGAGATATTTTTGATTCCCCTTGAAACCCTCAATTAGTTTGATAAATTCTACTGTGTCTTGGACATGAGATCTCAGAGAGGAAGCATGTGGCTGTAAAAAGTGATCAACGTAAAAGGATAAGTTAGATGTGAGACCCTCAACCCCAGAAATAATTACAATTTGTTATTTTATATATGCAGATGTAATATAATTTACAGGTCCTTTTTGAGTATAGGCATCAACACCAGTAAAACCTTACACATGATGTACTAAACCTACAGTTCACTGGTGCTTTCTTAGATTATGCATAATTTTATATTTAGTTTATTGTTGTATTAATTGTATTAAACCCCCAGGAGGTTGCTATAAATTTTATGTGAATAAAATTGTGTTTTCTCATTAACATTGGTTGTCCACATGTATTATTAGGTGCCAATTGGGAATATTTGTCTTAAGTTCCATATGAACCCTGGGGTGTAGTACATCTGGTCCAGGAGATTTATTTATCTTAATTTTACTTAGTCTCTCCCGGACTACTTCCTCGTTTAACCAAATACTTAGCAATGGGTCATTTTTATAACTTATGTTGTGCACTTCTTCCGTTAACCGGTCCTCTCTTGTGAATACTGATGAAAAGAATGTATTCAATAAATCTGCTTTTTCCCTATCATCATTAATCAAGACATCCAACTTGCCCTTTAGTGGTCCAATATTCTCCTTTTTTAACCTTTTTTAATCATTTATATACTTAAATAACCTTTTGGGATTTGTTTTACTTTCATTTGTGATTTGTTTTTCATTTTCTATTTTGGCTGCCCTGATTTCTATTTTGCATTTTTTGTTACATTCCATGTAGAACTGGAATGAATCCGCCTGCCCATCAGACTTGCATGCTTTGAAAGCTCGCCTCTTTTTATCTATTTGTTCCTTGACCTTCTTATTAAGTCACATCAGTTTGGATTTAGTACTCCTGTTTTTGTTAACCTTTGGAATGAACAAATTAGTGCATTTAGCTGCAGTCGGCTAGACAGTAGCTTTGCAACTTCACAATGCAATTAGCTGCAGTCAGCTAGACAGTATCTCTGTGACATCATAATCAGTTTAGCTGCAGGCAGCTCAACAGTACCTCTGTTACATCACAATGCATTCAGCTGACTTCAACATTATCTCTGTGACATCACAATGCATTTATCGACATCTAGAGTACCTCTGTGGCATCATAATCATACTGTCTAGCTGCACGAAGCAGGCATCTAGATAGTACTTCTGTGACATCACAATGCATTCAGCTGCAGGAAGCCAGACAGTACCAATGTGACATTACAATGCATTTAGCTTCAGGCAGCTAGACAGTACCTCTGTGACATGTCAATACATTCAGCTAGATAATACCTCTGTGACATAGCAATGTATTTGGCTGCAGACAGATTGACAGTACCTCTGTGACATCACAATGCATTCAGCTGCAGAAAACTAGATGGTACCACTGTGACATCACAATACATTCAGCTGCATGCTGCTAGTTCCACTGTGACATCACAATGCTTTCGGCTGCAGGCAGCTAGACAGTACCTCTGTGACATCACAATACATTCAGCTGCAGGCAACTAATCAGTAACACTGTGACAACAAAACGCTTTCAGATCCAGGAAGCCAGACAGTACCTAAGTGACATCACAATGCTTTCACCTGCAGGCAGCTAGACAGTACCTCTGTGACATCATATTGCATTTATCTATAGTCAGTTACACAGTACCACTGTAACATCACAATGTATTCAGCTTCAGGCAGCTAGACAATACCTCTGTGACATCACAATGCAATCAGCTTCAGGTAGCTCGACAGTACATCCGTGACATCACAAAGCAGTCAGCTGAAGGCAGCTAGTCAGTAACACTTTGACTTCACAATCATTATGGCTACAGGAAACTCGACAGTTTCTCTGTGATATAACAATTCAATCAGCTGCCGGCAGCAAATCACTACCACTGTGTCATTAGAATGCATTCAGCTGCAGAAAGCCAGACAGATCTATATAGTACCTCTGTGACAGAACAATGCATTCAGTTGCCGGCAGGTAGACAGTACCTCTGTGACATCACAATGCATTCTGCTGCAGGAGCTAGACAGTATCTCGGTCACATTATAATTAGTGATGTGCACCGGAAATTTTTCGGGTTTTGTATTTTCCGTGTTCCGCGGCCGTGTTTTGGATTCGGACACGTTTTGGCAAAACCTCCCTGAAAATTTTTTGTCGGATTCGGGGGTATTTTGGATTCGGGTGGTTTATTTACAAAAAACCCTCAAAAACAGCTTAAACCATAGAATTTGGGGATCATTTTGATCCCATAATATTATTAACCTCGATTACCATAATTTCCACTCATTTCCAGTCTATTCTGAACACCTCACAATATTATTTTTAGTCCTAAAATTTGCACCGAGGTCGCTGGATGGCTAAGCTAAGCGACCCAAGTGGCCGACACACCTGGCCCATCTAGGAGTGGCACTGCAGTGTCAGACAGGATGGCAGATTTAAAAAATAGTCCCCAAACAGCACATGATGCAAAGAAAAAAAGAGGTGCACCAAGGTCGCTGGATGGCTAAGCTAAGCGACACAAGTGGCCGACACAAACACCTGGCCCATCTAGGAGTGGCACTGCAGTGTCAGACAGGATGGCAGATTTAAAAAATAGTCCCCAAACAGCATATGATGCAAAGAAAAAAAGAGGTGCACCAAGGTCGCTGGATGGCTAAGCTAAGCGACACAAGTGACCGACACAAACACCTGGCCCATCTAGGAGTGGCACTGCAGTGTCAGACAGGATGGCAGATTTAAAAAATAGTCCCCAAACAGCACATGATGCAAAGAAAAAAAGAGGTGCACCAAGGTCGCTGGATGGCTAAGCTAAGTGACACAAGTGGCCGACACAAACCCCTGGCCCATCTAGGAGTGGCACTGCAGTGTCAGACAGGATGGCAGATTTAAAAAATAGTCCCAAAACAGCATATGATGCAAAGAAAAAAAGAGGTGCACCAAGGTCGCTGGATGGCTAAGCTAAGCGACACAAGTGACCGACACAAACACCTGGCCCATCTAGGAGTGGCACTGCAGTGTCAGACAGGATGGCAGATTTAAAAAATAGTCCCCAAACAGCACATGATGCAAAGAAAAAAAGAGGTGCAATGAGGTAGCTGTGTGACTAAGCGAAGCAACACAAGTGGCCGACACAAACACCTGGCCCATCTAGGAGTGGCACTGCAGTTTTCTAGCGAGAGGTTGAGTGCTTCCATCCTCATGTGAATCTGAACCACTAGCCATGAACATAGGCCAGGGCCTCAGCCGTTCCTTGCCACTCCGTGTCATAAATGGCATATTGGCAAGTTTAATTTTGATTTTTGGGTCATTTTACTGAACTTTTGTAGTATACTTGATGACACAGAGGTAGAGCAGTGGACTACTGTACCGTACTGCTATATATTATATACTGGTGGTCAGCAAAATTCTGCACTGTCCTCCTACTATATATACTGCGCACAACTAAAATGCACCACAGGTATGGATGGATAGTATACTTGACGACACAGAGGTAGGTAGAGCAGTGGACTACTGTACCGTACTGCTTTATATTATATACTGGTGATCAGCACAATTATGCACTGTCCTCCTACTATATATACTGCGCTCAACTTAAATGCACCACAGGTATGGATGGATAGTATACTTGACGACACAGAGGTAGGTAGAGCAGTGGACTACTGTACCGTACTGATATAATACTGATGGTCACTGGTCAGCAAAATTCTGCACTGTCCTCCTACTATATACTACAATGCAGCACAGATATGGAGCGTTTTTCAGGCAGAGAACGTAGATATTTTCAGCACACTGAGCACAGATATTTGCAAGCACACTGAGCACAGATATTTGCAGCACACTGAGCACAGATATTTGCAGCACACTGAACACAACTGAGAGAACACTGCACGTCCTCTCCCTATCATCTCCAATGCACGAGTGAAAATGGCGGCGACGCATGGCTCCTTATATAGAATACGAATCTCGCGAGAATCCAACAGCGGGATAATGACGTTCGGGCGCGAGTCTGCCTCGGAACTGTGTAAAATGGGTGAAGTTCGGGGGGGTTCGGATTCCGAGGAACCGAACCCGCTCATCACTAATTATAATCAGTTTGGCTGCAGGCAGCTCGACAGTACATCTGTGACTTCACAATCCATTTAGCTGCAGTCAGCTAGAGAGTATCTCTGTGACATCACAAACAGTTTAGCTGCAGGCAGCTCGACAGTACCACTGTGACTTCACAATGCATTTAGCGACTTCAACAGCACCACTGTGACATTACAATCATGCTGAATAGCTGCATGAACCTAGATTGTACGTCTGATTTCACAATGTATACAGCTGCAGGCAGCTAGAATAAATCTGTTACATCACAATCAGTTTGGTTGCAGGCAGCCTGACAGTACCTCTGTAACATCACAGTGCATTCAGCTAAAGGCAGCTAGATAATATCTCTGTGACATCATAATGCATTCTGTTGCAGGCAGGTAGACAGTAACTATGTGACAACACAATGCATTCAGCTACAGGCAGCTAGACAGTTCCACTGTGACATCACAATGCAGCTAGCTGCAGGAAGCTCAACAGTACCTTTGTTGCATCACAATGCATTCAGCTGCAGGCAGCTAGAGAGTATATCTGTGACATCACAATCAGTTCGGCTGCAGGCAGCTCGACAGTTCCTCTTTGACATCACAATGCATTCAGCAGACTTCACTAGTACTACTGTGACATCACATTGCATTTAGTGACTTCACCAGTACCTCAGTGACATCACAATCATACAATCTACCTGCATGAAGCTAAAATGTACTTTTGTGACATTGCAATGCATTCGGCTGCAGGAAACTAGACAGTACCGATGTGACATCACAATTTATTCATCTGCAGACAGCTATATAATACTTCTGTGACATCAGAATGCATTAAGCTGCAGGCAGCTAGGGAGTATCTCTGCGACATTATAATGCATTCAGTAGACTTCACCAGTACTACTGTGACATCACAATGCATTGCGTGACTTCTCCAGTACCTCAGTGACATCACAATCATACTATCTACCTGCATGAAGCTAGAATGTACTTCTGTGACATCACAATGCATTCAGCTGCAGGCAGCTCGACAATACATCTTTGACATCACAATGCATTTAGGGGGTGATTCCGAGTTGTTCGCTCGCTAGCTGCTTTTAGCAGCATTGCACACGCTAAGCCGCCGCCCTCTGGGAGTGTATCTTAGCTTAGCAGAATTGCGAATGAAAGATTAGCAGAATTGCGAATAGAAATTTCTAGCAGTTTCTGAGTAGCTCCAGACTTACTCAGCCATTGCAACCAGCTCAGTCCTTTTCGTTCCTGGTTTGAAGTCACAAACACACCCAGCGTTTGCCCAACCACTCCCCCATTTCTCCAGCCACTCCTGCGTTTTGCAACTCGAACGCCTGCGTTTTTCCGCACACTCCCATAAAACGTCCAGTTTCCGCCCAGAAACACCCACTTCCTGTCAATCACACTACGATCAGCACAGCGATGAAAAAGCTTCGTTATGCTGTGAGTAAAATACCTAACTTTTGTGTAAAATAACTAAACGCATGCGCAGTAAGCGACTAATCGCAGTATAGCGAAAATCGGCAACGAGCGAACAACTCGGAATGACCCTTAGTGGCTTCAACTGTACCTCTGTGACACCACAATCATACTGTCTAGGTGCACAAAGCAGGCATCTAGATAGTACTTCTGTGACATCACAATGCATTCAGCTGCAGGAAGCCAGACAGTATCTATGTGACATCACAATGCATTCAGCTTCAGGCAGCTAGACAGTTCCTCTGTAACATCAGAATGTATTCAGATAGATAATACCTATGTGAAATCACAATGCATTCAGCTGAAGAAAGCTAGATAGTACCTATGTGACATCACAATGCATTCAGCTGCAGGCATTTAGACAGTGCCTATGTAAAATCACAATGCATTCAGCTGCATGCAGCTAGAAAGTACCTGTGTGGCATCACAATGCATTCACCTGCAGGCATATAGAGCGTATATCTGTGACATCACAATTAGTTTGGCTGCAGGCAGCTCAACAGTACCTCTTTTACATCACAGTGCATTCAGGTGCAGGCAGCTAGACAGTATCTATGTGATGTCACAATGCATTCAGCAGACTTCAACAGTAATACTCTTACATCACATTGCATTTAGTGACTTCATCCAGGGCCGTCTTTTCGTATGGGCTCAATGGGCTCTTGCCCAAGGGCCCCAGTAGTAAAAGGGCCCTAGGCTGATAGCTGAGGGTCCCATATTTTCAGGGGTACCAGATTTTTTTAAATCGGCCCTGGGGAACCGGAGATATCCGACTTCAAAGCAGTGGTCCCCATCCAAGCCTGTTAATTGCTCTTCCCAGCCAGATATCTCGGGTTCTGTCTGACTTAGAGTTTTTCTGAGGGTATACTCTAAAAGCTGGGACTCTCCTTTTGGAAAACACTGGCAGCTTGTCTCTACTATGCCCAGAACCAGAGATATCAGCTTTCCAGCAGCTGGTCCCTGCTCCAGCTCCACACGCCTGGTATGCCGTTTTATATTTTTATTGGTGGATTGCTCTGGCTCTCTAGTTTTTTTTATCCCATTAAAGCTAAGAAATCTATTTCCAGGAACTGGAGATATCTGCACGAAAGCAAGCTGCCCTCCCACCAGAAAATTATGAATATTAATCCTACTCCATTATCGACCCCTCCCCTACGTATTAAACATCCCCTACTGCCCTGGAAGTCATGTACCAGATCCCTTTCATTCAGCCCAATGCCCCCTACTACAGTTTAGTGTTCTCCATCCTGCCCCATCTGTGCAGTAAAGGAGTAGTTAGCAGAAATTATTTCTCCAGGTCCTACATGCTGAGCGGAAGATAGAAACCCCCCCCCCCCCTTACCATCTGCGGGACATCAAAGCTGCCACTGACAGCACTACCCACCCCCACCCCTACTGCTGGAGGATGGGTTGGGGCCCCAATGCATTACTGTGCCCAGGGGCCTACACTGCTGTTAAGATGGCTCTGACTTCATCAGTACCTCTGTGACATAACAATAATAATAATATCTACCTGCATGATGCTAGAATGTACTTCTGTGACATCACAATGCATTAAGCAGAAGGCAGCTAGACAATACCTCTTTGACATCACAATGCATTTAGCGACTTCAACTGTACCTCTGTGACATCACAATCATACTGTCTATTTGCACAAAGCAGACATCTAGACAGTACCTCTGTGACATCACAATGCATGTCGAGCAGGCAGCTAGACAGTATCTCTGTGACATCACAATGCATTTAGCGACGTCTATAGTACTTCTGTGACATCACAATTCATTCAGCTGCAGGCAGCTAGGGACATCACAATGCAGTAAGCTCTAGGCACCTACACAGTATCTTTGTGACATCACAATGCTCTAAGCTGATGGCTACTAGACAGGACTTCTGTGACATCACAATACATTCAGCTGCAGTCAACTAATTAGTACCACTGTGACAACAAAACACTAGAGATGTGCACTTGAAATTTTTCGGGTTTTGTGTTTTGGTTTTGGGTTCGGTTCCGCAGCCGTGTTTTGGGTTCGACCGCATTTTGGCAAAACCTCACCGAATTTTTTTTGTCGGATTCGGGTGTGTTTTGGATTCGGGTGTTTTTTTCAAAAAACACTAAAAAACAGCTTAAATCATAGAATTTGGGGGTCATTTTGATCCCAAAGTATTATTAACCTCAAAAACCATAATTTCCACTCATTTTCAGTCTATTCTGAATACCTCACACCTCACAATATTATTTTTAGTCCTAAAATTTGCACCGAGGTCGCTGGATGACTAAGCTAAGCGACCCTAGTGGCCGACACAAACACCTGGCCCATCTAGGAGTGGCACTGCAGTGTCACGCAGGATGGCCCTTCCAAAAAACACTCCCCAAACAGCACATGACGCAAAGAAAAAAAGAGGCGCAATGAGGTAGCTGTGTGAGTAAGCTAAGCGACCCTAGTGGCCGACACAAACACCTGGCCCATCTAGGAGTGGCACTGCAGTGTCACGCAGGATGGCCCTTCCAAAAAACACTCCCCAAACAGCACATGACGCAAAGAAAAAAAGAGGCGCAATGAGGTAGCTGTGTGAGTAAGATAAGCGACCCTAGTGGCCGACACAAACACCTGGCCCATCTAGGAGTGGCACTGCAGTGTCACGCAGGATGGCCCTTCCAAAAAACACTCCCCAAACAGCACATGACGCAAAGAAAAATAGAGGCGCAATGAGGTAGCTGTGTGAGTAAGCTAAGCGACCCTAGTGGCCGACACAAACACCTGGCCCATCTAGGAGTGGCACTGCAGTGTCACGCAGGATGGCCCTTCCAAAAAACACTCCCCAAACAGCACATGACGCAAAGAAAAAAAGAGGCGCAATGAGGTAGCTGTGTGAGTAAGCTAAGCGACCCTAGTGGCCGACACAAACACCTGGCCCATCTAGGAGTGGCACTGCAGTGTCACGCAGGATGGCCCTTCCAAAAAACACTCCCCAAACAGCACATGACGCAAAGAAAAAAAGAGGCGCAATGAGGTAGCTGTGTGAGTAAGATAAGCGACCCTAGTGGCCGACACAAACACCTGGCCCATTTAGGAGTGGCACTGCAGTGTCACGCAGGATGGCCCTTCCAAAAAACACTCCCCAAACAGCACATGACGCAAAGAAATATTAAAGAAAAAAGAGGTGCAAGATGGAATTGTCCTTGGGCCCTCCCACCCACCCTTATGTTGTATAAACAGGACATGCACACTTTAACCAACCCATCATTTCAGTGACAGGGTCTGCCACACGACTGTGACTGAAATGACGGGTTGGTTTGGACCCCCAACAAAAAAGAAGCAATTAATCTCTCCTTGCACAAACTGGCTCTACAGAGGCAAGATGTCCACCTCATCATCATCCTCCGATATATCACCGTGTACATCCCCCTCCTCACAGATTATCAATTCGTCCCCACTGGAATCCACCATCTCAGCTCCCTGTGTACTTTGTGGAGGCAATTGCTGCTGGTCAATGTCTCCACGGAGGAATTGATTATAATTCATTTTAATGAACATCATCTTCTCCACATTTTCTGGAAGTAACCTCGTACGCCGATTGCTGACAAGGTGAGCGGCGGCACTAAACACTCTTTCGGAGTACACACTTGTGGGAGGGCAACTTAGGTAGAATAAAGCCAGTTTGTGCAAGGGCCTCCAAATTGCCTCTTTTTCCTGCCAGTATAAGTACGGACTGTCTGACGTGCCTACTTGGATGCGGTCACTCATATAATCCTCCACCATTCTTTCAATGGGGAGAGAATCATATGCAGTGACAGTAGACGACATGTCCGTAATCGTTGTCAGGTCCTTCAGTCCGGACCAGATGTCAGCATCAGCAGTCGCTCCAGACTGCCCTGCATCACCGCCAGCGGGTGGGCTCGGAATTCTGAGCCTTTTCCTCGCACCCCCAGTTGCGGGAGAATGTGAAGGAGGAGATGTTGACAGGTCGCGTTCCGCTTGACTTGACAATTTTCTCACCAGCAGGTCTTTGAACCCCAGCAGACTTGTGTCTGCCGGAAAGAGAGATCCAAGGTAGGTTTTAAATCTAGGATCGAGCACGGTGGCCAAAATGTAGTGATCTGATTTCAACAGATTGACCACCCGTGAATCCTGGTTAAGCGAATTAAGGGCTCCATCCACAAGTCCCACATGCCTAGCGGAATCGCTCCGTGTTAGCTCCTCCTTCAATGTCTCCAGCTTCTTCTGCAAAAGCCTGATGAGGGGAATGACCTGACTCAGGCTGGCAGTGTCTGAACTGACTTCACGTGTGGCAAGTTCAAAGGGCAGCAGAACCTTGCACAACGTTGAAATCATTCTCCACTGCGCTTGAGACAGGTGCATTCCACCTCCTATATCGTGCTCAATTGTATAGGCTTGAATGGCCTTTTGCTGCTCCTCCAACCTCTGAAGCATATATAGGGTTGAATTCCACCTCGTTACCACTTCTTGCTTCAGATGATGGCAGGGCAGGTTCAGGTGTTTTTGGTGTTGCTCCAGTCTTCTGTACGTGATGCCTGTACGCCGAAAGTGTCCCGCAATTCTTCTGGCCACCGACAGCATCTCTTGCACGCCCCTGTCGTTTTTTAAAAAATTCTGCACCACCAAATTCAAGGTATGTGCAAAACATGGGACGTGCTGGAATTTGCCCATATTTAATGCACACACAATATTGCTGGCGTTGTCCGATGCCACAAATCCACAGGAGAGTCCAATTGGGGTAAGCCATTCCGCGATGATCTTCCTCAGTTGCCGTAAGAGGTTTTCAGCTGTGTGCGTATTCTGGAAACCGGTGATACAAAGCGTAGCCTGCCTAGGAAAGAGTTGGCGTTTGCGAGATGCTGCTACTGGTGCCGCCGCTGCTGTTCTTGCGGCGGGAGTCCATACATCTACCCAGTGGGCTGTCACAGTCATATAGTCCTGACCCTGCCCTGCTCCACTTGTCCACATGTCCGTGGTTAAGTGGACATTGGGTACAACTGCATTTTTTAGGACACTGGTGTGTCTTTTTCTGACGTCCGTGTACATTCTCGGTATCGCCTGCCTAGAGAAGTGGAACCTAGATGGTATTTGGTAACGGGGGCACACTACCTCAAGAAATTGTCTAGTTCCCTGTGAACTAACGGCGGATACCAGACGCACGTCTAACACCAACATAGTTGTCAAGGCCTCAGTTATCCGCTTTGCAACAGGATGACTGCTGTGATATTTCATCTTCCTCGCAAAGGACTGTTGGACAGTCAATTGCTTGGTGAAAGTAGTAAAAGTGGGCTTACGACTTCCCCTCTGGGATGACCATCGACTCCCAGCAGCAACAACAGCAGCACCAGCAGCAGTAGGCGTTACACGCAAGGATGCATCGGAGGAATCCCAGGCAGGAGAGGACTCGTCAGAATTGCCAGTGACATGGCCTGCAGGACTATTGGCATTCCTGGGGAAGGAGGAAATTGACACTGAGGGAGTTGGTGGGGTGGTTTGCGTGAGCTTGGTTACAAGAGGAAGGGATTTACTGGTCAGTGGACTGCTTCCGCTGTCGCCCAAAGTTTTTGAACTTGTCACTGACTTATTATGAATGCGCTGCAGGTGACGTATAAGGGAGAATGTTCCGAGGTGGTTAACGTCCTTACCCCTACTTATTACAGCTTGACAAAGGCAACACACGGCTTGACAAATGTTGTCCGCATTTCTGTTGAAATACTTCCACACCGAAGAGCTGATTTTTTTGGTATTTTCACCAGGCATGTCAACGGCCATATTCCTCCCACGGACAACAGGTATCTCCCTGGGTGCCTGACTTAAACAAACCACCTCACCATCAGAATCCTCCTTGTCAATTTCCTCCCCAGCGCCAGCAACACCCATATCCTCCTCATCCTGGTGTACTTCAACACTGACATCTTCAATCTGACTATCAGGAACTGGACTGCGGGTGCTCCTTCCAGCACTTGCAGGGGGCGTGCAAATGGTGGAAGGCGCATGCTCTTCACGTCCAGTGTTGGGAAGGTCAGGCATCGCAACTGACACAATTGGACTCTCCTTGTGGATTTGTGATTTCGAAGAACGCACAGTTCTTTGCGGTGCTTTTGCCAGCTTGAGTCTTTTCATTTTTCTAGCGAGAGGCTGAGTGCTCCCATCCTCATGTGAAGCTGAACCACTAGCCATGAACATAGGCCAGGGCCTCAGCCGTTCCTTGCCACTCCGTGTGGTAAATGGCATATTGGCAAGTTTACGCTTCTCCTCCGACAATTTTATTTTAGATTTTTGAGTCCTTTTTTTACTGATATTTGGTGTTTTGGATTTTACATGCTCTGTACTATGACATTGGGCATCGGCCTTGGCAGACGACGTTGCTGGCATTTCATCGTCTCGGCCATGACTAGTGGCAGCAGCTTCAGCACGAGGTGGAAGTCGATCTTGATCTTTCCCTAATTTTGGAACCTCAACATTTTTGTTCTCCATATTTTAATAGGCACAACTAAAAGGCACCTCAGGTAAACAATGGAGATCGATGGATACTAGTATACTTATGGATGGACGAGCGACTGCCGACACAGAGGTAACTACAGCCGTGGACTACCGTACTGTGTCTGCTGCTAATATAGACTGGATGATAATGAGATAAAATTAAAATATATATATATATATATATCACACTAGTACTGCAGCCGGACAGGTATATATTATATAATGACGGACCTGCTGGACACTGTCTGTCAGACTCAGCACTGCAGACTCCTAAAGTAAGCTACTAGTATCAAGAAGATAGAAAAAAAAAATAAACCACGGGTAGGTGGTATACAATTATGGATGGACGAGCGACTGCCGACACAGAGGTAGCTACAGCCGTGGACTACCGTACTGTGTCTGCTGCTAATATAGACTGGATGATAATGAGATAAAATTAAAATATATATATATATATATCACACTAGTACTGCAACCGGACAGGTATATATTATGTAATGACGGACCTGCTGGACACTGTCTGTCAGACTCAGCACTGCAGACTCCTAAAGTAAGCTACTAGTATCAAGAAGATAGAAAAAATAAATAAACCACGGGTAGGTGGTATACAATTATGGATGGACGAGCGACTGCCGACACAGAGGTAGCTACAGCCGTGGACTACCGTACTGTGTCTGCTGCTAATATAGACTGGATGATAATGAGATAAAATTAAAATATATATATATATATCACACTAGTACTGCAGCCGGACAGGTATATATTATGTAATGACGGACCTGCTGGACACTGTCTGCAGAATGCGTTTATAAAAACACCACACGACGAGTGTTTAACTTTTTCAGGCAGACAATCACAATATACTGGTGGTCAGCAGACAATCACAATACTGGTGGTCAGTGGTCACTGGTCAGTCACACTGGCAGTGGCACTCTGGCAGCAAAAGTGTGCACTGTACTTAAAATATGTACTCCTGCTATAACTGCTCCCCAGTCTCCCCCACAATTAAGCTGTGTGAGCAGTGAGCACTCAGCAGTCAGATAATGATATACAGTATATGATGCAGCACACTGGGCTGAGCACAGATATGGTATGTGTGACTGTGTCACACTGTGTATCGTTTTTTTTCAGGCAGAGAACGGATTCATTAAACTGGTGGCACTGGTCACTGCCACTGGTCACACTATCAGCAGCAAGTAGTACTCCTCCTATATTATGCTCCCCAAAATTTGTGTCTCTCTCTCTCTAGTACTATTAGTCACTCTAAACGGAGAGGACGCCAGCCACGTCCTCTCCCTATCAATCTCAATGCACGTGTGAAAAATGGCGGCGACGCGCGGCTCCTTATATAGAATCCGAGTCTCGCGATAGAATCCGAGCCTCGCGAGAATCCGACAGCGGGATGATGATGTTCGGGCGCGCTCGGGTTAACCGAGCAAGGCGGGAGGATCCGAGCCTGCTCGGCCCCGTGTAAAAAAAGCTGAAGTTCGGCGGGTTCGGATTCAGAGAAACCGAACCCGCTCATCTCTGCAAAACACATTCAGATACAGGAAGCCAGACAGCACAATGCTTTCACTTACAGGCACCTAGACAGTACATATGTTACATAACAATGCTTTCGGTTGCAGGCTGCTAGACAATACCACTGTGACATCATATTGCATTCAGCTGCAGGCACCTAGACAGTACGAATGTGACATCACAATGCAGTCAGCTGCTTGCAGCTAGATAGTTTCACAGTGACATCACAATGCATTCAGCTGTAGGCAGCTAGTCAGTACCACTTTGACTTCACAATCAGTATGGCTGCAGGCAATTCGACAGTTTCTCTGTGATATACTGTAACAATTCATTCAGCTGCTGGCTACCTACAACTGTGTCATCACAAAGTATTCAGCTGCAGGAAGCCAGAGAGTACCTCTGTGACCTCACAATGCATTCAGCTATATAGTACCGCTGTGACATCAAAATGCATTCATCTAGACCAATGATTTTCAACCTTTTTTTACTCGTGGCACACCGAACAATATTTTAAAATTGCCAAAGCACACTATCAGTTCCCCACAGAAAAAACCCCACACATTAGCCCGCACAGTAAGAAAAAATCCACACATACATTGGCCTACACAGAAAAAACAATCACATTGCTACCCACATAAATCATGTTGCTCAGTACATTAATCCTATTGCTCCTCACATAAATCAATTACATTGCGCCCACATGGATTATTCACATTGTTCCCCCCATAAATCCTTATTCTCCCCACATAAATCCTATTGTTCCCCACGGGAAAACTAAAATAACAAATATTAGCCCCTACCGGTCAGCTATCCTCTTTCCTGTCACTCAGTGGTGGGGGTTGTTCATAGTGGAGTGCTGCGAATACTGAGCAGTGGGAAGTCAGGCAGGTGTGGATGTGGGTGGGCAAGGAAAGCTGTGTATGCAGCCAAAAACTGGAAGATATGTATGCAGGCAGGTGGGCTGGCTGGTTGGTGAAATGCGGTGGCCGCGGCCTTGAAGTCATAGGTCACGGCCGGAGCATGACTAATCCTCTAAGAAGAGCCCGGGCCAACAGTTCACTCTGTAGATGCAGGAAGCTGCTCTGGCTTCGCGGCACACCTTGCAACTGGTCGCGGCACACTAGTGTGCCACGGCACACTGGTTGAAAAAACCTGATCTAGACAGTACTACTGTGACATCACAATCCTCTTAGATGCATTCTACTAGACCAGGGGTTTTAAAATACATAGTTACATAGGCATTCATTATAGTTACAAGGGTATTCATTATCAACATCCACTATAATAAAGCAAGTGGTGTGATACAAACATTAGTGATATAATCACAGATATAATAAAGCATTTTCAAAGGTTACAGACAAAGTAACATATGGGAATATTGAAGATTAATGGGAACACGGTTATAGCTTACAATTCTGACAGAGTATATAATAAAGCAATTGTAGATAAATAGGAACAGGGTTATAACATACAATTCTGAGAGAGAGTATAGGTGTGTCCTTCCCAAAGATCAGTGAATGAATGAATGAATGAATGAATGAATGAATGAATGAATGAATGAATGAATGAATGAATCAATCTCAGCCTGTGCTAAACTTTATACCCCAGGGAGATTACATTATTTCCTCTATGGGATTGACATGTGTGTAATCTACATAGCAGGAAGCTTTTTTTTTTTCTTCTCCAACTTTAAGGAGGTGACCAGTGAGCTAATGGACCCTGAGTGCTAAATAGAAATATAATAATTCTAGGGCTCTAATGTAGTTTCCCAGATCAATAGCTGGTATACTTAGAAGAGAGGTGGAATGCATTTCCAGTATACGTTCCACCAGTGGGCACACACTTCCGGTATTGCTTTCCACCACTGGATGCGCACTTCCAGTTTTGCGCTCAATCGGTGGATACACACTTCCGGTTTTGCGCTCCACCGGCGGCCAAGCAACAGTGGTCCGCTCTCAGCACTTAGCGGTACTCTATGTTTCCCCCTAGTGCTCAGCGGGAGCGCTGTGGTTATAACTTGGTAAACTAAAACTATAGGAAGCGCAAAAAATACAATGCTGATTGGCCAGTAATCAATCAGCATTAGTAGTGTATTCATAATACATGAGCTTGCTGCAATAAAAGAGGCATACCATCATAATTAAGGTTTTAAGTGCATTCATACTACATGTGCTTATTATTAAAGGGGCATAACATCTTATAATAATCAATCATTAATAGTCAGTATTCACCTTCCATGTGTGAACAAATTAGTTAGACTTATAAGATGAAGTATCAAACATTTATTACAATAGAAACTAGAATTATAAAGTGGTAGGTGGTTATTCCGCATATATACAATGTTCCCATATTCACAAAGGATAAAAATCAAATATATTACAACCATCTTGGAGCTATTGCAGTTAGGTTCCCATTTTAACCCATCCTAGATTAAATAGTGAATGTTCACTAAGGGGAAAATAAATAGAGAAAGAGAGAGAGAGAGAGAGAGAGAGAGAGAGAAGAGTATAGGCACTTACCACAAATACTTATTTTAGGCTTTTTATTATCACTCACAAATGCTTCATCGTGCAGAAAAATATCTTGCAGAGCTGTCGCTGTCAACGTTTCGGTCCCTGTTGGACCTTTGTCAAGACCATCAAAACAAGTTTATGCAGTCATCCTGAAGCCCATATCCGATATGAAATCATACTATGAAATTATGTTTGGAAAGCTCCCAAATCTTACGAAGAGCCTAAAGGCTGATGTGGCTACTGCAAATTAGGGTGGCCAATCCCAGGATCGGGATTAGTGGGATACCGGGATTTAGGCCAAAAATCATCTGGGATTCAATCCCGGGATTGGAAGCTCCAAACCTGGGGATTACGGGATCAGATGGCCATTTAATGCCGGGCAGCGTTGAGCGTCCTCAGGATGCTCAATGCTGCCCGGCTCCCAACTAGCCTGTGCAGTGTGACCTCTGACCCTGAGGTCACGCTGCGCAGTCACCAGCCCGTCGCCTGTTGCCTCTTCCTGGCTCCCCCTGCAGTCACCAGACCATCACCTGCCACCTCCTCCTGGCTCCCCTGCAGCCACCAGGCCATCACTCGCCACCTTCCCCTGCAGTCACCAGCCCATCACCCACCGCTGAGTCTGAATGAAGAGTCCCATCCTCCCGCCCCTGCAGTTTGGTGTTGGTGAGTTATGTCTGCAGGGCGGAGCGGGTGGGGAGAGGCGGAGTGGTGCGTGGGTGATGGGTGAACACACAGTAAAAAAAATAATCCCGGGTATCCTGGGAATCCTGGGATTGACCATTTTTCAATCCCGATATCTGGGATTGAAAAAATGGACCAGGATTGGCCACTCTACTACAAATGATATGACTGTGAATTAGGCAATGAAATGGTCTAATCATTTCAAATACTTGTAAGTATGTGTGATAGGTGTACACCCAAAATTGCCTGCCACTTTCATTCCATCAAGCAGGAGATATTTTCATCATAAGAAGCTTTTTCGGTCTAATTCACTGACTATACTCAATCGGTGGGAAGGTCCATGGGAGTCAGTCAGGTGCTGTTGCACTTGAGACCATCAGTACAAAGTAGCAATTTTCAGTACTTTGCGCAGGACCCATTCTGCGCATGTGCAAATTGGTCCTGCGACATAGGATGCTGATCGGCATCAGAATTCCATTAAGTGATTTTGGGGGTTGTAAAGGGGGTGGTGACAAGCTCCATTTGGAAAAACATCACCACTGTTTAGGGGGTGAGAAGAGGCCAGGAATCTCCATCGTAGGATGGAGATTTCCTGTCCTCGGCAATGGGCGGGCTTGCGCACAGGTGCCGCAGGCTGCCCGATGGTAGGTGCCTTGATCTGGTCTGCAGCCTAGGATACAGCTCGGATCACTAGTGCAGCAGGAGGCATCTGCATGTAACAGATGCCTAAAGCTGTATTTACATACAGTGCTATCCCTGCTGATTCCAAAGAAGCAGCAGTGATAGCAAATCCAACCATACCTAAATGACCCCCCCCCCCCCCCATGCAGTATTGTTTTTCGACAATGGTTGTCAAGGAGAAGTAAACATGGATACATGCTTCTCATTGCAAGAAGATAACTCCTACTACTCCAGCAGCCCAGCCAGCAAACTGAAAGACTTAGCCCAGACACAGCAATGACCAGTTGTATTCCCTATAGGTCAAAACAATGGGACTTAATAAAACCCCCTGTGGTCATCACCTTATGGAAGCAACAGGCGAACCTGGATGTTTTTCAGGAGTCCTGCCGCACCACATTATTCACCGACGGGTCTCTTGTCTGTCTCAATAGAGACCTTAACATTTGTTTCATTCTGCTTTTACGTTCATCAGTAAACAAAGAACAATGCCACTAAGAATAAACAGATCATACAGTCCATCTGGACAAAGAGACTCCAAAGGACAAATACTGTAGCTTGCATATTTTGCACAGGCGGTTGTACTGACCAATATATAAGAGACCTGGGAATATAGTGGACACTATGACAGGTATTTGGGATGTAGTTATGTGATCGGTGGTCAGGATGTCCACGACACCCAAAGAGTGGTAATAATAGAACCCATGGTGACTGCAGGCCGCCACCAGGCCCACAGCGTGGTGAGCACAGCAAGCCCGCAAAGGGGCTTGTTGCACTCGCCCCCACCAGCATTCCGCTGCTGGGATGCTGGCCTCGGTATGCTGACCGGTGGTCTCTTGACTTCCGGTCATGCAATACACAGCACAGGTATTTATGATAGGTCACTTATATTGGTAAGGAGTTGCAGTCTTTCAAAACTAAACTCATACAGCAAAGACTGGTACTAGACCTTACAGTACAGATGGGAGGATATAACCGCATGCTTTAGAATCATTATGATATTGTGTTGCACCTTTATCACCAAAAAAGTTAAACCCTTAATATGCCCTTAGCTAATGAACAACATAAAAGTAAAAGGTTCAGAGGTTTATCAGAGGTTATTTCAGAGATTTTATCATAGCTACAGTTAATCCAATTAAATGTTTTCAGTGATATCAGGATGGTTCTCACACATTACTTAAACAGTTCTTTATGTAGCAGCGATAAGCATAGTAATCTACCTGTTGATTCTGCGTGGTCCAAATTAGGGATGTGTGCCGTCCCAAATCTCTGGTTTTGTGTTCTTGTTTTGGCTCTGCATCTCCTTCATGTTTTGGATCTGTATTTGTTTTGCTAAAACCTCCCCTGTGAGTTTTGGATCTGTATTTGTTTTGAATCTGTACTTTAAAAAAAAAATCATAAAAACAGCTAAAATCACAGAATTTGGGCCTGATTTTGTTGCGACAGTATTATTAACTTCAATAACACTAATTTCCACTAAATTTTGACCGCCTCACAGCTCGAAATACTTGGATGACTAAGCTAAACGACAGCAATGAGCGGCACAAATATGTGGCATTTAAACTTTCAATATGGCACAACTAGGAAACAGAATGGCATTGCAGTGGCAGACAGGCTGGCAGTTTAATAAACTATACAAATGTTTGTTGTCACAGTCAGCAATGCTCCAAACAGCACATAATACAAAGAAAAGAGGTGCAAGATGGAATTGTCCTTGGGCCCTTTCACCAAGGAGGCAAAAGAGGCTTCTCTGTGAGGACAGTGTGAGAAATGTCAGACTCACACATAGCTGATGTGGACACCCCTAAATGTTCCTCAAGAATGTTGAATAGTTCTAATTCTGAATGCACAGTTTGTCTTACTGCCTCTGCAGCTAATTTTCCTTTTGATGTTTTTTTTCTTTGCCACTGTAAAATTTAATTTTTTTATATACCCTCACTTAAGCCCTCTATGCCCCTGGGCATCTGCCTTAGTAGATGACGCTGATGGACTTGTATCATCATGACTGATGGCAGCACCTACACCACTAGTATGTGCTTCCTGCTCTACTCTCAATTGTTTTTCCTCCATATCTATTCACAAGCATGAATGAAGTGGGGTACAGCACACACCACAATTAGTACAAAAAATGTACCACCTTCAGTGTTGCACAATACAAGTATGAGTCACAAATAGTAATCAAACATTGCGGTTTAATTTTACCAACAGTATCACAAAAATCTGTGTATGAGTATGAAATAATAATCAAACACTGAGGTGTCATTTTACCGACAGTGTCGCACAATACATGTGTGCATCAGAAATAGTGATCGAATACTGCAGTTTACCTTCACCAACAGTGTCACACAGTTTGTGTAGGAGTATAAAATAATATATATTACTGTGGTACCACCTTCACCCACAGTGTCACGCAATATGTGTATGCATCAGAAATAGTAATCAAACACTGTGGTTGACCTTCATTAACAGTGTCGCACAATATGTGTATGAGTGAGAACTTAAATATATTACTGTGGCACTACCTTCCCCCACAGTGTCGCACAATACGTGTGTGCATCAGAAATAGTGATCAAACACTGCGGTTGATCTACACCAACAGTGTCGCACAATAAGTGTATGAGTACAAAATAATAATATACTTAAGTCTGACCAGCAGTGTCACAGTACTTATGAAAATAAAATAAAAATTGTGTAGTGCACTGGGGAACAGCACAAACAAAAAATATTTTTTTATAATTAGATTTTTAGGATCTTTGTTTTTAGCTATTATTATTTTATTTTTACACTGGGCAGAGCCCCTGGATAGACACACAGATCACCACTTTCAAATAAAGCAGACAGAGCACCCTGCCTGGACTGGTACAGAGGACAGAGCATCCCTTTCAGATACAGCAGACAGAGCACCCTGCCTGGACTGATACAGCAGACAGAGCATCCCTTTCAGATACAGCAGACAGAGCACCCCTGGATTGACACAGCAGACAGAGCACAACTTCCAAATACAGCAGACCGAGCAACCCTTTCAGATACAGTAGAGAGAGCACCCCTGGACTGATACAGCAGACCGAGCAACCCTTTCAGATACAGTAGAGAGAGCACCCCTGGACTGATACAGCAGACAGAGGACCTGCTTCATGCCAGACAACACAGTACTAAGACAGACACGTCCATCCAGTACACTCTCCACAGCCGGAGTGAAGATGGCGTAACCTTTTCCAACCTGATGAGCATCATCAACTCTTCTTCTGAGGTCCTCCGAAATCTCCTTTGTTCATGGCATGACACACTTCCACAAACATGTGTTGTAAACATAAGGCTTTGATAGATCCCTGTTATTTTATAAATTCAGGTTGTCAACTCACACCTATCATCACATAGATTGAAAATACCTTCAATTTCACCTTCAAAATATCTGGTAAGCCTAAAGGTTCACATACTTTTGCCATTAACAGATTGTGATATTGGATCATTTTCCTCAATAAAAAAATGAGCACGTCTAGTTTTTTGTGTCATATATTTGATTTGGTACTCTATACAGGTACACCACCGATTTTCCGGTATCCTCGGTTCCAGTGCCGTGCCGGATTATCGATTTTGCCGGATTAACGGAGGAAACTAATTTTGCACCTTCAGAACATTTCTAAAGCAATAAATAGTAAAATATATGCTACAGTATAATATTAATTAATGAATAAACACAGTAGTGTATGCAAAACTGTTTTTAAGCAAAACAGGTATCAGGCTCAGGCTGTGTGTTCCGCCCATGTGCGGTACTTGCTGTGACCTTGGACGCCATAACAGCCCCACTGATGCTTGCTGTGTCACCTGCAGTGTCCGTGGAAGCTGTACCCACTGACACTTGCGCGTATTGCGTGTTAGGCCCATGCGCAGAAAATGTTCCGGATTAAAGGATGTCTCTAACCCCCTTTAATCCGGACAAATCAAAATTGTCCGGATTAAAAGAGGTTCCGGATCATCGGTTGCCGGAAAATCGGTGGTGTACCTGTATCTACTTTTAGGAAAATTTTAAGTAGTTTTAGGCAAAATTTCAGCAGAAATATAGAAAATTCTGATGGGTTCACAAACTTTCAAGCACTACGGTATGTGATATTGTGATAAGGATAAATTATTAGATGGGAAGGGGGCCCTAATTTGCACACCTTAATTAGGTAATGAGGTGCTACTCTGCTTGAGTCTTAATACAATGTACAAAGGGAAAAAGTAGCAGGTGCACTGTCTCACACTAGCTCAACCTGTAATAACCAGAGGCACTTAGCATATTCCTGGCCAGGGCTATGAGCTTACCCACCGCATCAAGGTAGCCTCTCATTGGGTAAGTCCCTAACACTATCTATAGGGGTTCAGGTCCGGGGGGCAGGACACCCCAGAGCCACCCAGCCAGACAACCCCAGGGCATCGCAAGAGTGATACAAATAAAGAGTTAAAGAGGTAGGAACAGCTGCTGCTGCATGTGTGAGTAATGTGAGGAGTAAAAGAAAATAATGTGAAAGTGTTACATATATATGACAAACTAAGTGCCATAGTGTAATGCAGGCATGTCCAAACTGCGGCCCTCCAGCTGTTGTGAAACTACATATCCCAGCATGCCCTGACAGTTTTTCTGTCAGAGAATGCTAAAGTTGTGTCAGGGCATGCTGGGATGTGTAGTTTCTCAACAGCTGGAGGGACGCAGTTTGGACATGCCTGGTGTAATGAAAGTGTTAAATTGCGATGCCCCAGGGACGTCCAGCCATGGCAGGCACAGGGAGCCCCGCATCCCAGAGAATCCCTCCAATATTGACTGCCATAGTAAACGAAAATGTAGGAGTCTTACCTCAGTGTGCTCATTCTACATATGCAGGCAAAGTGCTAGACTATTTAAAATCAGTGAGAGGTGGGTGGGCCTGGTGCTAAATTAGGATGAAGGTGTCTCCTACCTTCAGAAATATGTATAAATACATCAGTTACAAAGGGAAGGGGGCCCTAATTTGCACACCTTAATTAGGTAATGAGGTGCTACTCTGCTTGAGACTTAATACAATGGTGGTCATTCCGAGTTGTTCGCTCGTTGCCGATTTTCGCTATATTGAGATTAGTCGCTTACTGCGCATGCGCAAGGTTCGCAGAGCACATGCGCTTAGTTATTTTATACAAAAGTTAGGTATTTTACTCACGGCATAACGAGGATTTTTCATCGTTCTGGTGATCGTACTGTGATTGACAGGAAGTGGGTGTTTCTGGGCGGAAACTGTCCGTTTTCTGGGCGTGTGCGAAAAAACGCTGGCGTTTCTGGGGAAAACGCAGGAGTGTCTCAAGAAACGGGGGAGTGTCTGCGCGAACGCTGGGTGTGTTTGTGACGTCAAACCAGGAACGAAACTGACTGAACTGATCGCAATGGCTGAGTAAGGGGCCCTACACATTTGACGATGCGCCGCCGAGGTGCCCGATGGCCGTAACGGCCGACGAGCGACCCGGCGGCGGGGGGGCAGTGACGGGGGGGTGTGAAGTTTCTTCACTCCCCCCGTCACGCGGCTGAATAGAAGTGCAGGCAAATATGGACGAGATCGTCCATATTGGCCTGCATGCACAGCCGACGGGAGACCAGCGATGAACGAGCGCGGGGCCGCGCATCGTTCATCGCTGGAGTCTCCACACTGGAAGATATGAACGAGTTCTCGTTCATTTATGAACGAGATCGTTCATATCTTTCAGAAAATCGGCCAGTGTGTAGGGCCTATTGGTCTGGAGCTACTCCGAAACTGCTAAGAAATTTCTATTCGCAATTCTGCTAATCTTTCGTTCGCAATTCTGCTATGCTAAGATTCACTCCCAGTAGGCGGCGGCTCAGCGTGTGCAATGCTGCTAAAAGCAGCTAGCGAGCGAACAACTCGGAATGAGGGCCAGTGTACAGAGGGAAAAAGTAGCAGGTGCACTGTCTCACACTAGCTCAACCTGTAATAACCAGAGGCGTTTAGCATATTCCTGGCCAGGGCTATGAGCTTACCCACCGCATCAAGGTAGCCTCTCATTGGGTAAGTCCCTAACACTAACTATAGGGGTTCAGGTCCGGGGGGCAGGACACCCCAGAGCCACCCAGCCAGACAACCCCAGGGCATCGCAAGAGTGATACAAATAAAGAGTTAAAGAGGTAGGAGCAGCTGCTGCTGCATGTGTGAGTAATGTGAGGAGTAAAAGAAAATAATTCCTACATACTGTACCAAATCCTGCTCATTCCTAACCTCTGCCTGTAACCCTAAACTAGTTTGTTTTTCTCCTTGTTTATGAATTCACACTAAAGACCTCGATATTCGGCTTGACTTTACTCTGGAGCCTGTTTCTGAACCCTGTCAACCTGTCTGTGATACTAATACCAGCTACAGTAGTTACGTGAAATATACATTTAGAAGATTGTGATCTGTGGGTTCATGGTAGTCTCAAGTGAACAATGGGTGGTCCGTGCTAAACACTCACTAGAAAACTAATCCATGCGTTCAAGTGTGATTACCATATTTATTTATTGAAATATCAGCACATGCTAAAATTGATTTTAACAAGTCCAAAGTTGTTTTTCTACAGTTCAATAGACATTTTGCACGTCATAAATGGTTTTTGTTGTGTGTAACATCAGATAATTTTTCACAATTTGAAAATAGTCTATAGAAGAAACATACTGTAAGCTTATAAAAATCAGTTTAGTTTCCCTTGTGCAAGATAGCAATGGCAGTCATGGAAGTATAAGCAAAATTAAATTTGCCCAGTTGAAAGTATGTTTGTACTTGCAGATTGAAAAAAGCTATCACAATATTTGATAGTGACTGGAACACAGGAGATCAAACTGATTTAACCAATTTGTTTGAATGCTGATTTTTGTTTGTGCTCCAGTTTCTGGGAATAAATGTTCAACTGTCATTTGCTTCCATCTATTACCAGATTGTCATTCCAGCCGGTTGGTTGGTTGGTTGGTTGGTTGGTTGGTTGGTTGGTTGGACAGAAAAAAAGTATGCTGGGTATACACTAGATGATTTTTTTTTAAATGGTGACGATTCCAACAGATCGGAATGACACATTATTAAATCATCCAGTATGTACGCATTATGTCACTGGTGGACAAAGTTGCTGAAGATGCGCTGGAGCGCGCCTTCAGCAACTTTGTCCACCAGACCTGCATGTGGGTCTGACATTATTATTATTATACTTTATTTATATGGCGCCACAAGGATTCCGCAGTGCCCAATTACAGAGTACATATGCACATAATCAAAACAGGAAAACAGTGACTTACAGATGAAGACAATATAGGACAAGTACAGGGTAACTAAGCATAACTACACCTTCAAACGACATAGAGATAAGTTCCAAGGTGGCCAAAAAACTGCGGGATTTTGGCAGTTGAGGATTATTAAAGTAAGAAAAGGATAAGCACATGAGGAAAGAGGGCCCTACTTGTGAGAGCTTACATTCTAAGGGTAAGGGGTAGACAGACAGGGGTGACACAGATGGGGTACATAGAGAGCGTGGAACAGAGGGTTAGGATGAGATTTGGCTGGGTTTGGTAAAGAAGTGGGTCTTAAGAGCCTGTTTGAAGTTTTGTAGAGAGGTGGAGAGTCTGAGGGGGAGAGGTAAAAAATTCCAGAGAAATGGAGCAGCATGTGAGAAATCTTGGAGGTAGGAGTGGGAGGAGGTAATCAGTATGCAGGAGAGTCGGCATGCATTAGCAGAGTGAAGAGGATGGGTGGGAGTGTAAAGAGAGATAAGGTTAGAGATGTAACTGGGAGAGGAGTGGGTGAGTGCTTTGTAAGTGAGTGTGAGAAGTTTGAATTGGATTCTGAAAGGGAAGGGGAGCCAGTGAAGGGCTTGTAGGAGAGGGGAGGTGGATGTAGTTCATTTGGTGAGGAAGATGATCCGGGCTGCAGCATTGAGGATAGATTGGAGTGGAAAGAGGTAATTATCAGGGAGGCCAGTTAGGAGGAGACTACAGTAGTCAGTCTGGAATTAATCAGTGAGTGAATAATGATCTTAGTGGCATCCTGGGTGAGAAAAGGTCTGATCCTGGAAATGTTTTTGAGATTAAAATGACAGGTTTGTGAGAGGTGCTGAATGTGTGGTTTGAAGGAGAAAGAGGAGTCAAGGATTACGCCAAGACAGCATACTTGCGGGCTAGAGGAGATAGTCGTTCCTTCAATGGATAATGAGATTGTGGGAGGTGAGGTTGTGCGGGAAGGTGGGAAGATGATCTGCTCAGTCTTAAACATGTTGAGTTTAAGAAAGCGCTGGGACATCCAGGAAGTGATATCAGAAAGACAGTTGGAGGTACGAGTGAGGAGAGCCATGGAGAGATCAGGGGAGGAGAGGTAGAGTTGAGTGTCATCAGCATAGAGGTGGTATTGGAAGTTAAAAGAACTAATGAGTTCACCTAAAGAGGACGTATAGAGATAGAAAAGGAGAGGACCAAGAACAACAGTTAGTGGATGTGGGGGGGAGGTAGCATCATGAGAGGAGACAGAGAAGGAATGATCAGGGAGGTAGGAGGACAGCCAGGAGAGGGCAGTATCACGCAGAGAGTGAAGGATTTGCAGAAGGAGAGGGTGGTCCAAAGTGTCAAAGCAGTAGAGAGGTCAAGAAGAAGAATCAGAGAGTAGTGGCCCTTAGATTTGGCTGCATGGAGGTCATTGCAGACTTTTGTGAGGGCAGTTTTAGTGGAATGGAGAGAACGGAAACCAGACTGGAATGGGTCAAGCAGTGAGTGAGAGGAAAGAAAGGCAGGTAGGCGATTATAGACAATACGCTCAAGAAGTTTGGATGCAAAAGGGAGGAGAGAGATGGGTCGATAGTTGGAGAGAGTGTTTGGCTCAAGGGTAGATTTTTTAAGAATAGGGGAGACAAGAGCATGCTTGAAGGCAGAGGGGACAGTGCCTGATGAGAGGGAGAGATTGAGAAGGTGGGCAAGATGGGAAAAGGCAGAAGTAGAAAGGTAGCAGAGGAGGTGGGAGGGGATAGGGTCAAGTGTGGAAGTTGTGGGGGGGGGGGGGGGAACGGATGAGGGCCATGACATCCTCGCCAGATACATGGGAGAAAGATGTCAGAGTTGGTAAGAGGGAAGGGTAGGGGTGGCAAGGGATGGGTGGTGGCTGGTTGCTGGTCTGGTAGGATGTGATGTCCTGACGTATGGAGTCAATCTTGGATGTGAAATAAGTGGCAAAGTCAAGAGCAGACAATGAGGAAGGGAGAGGAGGTGGTGGTGGGCAGTTGAGGGATTTAACAGTGGCAAAGAGACGCCGGGGGTTGAAAGACTGGGTAGAGATGAGGATTTTGAAGTATGATTGTTTAGTGAGGGAAAGGGCAGTACTGAAGGATGAGAGCATGAATTTGAAATGGAGGAAGTCTATAGCCTCATTGTTACGCTTAGTGATGGTAGCCATAGGAGGGAGAGATGGGGAAGCAGAGATAGCTAAGTTGAAAGAGAGCAGGTGGTGGTCAGAGAGGGGAAAAGGGGAATTGGAGAAATCAGAAATATCACAGCGGTGAGTGAAAACCAGATCCAGTGAGCTCCTGTTCACATGTGAGGGTGAGTTGGTCCACTAGGAGAGACCAAGTGAAGAGGTGAAGTTAAGGAGTTTAGAGGCAGGTGATTTTGTGGGGTTATCGATAGGGATGTTGAAATCACCTAGAATAATGGAGGGAATGTCAGAAGAGAGGAAGTGAGGTAGCCAGGAAGTAAAGTTGTCGAGGAATTTGGAGGAAATGCCAGGTGGACCTCAAATGTAGAGAATGTAAGGTATGGTTCTGGAGGTATAAATTGGTATGTGTAGCTTGAGGGTAAAAGGATCTCAACACCACCCCCATGACGACCCCCGGGTTGGGGGGGGGGGGTGAGAATGTGAGCCCTCCAGCATAGAGAGCAGTAGGAGAAGTGGTGTCATAGGGAGTAATCCAGGTTTCTGTAATGGCCAGGAGGTGCAGGGAGTTGGAAATTTAAAGGTCATGAGTGGGGGCCAGAATGCAGCATGGCCCCCACTCCCTACCCCCACGCCATTGCTCCATTTCTGCCAGCATTGGCAAGTGTGTATGCATTTGCCAAAGCCAACACCCCTGCCACGTCCCATTGCCGCCGATGTCGTGTTGGGTACACATAGTCTAATTCTTGATTAATTTGGTGTAAAACATATTGCTTATTTGCTGTTCATGGCACTGAAACAGTTACATCCACCAGTCCTGCTAATATCAAAGTATAACAGACACTGTAATGAAAGTAGCAGAGCAGAATTGGTACAAGATATCCAGTAATCACTTTTGCAACAGCTGCTCCTTGTCTAGAATTAGAAACCTATTAAAGTTAACTATGCTATTCTTTCTCCAGTTGGGAAAAATTGGCCATTGATTGTCAATGACAATTCAATCTCTTTTGCACAGCTGCTGTGAGGAGGTAACACTGCCAACTCCTCAAAAATAAAAATTGAAGTTAGAAACGTATTGATTATTGTTTTACTAAGCAATAATAACTTAAAAATCAATTACTGTGAGTTTTAAATATACTCTGTCGAGCTACACATGATACACAAATTACACAATAATCCTCTATAGATGCATATGGATTACAAAGCAAACTTGTGCTATACTGTAGGTGTAGAAATTAAAACATCAAATTTTTTTATAATGCCAATAAATTTTGCAACTCTAAACACACGGGGGTTTAACTTAAAGCAGGCGAAGCAACTTGTGTGTGAATATGTAGATTTCGCAGATCATGTACAGCAGTTTAACAACTGATGAGAAAATGGTTGACTACTCTGTTTCTTATCAGAACTTCATGGTTAAAACACAAAAGATAACAATTCCCTCTTGAAACGTATATGCATTTTTCTTAAGGCCCGTATCAAGTTTATTTTCAAAGTTGAGGATGATTTTGCTTCGCTTTTTTTCTTTGAAGTTGTGTTTGAAAACATACACACACATATTATAACATAACCATATGATAACATAACCATATGAAAACATAACTATATGGGTGCTGCAATCACATAAAAGGTACTGTAAGTAGCTAAATCAGGTATAATGAAGCCGTGGGAGGGTGGAGAAAAGCAGGGTGGGCCAAATGGGGGTTGAGGTGGGTCGAGTTGATCCAGTATATGCCAAAGGTCCATTACATTAATACACACACACAAACTATGTATACTATATATACTGTGTGTGTGTGTGTATATATATATATATATATATATATATATATATAGAATCCACGATAAGCCGGCACTCCATATACTAATAACAACGTGCTCTGGTGCTGCACCAAAAAAGAAATATCCAATGCAAAACAGAGGAGGCACTCAGAGTCAGCAACATGTAGAAAAATGATGTATTCAAATAAGGTCAAGTACTTTCGAGGTCAGCACCCCGTCATCAGGACCACATCATAACAAATTACAGCCACAAAACAATACAAGACTTACCCCACTTAAATCTCCCTCCACAGTCACGCTGCCTGACGACGCCGGACTCCGGGATCCAATGACCGGAAGTGCGTCATCGTGACCTGTTTCCTGTGGGCGTGATCAGCGTTGCCCCAGCAACCGCTGATTTGCGTTCCACAGAGGCCACGAGTGCACTTCACACTGCCTCCTCCTCCCGAACAGCAGTTGCCATGGCGCCAGGGTGATCAGCGGGCCAGGCGCACGATCTGTGTGGCAGAGTATAAATCATAAATACATAAATAAAAATAGAAATAAACGTAATAATAAAGACATACAGCAGTGAAAAACAAATAGTGCAAAAATGGTGCTGCAGGCAGAGGATCAGTACATAAACACAGAGCACCTATACTAAGGAGTTCCAATTTATTTTATCGTTGAGACCGGCTGGTTTAGTAGTGCCCAGTCTCACTATCCACCTGGACTCCTTAATAAGTAAAGCCTTAGCCCTATCTCCACCTCTCAAGGAAGCAGGCACATGATCGATCATGAAATATTTGATCGATTCCTGGGGGTGATTACATTCGAGGAAATGACGTGCCACAGGTTGGTCCACGTCTCTGCCATTGAAAATCAATTTCAATGCAGATCTGTGTGCATTCATACGTTCTTTGAACTTCCGTGAGGTCTGCCCAACGTAGTACAAACCACATGGGCAGACCACCACGTACACAACGAAGGAGGTATTGCAAGTCAGTACATACCTAATGTCATAGACCTTATCTGTATGTGGGTGCTTGAAATTTTTACACTGTATTAAGAACTTGCAGGTGGTGCAATTACTGCAACTATAGCAACCGGGTGGTTTCCTATAAACATTAGGAGGAGGTAACTCATTACGCCCCGAGATATCCGCCATAACCAGTCTATCCCGCAAGTTCCTACCACGTCTAAAAGCTGCCACAGGTCTCAGGTTATGTAACATGGGCAATTCCCTATCTGAGCGCACAATTGGCCATAGCGCTTTTGAAGCTCTCTTGATAATGGGACTAGCTGTAGTGTAATCACTGCTCCAAGGAAGGATGGTGTCAGGGTCCCTATGGACTGGGTTTAATAATTGATCCCTAGGCATGTTAAGTACTCTTTCTTTCTGTAGGATCAAGGTTTCTAGGTCATAACCTCTACTACAGAATTTATCCACCATTTTGTCCAATTCAGTAGGAACTTTTTCAGGAGCACTAGTAATCCTGGCTACCCGTACCATTTGTGATACCGGTAAGCCTTTTTTCAGTGCTTCTGGATGGTGGCTAGATGCCATAAGTAGGGTATTCCGGTCCGTGGGCTTAGTGTACACCCCTGTTTCGAACACACCATCTTTTATTATAACACGTACGTCAAGGAAATTTGCCTCAGTAGTACTATAAGTATAAGTGAACTTAATGGGTGACTGCAAGTTGTTAATCTCCTCCATCATACCCTCGAATGCTGCAGTGCCCCCCGACCAAAGCAAAAATACATCATCTATGTATCGCTTAAATAGTAATATATTATTACTTCTCTCAGGGGTGTTGAAGAACATTTGCCATTCCTGTTCGAACATGTATATATTTGCATAACTAGGGGCTACAGAAGACCCCATAGCACACCCCCGTTGTTGCAAATAATACTTGCCATCGAACAGAAAGTAATTACGAGTAAGTGTCAAATTCAGAAGTGTCAAAAATAACTCATGATTAAAAACAGACATAGGAACAAATTTCTCTATAAAGCATTTCATAGCCAGCAAACCACCCTCGTGTGGGATGCACGTATATAGGCTGCAGATGTCCAGACAACACATTAACATGCCTTCCGGCACACTGCCAAAGTCCTTCAGGATATTTAAGAAAGTAGAAGTGTCCTTCAGGAACGTATCCTGTCTACTTAGATGGGGTTGAAGGACGAAATCCAATAGCTGAGACACAGGGGAGTATAGAGAGTCCCGCGCGGAGATGATAGGCCTGCCTGGCGGTTTCACACAATTTTTATGAAGCTTAGGTAGTGTGTACAGCACTGGCACCCTAGGGTGCAGCACACACAAGGCTTCAAAGCATTTTTTAGAAATAGTTTTGGAATCCATGGCAATTTTCAGAATGTCCACCAATTCTTTCTGATATTGTGTAGTAGGATCACAGTGAAGTCTACTGTATACCTTGGAGTCAGACAGTTGTGAACAAATTTCTGAGCGATAGTCAACCAGGTCCTGGATGACTATCGCTCCGCCCTTGTCTGCTGGACGTATAACAATGTCCTGATAGGTCTCAAGTTGTTTGAGGGCGTCTCTCTCCAATTTAGACAAGTTGCACCGGATCTTGTATGGTGAACTAGTGTATTTAGTAATCGATTCATCTAGAAGGCGCCCAAATGTCCTCAATGACGGATTGGTCGACACTGGATCAAAAGTCGACCTAGAGGATTGCATCAAAAAAGAATCTATAGGGCTCCTACTACCCACTGGCCCTTTATTGTAATAAAATTCTTTAAGTCGTAATTTGCGGGAAAAACTGTGTAAGTCTCTGCGCCAACTAAATTCATCGAAAAAATTTGTGGGGACAAAACTAAGGCCATGGTTCAAAACGCTGATTTCTGATTCCTGTAGCACTCTACTAGATAGGTTGAAAATCAAGGTTTCACTTTCTCTTTTGCAACGGCTTTTCTTTCTCCGCGCGTTCTGGCCCCCCCTGCGGGTGGCAGACCGTCTTGGATTTTTGATTTCGCTTTTGTTTTCTGGCCAACCCCTAAAGGGGCACTCTGCATTTTGCTGGGGTCATCTGATTCTGAAACGGCAAAATCGCTATCCGTACTGGATCTATTATCATCCTTTCGTACTCCAGGTTTTCTCCTCTGCCACGGTCTCCGTTTCCGGGAGCTGCTATTCTGTTGGTCACCACCATGCAGCCATAGATAAACCCGATTTTCGTCATAATCAGTGTCCACAGCAAACTTCTTATTTCGCTTAAATTTGAGAAGATCTTTCCTATATTGGTTACATTGGGTCTCCAATTTCAGTAACCAATCCGTTTCCGTATCCTTCTCCAGAGTAGGACGATGTTCTTGTTCAAATGCACTAATCTTCTGTCTGGTATTCACCAGTTCCCTGTTAGCTTCATCCACCACCAGCACCATTAAATCAAATGCACACTTATTCAGTATCGCTTGCTGAATACTACAGGGAACGGAAAATCCCGAGAGGCTTCCGGGTCCGCAATGTGCCCACAATAGGACGCAATAATCCTGAGTTTGTCAGGAAGTGGGTAGCGATACTGAATAAGTGTGCATTTGATTTAATGGTGCTGGTGGTGGATGAAGCTAACAGGGAACTGGTGAATACCAGACAGAAGATTAGTGCATTTGAACAAGAACATCGTCCTACTCTGGAGAAGGATACGGAAACGGATTGGTTACTGAAATTGGAGACTCAATGTAACCAATATAGGAAAGATCTTCTCAAATTTAAGCGAAATAAGACGTTTGCTGTGGACACTGATTATGACGAAAATCGGGTTTATCTATGGCTGCATGGTGGTGACCAACAGAATAGCAGCTCCCGGAAATGGAGACCGTGGCAGAGGAGAAAACCTGGAGTACGAAAGGATGATAATAGATCCAGTACGGATAGCGATTTTGCCGTTTCAGAATCAGATGACCCCAGCAAAATGCAGAGTGCCCCTTTAGGGGTTGGCCAGAAAACAAAAGCGAAATCAAAAATTCAAGACGGTCTGCCACCCGCAGGGGGGGCCAGAACGCGCGGAGAAAGAAAAGCCGTTGCAAAAGAGAAAGTGAAACCTTGATTTTCAACCTATCTAGTAGAGTGCTACAGGAATCAGAAATCAGCGTTTTGAACCATGGCCTTAGTTTTGTCCCCACAAATTTTTTCGATGAATTTAGTTGGCGCAGAGACTTACACAGTTTTTCCCGCAAATTACGACTTAAAGAATTTTATTACAATAAAGGGCCAGTGGGTAGTAGGAGCCCTATAGATTCTTTTTTGATGCAATCCTCTAGGTCGACTTTTGATCCAGTGTCGACCAATCCGTCATTGAGGACATTTGGGCGCCTTCTAGATGAATCAATTACTAAATACACTAGTTCACCATACAAGATCCGGTGCAACTTGTCTAAATTGGAGAGAGACGCCCTCAAACAACTTGAGACCTATCAGGACATTGTTATACGTCCAGCAGACAAGGGCGGAGCGATAGTCATCCAGGACCTGGTTGACTATCGCTCAGAAATTTGTTCACAACTGTCTGACTCCAAGGAATACAGTAGACTTCACTGTGATCCTACTACACAATATCAGAAAGAATTGGTGGACATTCTGAAAATTGCCATGGATTCCAAAACTATTTCTAAAAAATGCTTTGAAGCCTTGTGTGTGCTGCACCCTAGGGTGCCAGTGCTGTACACACTACCTAAGCTTCATAAAAATTGTGTGAAACCGCCAGGCAGGCCTATCATCTCCGCGCGGGACTCTCTATACTCCCCTGTCTCTCAGCTATTGGATTTCGTCCTTCAACCCCACCTAAGTAGACAGGATACGTTCCTGAAGGACACTTCTACTTTCTTAAATATCCTGATGGACTTTGGCAGTGTGCCGGAAGGCACGTTAATGTGTTGTCTGGACATCTGCAGCCTATATACGTGCATCCCACACGAGGGTGGTTTGCTGGATATGAAATGCTTTATAGAGAAATTTGTTCCTATGTCTGTTTTTAATCATGAGTTATTTTTGACACTTCTGAATTTGACACTTACTCGTAATTACTTTCTGTTCGATGGCAAGTATTATTTGCAACAATGGGGGTGTGCTATGGGGTCTTCTGTAGCCCCTAGTTATGCAAATATATACATGTTCGAACAGGAATGGCAAATGTTCTTCAACACCCCTGAGAGAAGTAATAATATATTACTATTTAAGCGATACATAGATGATGTATTTTTGCTTTGGTCGGGGGGCACTGCAGCATTCGAGGGTATGATGGAGGAGATTAACAACTTGCAGTCACCCATTAAGTTCACTTATACTTATAGTACTACTGAGGCAAATTTCCTTGACGTACGTGTTATAATAAAAGATGGTGTGTTCGAAACAGGGGTGTACACTAAGCCCACGGACCGGAATACCCTACTTATGGCATCTAGCCACCATCCAGAAGCACTGAAAAAAGGCTTACCGGTATCACAAATGGTACGGGTAGCCAGGATTACTAGTGCTCCTGAAAAAGTTCCTACTGAATTGGACAAAATGGTGGATAAATTCTGTAGTAGAGGTTATGACCTAGAAACCTTGATCCTACAGAAAGAAAGAGTACTTAACATGCCTAGGGATCAATTATTAAACCCAGTCCGTAGGGACCCTGACACCATCCTTCCTTGGAGCAGTGATTACACTACAGCTAGTCCCATTATCAAGAGAGCTTCAAAAGCGCTATGGCCAATTGTGCGCTCAGATAGGGAATTGCCCATGTTACATAACCTGAGACCTGTGGCAGCTTTTAGACGTGGTAGGAACTTGCGGGATAGACTGGTTATGGTGGATATCTCGGGGCGTAATGAGTTACCTCCTCCTAATGTTTATAGGAAACCACCCGGTTGCTATAGTTGCAGTAATTGCACCACCTGCAAGTTCTTAATACAGTGTAAAAATTTCAAGCACCCACATACAGATAAGGTCTATGACATTAGGTATGTACTGACTTGCAATACCTCCTTCGTTGTGTACGTGGTGGTCTGCCCATGTGGTTTGTACTACGTTGGGCAGACCTCACGGAAGTTCAAAGAACGTATGAATGCACACAGATCTGCATTGAAATTGATTTTCAAAGGCAGAGACGTGGACCAACCTGTGGCACGTCATTTCCTCGAATGTAATCACCCCCAGGAATCGATCAAATATTTCATGATCGATCATGTGCCTGCTTCCTTGAGAGGTGGAGATAGGGCTAAGGCTTTACTTATTAAGGAGTCCAGGTGGATAGTGAGACTGGGCACTACTAAACCAGCCGGTCTCAACGATAAAATAAATTGGAACTCCTTAGTATAGGTGCTCTGTGTTTATGTACTGATCCTCTGCCTGCAGCACCATTTTTGCACTATTTGTTTTTCACTGCTGTATGTCTTTATTATTACGTTTATTTCTATTTTTATTTATGTATTTATGATTTATACTCTGCCACACAGATCGTGCGCCTGGCCCGCTGATCACCCAGGCGCCATGGCAACTGCTGTTCGGGAGGAGGAGGCAGTGTGAAGTGCACTCGTGGCCTCTGTGGAACGCAAATCAGCGGTTGCTGGGGCAACGCTGATCACGCCCACAGGAAACAGGTCACGATGACGCACTTCCGGTCATTGGATCCCGGAGTCCGGCGTCGTCAGGCAGCGTGACTGTGGAGGGAGATTTAAGTGGGGTAAGTCTTGTATTGTTTTGTGGCTGTAATTTGTTATGATGTGGTCCTGATGACGGGGGGGTGCTGACCTCGAAAGTACTTGACCTTATTTGAATACATCATTTTTCTACATGTTGCTGACTCTGAGTGCCTCCTCTGTTTTGCATTATATATATATATATATATATATATATAAAAAACAGTAAATACAGAGTGCGCTATAACAATATAACTGGTTGAAAGATAATCGCTTCCAGATTCAAGGGAGGGACTTCTCTTCAATTCTTTTCCCCTTATAGAACTCCTGATTGGGGCCTATAGAGAAACCCTATCACCAAAAAAATCACCCAACAAGAATTCACAGTTTAGTAGAAGAAATTCTTTATATAAAAATGATTTTTAATCCATAGTCATACAATTTGACATATTATAAAACATAGTAAAATCACTTTTCAATTATTTGGACACACACCAGAATGCTTGAGATGTTACAATGACAATCCTCCTCACCTTAGCGGTGTGAGCTCTTGGAGGAATGAATGAAGCAAGTGGATAGTGTACAATAATTGATAAACCCTACGCATTTCGTCCAGTGGGACTTCTTCAGGGGTAAAACGTGTCAGGGTGAAGAAAAAAATGATGATTTAGAGAATGAAAAAGGTGGGTAAATCCTTTCAATTAGTAAAAATGTAACGCATTATAGGTACCTACCTAAAAAATGGTGTAAGGAATTCCACCAAAAAGCACTTGTGATTAAAAAGTGAATGGCAGGAATTCAACGTATCGCAAATAGAGAAGGATCTAATTGGGAATAATTAAATTATTAGACATTTTATTCGTATGGGACCATATCTAAAAAGAATATAAAAAATATAATGACTGATACTAACCCGAGAAATAAATATAAACCGCATTAACTCTGTATAAATGTTGGCATATTGGAAGCCTTGAGGAGTAATGGAGAATATGCCAACATTTATACCGCGTTAATTAGGGGCGTGGCTTCATGGGGAAGGGGTGTGGCCACAAAATAATACCAATTCATATTACATATTATAGTAGTCTCCATTATTCAAACTACGCCGCACAGCAGCGCCACTACACCAGGTAGAGCCCCTTTTACACATTACGGCGAACAGATTTCCCTTTTTACACATTACGGCAGACAGCACCCCCCTTTTTACACATTAAGGCAGACAGCATCCCCCTTTTTACACATTACGGCAAACAGTGTCCCCTTTTTACACATTACGGCAGACAGCGTCCCCCTTTTTACACATTACGGCGGACAGTGTCCCTTTTTTACACATTACGGCAGACAGTGTCCCCTTTATTAAATATTACGGCAGATAGCATCCCCCTTATTACACATTACGGCAGACAGCGTCCCCTTTTTACACATTACGGCTCTGCATACAGATACACATACATAAATACAGTATATACATAAATACAAACACACACATACATACACATACCCAGACACACACACACACACACACACACACACTTTCTCTCTCACTCTTTTTACATCCACTTAACACAGTTGTGCTGGCCAGATCTTCAATAGCATGATCCTGTGTAGCTCCGCCCCCTTGGTCCGTGTAGCTCTGCCCCTTTTCAGCCGAACAATCACTGACACTCCTCTCCCTGTCACAGGGGAGAGAGGAGAAGGCTTCATGCTGCCGGCGCTGCTGCGGCTGCCTGTCAGTGTGACAGGGCAGACGCAGCAGCAGCAGCAGCAGGGGGGGACAGGACGGCGCTTCAGCTGGGATGCAGAGCAGTGAAGGCGCCTCTCCTGCCCGGCGCCTACCTGCACTGCATCCCTTTGCTGAGCGGGTAGCGCCGGGCCTGCGTACAGGGCTTATCTTTAAAGAAAAGAGGATTTGATGTTAGTGTATTAGAATGCTTAATATTTGTAGACACTCCCTTACTAATATGTGTAAGCCTGAATATTCAGTGATGGTCCCTGGGACCAGGTGGATGCTGGGAAGTGGGTGGTCCAGTGTGCAGTGTGCCTGGAGTTGGGGATGAAATAAAACAGCACAGCAGTGAACTCACATGTCTCTGTGTCCTGATGACTGGATTTACAAACATATGAACAAAACAGGTGTGGTATGTGTGTAGGATGTAAAAACATTCTAAACACTTTTGGCAATAAGATAAAGGAAGTGATTATATATAATAAAAAACATGTAATCAAGGATTTTGTGATGTGTCATTCTGTAAATGTTATTTACTGTATAGAATGTATATACAATAAGTTTTACATACAGTAGGTCACATGAACCGTCAGTTGAAAGTGAGAATACAGTAGGTGAACACTTCCAAACTATTTGTAAAGGATTTGAAGTTCACGCTTAATCATCACACTTTAACACGGTACACCAATGCAATATTAAATGTATCAAGAATTTTATGGCCTCAAGAAAGTAGAGTTTTATGTGAGAGGTCAAGATGTAGCGACCAAACTTGCTGAAAGTGAAATGCTAATTATTTACAGTTTAAACACCTTGAACCCATCTGGTCTAAATAAATATTTAGAGGTTTAATGGTTCAAGTAAACAAGAAATCCTTACTATGTAATTAAATAGGTACATCTTGAAAAGATTTTTATGATTTTTATGTTTTATCTTTTTGACTTCTTCGTATATGACTTCCATAACATGGCTACTCTAATACTATCATAATCTGGACTAACACAAAATGGCCGCCAACCCCAGTTGAGGACATTTACTCACTATGGCTAAATCAAGGTCTTTTACAGTGGTTGAAAGTGCATCATCGGAAGTTATGTCTTGCAGATGACCCACAAGTGGAACGAACACTGAGAACGGCAGTTCCGGTTAAGTGTGGAAGCCGAAAAGGAGTACAATGCTACATCTAAGGACAATAATGGATGGCAAGAACATCAAACCGGACTGGGGAAAAGGATGGAGATCATGTTCTCTTTTGTTTGTCTAATCAGTATTTATTTTAGACTATAGTGAACCCATGTCTGGAAATAGGCAATACCATCATCATTTTAATTTGGGATAATTGATTGATGCAAGGGGGTATACAGAAGCCCCATGTACTAGACTCCGCATGCCTTGAAAAAGATACCCTGTAGTATCGAAACACGTTGGTGAGGGGCATAGGAATGTGGACTTCATTGTGGTTTTCTGTTAGCAACGTGTTTCCGGGGATTCCTGGCTTTATATTTGTTATGCGCATATTTAAATTATTTCTACTATCAGTGTTCTTAGTGCTAAGAGTGTGCATCTGCATCTCGCTTCCTCCAGCATAGTGTTAGAAGCCTCAGAATGATAGCACCTCTTGATATCTTTAGTAATAGGATGTGAAGTCCAGGTCTCCCCCCCCCCCCCCCCCCGTTCCACTGATAAAGTAATGTGACCTATCAAATCAGTTTCAACATTAACAAGTTGGATGAGCACCCAATACTCAGGTGGTTATAATTTTTGTGTGCATTTAATGTTGAGGTGTTGGTGACATTTTCTTACCACCGGGTTCAGAGCTGCTGTGGGTTAAAAAGCACAAAAGTTTCTTCATCTACTTTAATTTATGATGGAAATAGTTAATGGTTCTTGGGCCAGGCTGGCACAAGCATGGATACATGTCTGGGCTGGAACTGGTTTATGCTTCTTGAGCCGGCTGGTACCAATGGGTGCTTGTGATGCCTCTGGTGCTAGACACTGGAAACACTGTGCTTCAGCGGCAAGCTGTCTAGAACCAGATGTACACCTAGTAGCAGGTACAGGGCAGAAGACACAGAGGGAAGTGGACAGTCTAGAAGTGTAATCTAGACTTGTCTGGAGAATGATGAACAAGTGCTATGAGAACTACTGGTGAGAGCTGATAAAACACCAGGAGTGTGTACAAGGAAACTGCAGGTGAGCAGGATCCTGGAGCCTAGGGGTGTGGCAGGGAAGCTTTCTTGATCTGGTGGCTTTCTACTGTTCAGCAACTCCCAATACAACCCCTGCAACATTGTGATTGGAAAAACTAAGCAGCACCCATGGCTGGAACTCTCTGTGGGGAATACCAGGGTACTATGATGCAAAGACACAGGCACAATGGGGAGCCACAGAACTGACACCGGAGTGCCCGCAGCGGAAGCGACCAGTGATCAGGTAAGAGAGCTGGCTGCTGCTGCAAGGACCTGAAAAAAATAAATTAGCAATAATGCTTATATATTCTAAAGCTGTCCATTAATTACCAAAAAGGAATTTATTACTTATTTATATAAAAAATTTACATTTTCTGCATTAATTTCTGAAAGACAATGACTGCCTTTAAAATTCTCTTCAAAATATAAATGAAGCAACTGAACACATTTATTACACTGTAGAATTGGCAACCCTTTACTTCTGTAGATGCCAAACCATTTTATTGCTTCATGTTTTTTCTGCTTGTCTTTTATCTGTAGTGAAGGGATCTGACCTACAGTACTAATGTGTCACTCTAAAAGTATCTGCATTAACCAACAATCCATCTATACCTGATCAGACTTTTAAATAAGATTCAAGGGGAATTTTGTCAGGAAACACAATGATTATGTTCAGCTGTACAGGTACTAAAAATAATGAATTAATAAACACAGATGAGGAAATATACATTTATTTTACTATCTTATGAATTCCAGTTTAGTACAGTAAATACTGTTCAGTGCAGCATATCTCCAAATATTAGTTACTTAAGGATCAGGACCAAGTGCATGCATCTTACTGCTTGTGCACAAGAAGGGGGCATCATGAAATGCAGCGGCATGCCGGTGCTTTGTATGCACTGTGCTCCCCTAACCCCTTTCTCATAAACACTAATTCTACTGTATGCCATGCTGTACTTGGGTATATATGACATTGAAAGGGCATCATCCAATTGTCAACCAATTTGAAACAAAAGTCATTTTATCAGAACAAAATGTAAGTTGCTCAAATCAATTAGGAAGTACAATTCAGGTGCATGAAAGGGAGGGGGTAGTCTGGCTAGAAATACATTGGGGATAAACCCCTGGTGTCCCCCAGCACACCGAGCTGTACCTGTACCAAGACATGAAAGACTATATATATACATATAATAGAAATCCACTAGAGAACAGTCCAGCACTCTCATCATGAAGAACATCTGCGGGGTGCACTACACAAAAAATCCCCAAAGTCCTGAGTGATCTTTGTAATATAGTCCAAGAATAGGCACTCTCCAATACTCAATATGCTTAAGGTATATTTAATCCAATACTCACGGAGAAAAATTGCAAAGCATACATAGATGCATGGCAGGCAGGTCAGCAACGTTTCGGTCCAACAGGACCTTTGTCAAGCACTTCAACATTTCTTTGCCCATAACAAACAAACAGTAGGCAGAGCTAATCGCAGCGGAAGTACATACCTGTCACCGGCTACTCCTTATATACCCTTATGCCGTCCATATCACCTCGATCCCGACGTGCGTTCCAGCAATCTCGTGGAACGCAACCGGAAGTGCCCAATATTTCCGGTTCCGGTCATACGCTATGAGCGCGTCAGCGCCGGCGTGGAACGCACGCCAGAGCATCCACAATGCCCATTACATCATCCAAGTGTATATATCAATATTTTAGTAATTATAAAACACGCTCACAATTGATAGCACCTGCATATTGGCTCACCTTATATTTAAGTGATCTAGATAGTTTTACAACAATAGTCTCAGGCACCCTTTTTGTATTTAAACAGCGCCACCTATGGCCCCAAGTATATTAGACCCACATTCAGCATTCAGGTATTAAGGCGTAAACCAGTGAAACTCAGCATATTCTAATTTCAAAAATCAACATATAAAGACAAACACACACAAACAACACTTAATAAAAAATTAGTGTGGTGGAGCGTATATATACTACTGAAACACCAGTGTAAGAAAACATTTTTTTTTAAAGGATTATGGTACCGATAGAGCTCTAAAGTCCATTAACATGACAAACAATTTATTATATCAAAAAGTTCTTTAAATTTAATTGCTCATTCAAGCCCCTCGGGGCAATCGTGTCCAGCCGAAATATCCATTCGGATTCACGCTTATGTAGATCCAGAATCCTGTTACCCCCACGTATCGACGGCGGAATCCAATCAATGATGCGACACCGGAGCATTGGAATCTGATGACCAGCCTCCACCCAGTGTCTTGCCACCGGTTTGTCAGATTGGCCAGTCTCAAGTGCTTGTCTGATAAAATACCGGTGGTTGGCCATCCGTTCTCTAAATCGGCGTTGCGTCCAGCCGACATATACCAACCCACAAGGGCATATAATCAGATAAATAACATGGTCCATAAGACAGTGGAGGCGATGTTTAATATGTATAGACACCCCAGTGTGTGGATGAGGAAACGATGCACCCGGAATTATAGACCTACACGTTGTGCAGTCAGAGCATTTGAAACATCCCTTACGGGACGACCGCAGCCACATATCACCTTTTCCCTTCTCCGGGATCAATAGGGGACGCATTAGAAGCTGCTTTAGGTTGGCTCCACGGCGATATGCTATTAGTGGTTGTTGCCTCAAATTCCGTCCAAATTTTTGATCTGAAGTAATAATTCTCCAGTTTCTCCTAAAGGCGCGTTTGACACTACCAGCCCTCTCATCATATTTGCTGGTGTAAATCATTCTATTCTTCAAGCTGACCTCTGCCGACACTGCAGGTTGCCACATTTTAGCTCGTGCCTTAGCCAGGCATCCTTCAATCATATGATGGGCATAACCACGTTCTTTGAACCGCATTTTCATATCATTAATCTGTAACTCTGCTACTGTCTCATCGCTAGTGGTCCGCAATATGAGCATAAATTGAGAAATGGGTAAACTTGCCTTTAGACTTGGTGCATGGTGGCTAGTCGCATACAGGAGACTATTTCTGTCAGTTTCCTTTCTAAAGAGTGTAGTGCATAGAACATTGGCGTCTTTATAGACTGTTACATCCAAAAAATCAATCCTCTCATCATCAATCTTAGCTGAAAATTTTACTGGTGTGTTTAGATCATTCAAGGAAGTCACCATCTGCCAGAACTCATCCACAGTCCCACACCATAACAAAAAAATGTCATCAATAAATCTATAAAGACATTTAATCTTGTCACCAAATACAGGTAGTATGTATGTACTTTCAAACTCATGCATATATATATTAGCATAAGCAGGTGCCAGGTTCGACCCCATCGCGGTCCCTGACACCTGCCTATAGAATTTTCCACCATATATAAAGTGATTATCATGCAATACCAGTTCCAATAAACTGACAATAAATTCTATGGGAGGTCCCACATGTCCGAATGAAGATAACGCCTCACGTACTGCTCTCACACCATCATCATGGGGAATGATAGTGTACAACAAGACAACATCGAGGGTGACCAAGTGGATATCATTAAGATCAGCAATAACATTATGTCTCAATTTCAATAGAAAATCCCCCGTGTCTTTTAAATAAGTAGGGATCTTTACAACCACTGGTTGCAGGAATTTATCCACAAATTTAGAGACTGGTTGCAATACCGAATCCTGAACCGATATAATCGGGCGACCCGGTGGGTCAATTAAGGTCTTATGTACCTTTGGAAGTGTATATAGATATGGACACTTGGGATACTCAACTGTAAGGAATTCTGCTACATGGGTATCAATCCAACAATTCTGAAGACCAAATGCTATACAAGAATCAACCTTACCCTTAATTTTATTCATAGGGTTAGTATGACATAATTCATACACCGAACTATCTGATAATTGACGCTTAATTTCTCTATCATATGATGACCAATTTTGTAGGACTATAGCCCCGCCCTTATCGGCTGGGCGTATAACCAAATTTTCATTGTCTCTCAAGGATTTCAAAGCATCACGTTCGCCTCTAGATAGATTGTCAAAACTAGATGATTTAGTACCCATATTGATCTCAGATTCCATGACCCTAGTAAAGGCTTTTATATTAGGGTTCATGGAAGGAGGGTCAAATAGGCTTGGTTTTTTAAGACCAGTAGCACAAACTGATTGTTCCTTATCACCAAAGAATTCTCTAAGGCGGAGCTTACGTCCAAATTTAAATTGATCAACGCAGAATTCAAAGTCATTATGTTTCACAGTGGGAACGAAGCTCAACCCTTTAGACAACAACGATATCTCATCAGGCGTAAGGTTATGATCAGATAAGTTAAATATCAAATTCATTTCCTCCTCCTTCGACCTCTTCTCCCTGTACCCGCCCCTCCTCGGGTGCGGCCATCTCCTCTTACAGGGTGTAGGTAATCTCCCTTTCCACCTCTTTGGTCTAAAAAAACACTTGGTGGAAGGGTTTAGGATTGGTCGGTATCGGAGGCAGTAGCCGATGAATTAGTATCAACCGTATGAAACAACCTAGATCTAGGGACTTTTCTGTATCGCATACCGCTATTGGCATGATCTCCACTCAGCCATTTATATACCTGATGATTTTTGTAATCGTTGTTAACAGTGTTGAGCTTCTTTCTTTTAAAGGAAACCAATTCATCTTTATATGAATCAATTTGTTTCTGCAACTTAACAATCCAAGTATCTGTTTTATCATTCGTGAGGGATTGTAGGGATTGTGACTCAAACCTCACAATCTCTTCACGCACCTGTGTGAGTTCTAATCCCAACTGCTCAATAACAAGTAACATGAGATCAAATGCACATTTATTTAGCACACCGCACCACTTACTACAAAAAGTAGCACTATTTCTTCCAATTGTTGGCACATTACTCACTCTAAAGCCTCGAGGTATTTTTTTTATCTAAAATACTCAGAGAGAAATTGGCCATGTAATACCAGATCGGTCTCTCGTCTTCTAAGCCGTAGTATTTTATAATATAAATCATATAGGCTTTTCAGTGGGTAGTGCGCCAAATTCAGTTTTGTCAAACAAAACCTTTTCTGCATCGTCATCCGTTAATGAGATTAATGTACGTTCCGCTTCAAAGAGCAGGCCCTCATCAAATGCAATAGGTATTTGTGACATTTCATATGACAAATAGAATTACATTTTTTATTAATTTTTTATTAAGTGTTGTTTGTGTGTGTCTGTCTTTATATGTTGATTTTTGAAATTAGAATATGCTGAGTTTCACTGGTTTACTCCTTAATACCTGAATGCTGAATGTGGGTCTAATATACTTGGGGCCATAGGTGGCGCTGTTTAAATACAAATAGGGTGCCTGAGACTATTATTGTAAAACTATCTAGATCACTTAAATATAAGGTGAGCCGATATGCAGGTGCTATCAATTGTGAGCATGTTTTATAATTACTAAAATATTGATATATACACTTGGATGATGTAATGGGTATTGTGGATGCTCTGGCGTGCGTTCCACGCCGGCGCTGACGCGCTCATAGCGTATGACCGGAACCGGAAATATTGGGCACTTCCGGTTGCGTTCCACGAGATTGCTGGAACGCACGCCGGGATCGAGGTGATATGGACGGCATAAGGGTATATAAGGAGTAGCCGGTGACAGGTATGTACTTCCGCTGCGATTAGCTCTGCTTACTGTTTGTTTGTTATGGGCAAAGAAATGTTGAAGTGCTTGACAAAGGTCCTGTTGGACCGAAACGTTGCTGACCTGCCTGCCATGCATCTATGTATGCTTTGCAATTTTTCTCTGTGAGTATTGGATTAAATATACCTTAAGCATATTGAGTATTGCAGAGTGCCTATTCTTGGACTATAATAGAAATCCAGAGGTCTTAGTTACATACAGTTTGCAAACGTATGATAAGCCACCAGGCCCCGACAAGGCTCCTCTGATGCTGGTGGTCTCTAACTCTAGGTAAGGGCCCGGGGTGCAGAACCCCACAAACCGGCAAAGGCCAGCTAGGCTTATCATACGTTTGTAAACTGTATGTAACTAAGATCTCTGGATTTCTATGATATGTATATATATAGTCTTTCATGTCTTGGTACAGGTACAGCTCGGTGTGCTGGGGGACACCAGGGGTTTATCCCCAATGTATTTCTAGCCAGACTACCCCCTCCCTTTCATGCACCTGGATTGTACTTCCTAATTGATTTGAGCAACTTACATTTTGTTCTGTCAGTATGAGGGGCATGGATGGGACCAGTGTTTGGAGGGCATGCTGGTCTCTGTATTGCCATTTGGAGATCCCGGGGGTATCTTCAGGAAAGTTAGCTCTCAATTTGGATACATTTGCTCAGATGCCATTATCATGTGGCATTATGTTATATTACCCGGAAGGGTTATTATTATTATTATTATTATTATTAGTACCTGGGGTGGGTCTGGGGTGCAGTTCCCCCTGGATTGGTGGCGCTGGGCTGCTCTGGGGTAGCACACTGCAAGATCTTATTTAGCACCCCCTTAACACATTTATTAATCCTTCTGGTTTTTTAATTACACTCTCACTAGTATATTAATTTTTGTATATAGATTTTGGTTTCCTTTTATTAACACATACTAACACTTTACCTTCTCGTGTTGTGCTGCCCTGGGGTAGCTGGCCTTTGCCGGTTTGTGGGGTTCTGCACCCCGGGCTCAGACCTAGAGTTAGGGACCACCAGCATCAGAGGAGCCTTGTCGGGGCCTGGTGGCTTATCATACATTTGCAAACTGTATGTAACTAAGACCTCTGGATTTCTATTATATGTATATATATAGTCTTTCATGTCTTGGTACAGGTACAGCTCGGTGTGCTGGGGTACACCAGGGGTTTATCCCCAATGTATTAAAAGTCATTTTATGCAAGACATTCTCCTGAAATGAGGACTGCCTCCTCGAGTCCCAGCACCATCAGTATTATTTGGAGAGAACAGATTTCACTTTAATTTTCTTCTTCCTGCAAGAGCACCACTTTGTATACTATATCACAGGAGGAGTGAGTGTTCCTCAAGTAAATGAAAATAACAAATTTTGCTAACAAGGATTGGTGAGCTCTGTAAAAAGATTTCATGTAGATTTATGATATCTGCATGAATGGAGTGCCCTGCGATGAGTCACTGGTTCTTAGCATATACCTTATGGAAATAATGGGTGTGGAGGGTTGGCCTGGACTGCACACCCTAAATCTAAACATAATAAGAGGTGCTACTATGCTGAGACTTACAACACAGAAAAAGAAGACAATGCAGGTGCACACTCCAAACACTAAGAACACTGTTTTCAGGACAATTATTAGAAACTATGCAATTTAACATGGAATAAAATTGAGGTTCTTGGCATAATTTTTGGCCAAAAAATATGGGTCCACCTACCATAACCTGATGACCTCATCAGGTGGGTCACTAACATTCCTAAGATTCAAGTCTAGAGTATGAGATCCCTAAGCCAGCACAACTCAACTGACCCAAGGCATCACACTAGTGAGAAGTAGCAGTTTAACCACTTAACTGACAATTTTTTCCCTACAAAACCACTCAGAAATTGTATAGCCCCTATATACAGTGGGGCAAAAAAGTATTTGGACAGCCACCAATTATGCAAGTTGACCCACTTAAAAAGATGAGAGAGGTCTGTAATTTCCATCATGTGTACACTTCAAGTGTGAGAGACAGAATCTGAAAAAAAACCTAGGAAATCACATTATATGATTTTTAAACAATTTATTTGTATATTCTTGCGGAAAACAAATATTTGGACAATCAAAAATATACGTTATGGTAAGAACTTACCATTGATAATAGTATTTCTCCTATGTCCACAGGTTTCCACAGGATAACAATGGGATATGATGGAGCGTCAGCGGATTGGCACCAAACTATCACAAGCTTTCAGTCCTCCCAGGATGCAACGGGCTCGTCCATATATCCCCGCCCACTGGCTCAGGCAAATAAGTTGTATTCCAAAGCATTTAGGCAGGAGCATTATGTAAAACCCTATTCAGGCGAGAAGAACACACATACACACCCTTCCATGCAAGAGGGAGGAGTTTAGTGAATATAAAGATTCTCAAATCAGGTGCGTCAGGGTGGGATCCCTGTGGAAACCTGTGGACATAGGAGAAATACAGTTATCAATGGTAAGTTCTTACCATAATGTATATTTCTCCGGCAGGGTCCACAGGTTATCCACAGGATAACAATGGGATTTCCCAAAGCAATTTTTAGTGGTGGGGATGCTCCTGATTAGGTAGGAGAACCTTACACCCGAATTCAGCATCATGAGAGGCAAAAGTATCCAAAGCATAATGTCTATTAAATGTGTTATTGCAAGACCATGTGGCTGCCTTACATATCTGTTCTGCTGAAGCACCATGTTGTACTGCCCATGAAGGACCTTACTTACGTGTAGAGTGAGCACAGACATTAGCCGGAACAGGGAGATCAGCCTGAGAATATGCTTCTGAAATCATCATTTGTAGCCATCTTGCTAGCGTCTGTTTAGTAGCAGGCCATCCCCTCTTGTGAAATCCGTAGAGGATGAAGAGAGACTCTGTCTTTCTGATGGCACTGGTATGATGATCCACGTAGATTTTTATTGGCCGGACTACATCCAGCGACACATCTCCAGCAGAAAATCCCGATTCCTAAAAAAAACGGGGACTACAGTTTCTTCATTAAGGTGGAATCTAGAGCACACCTTAGGAAGATACCCGGACCTAGTTCTGAGAACTATTTTATCTAGATAAACATCAGACAAGGAGATTAACATGACAGTACTCCTAAATCTGACACTCTTCTAGCTGATGCCATATTCAGCAGGAAGAGAACTTTAGCTGTCAACCATTTAAAATCCACTTTATTTAGTGGTTCAAACAGAGCAACTTGAAGGGCTTTGAGGACTAGACTTAAATCCCCAGGCACTGTAGTAGGAACAAAGGCAGGTTGAATGCACAGCACTCCCTGGGAAAAAAAAGTGCACACATCCTGCAATTTGGCAATTTTTCTCTCTGAACCATCCAGTCAATGCTGACACTTGCCTTCTCCAGGAAGCCACCCTTAAACCTTTATCCATTCCTGCCTGAAGGAATGCTAGAACCCTTGAAACTCTGAAAGATTTCGGGTCCATACCTCTTCCATTGCACCAATGAATATAGGCTTGCTATATTTGGCGATAAATACGAGCCAAGGAAGTTTCCCTTGCTCTAAACATCTGTGAGAATCATCTGGATTTCAGGATATAGACTTCAAGAGCCATGCCGTCAAGACAGTCGATCCAGATATCTGTGATAATAAGGGCCCTGCATTAGCAGATCTGGGTGTAAAGAAAACAGAAATGGCAATCAACATTTTCTGCAGATCTGTGTACCAACGCCTTCTGGGCCAAGCCGGAGCTATTAGAATCCAGGCCTCCTTGATGTATTTTCCTCACTATCATGGGTAGCACGATGATTTGAGAAAACACATAAGTTAAATGAAATTCCCATTAAAAAGACATCCTTTGTTCCTGACCCGATTATGGGCTCTTTGTTGTTCAGATGGGACTCCATGAGATTTATCTCTGGCCAACACCACTTGTCTACCTGAGTCTGAGACGACTTTAGGGTGTAAGTCCATCCACTTACGTGAATAGCGTGTCGACTGAGAAATCTGCTCTTCAGTTTAGGACTCCCGGAACAAACACTGTGGACAAGGCTGGAAGATGGAGTTCTGCACACTTTAGTATGTGACTTACCTCCTTCCTTGCTGTTTAGCTGCGTGTTCCTCTCTGAAGGTTGAGGTACACTACTGCCATTTCCTTGTCCTTGTGGATCTGAACCGGGTTTCCTTTAGGAATGTCCTGTGCCTGAATCAGGACCCAATATATGGCCCGAGGTGCTAACAGGTTTATTAGCAGGCAACTTTTTTCTGTGGCCCATAATCCCCGGAATCATAATCTTCCGGACAATGGCCCCCACAGCCCTGAAGATTGCATATGTTGTCAGGATCTCTCAACCTGATATCCAAAAAGGGGTGTCCTCTGGCCTAGATGGAATGTCTGTAGCCCCCAGGCTACTGACTTTCTTACTCTTTCTGCCAGTACCACGTACTTGTTTGTGTTATACGGACAGCACCTGGTGTTCCCAGGTGGTCTCCCATCCAAGTACCTGCCAGGCCCCACACTGCTTAGCTTGTAAGATCAGGTGAGATTGGGTATATCCAGTGTGGTATGGCTGTAGATGGTTATTGTCCATCTGGCCCACCTACACCCCCTGAATTTCACAGGTGGTCTCTTATCAGAGATTTAACCAAGCACAACACTGCTTATCTTCCAACATCAATTAGATTGGGCATATCCAGTGTGATGTGGCTGTAGATAGAAACAGATGCTGGAGAGGTCTTGAGTGGAATTGTGACACTGCACCATCTCTATTCACCATCAACACCATCATTCGTATTGCTGCGTGAATTGATATTGACTGTGTAAAAACTCCTGAGTCCTTAACTGCACCTTGGATATCTTGTTCCAAGGTAACTATTTTCTGCAGACTTGAATTCAGTACAGCCCCACAGTGAGCCATCCGTAGTTATGGAACCCAAGAAGTTTTTGCCAATTTATGAACCACCCGTGCCTCTGCAGACAAGTTATTGTGTGTTGTAGATGGCACAGAATCCTTTCCTGTATTTGCAAGGATAAAAAGGTGGTCAAGGTATGGCAATTTTCTTATCCCCTGCTAGCGGAGATAAACTGCCATAATCATTTTGGTAAATACTCTGGGGCTGTGGCTAACACAAAGGGTAAGGCCTAAAAAACTGAAAAGTTGCTGAAGGATAGTAACCCTGAGATAACACTGATGGACAGTGCTATAGGAGCCTGAAAGTAAGAATTCTGACTTAACCAGGAATACTATGTATTCTACTGGCTCCCCACCAACTATGGAGTGCCATGTCTCCATGTGAACCATGGTACCCAAATTTATCTGTTTAGACTTTTTGAGATTGAGAATGAGGCGAAGGACCCAGGTTGGAGTAAACTCCCCCATTGTGCATGGGCTACCGAAATGACTATTCCTAACCAAAGCAATTTCTGAACTGCTTCAAGAAAATTCCTTGCCTGCGCCTCTACCCGAGACGGGCTGAAACAGAAAACCTTCGAGGAGGATGCTTCTAGAAGGGAAAGCATAACGTAGAGATACCACTTCTTGCACCCAGGCATCTGTTTGTAGACTACTAACAGATCTGTGCAAACTGAAGAAGTCGGCCCTTTGGTTTGGAAACTGTCCCACTTGGGGCTGTTACGTTCCTTTATGACCGACAAGGCCGAAACCGGACCTCTAAGTTTGGGGTTATATGTGGAAGGGAACATGACCTTCTTGTAGTCTGTTTCTGACTCCAGAATAACTGTTACCTCCTTCCCCAACAGAAACTTCCAGCCAAGGCAAAGTTTCCAGAACCTTCTTAGATTCTGAATCAGCTTTCCATGTATGTGAGCCAAACTACTCTGCGAACAGCTATTGTTATTGTTGATGCCCTAGAACATTAGTGTCCATATGAGCTATGTGGGATTCTTGCTCACTTGAAGGCACTGAAAACCTGTCTTCCAGTACCTCATCCCAATGTAACTACAGCACCTGGTATTTCAAGGTGGTCTCCCCTCCAAGAACTAACCAGGCCCAACACTGCTTAGCTTCCAAGATCTAGTGAGATTGGGCCTATCCAGTGTGGTGTAGCCGTAGATTGCACGGTGGAGTCATAGCTGACCTTATGACTGCCCCAGACAAGGAGAATATGGTCTTTTTTTGAAAACCATTCCTCTTTTGATGGCAGAGGCCATATACATTTTTGCACTATCAATGACATGCATATCTATTTTGGGAGGCACTTCCTTATTTTAAACAGTCCCCAGCTGGAAAAAGATATAGGAATCCCATTTACCGGGTTTCTATTTTATTGGGTGAAAGCCAAAACCTTTTTCCCAAATTCAGCCCTCATGAAGAGGCCCTTTAGGACGTTTAAACACAGGTGCCTTATTTTTACCCCAGACTATGCTGCCTTTATTGACAGACTAGCCTTTTTTGCTCTCATTTAATCAGCTTATTTATTTAGCCGATACCTTTTACCTGTTCTTCGTATGCTGAAGTAGAGTATATAGAGCTTTCATCGTCTGATGATTATCATGTATAGTCTGTGAAGTCAATGATTTATTTACATTCGGTTCATCAGCTTGTCTTATTGGAGAAGCTGTTGGGGATATACCGCAAGTAGTGAGCTGCAAGGGTTAATAGTATAAGAATTAACTTTTCAGCAAAACTGGCCAAGGTCTGTGCAAACATCGCCCCAATGGGTCTATCTATACCTGATGTAGATCGGGGAAGTATTATGCTAAACAGCAAACCATTTTACACATAAACCATCCTGTACCAGATCATAGAGGATAATACAGTTTTTGCAAAACAACAATATATGAGTGTTGGTGTTACTGTAAGTGTACCCTCGTCACATTTACCGCTCATAGACATGATAAATAATCAGCACTCTCACGGTGTACTACACAATTTGTGACTGTAACCACTTTTTCCTAAAGTGATATCATGTGTGACCCTACCCATGCATCTGCATAGAGGATCAGAAGATCAACCGACAATCATTTATATTAAGTCAGCAATCACACCAGCAGTCAGTCACATGTATATATTAGTCATATGAGCATATTATCCACTACAAACACATCTCAAAGTATGTGGGAGTATATATTACTGAATTCTGTTCTAAATAGATCTTTAACATATTCAGACGCATAGCGAATAAAACCACAGTAATGTACACAGACTCATATGCAATAGGCACTAAAGTTAACTATTCATACTAACAAAAGTAGATGGAAATTTTGTGCTGTATAAACCTTACTCTGTACAGTGGGATACAGGGAGACTCACCCCAGTTCCAGGATCGATCAATACATTCGCGGACGCTGAGTGGATCCAGACGCTACTAGTGTATACTGCCACTCCGGTAACTTTTTAGTGGACACAGACGCTCAGTGAACGCCAGTGTATGCAGATACATCCGTCTGTGACCCGATCTCTTAGCGGTAAATTTAGTGTATACAGATGCAGCTGCCTATGCTGCGTCTGAGTTCCCTCGTGGTAGCGTCTGAGACGGAAGTGAGGCAATCAGTTCATGGCGAGAGACGCACGGTAACTGGTCATGAACTGGGGGGAGGGGTGACCAGGAGAGCGTCTGACTTCCCACCGCTGACATCAACCCTAGGGATCGCAGCCTCATACTAATCCTGGTGCTTATGATCCCTAAGGCCTAGTGCTGGAGCACCCGTGGTGGCGGCGCGCCAGCTACTGTTTGGTAGTCCCCCCCCAAACAGTGCGGCTGTGTCCGTATTCCCCTTCTAAGCAGAACCGATGCCTTACCTTCTCCCCGTGCTCCGGCCACAGCCTGGTAACGTCTGCTGGACCTGCTAGTATATCCGACACAGACACCCGTTGAGACAGCACTTGTACCATGGGTAAGTGTTGTTGTGACCCGGCGGAGAGTTGTTGGAGCGACTCTTTCCAATATGCATGTAAGACATTGTTAGGAAAGATCACTCAAAAAACAATGTAGTAAGACTATAAAAATAAAATAAAAAAGCTTAGGGCTGCCAAACACGGAAGCCCTGTGACCATGGTCTGACTTCTTGCGCACCAAAGAAACACTGATTTGCCTGAGCCAGTGGGTGGGGATATATGGATGAGCCCGTTGCATCCTGGGAAGACTTAAAGCTTGTGATCGTTTGGTGCCAATCCGCTGTCGCTCCATCATATCCCATTGTTATCCTGTGGACCCTGATGGAGAAAGTTTAACTCAATAATTTGTAATATAACCTCGGTTGGCAATTACAGAGGTCAAACATTTCCTGTAGTTCTTGACCAGGTTTGAACACACTGTAGAGCAGGTATTTTGGCCCACGCTTCCATGCAGATCTTCTACAGATCTGTTGTGTTTTGGGGCTGTCACCGGGCAATATGGACTTTCAACTCCCTCCACAGATTTTCTATTGGGTTGAGGTCTGGAGACTGGCTAGGCCACTCCAGTACCTTGAAATGTTTCTTACTCCTTAGTTGCCCGGGCGATGTGTTTGGGGTCATTGTCATGCTGGAAGACCAAGCCACGTTCCATCTTCAATGCTCTTACTGAGGGAAGGAGGTTTTTGCCCAAAATCTCACGATACATGGCCCCATTCATCCTCTCCTTAATACGGATCAGTTGTCCTGTCCCCTTTGCAGAAAAGCAACCCCAAAGCATTCCACCCCCATGCTTCACAGTGGGTATGGTGTTCTTGGGATGCCATTCATCATTCTTCTCCCTCCAAACACGGTGAGTGGAGTTTATACCAAAAAGTTTGATTTTGCTCTCATCTGACCACATTACAGTCTCCCAGTCCTCCTCTGGATCATCAAGATGGTCACTGGTAAACTTTAGCCGGGCCTGGACATGTGCTGGCTTAAGCAGGGGGACCTTTCGGGCCCTGCAGGATTTCAATCCATGACAACATAGTGTTGCTAATGGTAACTTTTGTGACTGTGGTCCCAGCTCTCGAGGTCATTTACCAGGTCCTCCCGTGTAGTTCTGGGCTGATTACTCACCGTTCTCAAGATCATTGAAACCCCACGAGGTGAGATCTTGCATGGAGCCCCAGGTCGAGGGAGATCGTCAGTGATCTTGTATTTCTTCCATTTTTTAATAATTGCGCCAACAATTGATCTCTTCTCACCATGCTGCTTGCCAATTGTCGAGTAGCTCATCACAGCCTTGTGTAGCTCTACAATTTTGTCCCTGGTGTCCTTAGACAGCTCTCTGGTCTGGGCCATGGTGGAGAGGTAGCAGTCTGACTGTTTGAGTGTGTGGACAGGTGTCTTTTATACGGATAACCAGTTCAAACAGGTGCCATTAATACAGGTAACGAGTGGAGGATAGAACAGCTTCTTAAAGAAGAAGTAACAGGTCTGTGAGAGCCAGAAATCTTGCTGCTTGGTAGGTGTCCAAATATTTATTTTCCACAAGAATATACAAGAAAATTGTTTAAAAATCATACAATGTGATTTCCTGTTTTTTTTTTTCAGATTCTGTCTTTCACAGTTGAAGTGTACCTATGATGGAAATTACACACCTCTCTCATCTTTTTAAGTGGGTCAACTTGCACAATCGGCGGCTGTCCAAAAACTTTTTTGCCCCACTGTGTATATGAATATATATATATATATATATATACTGAAGTTCAGAACAGATCCCATTCAGAACAAGCACGGCACTCCAGGACTTAGTGAGAAAATATTTATGGTACACATTGAATCACAAGATATATGTACATCACCATCTAGCACTAGCCATCATAACAATGCAGCATTTCGGGCCCCGCAGGGTCCCTTCCTCAGGTTAATGCAAGTGCTGTAAAAGAGAACAAACAGACATATGATTCGGGTGTGTTTTGGATTCGGGTGTTTTAAAAAAAAAAAAAACTAAAAAACAGCTTAAATCATAGAATTTGGGGGTTATTTTGATCTCATAGTATTATTAACCTCAATTACCATAATTTCCACTCATTTCCAGTCTATTCTGAACACCTCACAATATTATTTTTAGTCCTACAATTTTCACTGAGGTCGCTGGATGGCTAAGCTAAGCGGCACAAGTGGCCGACACAAACACCTGGCCCATCTAGGAGTGGCACTGCAGTGTCAGGCAGGATGGCACTTCCAAAAAATTGTCCCCAAACAGCACATGATGCAAAGAAAAAAAGAGGCGCACCAAGGTCGCTGTGTGACTAAGCTAAGCGACACAAGTGGCCGACACAAACACCTGGCCCATCTAGGAGTGGCACTGCAGTGTCAGGCAGGATGGCACTTCAAAAAAATTGTCCCCAAACAGCACATGATGCAAAGAAAAAAAGAGGCGCACCAAGGTCGCTGTGTGACTAAGCTAAGCGACACAAGTGGCCCACACAAACACCTGGCCCATCTAGGGGTGGCACTGCAGTGTCAGGCAGGAGGGCACTTCCAAAAAATTGTCCCCAAACAGCACATGATGCAAAGAAAAATGAAAGAAAAAAGAGGTGCAAGATGGAATTGTCCTTGGGCCCTCCCACCCACCCTTATGTTGTATAAACAGGACATGCACACTTTAACGAACCCATAATTTCAGCGACAGGGACTGCCACACGACTGTGACTGAAATGACTGGTTGGTTAGGGCCCCCACCAAAAAAAGAAGCAATCAATCTCTCCTTGCACAAACTGGCTCTACAGAGGCAAGATGTCCACCTCATCATCATCCTCCGATTCCTCACCCCTTTCACTGTGTACATCCCCCTCCTCACAGATTATTAATTTGTCCCCACTGGAATCCACCATCTCAGGTCCCTGTGTACTTTGTGGAGGCAATTGCTGCTGGTGAATGTCTCCACGGAGGAATTGATTATAATTTATTTTGATGAACATCATCTTCTCCACATTTTCTGGAAGTAACCTCGTACGCCGATTGCTGACAAGGTGAGCTGGCTGCACTAAACACTCTTTCGGAGTACACACTGGAGGGAGGGCAACTTAGGTAGAATAAAGCCAGTTTGTGCAAGGGCCTCCAAATTGCCTCTTTTTCCTGCCAGTATACGTACGGACTGTCTGACGTGCCTACTTGGATGCGGTCACTCATATAATCCTCCACCATTCTTTCAATGGTGAGAGAATCATATGCAGTGACAGTAGACGACATGTCAGTAATCGTTGGCAGGTCCTTCAGTCCGGACCAGATGTCAGCACTCGCTCCAGACTCCACTGCATCACCGCCAGCGGGTGGGCTCAGAATTCTTAGCCTTTTCCTCGCACCCCCAGTTGCGGGAGAATGTGAAGGAGGAGCTGTTGACGGGTCACGTTCCGCTTGACTTGACAATTTTCTCACCAGCAGGTCTTTGAACCTTTGCAGACTTGTGTCTGCTGGAAAGAGAGATACAATGTAGGTTTTAAATCTAGGATCGAGCACGGTGGCCAAAATGTAGTGCTCTGATTTCAACAGATTGACCACCCGTGAATCCTGGTTAAGCGAATTAAGGGCTCCATCCACAAGTCCCACATGCCTAGCGGAATCGCTCTGTTTTAGCTCCTCCTTCAATGTCTCCAGCTTCTTCTGCAAAAGCCTGATGAGGGGAATGACATGACTCAGGCTGGCAGTGTCTGAACTGACTTCACGTGTGGCAAGTTCAAAGGGTTGCAGAACCTTGCACAACGTTGAAATCATTCTCCACTGCGCTTGAGTCAGGTGCATTCCCCCTCCTTTGCCTATATCGTGGGCAGATGTATAGGCTTGAATGGCCTTTTGCTGCTCCTCCATCCTCTGAAGCATATAGAGTGTTGAATTCCACCTCGTTACCACCTCTTGCTTCAGATGATGGCAGGGCAGGTTCAGGAATGTTTGGTGGTGCTCCAGTCTTCTGTACGCGGTGCCTGAATGCCGAAAGTGGCCCGCAATTCTTCGGGCCACCGACAGCATCTCTTGCACGCCCCTGTCGTTTTTTAAATAATTCTGCACCACCAAATTCAATGTATGTGCAAAACATGGGACGTGCTGGAATTTGCCCAGATGTAATGCACGCACAATATTGCTGGCGTTGTCCGATGTCACAGATCCCCAGGAGAGTCCAATTGGGGTAAGCCATTCTGCGATGATCTTCCTCAGTTCCCGTAAGAGGTTGTCAGCTGTGTGCCTCTTATGGAAAGCGGTGATACAAAGCGTAGCCTGCCTAGGAACGAGTTGGCGTTTGCGAGATGCTGCTACTGGTGCCGCCGCTGTTGTTCTTGCTGCGGGAGGCAATACATCTACCCAGTGGGCTGTCACAGTCATATAGTCCTGAGTCTGCCCTGCTCCACATGTCCACATGTCCGTGGTTAAGTGGACATTGGGTACAACTGCATTTTTTAGGACACTGGTGAGTCTTTTTCTGAGGTCTGTGTACATTTTCGGTATCGCCTGCCTAGAGAAATGGAACCTAGATGGTATTTGGTACCGGGGACACAGTACCTCAATCAAGTCTATAGTTGCCACTGAATTAACGATGGATACCGGAACCACGTTTCTCACTGCCCAGGCTGCCAAGGCCTGAGTTATCTGCTTTGCAGCAGGATGACTGCTGTGATATTTCATCTTCCTCGCAAAGGACTGTTGGACAGTCAATTGCTTACTGGAAGTAGTACAAGTGGTCTTCCGACTTCCCCTCTGGGATGACGATCGACTCCCAGCAGCAACAACAGCAGCGCCAGCAGCAGTAGGCGTTACACTCAAGGATGCATCGGAGGAATCCCAGGCAGGAGAGGACTCGTCAGACTTGACAGTGACATGGCCTGCAGGACTATTGGCTTTCCTGGGTAAGGAGGAAATTGACACTGAGGGAGTTGGTGGTGTGGTTTGCAGGAGCTTGGTTACAAGAGGAAGGGATTTAGTGGTCAGTGGACTGCTTCAGCTGTCACCCAAAGTTTTTGAACTTGTCACTGACTTATGATGAATGCGCTGCAGGTGAGGTATAAGGGAGGATGTTCCGAGGTGGTTAACGTCCTTACCCCTACTTATTACAGCTTGACAAAGGCAACACACGGCTTGACACCTGTTGTCCGCATTTGTGTTGAAATAATTCCACATCGAAGAGGTGATTTTTTTAGTATTTTGACCAGGCATGTCAATGGCCATATTCGTCCCACGGACAACAGATGTCTCCCTGGGTGCCTGACAAACAAACCACCTCACCATCAGAATCCTCCTTGTCAATTTCCTCCCCAGCGCCAGCAACACCCATATCCTCATCCTGGTGTACTTCAACAGTGACATCTTCAATTTGACTATCAGGAACTGGACTGCGGGTGCTCCTTCCAGCACTTGCAGGGGGCGTGCAAATGGTGGAAGGCGCCACCTCTTCCGGTCCAGTGTTGGGAAGGTCAGGCATCGCAACCGACAAAATTGGACTCTCCTTGGGGATTTGTGATTTAGAAGAACGCACAGTTCTTTGCTGTGCTTTTGCCAGCTTAAGTCTTTTCATTTTTCTAGCGAGAGGATGAGTGCTTCCATCCTTATGTGAAGCTGAACCACTAGCCATGAACATAGGCCAGGGCCTCAGCCGTTCCTTGCCACTCCGTGTCGTAAATGGCATATTGGCAAGTTTACGCTTCTCCTCAGACGATTTTAATTTTGATTTTTGGGTCATTTTACTGAACTTTTGTTTTTTGGATTTTACATGCTCTCTACTATGACATTGGGCATCGGCCTTGGCAGACGACGTTGATGGCATTTCATCGTCTCGGCCATGACTAGTGGCAGCAGCTTCAGCACGAGGTGGAAGTGGATCTTGATCTTTCCCTATTTTAACCTCCACATTTTTGTTCTCCATTTTTTAATGTGTGGAATTATATGCCAGTATCAATAGCAATGGCCTACTACTATATTTACTGCGCACAACTGAAATGCACCACAGGTATGGATGGATAGTATACTTGACGACACATAGGTAGGTACAGCAGTGGCCTACCGTACTGCTATATATAGTATACTGGTGGTCACTGTGTCAGCAAACTGCAAAACTAAAATGCACCACAGGTATAGAATGTAGATGGATAGTATACTTAATGGATGACGACACAGAGGTAGGTACAGCAGTGGCCTACCGTACTGCTATATATAGTATACTGGTGGTCACTGTCAGCAAACTGCAAAACTAAAATGCACCACAGGTATAGAATGTAGATGGATAGTATACTTAATGAATGACGACACAGAGGTAGGTACAGCAGTGGCCTACCATACTGCTATATATAGTATACTGGTGGTCACTGTGTCAGCAAACTGCAAAACTAAAATGCACCACAGGTATAGAATGTAGATGGATAGTATACTTAATGAATGACGACACAGAGGTAGGTACAGCAGTGGCCTACCGTACTGCTATATATAGTATACTGGTGGTCACTGTGTCAGCAAACTGCAAAACTAAAATGCACCACAGGTATAGAATATAGATGGATAGTATACTTAATGAATGACGACACAGAGGTAGGTACAGCAGTTGCCTACCGTACTGCTATATATAGTATACTGGTGGTCACTGTGTCAGCAAACTGCAAAACTAAAATGCACCACAGGTATAGAATGTAGATGGATAGTATACTTAATGACGACACAGAGGTAGGCACAGCAGTGGCCTTCCATATCGTACTGCTATATATAGTATACTGGTGGTCACTGTGTCAGCAAAACTCTGCACTGTACTCCTCCTATATAATATTAATTATACTGGTGGTCCCCAGTCCCCACAATAAAGCAGCACACTGAGCACAGATACGGAGTGTTTTTCAGACAGACAACGTATAAACTGTACTCCTGCTATATAATACAGCTGCTCCCCAGTCCTCACAATTAAGCAGTGTGAGCACAGATATATTATGCAGCACACTGAGCACAGATATGGTATGGAGCGTTTTTTTCAGGCAGAGAACGGATAAAAACTGGTGGTCACTGCTATATATAGTATACTGGTGGTCACTTATCAGCAAAACTCTGCACTGTACTCCTCCTAACAGCTGCTCCCCAGTCCTCCACACAATTAAGCATTAAAGCAATCATGTTCAACAATAAACGGAGAGGACGCCAGCCACGTCCTCTCCCTATCATCTCCAATGCACGAGTGAAAATGGCGGCGACGCGCGGCTGCTTATATAGAATACGAATCTCGCGAGAATCCGACCGCGGGATGATGACGTTCGGGCGCGCTCGGGTTAGCCGAGCAAGGCGGGAAGTTTCGAACCTGCCTCGGACCCGTGTAAAAAGGGTGATGTTCGGGGGGGTTCGGTTTCCGAGAAACCGAACCCGCTCATCTCTAATATATATATATATATATATATATATATATAGTCACATGTATAAGTGGTACTCCGGGAGCTGGTACTATGCCGGGGTGCCTTCCATAAATGGAAATACATCCAATACCAGTATCCTCAAAAAGAAGGAAAGGTAGCACTCATCCGGTCTTGAAATAGAGAATAAACGGTGCTTTTTATTCACAACGTTTCAAGGCATGTAACCCTTTTCATCAGGTGCATAAAAAATACAAAGTGCAATAGACATACCTTATACAGAGAGGACATAAGCCTCATGGTGCAGTGATTGTTTCCATGATCCTGCTGGGTGGCACGGCGGTATGACATCACATGGGTGCCCGCAGCGTCACGAAGGGAAAGCCTATGATGCAGTGTGCAGGGAAGTCGGGTTGCTAGGCAACCGTAGCGCAGCATTATGGTTAGAGAAAATGTATTGGACACATCAGTTGCTAGGCAGCTAGACACCGTGTTGCGTGCACATTCATAACGATAGTGAGGCCTCACCGCCGGGTCATCCTTCAGGAGAAGGGAAAATAATTAAGTATTATTAACATTACATGTGGTATACTGTCCAAGACACAATAAAGGTAATAAGTTAAACCTAAGGCATCAGGAGATACTGCTATACAAGTATTAGCTATATATATATATATATATATATATATATATATATAGCTTAAAGCAGAGAACTGCACCATATGTGACAGACAGGAATTTACAAAAATAATAATTCCAAAGGATTTTTTCATTTAAACCCTTGGGGTGGATGGTGTCCAAAATGTATATCCATTTGGATTCAGTTTCTAACAGTCTCCATGCTCGATCGCCACCACGTAATGATGGTGGTACGTGGTCAATTTTATATCATAAAGACGACAACTGATGACCAGCCTGAAGAAAATGCTTGGCCACGGGTTGGTCTGATTCTTTGGCCGTGATTGCTTGCTCGATGGAGGATTTATGCATGGCCATGCGTTCTTTAAACATGCGAGTGGTTTGGCCAATATAACTCAATCCGCATGGACAGGTAATCATGTATACAACATAACGGGTGGTACAAGTTTATACATGTTGAATCTTGTATTTTTTTGGGAATGTGGATGATTAAAGGTTGACCCCGGTTCAAGATAACAAGTGACGCAAGAAACACAGCGATAGCAGCCTGGTTTTTTATAGATGGTATTGGGTTGTTTTTGTAGCATCGGAGTGATGTCTGTCTTTACAACCATATTTCTAATATTTCTGCCTCTACGATAGCTAATAAGTGGTTTCTGTTGTTGTAGACCAGGGAGGTCTTTATTAGTTGCTATAATAGGCCAGAGTGCTTTAGTAGCCGTAGAAATAACTTAACTAGCCAAAGTGTATTCAGTAACAAATGGTAAAAGTGATTGAGGCTTTGGTTTAGTTTTTGAAAGTAAAAACTGTTGTCTTGAATATTTCAGGACATCTGCTTTTTGTAATAATAGCTGCTGATGGTTATATCCACATTGTACAAATTTTTCAATAACCATGTCAATTGTGGATTAGACGTTATCTGAGTTACTTGTGATTCATGCCACCTGCATCATTTGAGATTTGGCTAAGGGCCGGCAGATGAAAACTGTTGGCCATAAGTAAGGTGTTGCGATCGGTATCTTTCACGTAGACTGATGTATGTATTGTACTGTCTCTAACGTACAGTAAAACATCGAGATAGTGAACTGAACTCTTACTCATATTGTAGGTAAATTTAATGATAGAGTCATATTTTAAAAAAAGTCGGATTGAGATGAGGGAGCAGAGAGCAGGAGACTGGGGGGAGCAGCGGGGAGAGCTGGAACCCAGTGGCAGCGTCCACCCGGCTCCAATAGCGAGGTCCTGGCTGTAGCAGGAGGATGGGCCACCGCCTCCCCTGACAGCAGCGTCCACCCGGCTCCAGCAAGCGAGGCCCCGCTTGCTGGAGCCAGGTGGACGCTGCCCTGAGCCTCCAGTTACTCTGCTGCAGCCACTGCTCACCTTGTCTCCTCCCCCGCCTCCGCCTCTCTTCCGCTCCATCTCCTCCTCCTCCACTGCTTCCCCCACCGCCGCAGACATCTACCCCCACCCCTTACCATGGCAGCCCCAGACAGCAGCAGGACAGGACAACGGGAACGGCCAATCCGACAGTTGGATTTGGCCGCTCTTTGAATAGGGGTTGTCAGGTCCATTCCGACAACTGCATATCGGAATGGACCTGACTCTTATTGAATATACCCATATGTTGCTTTTCTAATAAAGTAGTATTTCACCTCTAAAATAAAAACACATTTAATTACTTTGCAAAGTACTGTGTTGTTTAAAAGAAAAAACTTAGGGGGTAATTCCAAGTTGATCGCAGCAGGAATTTTTTTAGCAGTTGGGCAAAACCATGTGCACTGCAGGGGAGGCAGATATAACATTTGCAGAGAGAGTTAGATTTAGGTGGGGTGTGTTCAATCTGCAATCTAATTTGCAGTGTAAAATAAAGCAGCCAGTATTTACCCTGCACAGAAATAAAATAACCCACCCAAATCTAACTCTTTCTGCACATGTTATATCTGCCTCCCCGGTAGTGCACATTGTTTTGCCCAACTGCTAAAAAAATTCCTGCTGCGATCAACTTGGAATTACCCCCCTATTTAGAGCAAGTTTATCTTGCTCTAAATAAACATACCGTATATCCTAATATTGCCATGTGGGGACCAATTAACAGCAATGGCCATACACAAATTAACTCATTATCTTGTAATTTGCAACAACAGTCTACTAGAGCTATTCATTATTGTTCAAGTGTCGAAACAGCTGCTCCAACAAATTCCTCACACTACTAATTTTTTTACTTATAGTAGGTGTGAGCAGTGCATGTTGAATGCATCCCTCTTCCTTCCATCCTATAAGAATGAGTAGGGCTAACTTAAGTGGTATAGTGTCAGTTCCTGCAGTCAAGCTTGGAAAACTTTCAGTTTTCAGAGCTTGATGAATTGGATCCTTTCTTTATCCACATACTATCAGCACTAAGGGGGTCATTCCGACCCGTTCGCTCACTGTGTTTTAATGCAGCAGAGCGAACGGGTCCCTGCTGTGCATGCGCCGACACCGTAATGCGCATGCGCATGCAGGACGGCCGAAGGCCGTAGCAGGACAGCGATCGCCTCTGCCTGATTGACGGGAGGGGGCGAAACGGCAGTGCTTGGCTGCCGTTTCGGAGGCATGGTCCGGCCACCGCAGGCGTGGCCGGACCAAATGGGGGGCACTTGTCTGTATTGAAGCTCATTCTCCATTTTGCTGCCCATGCTTCCAGTTTAACTAAGTCATTCTGAAGAGACTCCGCATCCCCCTCTGTATTTATAACCTTACACAATTTGGTATTTTCTGCAAAATGTGACACCACTACTACACCACCGCTATTGCTACATCGTTAATGAAAATGTTGAACAATAGTGGTCCAGGGCCCTCATTCCGAGTTGATCGCAGCAGGAATTTTGTTAGCAGTTGGGCAAAACCATGTGCACTGCAGGGGGGGCAGATATAACATGTGCAGAGAGAGTTAGATTTGGGTGGGTTATTTTGTTTCTGTGCAGGGTAAATACTGGCTGCTTTATTTTTACACTGCAATTTACATTGCAGATTGAACACACCACACCCAAATCTAACTCTCTCTGCACATGTTAAATCTGCCTCCCCTGCACTGCACATGGTTTTGCCCAACTGCTAACAAAATTCCTGCTGCAATCAACTCTGAATTACCCCCCATGTACAGACCCTTGTGGCACACCACTTAGTACTTCAGTCCAATTTGAAAAAGTTCCATTTACCACAATGCGCTGCTCCCTGTTATCTAACCAATTTCTGACCCAAGTGCATATTGTGCTCCCTATCCCTAGTTCTTGTAACTTATAGATAAGTCTCATGTGCGGTACTGTGTCGAAAGTTTTAGCAAAGTCTAAAAAGGTTACATCCACCTCATTACCTTGATCAAGGTTCGCACTAACCATTTCATAAAAGCCTAGTAAGTTTGTTTGACATGATCTATCCTTCACAAATCCATGTTGGCTCCTATTAATAACCTTACTGGCTTCAGAAGGAACTTCTGTATACTATCCCTTAGAATACCTTCCTGTACTTTCCCCACTATAGATGTAAGACTAACTGGTCTATAATTACCCGGTTCAGCTTTACTTCCCTTTTTGAATATTGGCACTACTTCTTCTATATGCCAGTCTTTGGGAACCATGCCTGATGATCAAAAATAGCGGTCTTGCTAGTTCAAAGTGTAGCTCCATGATAACCCTTGGGTGAATTCTGTAAAGATCAGGTGACTTATTAATCTTATTTTTTTTTTAATTGGTCACAGATTACCTCCTCACTTACAGTAAATAAGCACTTAGCAGTGTGACATTATCTTTGTTGATATTGTGTGTTAATCCCTGCATCTGGTCCTCTCTTGTAAATACCGATGAGAAAAACTCATTAATTTGTCCGCTATGTCAATATCGTTTTGGATTAAGACTCCCAGCTTGTCCTTTAAAGGACCTATACTCTCCTCCTTTAATCTTTTGCTGTTGATATATTTAAAATAAAAAAATGGGGTTTGATTTGCTTTCCTTTGCTACTAGCTTTTCAGTTTCTAGTTTAGCCGCTCTTATTTATTTTTTGCAAATTTTGTTATAATTCTTATAGTGCTGGAATGACTCCACACTTCCGTCTGATTTGAATTTTTGGAATGCTCGCCTTCAAAAAGCATAGTGAGATGGTACAAAGGGGTCCAAATAGACTTTTATTCCTCCCAAAAGTCAAATAGACTCACATGCCCATCTGCACACTTTCATTTAAATAACCACCCACCATTCTATGGATGGTTATAGTATCGGAGGGAGTCACAGTAGAGGTGTCACTAATGTTGGGCAATTCTTTGAGACCTGAATGTAATGTCACTCTAATGTGCTGAGTGGACTCTCTTTACTAGTAGGTCTCTTGGGAAACCTGAGTTTTTTCCTAGCAGCAGCATTTCCAGGTGAAACTGAAGGAGGAGTCATCATGTTATGTGCCACTTGAGCTGTCAACTTGCTCTCAAGTAACTCTTTGCATCTCTCAAGATATCTGTCAGTTGGAAAGAAATGCATTATGTACGACTTAAACCTAGGATGAAGTATAATCATCATAATGTAGTAATCCAATTTCAAGATGTTAACAACCCTTTGATCCAGGTGAAGCAAATAAAGAACTTGATCTACAAGTCCAACATACTTAGTGGAATCACTTTGTTTCAGCTTCCTTTCCATTAGTCTAATTAAGGGAATCACATGACTCAAGCTGTCACTGTCTGAACAGAGGCAGCGATTGTTGCTGTTCTGCATTCAGATAGTCGCCACCTACAGGGGGAGTGTATTTTCGCTGTGCAAGTGTGCGCATGCATGTGTAGCAGAGCTGCACAAACTGACTTTGTGCAGTCTCTGTGCAGCCCAAGATTTACTAAGCAACTGCGATCACTTCAGGCTGTTTGGGACTGGATTTAACGTCAGACACCCTCTCTTCAAATGCTTGGACACGCCTGCATTTTTCCAGACACGCCCTGAAAATGGTCAGTTGCCACCAACAAACACCCTATCCCTGTTAATCTCCTTGCGAATGCCCATGCAAATTGATCCTTCACACAATCCCGTCGCTGACCAGCGATCCCCGTTGCAGAGGGTTCATTGCGCCTGTGCAATGCAGCTCAGACGCATGCACAGTTCGGATCTGATCGCCCGCTGAGCGAAAATGCACAGCAGAGATCAGATCTGAATGACCCCCTGAGTATTTAGAAAAGAAGGAGTTTTGGGAACCGCACAAGTCCTCAATTAGATAATTAGTATAATTAGTAGCCTCTGAAAAACTGAATTATCCCGAATTGCTTCTAGATATAGCAACTAGGGATATGGATAGTTAGTCCTAGTCCCAACTCATTGTTGCTTTCAGTGGTGCTCCCCAGAGTCAATTTTAAGCAGTCAAAAAAAACCAAACAAAGAAGTGTTGGAAAGTAGACTCTTTTTTGGGAGCACTCTAATTCAGAGGGTGGAAGTATAATTGATTAGTTAATTAATACTGGTAAAACCATTTTTATTAGATTATACATTAAAGGAATTTTTTGTGGAGTATTTGCGTGAAAAATTAGAAGCTTTGCGAAAATATAAAACACATTGCAAATGGTACGTGATGTCCGTATCACAGTGTATCGGTTGCCGGAGATTAATGGCTGTAATTACAGAGTTCATTAATCATTACACTTTTAAATTCATGTAATGTATGACCATCATTTGTTCAGCAAGTATCCATTGTGGATTACAATAAATGCCGAGAATTAAATCATAGGTCATATACGAGTCAGGTACCCCGTAGTATATATATATGTGGGTGACACTGTGTAGGAGAGTCAATTTCTTGCAGTACCAGGGTGTTCAGAGGTGGTCTCCCATCCTAGTACTAACCCGGCCTTTCACTGCTTAGCTTCCAAGGTCAGAAGAGATTGGGCATCTCCAGTGATGTATGACCGCAAATATTGTGCTCTCCCTCTAGGATCACCTAAATGTGTGTAGCCACTTGGTTACGTTACCCTTTGGCTTGGCAGTCACAAATAAGATATAAATGTATTGACAGCCTATTTTTGTAACGGGAAGGTTACACAATATCCACAGTTTAGGCTTGCCTATTCATTGATGCAAACCAATTTTATAGGAGTTCCAAATACCCAATATTATGGGTGTGGATGACACTATAGGGGAGTCAATTTGTTGCAGTACCTGGGTGTTCAAAGGTGGTCACCCATCCTTTTACCAACCCTGCCTTTCACTGCTTAGCTTCCAAGGTCAGAGGAGATTGGGCATTTCCAGTGAGGTATGACCGCAAATATTGTACTCACCCTCCTGGATCATCCAAATTTTTAAATTGTGATTGCCAAAAATAGCAAGTTATATATACATATGGTACAATGAAAGATTAGGATAGTATGTAGCCACCTGGCTTAATCACCCTGTAACATATCAACCACAGGTAACAATATACACATGAGTGAAGGCCTGTTATGTGGGTAAAATTCCTGAACACCACACAATGTCCACAATTAGGACTCGCCTATCACTCCAGAAAAAACCCTAAGAGCACCAGAACGGCCAGACCACAATTAGTAACTTTGTCGGTGCAGGATATAGTTATGCTGCACAGAAATAAATTAATTTATGGTATACCCTTAAGCACTGAACCAAACAAATAGCTTAGAGGTGCCTGATACTTAGTTCCTATAATAAATACCTGCATATATTGTAGGAAAGCAGGCTAGAACTAGGTGTTTGTTAATAGTTTGCACATATGTTGATTAGCTTGAGCCTAATAAGTTCAAAGTTCTGAGCATTTGCTGCAATTTGCCATTCTTGAATTTCAAAAGAAAAAGAAAAAACACAGTCAGTGATACCTATAAAGTTGATAACAACTTGCTTTTGATGTTTGTAGCCAGTGAGGATTATCCCAATTATAGGTCTTGATGCTGAAAGTATACGGTCCATATGGTATAGCTAATTGGGACAATTAATCCTGTGTTGTTCTTTAGCATAGTATGACAATACGGCTGGAAATTATATTGTCACTTGTAGTGGCTGCTAATAGTTCAAAGAAAGGAAGGAAGAAAGAAAAGAGAAGAAAAAGGGAGAAAAACGTTTGGCTAACAGGCTTTTGTAAGTGCAATTTGCAATGAAGGGAGTGCAGGGTATACGATACCAGCTCCGGGCTAGGTGATATCACTGTTAGACCCGACTACTGCCGTGCCCGTGCTCCAGAGGCTTCAGGGGCTGCAGTGGCGTGTGGTCGAGGTCTCCCCATTCAGAGGACGGAGCTTGCGGCCGTTGCCTGGTGACCGTCCTCGGGATTCCGGCTAGTGCGGTCACGTGTGCGCATCACGTGATCGCGGTACTTCCTCCTGACGTACGTTTCGCATTCAGTGCTTGATCACAGGACGTGCTGTATTAGCAGAGAGTTGCAGTTTTTAAACAAGAGTGCTGATGATTAATTGGACCAGATTGTTAATTAGCACTGGGTCAGCCCACATGGGGTCATTTAATTGCATGGTTAAGGATAATGGATGTTCCTTATAAGACGGCAATTAAGGATGTGTAGTAAATATAAAAATCATATAGTATGTATAATATACATAATAATCTGCGAGAGATGAATTAATGATGGCTGATTAAGATGTAATGCCATTTGTTTTCTTAATGGGCTGAATTAATAAATTGATTTATATGACGTATCGTTATGTGTAATGAATTAGTTATATTACTGTGCTGCATGTAATTGATTGTATGAAATACTAATTGATCCCAATAGTTGTGTGTGTATTTTTAATTACGCTTAGAGGGCTTGTTTGTTTAACACTGGAATAAGTGGAAAGTAGTATTATAGTGATTGTGAATATGTTAAAAAGAGGAGAAAAAATAATAGTGTGTTGGAATAAAGTGTAGTAAATAAAGATAAATTGTTTAGAGATGTGAATTCTGATCAGTATTATATTAAATATAGTGTATGTAGGGTTAAAAATTAATTATTAAAAAATTATGAAGGAGGTATAGAGAATGGTGCTAATAAGGAATAACGTGGAGTATGATTGGTATGAAATAGGAGGGAGTGGCTATATTTAAATGGTGCATATGGAGAGGTGTTAAAATAATATATTAGTAAGTGTATTAGTTTGAAGTGCAATGCGAGGGCATATTAGTATTATGTAACAACAATGACTTGAAGAGCCCATGGTTGATTATGGTGGTAAAAAATGAGAAATGATCAGGTTAGGTGATTTAGAAAGTGCATAAGTGATGCAATGGGATGTGCAAATGATATGTTTGGATTGATACGAATGCAGAGTAGATGATGGACCATGATAAATATGGTAATGATTGCAATAAATCATGGTAAACTTCAGTTCAGAAATACTCCATAATTTATATTTTCATTCATCCCTGCTGGATGTAAGGATCCGAGCTTGAAAATCCACTCACTTTCTTTTCTAAGTAGACTTTCAGTGAGATTACCACCTCGGATCCCGAGTCTTATCCTCTCCAAGCCAAAGACGTTTAATTCCTCCCACCTGCTTTCATGATACGTGTAGAAATGACGGGCGACAGATGTCAGTTGTTTCATCTTGGCTTTATCTGAAACGGCATTGCGAATGGATCCTATGTGCTCTAGAATACGCTGTTTGAGAGGACGCGTAGTCATGCCTATATACTTTTGATTGCAACTGCATCTAAGGCAGTAAATGACCCCTTCAGTTAGACAGTTCATATAGTCCACAATCTGTATCTTTTCCCCATATTTATCCTCTATTTCCTTTGTGGGATCGATGTGTTTGCAAACTTTGCATCGTCCGCAGGGATATGTGCCAGTAACTACAGGTTGTTTTTTGGGACATTTTTGAAAGGGACTCCGTACGAATCTGTCCCTAAGATTTTTAGATCTACGCCAACTCATGGCAACTTTGGGGCCCAGATTTTTAGACAGAGTCGGATCTGCATGTAAAATGTGCCAGTGTTTTTGTATTGCCTCTTGGACCTTTCTCCATTCCTGGCAAAAGTTCCCAACAAAGCGAATAGTTTTGTCAGTGCTTTTGTTTTTGGGATCTTTTTTGAAAATAATGTCCTCTCTTTTTATGGATTTGACTGTTTTCATGGCTTTTTTGATTGAGGTTTTACTGTATCCTCTTTCACATAGTCTGTTAGTCAAATCCATACTTTGCACTTTAAATTCTTTATCATCTGAACAGTTTCTGCGGAGACGGAGAAATTCACCCTTCGGTATATTCTCTATAGTGGGAGGGAAATGAGAGCTAGTCTGATGTAATAGTGTATGTGTTGCTGTGCTCTTTCGGTATAGATTTGTTGCAATCATTCCTTCTGGGTTTTTATAAATCGACAGATCTAGGAAGGGCAGTTCTGATTGACTTATAGTATGCGTGAGATGGATATTGAAATTGTTATTGTTGAGATGTTCAATAAATTGGTGCAATAGCAGTAATTCGCCTTCCCAGATCATAAGGATATCGTCTATGTAACGATTCCACATGATAACATGGGTTGTAAAGGTGTCATTGGTATCCTTGAAGACGACTTCCCTCTCCCACCAGCCAAGAAATATGTTGGCATATGTAGGTGCACAGGCTGCCCCCATAGCCGTACCTCTTGTTTGGAGGTAAAATTGATCGTTGAACGTGAAGAAATTGTAGTGTAGCACAAAGTGAAGTAGCTTAACGAGAAAGAGATGAAAGTCTTTTCTTCCTTCGTTGTGTAGAAAATATTCTACAGCTCTTATTCCATCTTGATGACTTATAGAGGTGTATAGTGCCTCAACATCTAGTGATACCAGGTATTGGTTATCCTCTAATTTTAAATCATGTATTTTCCTTAATATGTCAGTCGTGTCCTGGACATATGAGGGAAGATCCAATACAAAATGCCGGAGGTGCAGATCAAGGAAAATGCTGGCTCTTTCTGTTAAACCCCCTATACCCGACACAATAGGTCTTCCTGGTGAGTTATGGATATTTTTGTGAATCTTAGGCAGCATGTAGAACGTGGGAATTTTGGGATTCTGGATTAATAGATAATCATACTCCTGTTTGGTAATTATTCCTTGTGCTTGTGCTTGATTGATAATGTTGTCATAAATCATTTTGTAATTCTGAAGTGGATTGAGTAGAATCCGTTTATAACAGTTAGTGGTTTCCAGTTGTCGCCTTGCTTCCTTGATGTAGTCCATTTGAGGCCAAATAACAATGTTACCCCCTTTATCAGAGGGCTTAATGACCACATCATGCCATGTCTGTATTTCTTTAATTGCGGTTCTTTCTTGTCGGGTAAGGTTGGAGAATCCCAAATATTTGTTTTTATTAATGTGAATTTGATCAAACTCCTTAGCTACCAATTTCATAAAGACCTGTACTTCAGGACAAATTTGCTCTTGAGGAAAATATGTTGATTTTTTCTTACAGGTCGGTCTAGTGTTGGGCTCATCTTCCATGATCCAGGAGGGTGAGTACAATATTTGCGGTCATATCTCACTGGAAATGCCCAATCTCCTCTGACCTTGGAAGCTAAGCAGTGAAAGGCCGGGTTGGTAAAAGGATGGGTGACCACCTTTGAACACCCAGGTACTGCAACAAATTGACTCCCCTATAGTGTCATCCACACCCATAATATTGGGTATTTGGAACTCCTATAAAATTGGTTTGCATCAATGAATAGGCAAGCCTAAACTATGGATATTGTGTAACCTTCCCGTTACAAAAATAGGCTGTCAATACATTTATATCTTATTTGTGACTGCCAAGCCAAAGGGTAACGTAACCAAGTGGCTACACACATTTAGGTGATCCTAGAGGGAGAGCACAATATTTGCGGTCATACATCACTGGAGATGCCCAATCTCTTCTGACCTTGGAAGCTAAGCAGTGAAAGGCCAGGTTAGTACTAGGATGGGAGACCACCTCTGAACACCCTGGTACTGCAAGAAATTGACTCTCCTACACAGTGTCACCCACATATATATATACTACGGGGTACCTGACTCGTATATGACCTATGATTTAATTCTCGGCATTTATTGTAATCCACAATGGATACTTGCTGAACAAATGATGGTCATACATTACATGAATTTAAAAGTGTAATGATTAATGAACTCTGTAATTACAGCCATTAATCTCCGGCAACCGATACACTGTGATACGGACATCACGTACCATTTGCAATGTGTTTTATATTTTCGCAAAGCTTCTAATTTTTCACGCAAATACTCCACAAAAAATTCCTTTAATGTATAATCTAATAAAAATGGTTTTACCAGTATTAATTAACTAATCAATTATACTTCCACCCTCTGAATTAGAGTGCTCCCAAAAAAGAGTCTACTTTCCAACACTTCTTTGTTTGGTTTTTTTTTGACCCCCTGAGTACCATGGATAAAACAGAAAGAATTCTCCACTGTACTGGATTAAGGTACATTCCACCTCCTCTCCCTACGGAGCTGGTTCCCCATTTTCTTCCCTGTCACTGATAGGATAGCAGTAGTCAAAAGATTGCCACTCTGCAACATTACAGGTGCAACAAGATTGTGCACATAATAGTTTTTATATTAAATGGGTGCCAGACCATAACTCACTATTGCAGACTGCTGTATTGTACACCCTCCACACAGAAATAGTTGTTAACAAATAATGACAAGTCACAAGAACCCTCAATGTCTCACTCACTCTCATCCACTTCAATGTTCTCTGTAGCAGCTCTGCTGATCCCCAATCAACAAATTGTCCCCACACCACCCTATTTACATGGAGATTACAGAGATTACAGGTAGTCATATGCTCCATTACTATGCCCATACTCCCTGGCTTTACCGTCTTACTAAATAGATTAGCTCCATAGTTCTAGACTTGAAAGTAAGTAGTAAATGTAGTATCTACACTCGCCTCACACACTTTCTTAATTCACATAATTTATTGGACCTACTTCAGTCTAGATTTCATTCCCAACACTCCACAGTACCGCACCGACTAAAGTAGTGAATTATCTGATCATTGCTACGTCTAAAGTTCATTACTCACTTGTTATTCTTCTAGATCTCTTTGCTGCTTTTGACACTGACCACTCTCTTCTCACACAAACACTACAATCCCTAGGTCTTCAGGACACATCCCTTTGTTGGTTTTCATCTTACCTATCTAATTGCCCTTTCAGTGTTCATTTTTCTTAATCCATCAGCTCGCTGCCTGGTTACTACCCATCCTGGATTGCTCTGGAAGGTCAGCAATCCTGGGCGCCAATTTCCACCTGGTTGTGACTCATCTCCCCTTAAACCCTCCTCCCTTCTGCTCAGTCCCGTCAACCCCTGGCTCTATTCAACCTCTTAAAGTTCAGGTCTGTCAAGTGGCTGATCTCCTGAATGCAGCCTGGATTGTACACAGGAGATCCCGGCTGCATACAGAAGATCAGCTGCCTGATGGAATTTAGCTTTGCAGTGAGCTACAGTAAAAACTATTTCCCGTGCTTACAGGCTTAGTCCTGATTAGTACCAATAATGGAGACCAGTTATTATTGTTGCCCATGTTATTTTTATTTCCCTTTAATTTGCCCCCTCCTTGGCACACTTGAGGGGTGTGGGGGGCAGGCATGGTTTCATGATTTACATGTGCATAGAGGTGCACAGGACTATCTGCAATGTAAGGCTACTGTAATTAGGAGTGCAACCACTCATGGACACTAATTGTATATACCACACCGTTTACTTTAGTCTCTAATAAATATACTCTATTGGCTTAATTAATGACCAAAATTCTGATTTATTTGCTATGCCAAGAATTATAACTATCAAAACACAAGTGTCACTGTAATGACCAATGCTATTATGACTCCCAATACTTACACAGTTGTAGGAATCTACATTTTTATTTATTCTAACAAATATTGCACAAAGCAATTATGTCATGAACAGTTGCAGTTATTTTATTATTAATGTTAAGACATATGGGAGCAGACATGAAATGCTGGTTAACCCTAGACCACTATTCTCTAAACCTAAAAACGAATGAGTTGAGGTTAGATCTGATTGACTTACATCTGAAGGTAACACATTACACTGTGAGAAAAGTTATCTTAGCACACCAGTTACACATCCCAGCATGATTCCTTACCATTTCCTACAGTGCCTAGCAAAGGGGATGTACAGGAACATGAACTCATGCATTAAACAGTATGTGAACACATGAAAATTCATGCAACTTCAGTGGAGAAAATTGTTTCCTTAAAAGATTCATGCTGGCTGAAACTTTCCAATAATATAAGCCTGAAATGATTCTGCCTTTCCTCAACCAGATCGTTACTTTTATTTACAAACAGTAAAGCAGAAAATTATCTTTATTTCAACTGACAAATTCCAGCATCCCTTATAGAAGTATAGATAGTGGAATGTGAAAATTGTTAAGTGCGTAATAAAATGAGCTGAATCATAGCGATGGCCTGACAAAATACAACCTTACAAAAAGTCACTAAAACTACCTTCTATTCTTTTACAGTATCAAACTGAAAAGAATTATAAAACATTGCAGCAGCATTTTGTACCCTGCTCTTGAAATAGACTGTGAAGACAAATGATAACATTCCTTTTTCCAGATGTGACTGCAGTGCTGAACTCCGATTCGTTGGCTGGGATGTAATGGGAGCAGATAATGGCAAAATGTCCGATTGTTGTGGCTGTAGCCGCAAACAACAGGCACTTTGCAAAGTCGGCTAATGTATTAGCGGCCGAATACCAGATTTTTGGGCTGCTTTCTAAAGTAGAGAGCCCAATAAAAAGTTGGATCCAGATGTTTTGACCATGTTAAGTATTTTGCAAGTCGGACACAAAACAGCTGCAAAACTCTCAAAAAATTTAGAGTTTTTTTTTTTTTCAAGCAGAGTTGGTTATGAAAATGCTGAAAATCAATTTACATACACTTTTCAAGCACATTTGCACACACAAAAAACACTGGGCAATACTTTTGACACAAAAAAGCAGACTTTGATCTGTAAAAATACTACGCATACTGTACATGTAATTTTCATTTTTTTTCCCCCCATACAAAATGTGTTTTGGCCACAAATGGGTGTACTAAGTCACACAAGCAGACCCAGATAAATCCAATGATGGCTTTATTATTGGCTATATTATATTATTGCGACTGTATCAGCATACCTAATTGTGTTACAGTGTTTGGCTAGAAAACAATGTAGCATAGCATTTTGTATGCAGATACCGTTGCTACTACACACAGAATATAGGCATGCTGAATATCATTTTAAGCAGAAAGAGCTGCTTCATGCTAATAGGATGCATAAGCATCTTCTGTTGTTTAAAATGATATGCAGCATGCCTATATTCTGTGTGTAATAGCAACGGCATCTGCATACAAAATGTTATGCTACATTGCTTTCCAGCCACTGTAACATAATTGGGTAACATAATTGTAACATAATTAGGTATGCTGATACAGTCACAAGTACACACATAATATAGCCATGCCGTATATTGGGTGGGATGTAATGCTGCCAGAGTTCGGCGATAGTGCTGGATGCTGACTGAACTCAAACGTTTTTTTTAAAGGGGCAGTCCCTTACAAGGCAAAACCATGCTTTGTAAGTGATTGCCACTTTAAAAAAAAAAGTCAGAGTTCGGCCGGCATCCCACATGGCCACCGAACTCGGGCGGCATTACATCCAGCGCAATATTTTAATCAGCACAAGCTGCTTGTGCGTCCTGGAGGTCTGGGGTTAATTTAGGGTGTCTGTTGCTTTAATTATGAAACTTTTATGTGCCAATGGGTGACTCTCTCTCACACCGTGGACCTCCTATACGAAAAGATGAATTCTGGTTAGTCTGAATGAAAATGATGGACGTTTTCTAGTCTAAATACCATGACAACTTGGATCCGATACACAGAAACTGGAAAAAAGACGCTCGGTAAATATATGCACATTTGTAATGTCCGATGTGGTGTGGTAATTTCTTGGTTGTTATTATTGGCTCCCATTACATCCCAGACAATGACCTAAGAGCAGTGGTCTTTTATATTTAGTACCCCTTTTCCTCTCGGCTATGGACTTTAGATATTGTACAGCTGCCAGGGATTTTCCAGAAGCAGGTAAAGATGACAAAACGAAAAGTCAGCAGTAGTACACATAGCAGAGGGTTTCTGTGTACCCAGAATCCCCACCTGAAGGGCAATTTTTCTTTGTCTCTGTGAGGGAAACAGCTTTGTCTCTGACTGTACATATAATGGCTGCAAATCCACGATCAGAGCCCCCCCCCCCCCCCCCATTCATATTGCATTATGCATTTTTGTAGGTATATGGAGAGGATATAGGGTCAAAAGAATGTGAATGTAAAAGAACCCATCAGCTACTTTCTGCATCGCCTTCTTTCCTCTAGGAGAAACAAAGTAAATACATTTGCTAAGAATCGATTTTGCTGTCAATTGCAAACTGATAGACATCTGTGACGGTTTATTGTGTAAAAAAACTGTAGATACTAAGCATCAGTTTTGACCGTCAATCCAATTCCATCATCAATGCCCAATTGTTTTTGCAATATAAAATAACTGTCAATTTCCTATTTTCAGATATAGCCACCATCAAATGCAACAGTAAATTTAATGGAAACAAACAAAGAACCGATGTACTGCAAACTGTTTAAAAAATTATAAGCACTTTCTTTGGACTCTTTTTAAAATGCCCTAAACTGCCAGGAATCATTGTGTTTATTGGAGTAGTCAGTAGGGAACTTGGAAGAGTTTTGTTTTTTGTATTTGTCTTGTTTATCTTGTGTACTTTTTAAGTTCATCTTTTTTTATCTACTGTGAACCTATTATTTCAGTTGTGTGTTTATTTGTGTGTGTGTGCTATTCTTATCAGGGCTGGATTATAGGAGGGGAGACTGGGGTGGTCATCCTGGGGCCCCTCAAATACTGTCAGTTCCCTAACTTCCGCTGCAACACCATTACGGGCGCCTGCTGCGATGCACATAAAGCTAGCGGTTTGCCTAGCTCCTTCCCTTTGTGAGAACTGGGGAAAGAGTTGGAGAGGCCGGTAGCTGACGGGGAGAAGAAGGAGTCTGCAGCAACCATTTCCAGCACACTTCGGACAGGTATGTGCTGGCTCCCACCAGAGTCATACAGCATCCTGCATGGAGAGCTTGAGGTACACGGGGGAGTTACAGATGTGTAGTTTTATATGTACAGGGTGGAGGCAGCAGTGTAGTTTTATATGTATGGGGGTGAAGGTTGTGTGTAGTATTATGCGGGGGCAGTTGTGTAATGTTATACAGTATGTACAGTGGGGGAGCTGTGTAATATTATATGTACAATGGGGGGTGTTGGTGTGTAGTATTATATGTATGGGGAGACAGCTGTGAGTGTTAAATGTACAGGGGGGGCACTGACCTTAATCCAGCCTTGATTCTTATGCTGTAATGATTTTCATAAATTGCTACCTAGAGGCGTCACCGGGTGTGGTGACACCCGGTGTGCACCCTTGAAATACCAGCTCTTGCGGCAAATAAAGGGGGCATGGCCTTGCTGAGATATCACTGCCCACGGAGACTGCCTCCCAGCGCTGTCGGCTCCTCTTCTATGATAGGAGTCGGGTGCTGTAGCAGACTTTCACACTGCAGCACCTTGCTCCTGTCACTGCGGAGGAGCCCACAGTGTGGTGTCACCCCTTCCAGTTGTTAAGTTCGTTTAACTTACAGGAAAAAGCAATACATAAATATAGAAATGTTCAAGCCGCTGCGACCGCTAAACCTGTGTGTGTTAAAACTCTATGAAATGTGTACACATTGCGTAAGCACGCCGTCACGCTGTAAGCACAAAGTAGCTACACGTGCGGCTGAATACACTTAAACCCCTAACAGGAAAGGGATGCGACACCAATTGTATATGGTATGTGGTGGTCCAACGCAGCAACAAATATTTACTTAAAAGGGGGTTCACAGAGAAATACAACAATACAAGAGAAAAGCTACAACCAATGGATACATACGTTTGTTCGCCTGTGCCACCCGGATTCGGTCCTCAGTCAATCTGGAAAGATGACCTTCAGAGAATAGACTGAACCGGCCAGGAGGCTTGGTTTTTATACAATAGTCCAAAGCATGAAACAAAGGAAACTGTAATCTCTTCTTTCATAGGTCAAAGGGCTGGTCATTTACAGTACATGAGGGGTCATAGGTCGGTTTGAATAGGTGGGCGATGCCTGGTCCAGGTGCACTAGCAGGTGTCCTCCACTGGGTTCCCGCCGAATATCAGGAGTACAGTAAATACAGTGTGATATTAATATTGTATTCCTGCGCATGGATATGCGCAGGAGCGTGCTACTTTCTGCAAACTGCCATCGGAAAATTGCCCTTGAAATACTGTACAGCTGCATACCAAACACCACCTCCTAACCTAATTCTGTCCCCTCATATCCTGTAAGGTTGAATCCCTCTATTGTTATGCCTCTGAAGCAAATGTAACTTGCTAGTGTGGTGTGTGTCGGCTATGTGTAAATTATGCACTATGTGGATTAAATATCAGATATGTCTTTGTGGCTTTTCCATGCGAATGCGTATGCTACCGTATTTACTCATGCCACGTGTTAATACGCAGGACTTCGTGAGCCAATATATGCAACGTGCGGGCATGCGCACGCATGGCAGAACAAACACACGCACGGAGGCCACTCTGTGTGGTGTTTGCACGTGATGCATGTGGGTATAATATTTTCGACTTCAACACAGTCGTCACACCCGGATGCGGGTCGCACCGCCAGCACCCGCCTTGTGACGCCACTGTTGCTACCTTTTTGTAGCAGTCCTTTAAAGATCCAAACACACTTGTTTCAACACTTTACAATATATTTTATTTAAATTAGATTATTCTTTAAAATATATTTAAATGCAGCATAATAAAAACAATATCTTTATTTCTGCTGAAATAAAATTAAAATGAATTGCCTTGTTTGCTCTTCAATAAAATACGCTGTGAGAGGTTCAGCTAGAAATCTAAGATGAAATGATGACAGAGAAAAGGAAGAAATGATTAGCCTACATTTATGTTCATTATATCTACCTTCAGAAAATAACTAGAAACAATCTACGATTTCTATCCATGCTACAGCACCAGTCCCTGGACATTATTGAGGTAATTTAAAAAAAAAGTCAAGCAGACTTTATGGTGACAGAAGTAAGGCAAAATAGTAACATGTTAAGGCACATGAGAAGGAGAAACCATTTGTTAAACTATACTTACAGTACAATATAAAATAACTGTCAATTTCCTATTTTCAGATATAGCCACCATCAAATGCAACAGTAAATTCAACGGATAGGAAAACGGATGTGGTCTGGAAAGCTCTAGGAAACTCAAGGAGAGCCAATCACCGCCTGAATCTGCAATCTGTAGGTTAATGACAGGGAGCCATTGTGCTAGAGAGATTACTGACCTCCATTTTAATCAGGTCTCTTGTAATTGTTTATGTGCAGGACACACCTGAGAAGTAGCATGTACTAGGGCCCTCATTCCGAGTTGTTCGCTCGGAGTTTTTCAACGCATCGCAGTGAGAATTCTCATAGTGCGCATGCGCAATGTTCGCACTGCGACTGCGCCAAGTAACTTTGCTATGAAGAAAGTAAGTTTACTCACGGCTTTTTCTTCGCTCCGACGTTCGCATTGTGATTGACAGGAAATGGGTGTTACTGGGCGGATGCACGGCGTTTTAGGGGCGTGTGGCTGGAAACGCTACCGTTTCCGGAAAAAACGCAGGAGTGGCCGTGGAAACGGTGGGTGTGCCTGGGCGAACGCTGGGTGTGTTTATGACGTCAGCCAGGAACGAAAAGCACTGAACTGATCGCACAGGCAGAGTAAGTCTGAAGCTACTCAAAAACTGCTAACTCGTTTGTGATCGCAATATTGCGCATACATCGGTCGCACATTTAAGAAGCTAAGATTCACTCCCAGTAGGCGGCGGCTTAGCGTGTGTAACTCTGCTACATTCGCCTTGCGAGCGAACAACTCGGAATGAGGGCCTATATTTGGTATATAAAGTACAGGTTGAGTATCCCATATCCAAATATTCCGAAATACGGACTTTTTTGAGTGAGAGTGAGATAGTGAAACCTTTGTTTTTTGATGGCTCAATGTACACAAACTTTGTTTAATACACAAAGTTATTAAACATATTGTATTAAATGACCTTCAGGCTTTGTGTATAAGGTGTATATGAAACATAAATGAATTGTGTGAATGTAGACACACTTTGTTTAATGCACAAAGTTATAAAAAATATTGGCTAAAATTACCTTCAGGCTGTGTGTATAAGGTGCATATGAAACATAAATGCATTCTGTGCTTAGATTTAGGTCCCATCACCATGATATCTCATTATGGTATGCATTTATTCCAAAATACGGAAAAATCCGATATCCAAAATACCTCTGGTCCCAAGCATTTTGGATAAGGGAGACTCAACCTGTATTTAGATGTAGTAAATGAAAGCTACAATGTGATATATTCAATGTGTACAAGAACATAAAAAACAATACATTTGCTATGTTGACAATCATAATGTAGACACCAGAATGTCCATGACTAAAATATCGACACATGAAAATGTCTACATGGCCAAAATGCAGACATATGACATGTTTAGATAGTGAAAATGTTGACATTAATGTTAGGATTAGCATTATGGTTCAAGATGCTGAATGTTGACATGATGAACATGCTGATATGTTCTCTGTTGCCATTATTATCGTATTGATATTCTCATGTTGACTATATGAATGGTGACATGGTGACATGAAGTCATTGTTGATCTAATACACCAAACCTGTACATTTCATTGAAAGTAATCTTGACGATAAAAGGTGTCTTAAAATGTTAACCCAGTTGTTTTTTTTAATGAATTATCAGTTACATTTTATCCTTCACTGTGTTTCCATATTTGCTACTATACTTATCCCCTCACCCGGGCGATTCTATACTGAATTTCCAGCAGAAATTCGCTATCCTACCTGAAAGACCATCCCATAAGCATCTCCAAGAATGTGCTAATGTTTAGAAATATAATTGTCTCCCTTAGGAACAGATTTAATGTGCGGTATTCAATTATATTCAACCCCTTCCACACCCATTCCGTTTCTGCCCTCGGGGGCGTGGTATCATCATTTCAGCTCACCACCCCCGGGATAGCGAGGCGCCTCACCCTTTACACAGCTAAACCTGATTACTATAGGTGCGATATGCACAATAATGGGGATCATTTTAGAAAGGAGATTGGGCGTGAATGAGATATCAATATTCTGGTTATCACTTGTTAGGAATGGTAAATGTTGCTCCAGATGATCAACTCCTTACTGTCATGTGCTTGAAATATGACAGTTATGAGCTGATGGGTTGGAGCACAATTTAACATACATAATGGGGGAGATTCAAATGTTTGAAAAGTTGGTTGGGTGTCTGTTATTTCCTGTCTATTAGATAGGAAAAAACAGACTCCCAACTGACTTTTCAAACATTTGAATCTCCCCCAATGAGTGATAACAAGAATATCACTCATTGTTAAATCTGGCCAGTACCATATTACGCTTTCATATTCTTTAAAATATAACACTTTCATTGAGTAAATATATACAGTATATACACATTATTCAATAAATGTTTAAGTAGAAGCCCTTACTTTTCAAAATAAAATGGAATTGTTATATTGCCAATGTACGTATAAAGCAAATATAAACATAGATGCAAAAGCAATGAAGCTGAAAGGCTCATATTTATAGTAAATTAGAGTAATAACTCTGCCATTTGTGTCAAGGCAACATTTCTAAGTCTGGTCTGTAAAATGAACTGCTGAGCTACCATGTGGTTTCATCGCTAAAAGGTTAATTCACTGTCAGTCTTAAAATGCCCACTGAAAGAAAGTGTCAAATAGAGTTATGATGATGACAAATAAAATGGCAGTTTGCTGCATACTTGTATAATTGGCGAGGGATTCAATTATTTCTTTCACAATAAGACTGTTTGTCTTAAGTTTCAGCAAAATTAAAGTAAAAACATAGAAAAAGATGCATTTTTCTCATACACATATATTAGGGTTGAAAATCTAATACGACCTTCAAATAATTTTAACATATTTAGGAATGAATAGGTAAGTTAGAAGTCTTTATGGGCGCTACCGTATAACGGTATCACATCAAGATACCGTTATACACTCAGCTAAAAGTTTTATTTTGTAAGTGAGGTACGCCACCTGAAATGTATATTTGAAAGAATTAGCTAAACCAGCCTTTGACACATCAAAAATGTTAATAACCAGTTGACCATGGAGAGATCACTGCACATTATGTTCTTTCTTCATGTTCTATCTTTCATATAACCATGAGTGATTATTCCATCGTTTGAAGCAAAACTCCTTTGAAAGAAAAGTCCTTTATATCAGCTAAGTACAATTAGCCATTTTTGTTCACCTGATCCACCAAGTGGTAGCGCCATCTTCTTCACACTCCTTCTATTTACATATTTAAGAATGAACATATATATTGGTAGATGCTCAATTAGCTTAGTGATATCATTCAGGTGCTCGAAAGGGAGGGGCAGAGAGGTTCCTGCATTAGGAGGAGGTGCAGGCCCTGACATGCCACATGGAGCATTATGGGGTTGCTCCAAGGTAGGTAGCTCTTAGTTTAGACATATTGTAGTAAGGAGCCATTATCATGTGGCTCCTTGCTGGTTAATCTTAGACCCAGATTGGGGTAAAGGAGGTGTGAGGTGTGGTGCCTCTGGACTGGCTGAGCTGGATGGCCTTAGTGTGGCATACCCTTACATTCTATGAACACATTTCACTTATTAATTTTTTAACACTATTTCTCTATTTTAATTGCATTTCACTTTTGTATCACTTTCTCTATAGCTTCGGCTTCCTAAATACTAATTTATTAACACTATAGTTTTTTCACTGGTATGCTACGCTGGGCTTTCTGGCTTATGCTGGTGTTTTGGGGTGCCACACCCTGCACCTAGATATAGCGCTAGGGACCCCAAATATACAGAGATGCCTTGATGCGGCTTTGGGGCTTATTCACAAATTTGCGCAAATATGTGTAACGAAGATCTCTGAATTCTATTATTATGTGGAATTTAAATCTGGGGACGGTTATCATTCAGGGTGCTGGGGGAAACAAATGGCTTTTTTTCATATTTAAGAATGAATCAACAGCACTGCAACTAGTGGTGCACTGAAAGTGAAGGACTTAACTAATTAAAACTTCTATTCAGCCGCAATGCAGCATCAAGACATTGTGGGGTAAATTTACTAAGATGGGAGTTCTATTTAAGATGGGAAGTTGCCCATAGCAACCAATCAGATTCTACTTATTAATCTAGCACCTTCTTGAAGATAATACCTGGAATCTGATTGGTTGCTATGGGCAACATCCCATCTTAAATAGAACTCCCATCTTAGTAAATTTACTCCGATGTTGCATGCTCTGCACTTCTAGGCCACAAAAACATGGAGGCTTTGTGAAAGAACCTAGAGCCAGGACGTTAAAGAAAAGAAGTTGGGGTAATTTGTCGTTAGAATTAATAAGTGGCTCAGTTGTTCGCACCACACACCACCCCAACCCCCGGACTGGTGTTTTTGGTGATTGACATCTGGCCTACAAGTAGATATGGCCCTTTAAATCAATGTCAATTAATCTCAGAGAACTTCATCAACAACCTTTGTATTCAAGTATCTATGCTCACTGGATGCAATACCATAAATCACCACTGTTAGATGGAATTTACCTGACACTGTTAGATGGAACTTACCTGACACTCAACATGAAACTAGTACAGATGGATGCACCGAGAGTGCCTGTCTGGGGCAGATGTACCCACACTGATCATCGGCATTGCTTGAACCTGAAAAAGGAAGGTCTTTCTTACAGGTATATTTCTACACATTTACAAGGATCAATGGCCCATCAACTTACCATATACTCAATGAGAACACATCCTAAAAGGTAAACAGAACCATCATGCAGGTACATTGGATAAATATGCCCTTTCTTTTCTAGTAACAAACAACCCTAAAAAGAGAAAAGGATGGAGCCAAAGGGGGTAATTCCAAGTTGATCGCAGCAGGATTTTTTTTAGCAGTTGGGCAAAACCATATGCACTGCAGGGGAGGCAGATATAACATGTGCAGAGAGAGTTAGATTTGGGTGGGTTATTTTATTTCTGTGCAGCTTTATTTTTACACTGCAAATTAGATTGCAGATTGAACACACCACAACCCAAATCTAACTCTCTCTGCACATGTTATATCTGCCTCCCCTGCAGTGCACATGGTTTTGCCCAACTGCTAAAAAAAATCCTGCTGCGATCAACTTGGAATTACCCCCAAAGAACAGATCTTGCATCATAAAGATACAATCATTCAATTTTGTGCCTTGATGCCAAGTCAAAGAATAAATTGCATAGCTCAGAAAATCGTTTAAAGACTGACAGATATAGTAAAGCCTGAAGATTGATCATAACTATATAGTGTCTCATAGCATGTTTCATCATACGGACACTGTCAAATATCAGATAGAGGATGAGTATCCCTTATCCAAGTCTGGGACCCAAAAATTTAGGATTTTGGATAAGGGATACTCAACCTGTAATTTTATCCATTTTATAGAAGAAAATTAAATTGACAACACCAAGACATGTGTGATAGCCCACTAAATTAAATTACACTTTAACTCTAATTATTGCCTTGGCACAATCGCATTAGCTCCTGCAAATTGTGTGCGGTTACATTTCGTTCGAAAATGGAGGCGCAGAGAGAGAAGTGGTAGCAGGCACTACTATTGACATGTCCGGGCTTGTCGGAAGGACCAAGGTCAACTGCTAAGGGGGGCAAATTGTCCCCTGTGCAGCTGCAGGCTCTCCCTGAGTCCAGATTACATACATTTACCAGCAGACACCACATCCACAAATGCTGTACCAACCAACCAAACATATGGAAATCAATCAATATAAAAAAGAGTTAATTATATTTCCACCAGCCAATAGTAGGTACCAACCTGATATCTCTATCACTGTTGAAAACTAGACTATCTACCCTACTCCACAATATCATTGCCTAGGTGTCATCCTTGACTCTGATCTGTCCTTTGTTCCCCACATTCAATCTGTCTCAAGATCATGTTACATGCATCTAAAAAACACATCCAAAATACGACCATACCTTACACAAAACACTGCTAAAACTCTAATCCACGCTCTCATTATCTCCCGCGTTGATTATTGCAATAGTCTCCTAACTGGTCTTCCCAAAACGAGACTCTCACCACTACAATCCATTCTGAATGCAGCGGCGAGGCTTATCTTTCTCGCTAGACGTTCATCGTCTGCAGATCCACTCTGTCAGTCCCTCCATTGGTTACCTGTATTCTACCGCATTCAATATAAAATACTTTTACTCACACACAAGACCATTAACCAAACTACACCAACGTACATCACTTCGCTTATCTCAAAATATCTCCCAACCCGACCGCTTCGCTCTTCACAAGACCTGCGTCTCTCATCCACACTCATTACTCGCTCCCACTCACGATTGCAGGACTTTCATCGGGCTGCGACCACTCTGTGGAATGCCCTACCATGCACAATAAGACTCTCCTCTAGTCTCCAAACCTTCCTCTCGAACCCGGTTCATCATTGCTGTATGACCATATCATACAGCCCACCAAGAACCTTTGCAATCTGGCGAACAACAATGCAATAGATAGCACCTATCCTTGTGTATACATGCCTATTTCCCCTTAAGATTGTAAGCTTGCGAGCAGAGCCTTCCTACCTCTATGAATGTTTGTTATCACCCAGTTTGTTATATCATTATTTCCAATTGTAAAGCGCAACGGAATTTGCTGCGCTATATAAGAAACTGTTAATAAATAAATAATAAAATGTCTATTTATATATGTATTAATGATTCAATTGGCATTTAACTAAATATAATGTGTTTACTTTTCGCATGCAAATGTTTAGGGTAATTCCTCTACACCATGAGAATGTGACAACTTCAGTTGAATCCTCGGGCAGCAAAATAACCTGGCACACAACTGGACTAGTCCCATCGCAGAAGCTATTAACAAGCTTTTAAATTTGATTGCACTTCAAACATAAGTACAAGGATTGAGTTGTGACCATAAATCAGCTATTACCAAATATTAAAAGCTTTATTAACTTTTGCAGACTGTACATTAACACATTGACGGTCTGAAGGATGACAGGTGCATTGTTAGCCAATACGGGTTTTGCCAACTCACTAAAAAGCAGAACAGAGAAGTGGATGAGTTTAATTCATGTGTATTTTTAGGTTACAATATGTAGCCATATACAGCTTATTATACATTAGAAATTTATGGAGCTGATATACGATGCCAATGGTGTCCCCAAGTAGCATTTCCATCATTAGTAGCACCGTGTTTTATTGATTTGGGAAAATTATATTTAATCTTGAATAGTCTATTTTTCATTAACCTATGCTTTATGTGACACATAACCGGTCATTAGTGTTTGCTAAAATGAAGAGTTCTTTGAATCCAATTTAATCTCACATACAATTTATGTACTGTCATGTATTTAATGTGGCAAGTGAGATATGTACCTAGCACAATTAATAAAAGGAGATTTATGGTAAGAACTTACCTTTGTTAAATCTCTTTCTGCGAGGTACACTGGATTCCACAGGGAATAACATCGGGGTGTAGAGTAGGATCTTGATTCGGGGCACCAACAGGCTAAAGCTTTGACTGTCCCAAAATGCCTTGCACCGCCTCCTCTATAACCCCGCCTCCGTGCATAGGAGCTCAGATTTGTGAATCAGTCCAATGCAGTAGCAGGTAGAAAAGAGACGATAACAGTTAGTAGCCACACAGAACCACATTCTCACGACAGGAGAAGGTACCAGCAGCTAATGCCATATGAACCCAAAGAAGCTAAGTGTGTCAGGGTGGGCGCCCTGTGGAATCCAGTGTAACTCGCAGAAAGAGATTTAACAAAGGTAAGTTCTTACCATAAATCTCCTTTTTTGCAGCAGGGGTACACTGTATTCCACAGGAAATAACATTGGGGATGTCCTAAAGCAGTTCCTCATGGGAGGGGACGCACTGTAGCGGGCACAAGAACCCAGCGTCCAAAGGAAGCATCCTGGGAAGCGGAAGTATCGAAGGCATAGAACCTTATGAATGTGTTCACTGAGGACCACGTAGCTGCCTTGCACAATTGTTCAAGGGTCACACCACATCGGGCCGCCCAAGAAGGTCCAACAGGAGCTGAAAGGCCAGCCTGTACATAAGCATGTGCAATCACCATTCTAATCCATCTGGCCAAGGTCTGATTATTAGCAGGCCAGCCACGTTTGTGAAAACCAAAAAGAACAGAGTCAGATTTCCGAACTGACTCCGTTCTTTTCACATAAATATGGAGAGCCCATACCACATCCAAAGACTTATTTTTGGATGACAAACCTGGAGAGGTAAATGCTGGAACCACAATTTTTTGGTTAAGGTGGACACCACCTTAGGCAGATAACCAGGGCGGGTCCTAAGAACCGCCCGGTCACGGTGAAAATTCAGGTAAGGTGACCGACAGGATAAGGCACCTAAATCTGCAACCCATCTAGCAGAGGCAATAGCCAGCAAAAATAAGACCTTAAGAGTAAGCCATTTAAGGTCCACCAACACTAGGGGTTCAAAAGGAGCCTCTTGTAAGGCGTCCAGAACAACCGACAAATCCCAAGGAGCCACAGGAAGAATGTAGGGAGGTTGAATTCATAGAACACCCTGAGTGAAGGTATGAACATCAGGCAAAGTCGCAATCTTTCTCTGAAACCAAACTGACAAGGCCAAAATATGAACCTTGAGAGAGGCCAGGCGCAAGCCTAAGTCCAGGCCCTGTTGTAGAAAGGCCAACAGATTGGCAGTACTGAATTTGAATATGTCAACATTCTTAGCAGCACACCATGTGAAATAAGAATTCCAGACCCTATAATAAATCCGAGTGAAAGCCGGTTTACAGGCCTTCAACATAATTTGAATGACCGCCTCAGAAAAACCCTTGGCCCTTAGGGAAGGAGCTTCAAAAGCCACGCCGTCATAGCCAGTCGGGCCAAATCCTGGTAGACACAGGGGCCCTGAACGAGGAGGTCTGGGCACTGTGGAAGTAGAAGAGGACGCTCTATCGAGAGACCCTGTAGGTCTGAGAACTAATACCGTCTGGGCCACGCTGGAGTGAACAGAAGTAGTATTCCTCCTTCTTGCTTGAACTTCCTTATCACCCTGGGCAGGAGTGACACCAGAGGAAACACGTACAGTAGCCATAAGTTCCATGGAATTGCCAGTGCATCCACGAATGCCGCTTGAGGATCCCTTGTTCTTGCTCCGAAGACTGGAACCTTGTGATTGTGTCGAGACGCCACCAGGTCTACATCTGGTAGGCCCCACCTGTCCACTAGGAGTTGAAATACTTCTGGATGAAGGCTCCACTCTACAGCGTGTACGTCCTGATGACTGAGGAAGTCCGCTTTCCAGTTGAGGACTCCCAGAATGAACACTGCCGATATGGCTGGCAGATGGCGTTCTGCCCACTGAAGTATCCTTGACACTTCCCTCATTGCCATGCGGCTTCTAGTGCCACCTTGATGATTTATGTATGCCACCGTGGTGGTGTTGTCTGACTGTACTTGAACAGGCCTGTTCTATATCCAAGGCAGGGCTAGTGTCAGTGTATTGAACACTGCCCGCAGTTCCAGAATGTTTAATTGGGAGGAGAGACTCCTCCCCAGTCCACCGACCTTGAAGAGAGTGTTGCTACAATACCACGCCCCAACCCCTCAGACTGGCATCCATCATCAGAAGGACCCAGTTGGAGATCCAGAAGGGATGACCCCCAGCTCAATCGCTAATCCTAGAGCCACCAGTACAGAGACATGTGAACCTCCGGAGTTAGGGAGATCATGCGAGTCCTGATCCGGTGGGGTAGGCCATCCCATTTGGAGAGAATTAACTTCTGGAGAGGGCGGAAGTGAAATTGAGCATACTCTACCATGTCAAAAGCTGACACCATGAGGCCCAGTACTTGCATCGCCGAGTGTATCGACACATATGGGCGAGATAAGAAGTGTCTCATTTTGTCCTGAAGTTTCAGGACCTTGTCCGGAGACAAAAACAACCGCTGTTTGTGTGTGTGTCCAACAACGCACTAAGGTGCACCATGCTCTGAGCAGGGACCAGGGAGGATTTCTTCCAGTTGATGAGCCACCCGTCGGTTTATAGGAATTGGACTGTCAGTTACAGATGACAAAGGAGAACCTCTGGTGAGGTTGCCAGGATCAACAGATTGTCCAGATATGTTAGGATCCTGATGCTCCGACGGCAGAGTAGAGCTCTCATAACCGCCATGACCTTGGTGAAAATTCGTGGAGCTGTGGTCAGACCAAAAGTTAAGGCCTGAAATTGGTAATATAGGTTGCCAATAGCAAACCGCAGGTATTGCTGATGTGAAATGGCAATAGGGATATGGAGGTAAGCATCCTGTATGTCCAGGGATACCATATTGTCCATGGGCTCCAAGGCCAGAACAATAGAGCAAAGAGTTTCCATACGGAACTTGGAAAGCTTCACAAATTTGTTCAAAGACTTGAGGTTGAGAATGGTCCAGGAGGACTTATTCGGTTTCAGGACTAGGAACAGGGTGGAATAGTACATCCTGCCCCTCTGAGCCAGAGGCACCGTCACTATCACTCCTGTATCTAGGAGAGACTGCACCACCAGGTGGAGCATCTTTGCTTTTACCTGATCCGAAGGGATGTTTGTTGCGCAAAACCGATGAGGGGGACGTTTCTTGAAAGAGATGGCATAACCGTGAGTGATGACTTCCCTTACCCAGGCGTCCGAAGTGGTCTTTAACCATGCCTAAGCAAACCGCAGAAGCCAGCCTCCTACCGTGGGATCCCCCAGTGGGAGGCACGCCCCGTCATGCGGCAGGCTTGTCTGTTTTGGAAGCAGGCTGACAGGCAGCCCAGGCACGTTTTGGTTTGGGCTTGGTGGTTTTGGAAGAGCGTGTCTTATTTGGGTACACCTGACCCTTTGCTTTACCCGGAGGCCGAAAGGAACGAAAGGACGTACTCTGTCTTCGGAGCTGAAGGAGTAGTACTAGGCAGACAAGTAGTCTTAGCCGATGCTAAATCAGCAACAGTCTTGTTGAGGTCTTCCCCAAAAAGTATGTTCCCCGTAAATGGTATCACCTCCAGGGTCTTTTTAGAGTCCAGGTCAACAGACCAGGATCGCAACCAGAGAATCCTGCGAGCCAGAATGGACGTAGTAGACGCCTTGGCCGCCAGGACAGCAGCATCAGATGCCGCCTCTTGAATGTAATGAGAGGCTGTAATAATATAAGAAAGACACTGTTTAGCCTTATCAGAAAAATTAGAAGGTAGTTCTGCTTCAACTTCCTGAACCCAGGCTTCAATAGCTTTCACCGCCCAGGCAGCTGCTATAGTTGGTCTATGCACAGCCCCTGCAAGAGTGTAAATGGACTTCAAGCAACCCTCCACACGCTTATCCGTTGATTCCTTTAGAGAGGTGAATGTAGTGACAGGCAGAGCTGAGGACACCACCAGGGAAGTGACCTGAGAGTCCACCGGAGGTGGTGTTTCCCGATTTTTACTGAGCTCTGCTACGAGGGGATAACGAGCTAGCATCTTTTTAGACAGTAAAAATTTAGTTCCTGGAGATTCCCAGGATTCCTGACGTATGTCAGCCAGGTGGTCAGAATGGGGTAGAAGCAATTTAGTCACCTTCTGACGTTTAAACTTATCCGGTTTCTTAGAGGTAATAGGAGGCTCCTCGTCATCCTCAATTTGAAGAATAAGCCTGATGGCCTCCAAGAGGTCAGGAACATCCACTTGTGTCAGAGTTTCCCCATCTGAAGTATCTGGATCTGTGTCAGAGGGGTCAGTGTAAGTGCCATCTTCATGGGAAGAAGTATCCGGGACATGTGTGGATTGTGAGGAAGTAGTGGCCCATTAAAAGAGGACCCCTTGGTGTTAGATGGGCAAGGGTTAGCCTTTTGTTTAACCAAAGACTGGTTTACTTGCTGTAACTGAGAAGACAGAGTATCTGCCCATGGCGGAGTAACTGCAGGGACAATATGTGGCTGTAATGGCACAGGAAGTCCCATAGGGGGTGTAAGTCTAGTTACCAGCGTAGTCAGTAAATTAGAGAGGGTAGCCCACGGCGGGACTTGATCTGCCCCTGGTGCTGCCAACTGACCTTGGGGTGCAGAAACCCCAGTACCTGAACCCTCAGTTGCTACATTTTACTCAGGATCATCCATGGCGTCAGCACTGCCTAGTGCAGGATCAGCCCTGGAGTCCTCACCCTGTTTAGCAGATATTATTTGTAACCATACCCCTAGGGTGAAAAAAAGTACAGTTTAAGCAGACAAAATACCTGGCAAAAAAACAAGCCTTTCAGTGTGACTGCAAGCAGAGCACAAAATAGGGAATTTAAGAGGTATACAAGGTATACGGTGACTGTAACTTAAGAGGTATACTGTGACTGTAACTTCACAGAGAAAGATATCAAACAAGTATATCCTGTAAAATACTATATCTATAGGACCCTGACGCAGATATCCCCCCTCAGGGTATAAAATATAGGGATGGCAAAGCTGTGGGATACACGGAATCACACGGCAGCTACTGGCACGCACTCAGTCACATATACAATGCAAAAATTATCGCAAAGAACAATAAAACTGCACTGGACTAGCAATACTAAGTAACTGTACTACAGAGTAATGCTACATGGCAAAATAGATATAACAATGCACAATAAAACTGGATGTATATCACAGGGTAATAACGCTGTCTAAAGATATGTAGAATACTTAAGTGTTACAGAGGAGACAGAGCCCAGCAGTCCCAAGATCAATGCAGCATGAGAGAAATGGTGCCCAAATGCTTACAGAGAGTGAGGGAGGAAGAGAGGAGCAGCTCCAGGGCGGGAACATTTGCAGTAAATGGCGCCTGGGGCTGGGGGAGGGTCTACAAGTCAGAGCCTTATCCCCTTGCTGGACTTTTCCACCGGGTACTGTGGGCCATAATAAAAATAGTTTTTATAGAAACCGACCTGTGCCCCTGCCCTGGTGATCTAGTGGGGTTCCTGTACAAACACAGTGTCCATGCCAGCATGCGCGGTCCGTCTCCTAAGGACCGTGACAGATCGCGATTTGCAGCAGGTCCCACCTCGGGGACCCTCTTACCTCCCCCCTTGGTGTGGCCATGCGATCCTGGAGAGCAGCGGCGAGTGTGTGCGCCCTAATGTAGACCGGAGCCCTCCGCTGTAAGTATTCGGCAACCAGGGCGCGAGAGTATACAGTGCCGCTGGGGGAGGTAATGGAGCTGCAGCATAAGATGTCAGAATGACATCTAGCACTCAGTAATAATGCTGCAGCCCTTGAAGTCTTCTATTTTTCTTCACATAAGCTTTTTTCAGGGCTGCTGGAGCAGCCCTTCCTGTTAGTGACCTGCTGCAGGGCACCAACTTACAAACTGAGCTCCTGTGCACGGAGGCGGTGTTATAGAAGAGGCAGTGCAAGGCATCCTGGGACAGTAAAAGCTTTAGCCTGTTGGTGCCTCGGATCAAGATCCTACTCTACACCCTGATGTGATTCCCTGTGGAATACAGTGTACCCAGCTGCAGAAATATAATTATTAAAAAAGAACCTAGTACTAAAATAGCAATAGGTGATTTCCATGATAAAGTAGTTCTTCCTTCTTAGCAAACAAATATTATGCTAAGGCAAACACAATGCGCATCTGGCAGTACATTTGTGTATAGCTCTTCTACTTCCTGATCACATGTTCATCTCTGCAGCCAGATTCTTAAAGGTACACTACCTCATCTTGCTAAAGCACATAAACTTTTACATAGATACTACATCTCCCCCTTCCTTTCATATATGTAAATTAATATATTTCTTTAAAACACATAAAATTGATTTTACGTTCAACCAATTAAACATACAACAATATGCTGACTGAATTTGAGCATGAACATTAACCCACAATATACAATACACATTAAACTGGAAAAGATTTTTGAACAACAAATTATGAGCTTTAAGATGAAAGTCATATCTGCTCAATAAGCCTTGTAGGAGGTTTAATGACTCTGCCTGCTTTCGTCCGAGTATATCATCTTTCACTCAAAGGAACAGACACAATAGAATCACTTGGTGCGGAGGATGTTATAGGTGGTATGTTGACATCATCTTGACTTGGTGCATCAGAAGATAAGGATGGGAATATCTTCTTGAAATGGGACACATTCCTTGTCACAGTGTGATGGTCATTTCCTGCAACAACCAATGGGGCAGATGTATTAACCTGGAGAAGGCATAAGGAAGTGATAAACCAGTGATAAGAACAAGGTGATAAATGGAACAGCCAATCAGCTCCTAACTATTCATTTACATATTGGAGCTGATTGGCTGGTGCATTTATAACCTTGCACATATCACTGGTTTATCACTTCCTTATGCCTTCTCTAGGTTAATACATCTGCCCCATTGTTCCTTTCCTTTTCACTACTTGGGTGAAAAGCAGTCATGTCCTTACGTACTACTTTTTGTTTCACCAGAACAAGATCTTCTTGTAAGTCCGAAACAATAGCTCTCCTTTTCCGGTCTGCATATTGTTTAGCCTTTTGTTTATTGGCAGAGTCCTTCTGTCTAACCTGATGATCTCTAGATGAAGGAGTCAAATGGATTTCTGGAAGAGTGGATCTGATTACTTTTCTTTGAAACATTAATGTCTGAGGAGGGACATTTGTTGTGGAATGAGGCATTGAGCGATATTGTCTGAGAAATTGATTTAGAGATTGTTGAATTGGAATTCGGGATACTTTACAAATCTTTATTTGCTTTCCCAGATTATGCATGAAACGTTCAACAAGACCATTAGCCTGTGGTTACAGGGGAGTGATTTTTTGATGTCGAATTCCAAAATGTTTCATGAATTTGCTGAAATCATCACCTTGAAATGGCGGACCATTATCAGTCTTTATTGTTTCTGGAATTCCATAAGTAGTAAATATTCTATCCAATGCTGGTAAGACAGATGTGGCAGACGTTGAAGATATTATTTCAAGAACAGGATATCTTGAATATTCATCCACAGCCACTGGTACTTATTTACCATTGTATAATGGTCCATAGAAATCAACATCGACATTTTCCCATACATTGTCAGGTAGATTAGTCATCCGCAATGGTTCACTGCTAGTTTGCGTAGAAAGAAGGGTGCATGTCATACAGTTACGGATTTCCGATTCAACAAGTTGTTCCATGGAGGGAAACCATACCTTTTCACGTAAAAATTTCTTCTTCAACTTGCTTCCTTATGTTCATAGGAATACGCCGATGTTCTTGAGCAATTGGGATAACTGAGTGATCAATGTGAAGATGAACTTGATAGTCTTTAAGTTTTCCAATGCCATGAAAAAGATGATCATACTCCCGTAGTAAAACATCCACATCACTTCGTAGTGGTTTTAGGTCATGTAGGACAGGAGTGAGATTGGGAGGGTCATGTAAGACATGAGAGGAATCATGAGTGTGTGCCACAATTTGTATAAGACCCAACTCTGATGCAGTATCCAATCCCAAAAGATTACCTCTTGCATACTTAGTGACATAAAATACAGCTTTTGTCATTTTGTCATTTTTGTGTGCAATTATGTCAAAAGAACCCTTTAGTGGAAGAGGTCGTTTAATATCATAGGTGAATATTTTTCACAGATGTTGGATTCAAAATTACTCTGCCATGCAGCTTCTTGAAACTGGTAGCATCCATTATATTTACAGAAGCACCGGAATCTATGACAAAGTCGACAGAAGTGTGTTCTAGAGTGATGGCAGTTTTTGGACTGACCTTGTTTTTTCCAACTTGATGAATCATGTAGATAAATCCTTCTGACTTGTCATCACTGTCAGATGATTCTGCAGGCAGATCCACTGTAGAATGTTGATCCACACAACGCACTGTCTTTCGCCTGGATTTAAACTGCTGTGAAGATTGTCTAGGTGTAGACTTGATTTCCTTAGATTTACAAACAGAGGAAAAGTGATTAATTTTGCCACATGCAGTGCAAATTTTACCAGTGGCAGGACAGTCTCCTGAATGTGGATAGGAGCGTCCACACCTGTAACATGATTTAGATTTCCCTGTCTCCGGAATGGTACTTGTGTCAGTGTGTAATTTATTGCACACTTGCAGCTGGGTCATGCCCCTCTCCATGTCTTTAGCATGTGTCTCTGAAAGTTCTAGACTTCTAGCATATTGCTGCAGCTCAGTCAGTGTCATTTCACATTTAAGAGCACGTCTGCGCAATTTTCCACATGTTCCAATTGCGATTAGCTGCTGCTTAATTTCATCCTCTATATCATGGAACTGACAAGTTTTGGCAAGAATCCGTAATCTAGTAATGTATGCATCAACAGATTCAGTTTGCAGTTGCATAGCTGTCCTGAATAGGTATTTTGAATGTGACAGGCTGCATTTTGGGGCAAAATAGGCAGTCAGAGAGTCCCTGCATTTGTTATAATCCCTGGTGTCTGCTTCTGGCAAAGTATCATACAGTTCATAAATCTTGGAGCCAGCACTGAGAAGCAGCATGCTTTTCTGTTTGCTATCAGAAGTAACCCCCATAGCTTCAATATAGTGATCAAACTGGGCAAGCCATTTTCTCCATAACTCTGCTGCATGAGGGGCATCAGTATGCAGAAACTGAGGGATTAATGCTAGCATGTCAGCCATGGTGACTAAGAGGAATGTACAGTAGCTGAGTGGAAGTAGTTAAAAGTTTATCCTCGTCGCCAGTTGTTATGTCCTGATGTACATCTCTTTATTTCAATGAATCATATAGTATAAAGATTATGTATTTTATTTCTTATTGGTAAGTAGTACTTGCATGGTTATAGATAGACATCAACTCCACATGCTGCTCTCCTCCTCACTCTCCTTCTACTTCCTACTTCCTGATCACATGTTCATCTCTGCAGCCAGATTCTTAAAGGTACACTACCTCATCTAGCTAATGCACATAAACTATTTACATAGATACTACAAGTTCTTACATGGAAAAATCCAGGATAGTGCGCCAGACACCTCCAGAACACTCCTCTTCATTCACATTGTAAAGTCTTACTGTACATGCTATCAGTGGTGCTGAGGGAGGGGGGGGGGGGAGGGTACAAATTGCCCAGGCCAATGTCTGATGAAGGGGCCCAGTGAGGGTCCAGTAGGGGCCCAGGTTCCCTCCCCTTTACTTGGCAGCAGCAGCAGCAGCTGCAGCTCTTCTCCTCAGCCCAGCACACTCTGCTGTGTACTGGGCTGCAGTGTGGCCATGGAGGTGCTTAAAATACTATTTTTTTTCAGTATTTTTTGTAAGTGTACATGACCACACCTACTGTGATTAGGCCACACCTCTTGAAAAGCACCTGGGCCCAGCCGGCTCTCGACTGCCCTACATGCTATAACCAACTAAGCATATTTACTAAATGTTTTCTGCAGACACACATTTAAGCTTTGTGACTTGAGTCCCTTGGAAAGTATATCTACAAGTGATTCCTCACCCACTTGCTATGTATGCAACATTAATCATGGTGTCATCAACTAATTCTTTGCTTTGATCTTCCAAGGTGCTTGGTCCTCTGTAATAAGTCAATTACACCTTTGTTGCTACAAGCGATTTTAATCATTAATGAGATCAAATTCACAAAGTCTCTTTATACACATGGCTTTCTTTGCAACCTCTGCAGAGAAGGTCCTAACCAATTTGATGCCCTAGGCAACGTTTTGGCTAGTGCCTTCTACCACCATGGCTAGCAATGGCTCCGACCCAGCACAGCACCCATCATCAGCCAGCAGCACAGATCACAGCAGCATTGAGCAATACCCATCACCCTTCACCCATAACAATTCTCATCAATAGAGCTATAACTAACCACTTTCTTTTTAAATAGGTACAGCGCGCCAAAGGTGTGCACCCCAAAATGGGCATGGTCTTGCAAGGAAGATGTATGGCCACACAAAAGTACTCCTGATTCAAATTACGCCATACAGTAGTGCAACCTTATTCACATTACACCACACAACAGTGTCCCTTTATTCACATTGTCATGCAGTATTGTCCCTTATTCATGCTATGCCACACTGTAGTACCCCATTACTTTATACACAATGGGCGTCATTCCGAGTTGATCGCACGCTGCCGATTTTCGCAGTGCAGAGATCAGGTTACTACTGCGCATGCGTATGCACCGCAATGCACACGCGAGTCGTATGGGTACAAACAGCATTGTTGCTGTGCAATGCTTCTAGCAACGATTCCATTCACACAGCCATTCGCAAGGAGATTGACAGAAAGAGGGCGTTCATCGGTGTCAACTGGCCATTTTCTGGGAGTGGTAGGGAAAACGCAGGCGTATCCAGGCGTTTGCAGGGCAGGTGTCTGACGTCAATTCCGGCACCGGACAGGCTGAAGTGATCACAAGGGTTGAGTAAGTCCAGAGCTACTCAGAAACTGCAAAAAACGTTTTCGTCCCGCTCGGCTGCACATGTGATCGCACACTTGCAAATCGAAAATACACTCCCCCGTGGGCGGCAACTATACGTTTGCACAGCTGCTAAAAGTAGCTAGCGAGTGATCAACTCGGGATGAGGGTCAATATGCCTCACAGTAGGCCCCATACTCACATTATACCATACCATGTTGCTCCTTAATCACATTGCACCACACTGTATTACTTCGTAATCATATTACAATATACGGTAGTGACCTTTATACATGTTAAACCACACTGTAGTAGCACACTTTATACACACCATAATAATGTCCTCATACACATAATTCCACACAGTAATGCCCCTTACAAACTATGCCACACATTAGTAATGCTGTTATACACATAATGCCATACAGTAATGCAACCTCCCCCCTTGCCCCACCTTCCCTGCACAGCGCGGGAGCCCTTTGTGGAGTGCACCCGCACAGCACAGTGGGCGCACGCGCACCCACTGAGATGCAAAGGGGTAGAGGTGGTCGCGGAGTGGGAGAGTGCGTGCCAATGGAGTTAGAATGCCATTGGGTGGTGCGATCCAGACAACGCAGGCGTGTCCGGACCATTGCTGGGGTGGTGATGTCACACGCAGCGCTGCGACCCAATACATGGTGGGTAGCCACTTGCCAGCGCAGCTAGGCTGCACAGCGTGAAAGTATCGCTGCCATGTGATGCTTTCGCACCTGTTCATGAGGGGGGTAGGGCATGACATGCGGAGTGGACTAGCCCTGTTCTGAGCATCCCCTCGCATGTCAGAGATTCTGAACGTAGATTTGCCAATTTTAGCACATTTACGATCAGCTCTGAATCGGGCCCTATGTCAACCTCTCGACCTTGCACCCTAAGTGAAGGCACCACTTGCACTCCAAATAACTGCCCAGTGTTGGATTTCTTACTAGGCACATGACACACGTGGCTAGGGGTGCCAACAGATGGGGATGGCACAGCAGGCTGCACTCCCCCCCCCCCCTCCCTGATCCGTGGAGAGATGAGCAGGGGAATAATTGTCACTCTAGCTCGTCACCTCTATGGCCTGTCAGCTACAGGCAGTAACTGGATTGTCTCCTCTTGTACCATTGATAGTGTGTCCTTCACAACTCCCCTTGGATCAATGAGTGCTGAATCCTTGGTCTCTGCACTGCTGCCATTGCTCACCCAAGTTATTGGACTCTACTCACAATCGCCTCTGGTGCAGCTCCATCCAATGGTAAGCACTCTCTCTTCCTGGCTATATGTGGTACCCCAGTCAGTGAGTGTATCTACCCATGCTAAGTCCTAAGAGAAATATTTGTACATGTAAAGATATGCATAGCATTACACATATGTAGTGGTTAATATTCATATTGATGTTTTCTCTGACGTCCTAGTGGATGCTGGGAACTCCGTAAGGACCATGGGGATTAGCGGCTCCGCAGGAGACTGGGCACAAAAGTAAAGCTTTAGGACTACCTGGTGTGCACTGGCTCCTCCCCCTATGACCCCCCTCCAAGCCTCAGTTAGATTTTTGTGCCCGGCCGAGAAGGGTGCACACTAGGGGCTCTCCTGAGCTTCTTAGTGAAAGTTTAGTTTTAGGTTTTTTATTTTCAGTGAGACCTGCTGGCAACAGGCTCACTGCATCGAGGGACTAAGGGGAGAAGTAGCGAACTCACCTGCGTGCAGAGTGGATTGGGCTTCTTAGGCTACTGGACACCATTAGCTCCAGAGGGACCGAACACAGGCCCAGCCTCGGAGCTCGGTCCCAGAGCCGCGCCGCCGGCCCCCTTACAGAGCCAGAAGCAAGAAGAGGTCCGGAAAAATCGGCGGCAGAAGACATCCTGTCTTCACCAAGGTAGCGCACAGCACTGCAGCTGTGCGCCATTGCTCCTCAGCACACTTCACACTTCGGTCACTGAGGGTGCAGGGCGCTAGGGGGGGGCGCCCTGAGCAGCAATAAAAACACCTTGGCTGGCGAAAATACATCACATATAGCCCCCAGGGCTATATGGATGAATTTTAACCCCTGCCAGATTCCACAGAAAAACGGGAGAAAAGGCCGCCGAGAAGGGGGCGGAGCCTATCTCCTCAGCACACTGGCGCCATTTTCTCTCACAGCTCCGTTGGAGGGAAGCTCCCTGGCTCTCCCCTGCAGTTACTACACTACAGAAAGGGGTTAAAAAAAGAGAGGGGGGCACTAATTAGGCGCAGTATAACAATACAGCAGCTATAAGGGGAAAAACACTTATATAAGGTTATCCCTGTATATATATATAGCGCTCTGGTGTGTGCTGGCATACTCTCCCTCTGTCTCCCCAAAGGGCTAGTGGGGTCCTGTCCTCTATCAGAGCATTCCCTGTGTGTGTGCTGTGTGTCGGTACGTTGTGTCGACATGTATGAGGAGGAAAATGAGGTGGAGGCGGAGCAATTGCCTGTAACAGAGATGTCACCCCCTAGGGAGTCGACACCTGAGTGGATGAGCTTATGGAAGGAATTATGTGACAGTGTCAGCTCTTTACAAAAGATTGATGACATGAGACAGCCGGCGACTCAGCCTGTGCCTGTCCAGGTGTCTCAAAAGCCATCTGGGGCTCTAAAACGCCCTGTTACCGCAGATGGCAGATACAGACGCCGACACGGATACTGACTCCAGTGTCGACGATTAAGAGACGAATGTGACTTCCAGTAGGGCCACACGTTACATGATTGAGGCTATGGAAAATGTTTTTACACATTTCTGATAATACCAGTACCACTAAAAAGGGTATTAGGTTGGGTGAGAAAAAACTGCCTGTAGTTTTTCCTGCATCTGAGGAATTAAATGAAGTGTGTGATGATGCGTGGGTTTCCCCCGATAAAAACTGTTAATTCCTAAAAAGTTATTAGCATCATACCCCTTCCCGCCAGAGGATAGGGCACGTTGGGAAACACCCCTTAGGGTGAATAAAGCGCTCACACGCTTGTCTAAACAGGTGGCACTACCGTCCCCGGATACGGCCGCCCTTAAGGAACCTGCTGACAGAAAGCAGTAAAATATCCTAAAATGTATATACACTCACACGGGTGTGATACTGCGACCAGCAATCGCCTCAGCCTGGATGTGCAGTGCTGGGGTGGCTTGGTCGGATTCCCTGACTGACAATATTGATACCCTAAATAGGGACAGTATATTACTAACTATAGAGCATTTAAAAGATGCATTTCTATATATGCGTGATGCACAGAGGGATATTTGCCGACTGGCATCAAGAGTAAGTGCGCTGTCCATTTCTGCCAGAAGAGGGTTATCGACAAGACAGTGGTCAGGTGATGATGATTCCAAAAGGCATATGGAAGTATCGCCTTATAAAAGGGAGGAGTTATTTGGGGTAGGTCTAACAGACCTGGTGGCCACTGGAAAATCCACATTTTTACCCCAGGTAGCTTCTCAACCTAAGAAGACAAAAGCCCTCTCCCGCCTCCGCAAAGTCCTCAGCATGACGCTGGGGCTTTACAAGCGGTCTCAGGCACGGTGGGGGCCCGTCTCAAGAAATTCGAGACGTCTCCCCCTCGCCGTTTCATAAAGTCTGCTTTACCGACGTCTCCCTCAGACAGGGAGACAGTATTGCAAGCCATTCACAGGCTGTATTCCCAGCAGGTGATAATCAAGGTACCCCTCCTGCAACAGGGAAAGGGGTACTATTCCACACTATTTGTGGTACCGAAGCCGGACGGCTCGGTGAGACCATTTTTAAATCTAAAATCCTTGAACACTTACATACAAAGGTTCAAATTCAAGATGGAGTCACTCAGAGCAGTGATTGCAAACCTGGAAGAAGGGGACTATATGGTCTCTCTGGACATCAAAGATGCTTACCTACATGTCCCAATTTACCCTTCTCCAAGGGTACCTCAGGTTTGTGGTACAGAACTGTCACTATCAGTTTTAGACGCTGCTGTTTGGATTGTCCACGGCACCCCGGGTCTTTACCAAGGAAATGGCCGAAATGATGATACTCCTTCGAAAGAAGGGAGTTTTAGTTATCCCTTACTTGGACGATCTCCTGATAAGGGCAAGATCCAGGGAACAGTTGGAAGTCGGGGTAGCACTATCTCAGATAGTGCTGCGGCAGCACGGTTGGATTCTCAATATTCCAAAATCGCAGCTGATCCCGACGACACGCCTTCTATTCCTAGGGATGATCCTGGACACAGTCCGGAAAAAGGTGTTTTCTCCCGGAGGAGAAAACCAGGGAGTTATCCGAACTAGTCAGAAACCTCCTAAAACCAGGCCAAGTGTCAGTGCATCAGTGCACAAGGGTCCTGGGAAAAATGGTGGCTTCCTACGAAGCAATTCCATTCGGCAGATTCCACGCAAGAACTTTCCAGTGGGACCTGCTGGACAAATGGTCCGGATCGCATCTTCAGATGCATCAGCGGATAACCCTGTCACCAAAGACAAGGGTGTCTCTCCTGTGGTGGTTGCAGAGTGCTCATCTTCTAGAGGGCCGCAGATTCGGCATTCAGGACTGGGTCCTGGTGACCACGGATGCCAGCCTGAGAGGCTGAGGAGCAGTCACACAGGGAAGAAATTTCCAGGGCTTGTGGTCAAGCCTGGAGACATCACTTCACATAAATATTTTGGAGCTAAGGGCCATTTACAATGCCCTAAGCCAAGCAAGACCTCTGCTTCAAGGTCAGCCGGTGCTGATCCAGTCGGACAATATCATGGCAGTCGCCCACGTAAACAGACAGGGCGGCACAAGAAGCAGGAGGGCAATGGCAGAAGCTGCAAGGATTTTTCGCTGGGCGGAAAATCATGTGATAGCACTGTCAGCAGTGTTCATTCCGGGAGTGGACAACTGGGAAGCAGACTTCCTCAGCAGGCACGACCTCCACCCGGGAGAGTGGGGACTTCACCCAGAAGTCTTCCACATGATTGTAAACCATTGGGAAAAACCAAAGGTGGACATGATGGCGTCCCGCCTAAACAAAAAATTGGACAGGTATTGCGCCAGGTCAAGGGACCCTCAGGCAATAGCTGTGGACGCTCTGGTAACACCGTGGGTGTACCAGTCAGTGTATGTGTTCCCTCCTCTTCCTCTCATACCAAAAGTACTGAGAATTATAAGACGGAGGGGAGTAAGAACTATACTCGTGGCTCCGGATTGGCCAAGAAGGACTTGGTACCCGGAACTTCAAGAGATGCTCACGGAGGACCCGTGGCCTCTACCTCTAAGAAGGGACCTGCTCCAGCAAGGACCCTGTCTATTCCAAGACTTACCGCGGCTGCGTTTGACGGCAGGGCGGTTGAACGCCGGATCCTGAAGGAAAAAGGCATTCCGGATGAAGTCATCCCTACCCTGGTCAAGCCAGGAAGGATGTAACCGCAAAGCATTATCACCGCATTTGGCGAAAATATGTTGCATGGTGCGAGGCCAGTAAGGCCCCGATGGAGGAATTTCAACTAGGTCGATTCCTGCATTTCCTGTAAACAGGAGTGTCTATGGGCCTAAAATTGGGGTCCATTAAGGTTCAAATTTCGGCCCTGTCAATTTTCTTCCAGAAAGAACTAGCTTCACTACCTGAAGTTCAGACGTCTGTAAAAGGGGTACTGCATATACAGCCTCCTTTTGTGCCTCCAGTGGCACTTTGGGATCTCAATGTAGTTTTGGGGTTCCTAAAGTCACATTGGTTTGAACCACTTGAATCTGTGGAGTTAAAATATCTCACATGGAAAGTGGTCATGTTGTTGGCCCTGGCCTCGACCAGGCACGTGTCAGAATTGGCGGGCTTTATCCTGTAAAAGCCCTTATCTGATCTTCCATTCAGACAGGGCGGAATTGAGGACTCGTCCTCATTTTCTCCCTAAGGTGGTTTCAGTGTTTCATCTGAACCAACCTATTGTGGTACCTACGGCTACTAGTGACTTGGAGGACTCCAAGTTGTTGGACGTAGTCAGGGCCTTGAAAATATATGTTTCCAGGACGGCTGGAGTCAGGAAATCTGACTCGCTGCTATCCTGTATGCACCCAACAAGCTGGGTGCTCCTGCTTCTAAGCAGACTATTGCTCGTTGGATTTGTAGTACAATTCAGCTTGCACATTCTGTGGCAGGCCTGCCACAGCCAAAATCTGTAAAAGCCCATTCCACAAGGAAGGTGGGCTCATCTTGGGCGGCTGCCCGAGGGGTCTCGGCGTTACAACTTTGCCGAGCAGCTACTTGGTCAGGGGCAAACACGTTTGCTAAATTCTACAAATTTGATACCCTGGCTGAGGAGGACCTGGAGTTCTCTCATTCGGTGCTGCAGAGTCATCCGCACTCTCCCGCCCGTTTGGGAGCTTTGGTATAATCCCCATGGTCCTTACGGAGTTCCCAGCATCCACTAGGACGTCAGAGAAAATAAGAATTTACTTACCAATAATTCTATTTCTCGTAGTCCGTAGTGGATGCTGGGCGCCCATCCCAAGTGCGGATTGTCTGCAATACTTGTACATAGTTATTGTTACAAAAATCGGGTTATTATTGTTGTGAGCCATCTTTTCAGAGGCTTCTCTGTTATCATGCTGTTAACTGGGTTCAGATCACAGGTTGTACGGTGTGATTGGTGTGGCTGGTATGAGTCTTACCCGGGATTCAAAATCCTTCCTTATTGTGTACGCTCGTCCGGGCACAGTATCCTAACTGAGGCTTGGAGGGGGGTCATAGGGGTAGGAGCCAGTGCACACCAGGTAGTCCTAAAGCTTTACTTTTGTGCCCAGTCTCCTGCGGAGCCGCTAATCCCCATGGTCCTTACGGAGTTCCCAGCATCCACTACGGACTACGAGAAATAGAATTATCGGTAAGTAAATTCTTATTTTTTATATACTGTGTTGAGGAGTGACAGAAGGGTGAGCCTGCAGCAGGTCACATGACATAGAAGCTGCTAGAAGCAGCTGCAGCTTGCTGAAGTAAATGGTTACATCAGTCAGAGTCTACAAATAGCAGTCCTCCCCAATGGCAGGGAAGCAGTCTGAGGTAAATTTCTGAGGGAGCAGACCTGCTTTGCAGGGGTATGTGAGTCCCAACGTTTCCCAGTGAGTGAAGGGAAGCGATGACGCTCTGTTGGAGAACAGAGCAGTGGTACTTTCCCTCAGCTTCTAGTGCTTGGCGGCAGGCAATGAAAGGCGTTCCATTATCTCTATAAGGCAATTAGTAGGAGGCAGTCAAAGAGACAGTGTTCTGGACCAAAGCATTTGGAAGGTGATTTACTGCTGACAGGCTTTCGCAGCAGGAAACTCGGAGCAAGCGACTGGAGAGTTATTAAGTATTACTGGCAACTATCTACCTACTTACATCATATCTCATTAACTTTCAGCACAGGATAAACAGTACTTGTCAAAATACAGTATATACGGCCTGAAGAGCACAGCTTAAATCATCATGATCCATAAGTTTCATACACATTACCTCTCTTCAGGCAATTTAGAGTCAACTGTATGAAAAACAAAGCAAATATATATACATATATATGAGCTACTAGTTATTACGCTACCTTCAAGAGAATACAGGTTCTCAATCTCTGCAGTTTACACTAGGAACTATTTAAGACTGGGGCTGGTCCTAAAGTATAAAGTTATAATATATATTGAGTATATATATATATATATATATACTAGGTGCTTCATCGTGCCCTACGGGCGCTCTTCACACCGTTGCAAGGGGCTACGCCCCCTTAACCCTTGCATGCCTTTCTGGGGTTCAATATTTGTATTATATAAAGTATTACCTGCATTCCTTTGTTAGTGGTTAAATATTGCACAATGAAAGGGCGTGTGATGGTGAAGGAGGCGCAGCCCCTTGCGACGGCGTGAACAGCACCTGCAGGGCACGATGTACAGAATGTAGCGGGTGTGGGGGGGACTGCGGATGGTGTCTGTAGATGATGCAGGTGGAGGGGGGGCAGAAGTGGGGGTGGGGCCCGGATGGGGAAGAGTCGGGAGGTGCTGCGGGTGGGGGAGCGTCAGAGGAGTGGGGGATGCAGATTGGGGAGGGGTCCGGAGGCACTGCAGGTGGGGGAGGGGCAGGGGTGCCATGGGTGGGAGAGGGGCAGGTGTGGGGATGTTGTGGATGGGTGAAGGGTTCCGGAGGTGCTGTGGGATGGGAAGGGGCGGGAGTGCCGGGGGTGGGGTAGGGGTCCGCAGGCGCCATGGGTAGGGGAGGGGCAGGTACGGGTGGTGCGGCGCATAGGGAAGGCGGTCCGGAGGTGCTGCTGGTGGTGGAGGGGCAGGTGCGGTGGTGCCATTGGTGGGGGAGGGGTTGGTGAGGGGGGGACCACGGATGGAGGAGGGTGTCTGCAGATGCTGCGGGTGGAGGGGGGCAGGTGTGGGGGGAGACATATAAAGGGGGTGGATGGTGGAGGGGGCCTGGAGGTGCTGTGGGTGGTGAAGGGGCGGAGGAGTGAGAGCCGCGGGTGGTGTAGGGGGTCTGGAGGCACAGCGTGTGGGGGAGGGGTGGAGGGGAAGGTGCGGAGGTGTGGTGCATTGGGGCGAGGTCTGGAGGCGCTGCGGGTACTGTACCTGCCAAAAAGGTAGTTGGAGGGTATGCAGTAACAGGGCCAGGACAGGGGTGACAGGGTCAGAACATGGTTGACGGGGCCAGGACAGGGGTGACAGGGTCATAAAAGGGGTGACGGGGCCAGGACAGGGGCGACGGGGCCAGGACAGAAATGACAGGGACAGGATAGGGATGACAGGCCAGGGTAGGGGTGGCAGGAACAGGACAGGGGTGACAGGGCCAGTATAGGGTTGACAGGGCAAGCACAGGGGTAACAGGGCCAGGATAGGGGTAACAGGGCCAGCATAAGGGTAACAGGGCCAGCATAAGGGTGACCGGGCCAGCATAAGGGTGACAGGGCCAGCATAAGGGTGAAAGGGCCAGGATAAGGGTGACAGGGCCAGGATAAGGGTGACAGGGCCAGGATAAGGGTGAAAGGGCCAGGATAAGGGTGGCAGGGCAAGGCCAGGGGTGACAGGGACATGACAGAACACAGGGCACGGGAGAGATTGGTATTAGGGACAAAACAGTGGTGACAGACAGATGTGTCTTACCGGAGTCACTGCTGCTGGCTGCTGCTGTTCCACTCCAACCTGTTGGGATCTGCTGCTGGTGGAGACTTGGCATGGCTTACTCTCTTAGGCTGGAGTCCTGCTTCCTCTGCCCGTCCGCATCCCTCCCCCCCTCCTCAGTCACACACCGCAGACCTTGCGCAGCTGCCGGGCACTGTGGTAAGGGGAGACTGGGAGTGACTGGTTAGCCGATGGAGATGCTGCGGCTGGAGGGAGGAGGGTGTCGGAGCCTGCAAGCAGCTCGGACTTCTGCAGCGTTACCCGCCGGCTAAAGTGTGTGAAGGAGCTGGGCGCACCTCACTGTGGGTGGCAGCGCTGCAGCTAGCGGTGGGGTTGCCAGGGCTGGAGATAACAGAGGAAGTATGGAACCTGCACAGCGGCAGGTGCCCCACAAAACTGCAGCTAAGAAGCGTGGAGTGTGCCAGAAAGTGACGCTCCTCCGCGCCAGAGAGGGGGGGGGTCAAGCACACAGTGAGCCGGTGCCCGTCTGTCTGTACGGCATACCCCCTCACACACCCCCATACCTCCCAAATGTCCCGATTTTCGAGGGACAGTCCCATTTTTTTGGGTCTGTCCCACCCACGGGTCGCAGTGTCCCGCGGTAACGGGGGGGTCAGTTGGAAAGCTCCTGTACTCGCTGTTCTGCTTAGCAGAGCAGCGGTGAATAGTGGAGACAGAGGGAGAGGGGGCATCAGGGGGTATGGATTAAGGGGGGTTCCAGCAGCAGAGCCGGATTAAGGGGGGGGCAGGGGGTACGTACCGTTGGCCCCACAGTTTTAGGGGGCCCCCCGGCTCGAGTAGCTCTGTCCCAGCTCAGAAAGCTCCCCCCCTCCCCGTCCTGCCAGCAACAACGGCAGCATTGTGCTACTGTCAGCACACGCTGCTGCGTGTTGGCAGGTCTGTGGTGTTGCAGGGAGGCAGCAGTCTCCCTGCTTTCTTCTGCCTGTGCGGGTGTGTAGGTGGGAGCGACCACCTCCTCTGGATTTACCCCTAGCTGAGGGGCCAAAATTCTATTAAAAAAAAACAAACAAACACGGAATTTGCGTAAGGGGGCGTGGCCTCGCGTCCCGCGATTAGGCCACGCCCCCAACCCACAGCAATGAGATAGGACTCCCCTGTCTCAAGTGCCCTGGCCCCCCCGGACTCATAATCAGCCCCTGGGGGCATGCCAGCAGCTCACAGAGCACTGGGCATGCCCCCTCATTGACAAAAATGGGGCCCTCCCGTGAAGCCACGCCCCCTTTTCGCCGAGTGTGTGTCCCTCCTTCTGTCTGAAGAAAGCTCCTGCAGAAAGCTGGGAGGTATGCACCCCTGCCTGTGCCATGCCCATACTATCTGCTTCTGCTCCTAGTCTCCTGTATATTTGGCCAGATCTGTGACTCATTTGACTAACTCCGCCCACTGTTGTGACTCCGCCCAGCGTTAGCAAATGAATCACAAAGTCACAGATCTGGGCTATTATATAGGAGATATATATATATATATATATATATATTTGTTTTTTGTTTTTTAGCCTACCTTAACATGTATATAGCAAGAGAGTAATTAAAGACAAGGAGTCACTGATTAGAAATGAGTTAATTGACAACTTGTTAAACAGTGTTAACCGTAAGGAATTGCTTCTTATGATATGAAAAAGCTAGTTTAATCTGCCGAATTATTATGGTACTGGAAAAGTAATTGAAAAATACTAATGTATTCTATCCAAAAAGCTCTGGATTCAGAGTTCCAGTCAAATAAATTGTTAAATATATTGTGAGTGTAAACTACTTGTATATGTTATTGGCTTTAATGTACACCTATAATGCTAACTGCTAAGTAGCTGTTATCTTAATGGTGACTATTCCACACTATGTGAATAACTTTTCTCTTACGTCCATAAGGATGCTGGGGACTCCGTAAGGACCATGGGGATAGACGGGCTCCGCAGGAGAAATGGGCACTTTAAGAAAGACTTTAGGTATGGGTGTGCACTAGTGATGAGCGGGTTCGGATCCTCGGGATCCGAACCCGACCGAACTTCACCTTTTTTTTCACGGGTCCGAGCGATTCGGATCCTCCCGCCTTGCTCGGTTAACCCGAGCGCGCCCGAACGTCATCATCCCACTTTCGGATTCTCGCGAGATTCGGATTCTATATAAGGAGCCGCACGTCGCCGCCATTTTCACACATGCATTGAGATTGATAAGGAGAGGACGTGGCTGGCGTCCTCTCCGTTATAGTAGAAAAGACTGAGTGACTTAGTTATAATTGTGGGGAGGATTGGGGACGGGGAGCAGCTGTTAGGGAGTACAGTGCAGGGTTTTGATTATACCACCAGTGAGTTTAATCCGTTGTTTCTCTGCCTGAAAAAAAACGCTCCACCATATCTGTGCTCACTCAGTGTGCTGCACTGCTGCATATATCTGTGCTGAGTGCACTGCTCACACTGCCTAATTGTGGGGACTGGGGAGCAGTTATAGCAGGAGTACAGTGCACAGTTTTGCTGACAGTGACCACCAGTCCAGTATACGTTTGTCAGCCTGAAAAACACTCCTGTGGTGGCTTTTTTTTTCTTCATACTAGTTTAGCAGTCTGCTGACAGTGTCCACCAGGTCCGTTATTATTATACATTATATATATATATATATATATATATATAGCAGTACGGTAGGCCACGGCTGTACCTACCTCTGTGTCGTCAGTGCACTCGTCGTCCATAAGTAATATAATACTATACTATAGTATCCATCCATCTACATTGTATACCTGTGGTGGCTTTTTTTTTCTTCATACTAGTTTAGCAGTCTGCTGACAGTGTCCACCAGGTATGCTATTATCATTATACAGTATATTTTATATATATATATATATATATATATATATATATAGCAGTACGGTAGGCCACGGCTGTACCTACCTCTGTGTCGTCAGTGCACTCGTCGTCCATAAGTAATATAATACTATACTATCCATCCATCTACATTGTATACCTGTGGTGGCTTTTTTTTTCTTCATACTAGTTTAGCAGTCTGCTGACAGTGTCCACCAGGTCCGTTATTATTATTATACAGTATATTATATATATATATATATATATATATATATATAAATCCAAATGCGGAAAAAAGGCACTCCAGAGGCGTAATGAAATCAGCAAAGATGTAATAAAGTGACGTTTCGGGGATAACCCCTTCCTCAAGACATAACCAACAAGGCCTTGTTGGTTATGTCTTGAGGAAGGGGTTATCCCCGAAACGTCACTTTATTACAACTTTGCTGATTTCATTACGCCTCTGGAGTGCCTTTTTTCCGCATTTGGATTTACATGTATTTATTGGATTACGGCACCGGGGCTAGCTGTTGGATACACGAATGAGTGCCGGCTGATTTGTATCCCTATATATATATATATATATATATATATATATATATAAATATAGCAGTACAGTAGGCCACGGCTGTACCTACCTCTGTGTCGTCAGTGCACTCGTCGTCCATAAGTAATATGATACTATACTATAGTATCCATCCATCTACATTGTATACCTGTGGTCGCTTTTTTTTTCTTCATACTAGTTTAGCAGACTGCTGACAGTGTCCACCAGGTCCGTTATTATTATTATACAGTATATTATATATATATAGCAGTACGGTAGGCCACGGCTGTACCTACCTCTATGTCGTCAGTGCACTCGTCGTCCATAAGTAATATAATACTATACTATCCATCCATCTACATTGTATACCTGTGGTGGGTTTTTTTTTTTCTTCATACAGGTTGAGTATCCCTTATCCAAAATGCTTGGGACCAGAGGTATTTTGGATATGGGATTTTTCCGTATTTTGGAATAATTGCATACCATAATAAGATATCATGGTGATGGGACCTAAATCTAAGCACAGAATGCATTTATGTTACATATACACCTTATACACACAGCCTGAAGGTCATTTTAGCCAATATTTTGTATAACTTTGTCCATAAAACAAAGTGTGTCTACATTCACACAATTCATTTATGTTTCATATACACCTTATACACACAGCCTGAAGGTTATTTAATACAATATTTTTAATAACTTTGTGTATTAAACAAAGTTTGTGTACATTGAGCCATCAAAAAACAAAGGTCTCACTATCTCACTCTCACTCAAAAAAGTCCGTATTTCTGAATATTCCGTATTCCGGAATATTTGGATATGGGATACTCAGCCTGTACTAGTTTAGCAGTCTGCTGACAGTGTCCACCAGGTCCGTTATTATTATTATACAGTATATTATATATATATATATATATATAGCAGTACGGTAGGCCACGGCTGTACCTACCTCTGTGTCGTCAGTGCACTCGTCGTCCATAAGTAATATAATACTATACTATAGTATCCATCCATCTACATTGTATACCTGTGGTGGCTTTTTTTTTCTTCATACTAGTTTAGCAGTCTGCTGACAGTGTCCACCAGGTCCGTTATTATTATTATACAGTATATTATATATATATATATATATATATATATATATATATATATATATATAGCAGTACGGTAGGCCACGGCTGTACCTACCTCTGTGTCGTCAGTGCACTCGTCGTCCATAAGTAATATAATACTATACTATCCATCCATCTACATTGTATACCTGTGGTGGGTTTTTTTTTCTTCATACTAGTTTAGCAGTCTGCTGACAGTGTCCACCAGGTCCGTTATTATTATTATACAGTATATTATATATATATATATATATATATATAGCAGTACGGTAGGCCACGGCTGTACCTACCTCTGTGTCGTCAGTGCACTCGTCGTCCATAAGTAATATAATACTATACTATCCATCCATCTACATTGTATACCTGTGGTGGGGTTTTTTTTCTTCATACTAGTTTAGCAGTCTGCTGACAGTGTCCACCAGGTCCGTTATTATTATTATACAGTATATTTTATATATATATATATATATATATATATATATACTAGGTGCTTCGTCGCGCCCTACGGGCGCTCTTCACACCGTCGCAAGGGGCTACGCCCCCTTAACCCTTGCATGCCTTTCTGGGATTCAATATTTGTATTATATAAAGTATTACCTGCATTCCTTTGTTAGTGGTTAAATATTGCACAATGAAAGGGCGTGTGATGGTGAAGGAGGTGCAGCCCCTTGCGACGGCGTGAACAGCACCTGCAGGGCACGATGTACAGAATGTAGCGGGTGCGGGGGGGACTGCGGATGGTGTCTGTAGATGATGCAGGTGGAGGGGGGGCAGAAGTGGGGGTGGGGCCCGGATGGGGAAGAGTCGGGAGGTGCTGCGGGTGGGGGAGGGGCAGAGGAGTGGGGGATGCAGATTGGGGAGGGGTCCGGAGGCACTGCAGGTGGGGGAGGGGCAGGGGTGCCATGGGTGGGAGAGGGGCAGGTGTGGGGATGTTGTGGATGGGTGAAGGGTTCCGGAGGTGCTGTGGGATGGGAAGGGGCGGGAGTGCCGGGGGTGTGGTAGGGGTCCGCAGGCGCCATGGGTAGGGGAGGGGCAGGTACGGGTGGTGCGGCGCATAGGGAAGGCGGTCTGCTGGTGGTGGAGGGGCAGGTGCGGTGGTGCCATTGGTGGGGGAGGGGTTGGTGAGGGGGGGACCACAGATGGAGGAGGGTGTCTGCAGATGCTGCGGGTGGAGGGGGGCAGGTGTGGGGGGAGACATATAAAGGGGGTGGATGGTGGAGGGGGCCTGGAGGTGCTGTGGGTGGTGAAGGGGCGGAGGAGTGAGAGCCGCGGGTGGTGTAGGCGGTCTGGAGGCACAGCGTGTGGGGGAGGGGTGGAGGAGAAGGTGCGGAGGTGTGGTGCATTGGGGCGAGGTCTGGAGGCGCTGCGGGTACTGTACCTGCCAAAAAGGTAGTTGGAGGGTATGCAGTAACAGGGCCAGGACAGGGGTGACAGGGTCAGAACATGGTTGACGGGGCCAGGACAGGGGTGACAGGGTCAGAAAAGGGGTGACGGGGCCAGGACAGGGGCGACGGGGCCAGGACAGAAATGACAGGGACAGGATAGGGATGACAGGCCAGGGTAGGGGTGGCAGGAACAGGACAGGGGTGACAGGGCCAGTATAGGGTTGACAGGGCAAGCACAGGGGTAACAGGGCCAGGATAGGGGTAACAGGGCCAGCATAAGGGTAACAGGGCCAGCATAAGGGTGACAGGGCCAGCATAAGGGTGACAGGGCCAGCATAAGGGTGAAAGAGCCAGGATAAGGGTGACAGGGCAAGGCCAGGGGTGACAGGGACATGACAGAACACAGGGCACGGGAGAGATTGGTATTAGGGACAAAACAGTGGTGACAGACAGATGTGTCTTACCGGAGTCACTGCTGCTGGCTGCTGCTGTTCCACTCCAACCTGTTGGGATCTGCTGCTGGTGGAGACTTGGCATGGCTGACTCTCTTAGGCTGGAGTCCTGCTTCCTCTGCCCGTCCGCATCCCTCCCCCCCTCCTCAGTCACACACCGCAGACCTCGCGCAGCTGCCGGGCACTGTGGTAAGGGGAGACTGGGAGTGACTGGTTAGCCCCCCGGAGATGCTGCGGCTGGAGGGAGGAGGGGGTCGGAGCCTGCAAGCAGCTCGGACTTCTGCAGCGTTACCCGCCGGCTAAAGTGTGTGAAGGAGCTGGGCGCACCTCACTGTGGGTGGCAGCGCTGCAGCTAGCGGTGGGGTTGCCGGGGCTGGAGATAACAGAGGAAGTATGGAACCTGCACAGCGGCAGGTGCCCCACAAAACTGCAGCTAAGAAGCGTGGAGTGTGCCAGAAAGTGACGCTCCTTCGCGCCAGAGAGGGGGGGGGGGGATCAAGCACACAGTGAGCCGGTGCCCGTCTGTCTGTACGGCATACCCCCTCACACACCCCCATACCTCCCAAATGTCCCGATTTTCGAGGGACAGTCCCATTTTTTTGGGTCTGTCCCACCCACGGGTCGCAGTGTCCCGCAGTAACGGGGGGTCAGTTGGAAAGCTCCTGTACTCGCTGTTCTGCTTAGCAGAGCAGCGGTGAATAGTGGAGACAGAGGGAGAGGGGGCATCAGGGGGTATGGATTTAGGGGGGGTTCCAGCAGCAGAGCCGGATTAAGGGGGGGGGGGCAGGGGGTACGTACCATTGGCCCCACAGTTTTAGGGGGCCCCCGGCTCGAGTAGCTCTGTCCCAGCTCAGAAAGCTCCCCCCCCCATCCTGCCAGCAACAACGGCAGCATTGTGCTACTGTCAGCACACGCTGCTGCGTGTTGGCAGGTCTGTGGTGTTGCAGGGAGGCAGCAGTCTCCCTGCTTTCTTCTGCCTGTGCGGGTGTGTAGGTGGGAGCGACCACCTCCTCTGGATTTACCCCTAGCTGAGGGGCCAAAATTCCATTTAAAAAAAAAACACGGAATTTGCGTAAGGGGGCGTGGCCTCGCGTCCCGCGATTAGGCCACGCCCCCAACCCACAGCAGGCACAGCAATGAGATAGGGCTCCCCTGTCTCAAGTGCCCTGGCCCCCCCGGACTCATATTCAGCCCCAGGGGGCATGCCAGCAGCTCACAGAGCACTGGGCATGCCCCCTCATTGACGAAAATGGGGCCCTCCCGTGAAGCCACGCCCCCTTTTCGCCGAGTGTGTGTCCCTCCTTCTGTCTGAAGAAAGCTCCTGCAGAAAGCTGGGAGGTATGCACCCCTGCCTGTGCCATGCCCATACTATCTGCTTCTGCTCCTAGTCTCCTGTATATTTGGCAAGATCTGTGACTCATTTGACTAACTCCGCCCACTGTTGTGACTCCGCCCAGCGTTAGCAAATTAATCACAAAGTCACAGATCTGGGCTATTATATAGGAGATAGCAGTATGGTAGGCCACGGCTGTACCTACCTCTGTGTTGTCAGTGCACTCGTCGTCCATAAGTAATATAATACTATACTATAGTATCCATCCATCTACATTGTATACCTGTGGTGGCTTGTTTTTTCTTCATACTAGTTTAGCAGTCTGCTGACAGTGTCCACCAGGTCCGTTATTATTATTATACAGTATATTATATATATATATATATATATATATATATATATATATAGCAGTACGGTAGGCCACGGCTGTACCTACCTCTGTGTCGTCAGTGCACTCATCGTCCATAAGTAATATAATACTATACTATCCATCCATCTACATTGTATACCTGTGGTGGGTTTTTTTTTTCTTCATACTAGTTTAGCAGTCTGCTGACAGTGTCCACCAGGTCCGTTATTATTATTATTATACAGTATATTATGTATATATATATATATATATATATATATATATAGCAGTACGGTAGGCCACGGCTGTACCTACCTCTGTGTCGTCAGTGCACTCGTCGTCCATAAGTAATATAATACTATACTATAGTATTCATCCATCTACATTGTATACCTGTGGTGGCTTTTTTTTTCTTCATACTAGTTTAGCAGTCTGCTGACAGTGTCCACCATGTCCATTATTATTATTATACAGTATATTATATATATATATATATATATATATATATATAGCAGTATTGTAGGCCACGGCTGTACCTACCTCTGTGTCGTCAGTGCACTCGTCGATCATAAGTAATATAATACTATACTATAGTATCCATCCAACTACATTGTATACCTGTGGTGGCTTTTTTTCTTCATACTAGTTTAGCAGTCTGCTGACAGTGTCCACCAGGTCCGTTATTATTATTATACAGTATAATATATATATATATATAGCAGTACGGTAGGCCACGGCTGTACCTACCTCGGTGTCGTCAGTGCACTCGTCGTCCATAAGTAATATAATACTATACTATCCATCCATCTACATTGTATACCAGTGGTGGGTTTTTTTTTCTTCATACTAGTTTAGCAGTCTGCTGACAGTGTCCACCAGGTCCGTTATTATTATACAGTATATTATATATATATATATATATATATATATATATAGCAGTACGGTAGGCCACGGCTGTACCTACCTCTGTGTCGTCAGTGCACTCGTCGTCCATAAGTAATATAATACTATAGTATCCATCCATCTACATTGTATACCTGTGGTGGCTTTTAGTTGTGCGCATTAAAATATGGAGAACAAAAATGTGGAGGTTAAAAAAATAGGGAAAGATCAAGATCCACTTCCACCTCGTGCTGAAGCTGCTGCCACTAGTCATGGCCGAGACGATGAAATGCCATCAACGTCGTCTGCCAAGGCCGATGCCCAATGTCATAGTACAGAGCATGTAAAATCCAAAACACAAAAGATCAGTAAAATGACCCAAAAATCTAAATTAAAAGAGTCTGAGGAGAAGCGTAAACTTGCCAATATGCCATTTACGACACGGAGTGGCAAGGAACGGCTGAGGCCCTGGCCTATGTTCATGGCTAGTGGTTCAGTTTCACATGAGGATGGAAGCACTCATCCTCTCGCTAGAAAAAAGAAAAGACTTAAGCTGGCAAAAGCACAGCAAAGAACTGTGCGTTCTTCGAAATCACAAATCCCCAAGGAGAGTCCAATTGTGTCGGTTGCGATGCCTGACCTTCCCAACACTGGACGGGAAGAGCTTGCACTTTCCACCATTTGCACGCCTCCTGCAAGTGCTGGAAGGAGCACCCGCAGTCCAGTTCCTGATAGTCAAATTGAAGATGTCAGTGTTGAAGTACACCAGGATGAGGATATGGGTGTTGCTGGCGCTGGGGAGGAAATTGACAAGGAGGATTCTGATGGTGAGGTGGTTTGTTTAAGTCAGGCACCCGGGGAGACACCTGTTGTCCATGGGCGGAATATGGCCATTGACATGCCTGGTCAAAATACAAAAAAATCAGCTCTTCAGTGTGGAATTATTTCAACAGAAATGCGGACAACTGGTGTCAAGCCGTGTGTTGCCTTTGTCAAGCTGTAATAAGTAGGGGTAAGGACGTTAACCACCTCGGAACATCCTCCCTTATACGTCACCTGCAGCGCATTCATAATAAGTCAGTGACAAGTTCAAAAACTTTGGGCGACAGCGGAAGCAGTCCACTGACCAGTAAATCCCTTCCTCTTGTAACCAAGCTCCCGCAAACCACACCACCAACTCCCTCAGTGTCAATTTCCTCCTTACCCAGGAAAGCCAATAGTACTGCAGGCCATGTCACTGGCAAGTCTGACGAGTCCTCTCCTGCCTGAGATTCCTCCAATGCATCCTTGAGTGTAACGCCTACTGCTGCTGGCGCTGCTGTTGTTGCTGCTGGGAGTCGATCGTCATCCCAGAGGGGAAGTCGGTAGACCACTTGTACTACTTCCAGTAAGCAATTGACTGTCCAACAGTCCTTTGCGAGGAAGATGAAATATCACAGCAGTCATCCTGTTGCAAAGCGGATAACTCAGGCCTTGACAACTATGTTGGTGTTAGACGTGCGTCCAGTATCCGCCGTTAGTTCACGGGGAACTAGAGAAGTGCTTGAGGTAGTGTGCCCCCGTTACCAAATACCATCTAGGTTCCACATCTCTAGGCAGGCGATACCGAGAATGTACACGGAAGTCAGAAAAAGACTCACCAGTGTCCTAAAAAATACAGTTGTACCCAATGTCCACTTAACCACGGACATGTGGACAAGTGGAGCAGGGCAGACTCAGGACTATATGACTGTGACAGCCCACTGGGTAGATGTATTGCCTCCCGCTGCAAGAACAGCAGCGGCGGCACCAGTAGCAGCATCTCGCAAACGCCAACTCGTTCCTAGGCAGGCTACGCTTTGTATCACCGCTTTCCAGAATACGCACACAGCTGAAAACCTCTTACGGAAACTGAGGAAGATCATCGCAGAATGGCTTACCCCAATTGGACTCTCCTGGGGATTTGTGGCATCGGACAACGCCAGCAATATTGTGCGTGCATTACATCTGGGCAAATTCCAGCACGTCCCATGTTTTGCACATACCTTGAATTTGGTGGTGCAGAATTATTTAAAAAACGACAGGAGCGTGCAAGAGATGCTGTCGGTGGCCCGAAGAATTGCGGGCCACTTTCGGCGCACAGGCACCGCGTACAGAAGACTGGAGCACCACCAAAAACACCTGAACCTGCCCTGCCATCATCTGAAGCAAGAGGTGGTAACGAGGTGGAATTCAACCCTCTATATGCTTCAGAGGATGGAGGAGCAGCAAAAGGCCATTCAAGCCTATACATCTGCCCACGATATAGGCAAAGGAGGTGGAATGCACCTGTCTCAAGCGCAGTGGAGAATGATTTCAACGTTGTGCAAGGTTCTGAACCTTTTGAACTTGCCACACGTGAAGTCAGTTCAGACACTGCCAGCCTGAGTCAGGTCATTCCCCTCATCAGGCTTTTGCAGAAGAAGCTGGAGGCATTGAAGGAGGAGCTAAAACAGAGCGATTCCGCTAGGCATGTGGGACTTGTGGATGGAGCCCTTCATTCGCTTAACCAGGATTCACGGGTGGTCAATCTGTTAAAATCAGAGCACTACATTTTGGCCACCGTGCTCAATCCTAGATTTAAAACCTACGTTGGATCTCTCTTTCCGGCAGACACAAGTCTGCAGAGGTTCAAAGACCTGCTGGTGAGAAAATTGTCAAGTCAAGCGGAACGCGACCCATCAACATCTCCTCCTTCACATTCTCCCGCAACTGGGGGTGCGAGGAAAAGGCTACGAATTCCGAGCCCACCCACTGGCAGTGATGCAGGGCAGTCTGGAGCGACTGCTGATGCTGACATCTTGTCCGGACTGAAGGACCTGCCAACGATTACTGACATGTCGTCTACTGTCACTGCATATGATTCTCTCACCATTGAAAGAATGGTGGAGGATTATATGAGTGACCGCATCCAAGTAGGCACGTCAGACAGTCCGTACGTATACTGGCAGGAAAAAGAGGCAATTTGGAGGCCCTTGCAGAAACTGGCTTTATTCTACCTAAGTTGCCCTCCCTCCAGTGTGTACTCCGAAAGAGTGTTTAGTGCCGCCGCTCACCTTGTCAGCAATCGGCGTACGAGGTTACTTCCAGAAAATGTGGAGAATGAATTATAATCAATTCCTCCATGGAGACATTCACCAGCAGCAATTGCCTCCAGAAAGTACACGGGGACCTGAGATGGTGGATTCCAGTGGGGACGAATTAATAATCTGTGAGGAGGGGGATGTACACAGTGAAAGGGGTGATGAATTGGATGATGAGGTGGACATCTTGCCTCTGTAGAGCCAGTTTGTGCAAGGAGAGATTGATTGCTTCTTTTTTGGTGGGGGCCCAAACCAACCAGTCATTTCAGTCACAGTCGTGTGGCAGACCCTGTCGCTGAAATGATGGGTTCGTTAAAGTGTGCATGTCCTGTTTATACAACATAAGGGTGGGTGGGAGGGGGTGGGTGGGAGGGCCCAAGGACAATTCCATATTGCACCTCTTTTTTCTTTCATTTTTCTTTGCGTCATGTGCTGTTTGGGGAGTATTTTTTTGAAGGGCCATCCTGCCTGACACTGCAGTGCCACTCCTAGATGGGCCAGGTGTTTGTGTCGGCCACTTGTGTCGCTTAGCTTAGCCATCCAGCGACCTCGGTGCAAATTTTAGGACTAAAAATAATATTGTGAGGTGTGAGGTGTTCAGAATAGACTGGAAATGAGTGGAAATTATTGTTATTGAGGTTAATAATACTATGGGATCAAAATGACCCCCAAATTCTATGATTTAAGCTGTTTTTTAGGGTTTTTTGAAAAAAACACCCGAATCCAAAACACACCCGAATCCGACAAAAAAAATTCGGTAAGGTTTTGCCAAAACGCGTTTGAACCCAAAACACGGCCACGGAACTGAACCCAAAACCCGAAAAATTTCCGGTGCACATCACTAGTGTGCACTGGCTCCTCCCTCTATGCCCCTCCTCCAGACCTCAGTTTACTACTGTGCCCAGAGGAGACTGGGTGCATTACAGGGAGCTCTCCTGAGTTTCCTGAAAGAAAGTATTTTGTTAGGTTTTTTATTTTCAGGGAGCCTGCTGGCAACAGACTCCCTGCATCGTGGGACTGAGGAGATAGAAGCAGACCTACTTCTGTGAGTTTCAAGGCTCTGTTTCTTAGGCTACTGGACACCATTAGCTCCAGAGGGAACGGAACGCAGGTCTCACCGTTGACGTTCGTCCCGGAGCCGCGCCGCCGTCCTCCTCGCAGAGCCGGAAGATAGAAGCCGGGTGAGTATGAGAAGTAAGAAGACTTCAGAGGCGGCAGAAGACTTCAGATCTTCACTGAGGTAACGCACAGCAGTAAAGCTGTGCACCATTGCTCCCACACAGCACACACAGGCCGACACTGTAAGGGTGCAGGGCACAGGGGGGGCGCCCTGGGCTGCAATAAACCTCATTTTCTGGCAAAAGTGTATATAAACAGCTGGGCACTGTATATATAAAGAGCCCCAGCCAGGTTTTTTACATATTTGAGCGGGACAGAAGCCCGCCGCTGAGGGGGCGGGGCTTCTTCCTCAGCACTCACCAGCGTCATTTTCTCCACAGCACAGCGCTGAGAGGAAGCTCCCCGGACTCTCCCCTGCTTATCCACGGTGAAAGAGGGTTTTAAAGAAGGGGGGGGCACAAATTTGGCGCAATATACAGATTACAGCGCTATCTAGGTAAACATATTGTGTTTTTTTCCTGGGTCATATAGCGCTGGGTGTGTGCTGGCATACTCTCTCTCTGTCTCTCCAAGGGGCCTTGTGTGGGAACTGTCTTCAGATAAGAGGATTCCCCGAGTGTGTGGTGTGTTGGTACGTGTGTGTCGACATGTCTGAGGTAGAAGGCTTTCCGGGGGAAGAGGAGGAGAAAATGAATGTGGTGTCTCCGTCTACAACGCCGACACCTGACTGGATGGATATGTGGAATGTTTTAAGTGCTAATGTAAATTTATTGCACAAAAGATTAGACAAAGCGGAAGCTAGGGAACAGCCAGGGAATCAACCCATGTCTGTCTCTATGTCGCAGGGACCTTCGGGGTCTCAAAAGCGCCCACTATCCCAAATAGTAGACACAGATACCGACACGGATTCTGACTCCAGTGTCGACTACGCTGATGCAAAGTTACAGCCAAAATTGGCTAAATGTATTCGATATATGATTATTGCAATAAAAGATGTTTTGCATATCACCGAGGAACCCCCTGTCCCTGACACGATGGTACACATGTATAAGGAAAAGAAACCTGAAGTAACCTTTCCTCCCTCACATGAGCTGAACGAGTTATGTGAAAAAGCTTGGGAATCTCCAGACAAAAAACTGCAGATTCCCAAAAGGATTCTTATGGTGTATCCTTTCCCGCCAAAGGACAGGATACGGTGGGAATCCTCCCCTAGGGTGGACAAAGCATTGACACGCTTATCCAAGAAGGTAGCGCTGCCATCCCAGGATACGGCTACCCTCAGGGATCCTGCTGATCGCAAGCAGGAGGTTACCTTGAAGTCCATTTACACGCATTCGGGTACCTTACTCATACCGGCTATTGCGTCGGCCTGGGTGTGTAGCGCTGTAGCAGCATGGACGGATACCTTATCAGCGGAAATTGAAACCCTGGATAAGGATACCATCTTATTGACCCTAGGACATATAAAAGATGCTGTCTTATATATGAGAGATGCTCAAAGAGACATTGGTCTATTGGATTCTAGAATCAACGCTATGTCGATTTCTGCTAGACGAGTCCTATGGACCCGGCAATGGACAGGTGATGTCGACTCAAAAAGGCATATGGAGGTTTTACCTTACAAGGGTGAGGAATTGTTTGGAGAAGGTCTCTCGGACCTGGTCTCCACAGCTACAGCTGGTAAATCCAATTTTTTGCCTTATATTCCCTCACAGCCTAAGAAAGCGCCACATTATCAGATGCAGTCTTTTCGGTCACAGAGAAACAAGAAAGTACGAGGTGCGTCCTTTCTTGCCAGAGGAAAGGCAGAGGAAAGAAGCTGCACAACACAGCTAGTTCCCAGGAACAGAAGTCCTCCCCGGCCTCTACAAAATCCACCGCATGACGCTGGGGATCCGCTAAGGAAGTCCGCCCCAGTGGGGGCACTTCTTCGACTTTTCAGCCACATCTGGGTTCACTCACAGGTGGATCCCTGGGCAGTAGAAATTGTTTCTCAGGGTTACAAGCTGGAATTCGAAGAGGTGCCTCCTCGCTGGTTTTTCAAATCGGCCCTGCCGACTTCTCCCCCAGAAAGGGAGATAGTGTTAAATGCAATTCACAAATTGTATCTTCAACAGGTGGTGGTCAAGGTTCCCCTACTGCAACAAGGGAGGGGATATTACTCAACCCTGTTTGTAGTCCCAAAACCGGACGGTTCGGTCAGACCCATTTTAAATTTTAAATCCCTGAACCTATACTTGAAAAGGTTCAAGTTCACTCAGAGCGGTCATCGCCAGCCTGAAAGGGGGGGATTTTATGGTAGCCCTAGACATAAAGGATGCATACCTTCATGTTCCAATATATCCACCTCATCAGGCGTACCTGAGATTTGCGGAACAGGATTGTCATTACCAATTTCAGACGTTGCCGTTTGGGCTTTCCACGGCCCCGAGGATTTTCACCAAGGTAATGGCGGAAATGATGGTGCTCCTGCGCAAGCAGGGGGTCACAATTATCCCGTACTTGGACGATCTCCTCATAAAAGCGAGATCAAAAGAGCAGTTGCTGAGCAGCGTGTCACTTTCACTGAGAGTGTTACAGCAACACGGCTGGATTCTCAATATCCCGAAGTCGCAGCTGGTTCCTACGACTCGTCTGACCTTCTTGGGCATGATTCTGGATACGGACCAGAAAAGGGTTTATCTTCTAATGGAAAAGGCTCAAGAGCTCATGACTCTGGTCAGGAACCTATTAAAACCAAAACAGGTGTCAGTGCATCACTGCACTCGAGTCCTGGGAAAGATGGTGGCGTCTTACAAGGCCATTCCGTTCGGCAGGTTCCATGCGAGGACCTTCCAATGGGACCTACTGGACAAGTGGTCCGGGTCACATCTACAGATTAATCGGTTGATCACACTGTCCCCCAGGGCCAGGGTATCTCTCCTGTGGTGGCTGCAGAGTGCTCACCTTCTAGAGGGCCGCAGGTTCGGCATTCAGGACTGGGTTCTGGTGACCATGGACACGAGCCTCCGAGGTTGGGGAGAAGTCACACAAGGAAGAAACTTCCAGGGTCTTTGGTCAATTCAAGAAACTTGTCTTCACATCAACGTCCTGGAGCTGAGGGCCATATACAACGCTCTTCGTCAAGCGGAGACCTTGCTTCGCGACTTACCAGTTCTGATCCAGTCAGACAACATCACCGTAGTGGCTCATGTAAACCGCCAGGGTGGCACAAGGAGCAGAGTGGCAATGGCGGAAGCCACCATGATTCTTCGCTGGGTGGAAAATCATGTAAGCGCACTGTCAGCAGTGTTCATTCCGGGAGTGGACAACTGGAAAGCAGACTTCCTCAGCAGACACGACCTGCATCCAGGAGAGTGGGGACTTCATCAGGAAGTCTTCGCACAGATTGCAAGTCAGTGGGAACTGCCCCAGGTAGACAAGATGGTGTCCCGCCTCAACAAAAAGCTGCAGAGGTATTGCACCAGGTCAAGAGACCCTCAGACGGTAGCTTTGGATGCCCTAGTGACACCGTGGGTGTTCCAGTCGGTCTATGTGTTTCCTCCTCTTCCTCTCATCCCAAAGGTGTTGAGAATAAAAAGAAAAAGAGGAGTACAGACAATTCTCATTGTTCCAGATTGGCCACGAAGGGCCTGGTATCTGGATCTGCAGGAGATGCTCACAGAAGATCCGTGGCCTCTTCCTCTAAGACAGGACATGTTGCAACAGGGGTCCTGTCTGTTCCAAGACTTACCGCGGCTGCGTTTGACGGCATGGCAGTTGAACGCCAGATCCTAGCAGAAAAGGGCATTCCGGATGAGGTCATTCCTACTCTGATAAAGGCTAGGAAGGACGTGACAGCTAAACATTATCACCGTATATGGCGAAAGTATGTTTCTTGGTGTGAGGCCAGGAATGCTCCTACGGAAGATTTCCATCTGGGCCGTTTCCTTCACTTTCTACAGACTGGAAAGAATTTGGGCCTAAAATTAGGCTCCATTAAGGTTCAGATTTCGGCCTTATCCATTTTCTTTCAAAAAGAATTGGCTTCTCTCCCAGAAGTAAAGACTTTTGTGAAGGGAGTGCTGCATATTCAGCCTCCTTTTGTACCTCAGGTGGTGCCTTAGGACCTTAACGTGGTGTTGAGTTTCCTTAAGTCGCACTGGTTTGAACCACTTAAAATAGTGGAGTTAAAATATCTCACTTGGAAAGTGGTCATGTTGTTAGCCTTGGCTTCGCCTAGGCGAGTGTCGGAATTGGCAGCTTTGTCTCATAAAAGCCCAGGGCTTTGAAAATTTACGTGGCCAGAAGGGCTAGAGTCAGAAAAACAGAAGCACTGTTTGTCCTGTATGCAGCCAACAAGGTTGGTGCTCCTGCTTCAAAGCAGACTATTGCTCGCTGGATCTGTAACACGATTCAGCAGGCACATGCGATGGCTGGATTGCCGTTACCAGAATCGGTCAAGGCCCATTCCACTAGGAAGGTGGGCTCTTCTTGGGCGGCTGCCCGAGGGGTCTCGGCACTACAGCTGTGTCGAGCTGCTACTTGGTCAGGTTCAAACACCTTTGCAAAGTTCTATAAGTTTGATACCCTGGCTGAGGAGGACCTCCTGTTTTCTCAATCGGTGCTGCAGAGTCATCCGCACTCTCCCGCCCGTTTGGGAGCTTTGGTATAACCCCCATGGTCCTTACGGAGTCCCCAGCATCCTCTTGGACGTAAGAGAAAATAAGATTTTAAACCTACCGGTAAATCTTTTTCTCGTAGTCCGTAGAGGATGCTGGGCGCCCATCCCAAGTGCGGACTACTTCTGCAAGACTTGTATATAGTTTTGCTTACATAAGGGTTATGTTATAGTTTTCATCGGTCTCCGACTGATGCTATGTTGTTTTTTCATACTGTTAACTGGTTAGTTTATCACAAGTTATACGGTGTGAATGGTGTGGGCTGGTATGAATCTTGCCCTTGGTTTAACAAAAATCCTTTCCTCGTACTGTACGTCTCTCCTCTGGGCACAGTTTCTCTAACTGAGGTCTGGAGGAGGGGCATAGAGGGAGGAGCCAGTGCACACCCATACCTAAAGTCTTTCTTAAAGTGCCCATGTCTCCTGCGGAGCCCGTCTATCCCCATGGTCCTTTCCGAGTCCCCAGCATCCTCTACGGACTACGAGAAAAAGATATACCGGTAGGTTTAAAATCTTATTTTTCTGAATAAAATTAAACTTATTTAAAGACATTAGTTAAAGTTCTCTGTGATCAGAGTTAACCTCCTTATCTTTCTGTCATATTCAAGAGTAATACACCAAACTACCCATTCACCTTACAGCGGGGTATTACATATATACTCATTTCAACACCAGAGAACAGTATACCAGCTCTGTACTAGGGAAACAGACAGCGTGCTGTGACCTGCATGACGGGGTACAACAAACCCAAAATTCCTTGTGGGGGTCCCTGGTGAAAGACACCATCACATTAGACTCCAGACCTCTTTTCTGGGTATCTGCTAATTCCAAAATACATCATCCAATATATAGCCATGATTTGTGACAATATATAGCCTAGATGTACATCCCAGCTGTAACGATAGAGGAGGTATTTTAATTAGAGGTGCCATCTTTGTCTGAAGCACTTTTCTGGGGATGCTAAGCATAAATGTCAACACTGTTTGATGTGTTTCTTTACTTTTTATTTTTTGATCCTACTTCCAACATAGGGGACATTCCGAGTTGATCGTAGCTGTGCTAAATTTAACACAGCTATGATCAGCTTCCCAGACATGCGGGGGAATGCCCAGCACAGGGCTAGTCCGCCCCGCATGTCAGTCCGGCCCCCCCTCCGCACAGCGGCGATACTTTTGTACTTGAAGAGTTACTCCTGGCCAGCGCAGCTCCTGCGGCTGGCCGGGAGTTACTTGTTGCTGCCCAAGGTCGCAGCGGCTGCATGTGATGTCACACAGCCACTGCAGCCCGACACCCACGCCACGAAAACGGCGGCTAAACGCCACCGTGCCGCTTCCTCCCGCCCAGCGAATGCCTCTGCCTTTCAATCAGGTAGAGGCGATTGCTAGTTAACGACGGCCTTCGGCCGTCTGGCATGCGCCGGCGCAATATAGGATCCTGATAGTTTACTTGAATAATTGACCTATTCAATAATGTTGTTGACAGCTGTAGCTCATAGTAGTTAAAGATCAACTCTAGCTATGCAAACTTGTTTATGGAACCCTGGGGGATTGAATATATTTGGATCAATAACCCCTTACAAAGAAGACATGCTATATTAGGTGAGGTACATAAACAATGTGTTGTTTATCTGTAATAGTACAAAGTAAGTGTCAGGAACCACGGTTCATGCACTGTTCGCATACGCCACTTACCAGCACGCTGGTGTATTCTGTGCTGCAGATAAGCCTCTGGTGCTTTCTGTGGTTACTGGAATGATTTCCACGGACTCTGGCAGAGTCACATGATCCAGAGTCACGTGATCCAGGCATCCAGGTAATTACTTCCTGGTTCTGTGCATGCTGTTGCTGCTGCTGGCAGCAACCAATCAGCATCCTTCTGAGGGGGATATAAGCAGGTTTCCCAGAGTCCTCATTGCCTTAAACAACTTGTCAGTTCTCCTGCAAGTTCTCTAGCGTTAGCTCCCAAGGCTCCAGGCATGCTCCAGAGATCCGGTTACCCGAGTCCTGATGTACCTGCCTTTCCTGGTTACTTTCGCTTACAGGCTCTGGATATTCTCGGCTCCCAGGCTATACCATCAGCTCCTAGACCAACCCTGTTCTCGGCTCACAGGCCGCATCATCTGTTTCCTGCCCAGCTCTGCTATCGGCCATTTGGCTGCACCATCGATACACAGACTATTCTCGTACTATCAGCTACTGAGTTCACCATCTCCGATATACTTACCTACCTGGTGAGTTAGACTCCGCACCTCTGCTTCAGGCCTCGACAATTCTCTGTGCTCACTGTGTAATCTTTCAGAGTGCTCCAGCATATGACTTGCCCATATATCGAGCCACCTAACTTTTGCTTCCCTGCGCCCTCCACTGGCTCACCCAGGTCATTACCGGACACACAATCAGACCAGCCCGTGACAGATTGTTCAAGGCTGATTGATTCGGCACTTGACCACAGTGTGGGCCCAGCGGCTCTTCAGGATGTTATTTCATGGATAGAGACAAAGGAAGCCACACAGCAGCAAGTCACTACCTGTCTACAGGAAGTGTCCACTCGCTTGGATACCCTCCAGCAGTCACTCAGGTCACCTGCCCCTGTAGTGTTCACTCCACCAGCTGCTCATTCTTTTGTGTCTGTCTCTCGCTTACAGCTTCCTGCTCCTAATAAATATGATGGCAACCCCAAGCTCTGTAGAGAATTTCTTAATCAATGAGACATCCAATTTGAACTACAACCACAGAATTTCCCTTCTGCTAGGACCAAAATAGCTTACATTGTCTCCCTGCTAACTGGTTCAGCTTTAAGTTGGGTATCACCGCTGTGGGAAAGGTCTGACCCTTTACTCACTGATTATGTCAAATTTGTTATCGCATTTAGATGTATATTTGACGAGCCAGGTCGAGCGGCGTCCGCCTCTACAGGGATACTCCATATTAAACAAGGCTCCCGTCCCTTGGGACAATTTGTAATCCAGACCTTGGCTTCCGAAGAAAAGTGGAACAATGAAGCACTAACTGCTGCTTTCTGGTTAGGAGTTTCGGAGCGCATTAAGGACGAGTTGGCTACCCGTGATCTTCCAGTTCAGTTAGAAGATTTAATCTCCCTGTATGTTAAAATAGACCTACGTCTCAGAAAGAGAGGTCTAGAGCGGCAGGAAAAAGTTTTCGCCACAGTTTCTTCCCCGCCTCTGCATCATCCAGTGACTGCTAGCACAGAAGAACCTAAGCAAACATGTAGATCTAGGCTATCACTGGAAGAACGATCCAGGAGGCAAAAAGAGAAATTGTGTTTGTATTGTGCCGCTTCCTTCACTTTATCGGGTTCTGTCCTGAGCATCTGGGAAAACACCAAGCCCTAACCTGCAATGGGAGAGTCAGGTTAGGCCATTTAATAAAGTCTCCTCCTTCTCCTGACTTAGTACTTCCAGTTACTATTGTGACTCCAGCAGGTTCCTTTCACATCTCTGCCCTGGCGGACTTTGGGGCAGCATGGAACTTCATTATCTCAGACCTTGTAAAACTTTTTTAAATATTTCAGTCTCTTCATTGACTCAGCACCTCTACCTGACTGCAGTCGATGGTAGTAAAATTCTTGGCAGTGATGTCACACATCAGACAGCTCCTGTTACCATCCAAGTGGGGGTTCTTCATCAGGAACGCATTGAGTTTCTCATCATTCCTAAGTCTTCTTACAACATCATGCTAGGTCTGCCGTGGTTATGACTCCAAAATCCTCGCATCAATTGGGTCTCACTTCAGATTGAGGAATGGAGTGATTATTGCCAGAAGCATTGCGTAAGTGAAGTAACTCCTATCTGGTCCACTGAGATTAAGCCCTTGCCCGGCCTACCCACAGCATATGAAGAATTTTGTGATGTGTTCAGTGAACAAGCAGCTGATGTGTTACCGCCTCATCATAAATGGGATTGCCCCATTGACCTTCTTCCCGGAAAGTCCCCTCCTAAGAGGCACACATACCCACTCTCGGTACCCGAGACTAAAGCAATGTCTGATTACATTCAGGAAAATCTGCAAAAAGGTTTCATCTGACCTTCCTCCTCTCCCGGAGCGGGTTTCTTCTTTGTAAAAAAGAAGGATGGAGGCCTGCGTCCCTGCATTGATTATAGAGGCTTAAACAACATAACAGTCATCCTCTTCCTCTCATAACTGAGCTGTTCGATCGTGTCAAGGGAGCAAAGGTCTTCACCAAGCTGGACCTCAGAGGAGCATATAACTTAATCAGAATCCGTGAGGGCGATGAATTGAAAACAGCTTCCAACACCAGAGATGGGCATTACGAGTACCTTGTAATGCCCTTCAGATTAAGTAATGCCCCTGCAGTTTTCCAAGAGTTTGTGAATGATATATTCAGAGATGTATTATACAAGTTCCTCGTAGTATATTTCGACGACATCCTGATATTTTCCCAAGATCTCCAAACCCATCGCAGTCAGGTGAAAGAAGTCCTGTCCCGTTTACGTGCAAATAAATTGTAGGTAAACTCTCCAAGTGTACCTTGGAAGTACTCTCTATACCTTTCTTGGGGTACATTATCTCTGGCTCAAAATTACAGATGGACCCTGAAAAACTTGAGGCCATCAACGGTTGGTCCCAACCAACTACACTAAAGGCTGTCCAGCACTTCATTGGCTTTGCCAATTATTATAGAAAATTTATCAGGGGATTCTCCATGCTCATCTCTCCAATTACAGCCCTGACCAAAAAATGAGCAAATCCCGCAGCCTGATCCGAAGAAGCCTTGCCTTCGTTCCATCTGCTAAAACAAGCCATCATCTCAGCTCCTATTCTCATGCAGCCAGACCCTGATGAGCCCTTTTCCCTTGAGGTTGATACCTCTAATATGGGTATTGGTGCAGTGCTTTCCCAGACCGCGGAAGATGGGAAGCAACATCCATGCATTTTATTCTCACGAAAATTCCTTCCTGCAGAGAAAAACTACTCCATTGGCGATCAAGAGTAGTTAGCGATCAAGTTGGCATTGGAAGAGTGCAGGTACTTGTTAGAGGGTGCCAAATTCACCGTAACAATTTTTACAGACCACAAGTATCACTGACCTGAGTTGAGAGTGTTGTGGACTCGGGGTTTCTTCCGGTGTCCGGGAAGAGGAACCGCAACTGGGCCGCAGCAGGGATGGTCGAATGTAAGTTTTTCTCATGCAGGATTAGATCGGCAAACAGGAGGCACGTGAGGACGCTGAAGGTCTCCTGAAAGACAAAGCTTGAAAGGCGTTGATAAATCAGTGAAGAATATCCGATGCTGGAGGCACAAACTGCGCTAAAGTGCTCTGGGTGCTAGGAGACACTGAGGTGTTTGGAGACACTGAGATGATTGGAGGCACTGAGGTGTTTAGAGGTACAGAAGTGCTTGAAGGCGCGGAAGCGCTTGGAGGCACTGAGGTGCTTGGATACACTGAGGTGTTTAGAGGTACAGAAGTGCTTGAAGGCGCGGAGGCGCTTGGAGGCACTGAGGTGCTTGGAGGCACGGAGGTGCGTGGAGGCGCTCGGGCGCTTGGAGGCACGGAGGTGCGTGGAGGTGCTTGGGTGCTTGGAGGCACAGAGGTGCGTGGAGGCGCTTGGAGGCACGGAGGTGCGTGGAGGTGCTTGGAGGCACGGAGGTGCGTGGAGGCGCTTGGAGGCACGGAGGTGCGTGGAGGTGCTTGGGCGCTTGGAGGCACGGAGGTGCGTGGAGGTGCTTGGGTGCTTGGAGGCACGGAGGTGCGTGGAGGCGCTTGGATGCTTGGTGGCACAGTAATGCTGGGAGGCACGGAGGTGCGTGGAGGCACTCGGTAGCTTGGAGGCACGGTGATGCTTGGAAACAAGGAGATGCTTGAAAACACAGGATTTAGCAGGAACAGGGGAGCTCTGGAGATCACAGTTTCTGACAGCAGAATGATGATACTCAGGCGCCGGGTCTCTGCCCGGCGTCTGACTTTGAATCTCCCGCCCTTGCCTGATTGGCGGAGCGGGCAGGTGACGTCAGTCCTGCTCCGCCTCCATGACCACACTCATGATGGCGGCGCCCTCGCTCCGGGAAGCCGCCGAGGAGACACACCAACCCGACGCCGGAACCCGGAGACCGCCGGGGGAGAGAGGCGCCGGGTAATCCAAGACACACGCAGGGGCAAGTGTGGGCGCCGCTGCTTGCGACGTGTGACAGTACCCCCTCCTCCAGGAGTGGCCCCTGGACACTTTCCGGGCTTAGTTGGATGTCTGGAGTGGAAGACCCTAACCAGTCAGGGAGCCGTTACTTCAGTAGCATTGATCCAACTTCTCTCCTCAGGACCATAACCTTTCCACTCTACCAAGTACTGTAGTTTTTTATGAAGATAACGAGAGTCAAGAATAGCTTTGATTTCAAACTCCGTTCCAGCTTTAGTCACTACAGAAGTTGGCCTAGGGGATGCTGAGTGGAACTGATTCAGAATGAGGGGACGGAGGAGAGAGACATGAAAGGCGTAAGGTATTCGAAGGTGGGAAGGCAATCCTAATTTGCAGACGACCGGGTTCAAGACTTGCAACACTGGGAAAGGACCGATGAACCTTGGAGCAAATTTCATAGTAGGCACTCTCAAACGAAGATTGCGGGTAGAGAGCCATACCTTGTCGCCAACCTTATATTGAGGAGCTGCTCGTCGCTTCCTATCTGCAAAGAATTTATAGCGACCGGAAACTCTCTTAAGATTGGCATGAACTCGACTCCAGATTTGGTTACAGTGTCGGAGAGTAGAGGCTGCAGCAGGAACTTCTTCTGGAGGACAAATGGGTAACTCCGGAACTTGGGGATGAAATCCGTAATTAATAAAGAAAGGAGATTCACCAGACGACGAGTGATATAGATGGTTGTGGGCGAACTCGGCCCAAGGCAACAACTCCACCCAGTTATCTTGAGAAGGAGAAAGGTAAACACGGAGAAAGGTCTCTAGATCTTGATTGACGCGTTCAGTTTGCCCATTGGTCTGCAGATGGTAAGCAGATGAAAACTTGAGTTTAATTTGTAGAGCTGAACAGAGGGCTCTCCAGAACCTTGCTGTAAACTATACCCCTCGATCCGAGACTATTTCTAGAGGTAACCCGTGCAGGCGGAAGTGCTCCCGGACAAATAACAGAGCCAACTTGGATGCAGATGGTAATCCGGTCAACGGAACAAAATGTGCCATCTTAGAGAATCGGTCAATAATCACCCAAATGGTGTTATGACCCTTAGAGAGAGGTAGTTCAGTAACAAAGTCCATAGAGATATGAGTCCAAGGTCTTTTAGGAATGGACAATGGATGCAACAACCCTGCAGGCGGCAGACGTGGAATTTTGTGCTGAGCACATTGAGGACACGAATTGACATACTCTTGGACATCCTTTTTCATAGTGTCCCACCAGTACGATCTTCGCAAGAATTCCCACATTTTCTGGACTCCCGGATGACCAGAAAACTTAGAAGTGTGAGCCCACTGCAACAGTCTTGGTCGAAATCTAGCTGGCACCGACATTCTTCCAGAAGGAGGGCCCAACCCAGTGGAAGCTGCAGAAATAGAGACAGGACTGAGGATTAATGCTTTCTCGACTGTATTCTCCTCATCCGAAGCCATTACTGAACGGGATAGGGCATCCGCCTTGGTGTTAAGAGTTCCAGCCCGATACATAATGATAAAGGAAAATCTAGCAAAGAAGAGCGCCCATCTTGCCTGACGGGGATTCAAACATTGGGCCGTCTTGAGGTACAGTAAATGCTTGTGATCCGTAAAAATTGTAATTAAGTGTTTAGCACCTTCCAGAAGATATCTCCATTCTTCTAAAGCAGATTTAATTGCCAGCAGCTCTTTGTCTCCAATGGTGTGATTTAATTCGGCAGGGGAGAACTTGCGGGAATGGAAACCACACGGATGCAATTTCCCATCTGAGGCGTACTGTGAAAGTACGGCACCTATGCCTACCGTGGAAGCATCAACCTCCAGAAAAAATGGTTTTAGGAAATCTGGCTGCTGCAGTACTGGAGCGGACATAAAGGCTACCTTCAGCTGTTTGAACGCTGCTACTGCTTCAGAAGGCCAATAGCTTGGGTCAGCCCCTTTCTTGGTCATAGCAGTAATAGGTGCCACGATAGTAGAGAAACCTCTTATAAATTTTCGATAATAATTTGCGAATCCTAGAAATCGTTGCACTGCTTTTAAGGAAAGAGGTTGAGTCCAATCCCGGATGGCAGAGAGTTTCTCCGGATCCATACGCAACTCAGTTCCAGAAATAATGTAGCCCAAAAATGGAATAGAAGAAACCTCAAAGGTGCACTTGGAGATTTTGCCATAAAGATGGTTCTCGCGCAACCAAAGGAGTACTTCCTTAACTTGTAGTCGGTGCTCAGAAAGATTCTTCGAAAATATCAGAATGTCATCCAAATATACTACTACATTCAGGTACAACATGTCCCGAAAGACTTCATTAATGAATCCCTGGAAGACGGCTGGGGCGTTGCTGAGGCCAAACGCATTACCAGGTACTCGTAATGCCCATCTCTAGTATTGAAGGCCGTCTTCCATTCATCCCCTTGTCGGATACGTATCAGGTTATATGCTCCTCTTAAATCACGCTTAGTAAATACTCGAGCTCCCCGCACTCTATCAAAAAGCTCTGTGATGAGCGGCAGAGGATACTTGTTCTTAATGGTGACTTCATTCAGACCACGATAGTCTATACATGGTCTCAGGCCTCCATCTTTTTTCTTAACGAAAAAAAACCCCAGCTCCCGCTGGAGAAGTGGAGGGACGGATGAATCCCTTCTGCAAATTAGACTTAATGTACTCTGTCATAGCTTGTGTCTCCGGAACCGACAAAGGATAAGTGCGACCTCAGGGTGGCATTTTTCCCAGAATAAGCTCAATAAGACAGTCCCAGGGCCTATGTGGAGGTAATTTATCTGCCGCCTGTTCCGAAAAGACATCTGAAAATTCTCGATAAGCCTCTGGAATAGACTCCACGTCCGACTTGGCCGATGCACGGAGTGGAAAGACAGGAGTAAGACAATTCAATTGACAGAAAGGACTCCAAGAAAATATTTGTGTCGACCTCCAGTCGACATGAGGGTTGTGAAGCCTGAGCCAGGGAAGACCCAAAACGAGATCATGAGACATCTCCTGAATTACAAGGAACTCTAGTTGTTCTCGGTGCAAAGCTCCCACTTGTAGCTTAATTGACTCAGACTGACTTGTAATCAAGGCGTTAGGAATTTGGACACCGTTAATAGCTGTTATCGTAATAGGTCGTTCGACCAACTGTAACTTCAAGCCCAAACTCTGGGCGCAGGAGAGAGAAATAAAATTCCCCGCAGCTCCTGAATCCAATAGAGCCTTAACAGTTTTGACTTCTGTTTCTGTAAACAAAGATACTGAGAGTAAACAGTCCACTACCGGAGAAGATTGAGAAACCACACCCAGCTTGACTTCCCCGGAACAGGCTAGGACTGCCCGTTTCCCGGGCGAGACTTGCAAAACTTGAGGAAGTGATCTGCGGCTCCACAGTAGAGGCAAAGTCTACCCTCACGCCGACGCTGACGCTCTTCTGGAGATAGCCGAGACCGATTAATCTGCATGGGTTCATCTGGATTTGAAGTAACCGTTTGTTTAGACGGAAGAGCCAGGAATCTGGATCGATCAGACCGAGTACGTTCGCCGCCTCGTTCCTGCATGCGGAGATCCACTTTCACACAGAGTGAGATCAGCTGTTCCAAAGAATCTGGCAAATCCCTTGTAATCAGTTCGTCCTTAAGACGGTCGGACAGCCCGTTCCAGAAAGCGGCCCGTAGGGCGTCATTATTCCAGCGCAGTTCGGAGGCTATGGTCTGAAAATGAATCACATACTGTCCTACTGAACGGGAGCCTTGTCGGACTAGGAGTAAATCTGAAGAGGCAGTGGTCGTTCTGCCAGGCTCATCAAAGATCCTGCGGAAAGATGCGATGAAATCGGTGTAGCTGGAAACCAAAGGATCAGATCGCTCCCATAACGGAGACACCCATTCCAGCGCTGAGCCCTCAAGCAAGGAAATAATGTATGCTACTTTGGACCGATCCGTGGGGAAGTTGTGTGCGAGGAGTTCAAACTGTACCTCGCACTGGTTAAGAAAACCACGGCAATTCTTCGGATTGCCGCTGTAACGAGAGGGAGTGGGGAGCTGAAGACGTGACCAGGTTCCGGACATGGCGTGAACATTATCGGGAGCAACTGCTGGAGCGGGCGCCGGAGCTGGAGCTGGAACTACTGAAGCCAGGGATGCCTGAATTTGATCCAGCCGGCCGGATAGTTCCTGGAGATACCGCATCACCTGGCTTTGCGCCACCTCTTGACTCTGAACACGGGAAGCCAGGTCCTGAATGGCACTCGTCTCTGGGTTCCGATTCCCCGGGTCCATGTGGCCTGAGTATACTATCACTGACCTGAGTTGAGAGTGTTGTGGACTCGGGGTTTCTTCCGGTGTCCGGGAAGAGGAACCGCAACTGGGCCGCAGCAGGGATGGTTGAATGTAAGTTTTTCTCATGCAGGATTAGATCGGCAAACAGGAGGCACGTGAGGATGCTGAAGGTCTCCTGAAAGACAAAGCTTGAAAGGCGTTGATAAATCAGTGAAGAATATCCGATGCTGGAGGCACAAACTGCGCTAAAGTGCTCTGGGTGCTAGGAGACACTGAGGTGTTTGGAGACACTGAGATGATTGGAGGCACTGAGGTGTTTAGAGGTACAGAAGTGCTTGAAGGCGCGGAAGTGCTTGGAGGCACTGAGGTGCTTGGATACACTGAGGTGTTTAGAGGTACAGAAGTGCTTGAAGGCGCGGAGGTGCTTGGAGGCACTGAGGTGCTTGGAGGCACGGAGGTGCGTGGAGGCGCTCGGGCGCTTGGAGGCGTGGAGGTGCTTGGGTGCTTGGAGGCACTGAGGTGCGTGGAGGCGCTCAGACGCTTGGAGGCACGGAGGTGTGTGGAGGTGCTTGGAGGCACGGAGGTGCGTGGAGGCACTTGGAGGCACGGGGTGCGTGGAGGTGCTTGGAGGCACGGAGGTGCGTGGAGGCGCTTGGAGGCATGGAGGTGCGTGGAGGTGCTTGGGTGCTTGGAGGCACGAAGGTGCGTGGAGGCGCTTGGATGCTTGGAGGCACAGTAATGCTGGGAGGCACGGAGGTGCGTGGAGGCACTCGGACGCTTGGAGGCACGGTGATGCTTTGAAACAAGGAGATGCTTGAAAACACAGGATTTAGCAGGAACAGGGGAGCTCTGGAGATCACAGGTTCTGACAGCAGAATGATGATACTCAGGCGCCGGGTCTCTGCCCGGCGTCTGACTTTGAATCTCCCGCCCTTGCCTGATTGGCGGAGCGGGCAGGTGACGTCAGTCCTGCTCCGCCTCCATGACTACACTCATGATGGCGGCGTCCTCGCTCCGGGAAGCCGCCGAGGAGACACACCGACCCGACGCCGGAACCCGGAGACCGCCGGGGGAGAGAGGCGCCGGGTAATCCAAGACACACGCTGGGGCAAGCGCGGGCGCCACTGCCTGCGACGTGTGACAACAAGAACTTGCTCTACCTCCAAGCGGCCCAGTGCCTGAATCCTTGCCAAGCACGCTGATCACTATTCTTCTCGTGTTTTGATTTCAAGATCTTGTATCGCCCAGGCTCCCAGAGTGTAAAGGCAGATGCATTATCACGGTCCATGGAGGAAGATGTTCAGCCTCATGACCAGCATCCCATCATCAGTCCCACTGTCTTTGCCACCACTCACGTGTCTCCTGTGCCACCTCCAGGGAAGATATATGTGTCGCCTGAACTTCGATCGAAGTTACTATCTTGGGTACACGCCTCACCCTTTTCTAGACGTTCTGGGGTTCTCAAGACACTTGAACTTGTTCATCGCTCTTACTGGTGACCCAAAATGAGGAAAGATGTCCAAGATTTTGTGGCCTCTTGTTCCACATGTGCCCAACATAAAGTACATTGCCAAGCTCCTGCAGGCAGGGCCGTCTTTTCGTATGGGCTCAATGGGCTCTTGCCCAAGGGCCCCAGGAGTAAAAGGGCCCTATGCTGATAGCTGCCGGTCCCCTCTTTCCAGGGGTACAAGATTTTTGAAAATCGGCCCTGGGGAACCGGAGATATCTGACTTCAAAGCAATGGCCCCATCCAAGCCTGTTAATTGTTCTTCCCAGCCAGATATCTCGGGTTCTGTCTGCCTTAGAGTTTTTCTGAGTTTTCTGATGGGTATACTCCAAAAGCTGGGACTCTCCCTTTCAGTGGACACTGGCAGCTTGTCTCTACTATGCCCAGAACCAGGGATATCAGCCCTCAAGCAGCTGGTCCCTGCTCCAGCTCCACATGCCTAAAATGCAGTTTTATATTTTTGTTGGTTGATTGCTCTGGCCGCTGAACTCTGATCCCCAAGTCCCCAGTACCTCCTGAAAGGTGGGACTCTAGTTTTTTTTTATCCCATGAAAGCTAAGAAATCTATTTCCAGGAACTGGAGATATCTGCAGTAAAGCAAGCTGCCCTCCCCCCAGAAAATTATGACTATTAAGCCCACTCCACTATCCACCCCACCCCTGTGTATTAAACACCCCCTACCACCCTGGAAGTCATGTACCAGGGCCCCTTCATTCCCATGTCCCATTCTACAGTTTAGTGTTCTCCTTCCTGCCCCATTTGTGCAGTAAAGTAGTAATTAGCAGAAATTATTTCTCCAGGTCCTACATGCTGAGCGAAAGATAGAACCCCCCTACCCCCCGCGGAACATCAAAGCTTCCGCTGTTAGGACCCCTACCGCTGATGGGTGGGTAGGGACCCCAGTGCATTGCGGTGTCCAGGGGCCTACACTGCTGTTAAGACAGCTCTGCCTGCAGGTGCTCTCCTCCCATTGCCCATTCCTACGCATCCATGGACACACTTATCCATGGACTTCATCTCAGAACTCCCGAAGTCCCAAGAGTGTAATACCATCTGGGTAGTAGTGGATCGATTCTCAAAGATGGCACACTTTATACCACTCACCGGTCTACCTTCAGCTCCCAAGCTCACCCAAATATTCATACAGCATATTTTCAAGATTCATGGACTTTCTACAGAAATTGTCTCCGACAGCGGTGTACAATTCGTAGCCCACTTCTGGAAATACCTTTGTTCTGCCTTACAAGTTAAGTTAAATTTCCCCACAGCGTACCATCCCCAGTTCAATGGGCAAACAGAGAGGGTCAACCAGGACCTTGAAGCATTCCTCAGGCTGTACATTTCCTCTTCAGAGGACAACTGGGTTAGTCTACTTCCTTGGGCAGAATTTGCCCATAATTTGAGGTACCATATGGCTACGGGTTATTCACCATTCTATATTGTGTACGGTCAACATCCGCGTCCACCTAACTTCGAGGCGCTACTAGCTTTAGAAGTGCCAGCTGCATCTTCTACACTCAAGCACTTCTCTCTAGTTTGGAAAAATGTCCATGTCTCCCTCAAGAAAGCTTCCAAGCGATATAAAGTCTTTGCTGATCGCAGACGGTGAGCTGTTCCTCTGTTAAAACCCGGAGACAACGTTTGGCTCTCTACTCAGAATCTACGTTTAAGGGTTCCTTCCTTGAAGTTTGCCCCTCGATTCATAGGCCCATTCTCTGTGGAACAAATGATCAATCCTGCGGCATACAAGTTAAAACTACCAGCCTACCTCAGAATACCTAATTCTTTCCACATCTCTTTGCTGCGGCCTCATATTCTCAACGGCTTCCAAAAATCTTCCCCTGAGTCCCCCAGAGTGTACACCCATCGAGGAGTTGAGTTCGAGGTCAATAAACTTGTGGATTCCCACCAGAGATATGGGCATATCCAGTATCTTATCGATTGGAAGAGCTATGGTCCAGAAGAGAGAAGCTGGGTTAATGCCTCTGATGTTCATGCTCCTGGTCTGATCTCAGCCTTCCACAGGGACAATTCTTCCAAGCCTCATGGGTGTTCGGTGCCCACCCTAAAAGGGGGGTTACTGTCAGGAACCACAGTTCACGCATTGCTCACACACGCCACTTACCGGCACGCTGGTGTATTCTGTGCCACAGATCAGCCGCTGGTGCTTTCTGTAGTTACTGGCATGATTTCCACTGACTCTGGCAGAGTCACATGATCTAGAGTCACATGATCCAGAGTCACATGATCCAGGCATCCAGGTAATTACTTCCTGGTTCTGTGCATGCTTTTGCTGCTGCTAGCAGCAACCAATCAGCATCCTTCTGAGGGTATATAAGCAGGCTTCCCCCGAGTCCTCATTGCCTTGAACAACTTGTCAGTTCTCCTGCAAGTTCCCCAGCGTTAGCTCCCAAGGCTCCAGGCATGCTCCAGAGATCCGGTTACCCGAGTCCTGATGTACCTGCCTTTCCTGGTTACTTTCCCTCTCAGGCTCCGGATATTCTCGGCTCCGAGGCTATACCATCAGCTCCTAGACTAACCCTGTTTTCGGCTCACATGCCGCATCATCTGTTTCCTGCCCAGCTCTGCTATTGGCCATTTGGCTGCAGCATCGATACACAGACTGTTCTCGTGTTATCAGCTACCCAAGTACTCCTGAATTCACCATCTCCCATATACTTATGATGGTTAAGCACTTCGGTATAATCCAGTACTAAGCATCCCTGTATACCAGAACATCTCACAGCCTCCATAGAGAAACCTGAGCAGTGGGCCATGACCTGCTCGTCAGGCACAATGAAGACCAAATCCCCTGGCGGGGGGGTCACTGGCAAAAACCCCTGGTGAGTTAGACTCCGCACCTCTGCTTCAGGTCTCGACAATTCTATGTGCTCCCTGTGTAATCTTCCAGAGTGCTCCAGCATATGGCTTGTCCATATCTCAAGCCACCTAACTTCTGCTTCCCTGTGCCCTCCACTGGCTCACCCAGGTCATTACCGGGAACACAATCACCAGCCCGTGACAGATTGTTCAAGGCCGATGAACTCAGCACATGTCCCAGCGGCTCTTCAGGATGTTATTTCACAAATAGAGACACAGGAAGCCACACAGCAGCAAGTCATTACCTACCAACAGGAAGTGTCCACTCGCTTGAATGTCCTCCAGCAGTCACCTGCCCCTGTAGAAAGAATATATTATTACTCTAGTTGGCAAAGCATATTAAGACAGAGCAAAACTCCTGGTACCAAAAACAAAAGAGAACAACATACTTTACAACCCAAGACAATAAAATTAAAGTTATGACAACTTCAGTAACAAATTGGTTATGAGTTTCCTCTCTCAAAGGAAGAAAGAAAAAGAAGAGACCTGGCTTGGGGAAAGAACACCAGGCTTCTTCCATTACAAGTGATGTATAGCATGTAAAGCCATCAAGCACACCAATATTAAACCCACACCAAATCCACGTCCAATGTACCAGGGTGGAATATATAAGAGATAAAGGGGCATATCAGGTTTTAGACCTGGCAATACATTACAAATGTAGCAATAATCACATGCAGGAACACACCCTGCTGTGCGTAAAGATGTGAAATAATTGCAAAAACTATTTCACATCTATGTCGGAAGCTGGGATTACTCAAAGTATGTGTGGTCTGTTGACCATTCATATGCAGTGGCTATTGTCAACTGAAATGCCTACTTCCGTGTGCAAAATGTCACATCATCAATCAGATAGCAACTGAACCATTGGACATTAGAGCAACCCTTTGGTTGCTCAGAATGTTTGGCGGTACATGGCCGTTGGTGCCAGTGAAATGGCATCTCAATGCGGTCCCTGACACCGGCACATCCCCAATGTGCCCAACATCATCAGTCACCACCAATCGGAATTGTATGCTCTCAATCCAATTCTGATCTGTGTGTCCCAGTGACAACCATCAGAACACATGCTTGGTGTGTCTCAAACATGTGCAGAAATAAAACATTGGGCACTTGTACAGAAGACAATGATGGTCTATTTTTGTAATCCCTGGATTCGGGATTTAAAAAAAAAATCACAATACCAGGATTCCTGGGATTGAATTGTACAAAGGATACAATTCAAAGGTGGCCACTGCTGCATCGGATCTAGATTCTCTTGGCAGAGTACTGATAATATTTAAATACAAGTCTCAGCCTTTCCCTTCTGCTGTACAAGCGTGGCATTTGCCTAGTTATTCACAAATAAGGGCATTTAATCAAGGAGGGGTAGGGACATGTGCAGTTTCTGGGTTTTGACCCATGCGCTCAGAAGACGCTGGCAATGTGGTACAATTTGGGAAAATGGTGCCAATGACATTTCCCCAGAGATTGCTCTACTGCACATATCTGGAGAAAAATGGCAAGGGTGACATATTTTGTGGCGATTCTGCAGAGAAGGTCAAAAGGGAAATATCGTCAATGGGTGCAGGATGAGTCATGTAAGCTCCCTTTGCACTGCACTCCCTGCAACCATTATAGATACACCACTAGTTATATCTGTTATGGACAGCAAACATGTTCTTACTTTAGTAAAGAGTAAATTAAGATAAATTATTTCCACCCCAAAAATTTAAATAATACATTTAGAAATATAGAAGACTTACAGTAGAACCAATTGGTCTGATACCCTTTATTCTGTGGTCCAAATATGAATGCTCACAAAATAAATATCCTACTGAAACTGATAGGATCATCATAGGCCACACAAGGGAGACCTGCTTCCATAATGGGCCTTTCACTTATATTGATCAACATGATTTGTTAATGTATAGTTATCAATAAGTAAGTGTCAATCTTTTAACTTTTCTGGAACTCTATCACTCTGGATACTTTGTGCAATGTGAGGTAGAGTGAAAAAAGTTACTATACTGTAAGAGGCACACTGAGCAAATTATTAAAATGTATAATTTCAAGACATTGTACAAATGTCAGCTTCCCAGTAATGTAATTAATTACTTTAATTCCCTGTATTCTTTACTAAGTTTCTTCACAGAGCTGGAATGTTTTCTGCACCAGATGCTCTGGCAGGTGTGTGGCACCCTGACTGGCGCTAATTACTCCTTCTGCTTCATATACAGTATCATTTGCTTAGTTTTTCGATGCATAATCCTAGTTGCAGGGTTTTATGGGACATGAAGTCCAGAGCACTTCCAGTGAAGCAGCATAATGTGGTTTAATAAAGCTGTTGTCATGGGCTCCTGCTGCTTTGCGTTGATCATTTCTTGAAGCCTGAGGCCTTACGTGCACAGGAGGTTGCCACAGGCCTTGTTGAATGCACCTAATAGACTTTTTGGCACAAGACTTATAAGTCTGTGAAATCAGGTCCCAAATCCATCTTGTATAAATCTTTGGATGGAGCCTGTCCTTAATGTGAACTTTCAGGAAGGTCAAAGCAATGATCTGTAATTCACTCTTGCTTGTAATACTGGGTCTGATTCAGAGTTGAACAAAGAGATATGTGAATGTACTGATTTGTCTGTTAAAGGACTGAACCTTCTGTGAAATGAGCATCTCTGGGCAGTAACTGGGCGGCCACCATGTATTCGCAAGGAATGGCCCAATTCCATAAGAGCATCATGGGAGTGTCATAGGTGGGTAATTAAACTATTATGCATGATCATAGCATTCAGACAGATGTAGGATATCTGTTTCTCATGGATCTTGTTTGCATTCTTTACCTTGGAGAGAAAATTCTTAATCACCCACTTTGTAAAACACTTACATTGTTCTGGTGGTGGTGAAGAGTTTTCTTCAAGGTGAAAAGTTTCATATATAAAGGGGCTGATTCAGACACGAGTGGCTATAGTTACTTGCAGCTGTGGAAGCCAGATTTATAAGTTATGCTAATGCAAGCATCCATTCACCTAATGCGGTGCGTGTGTGTGTGTGCAAGCAGATTGCCGTGCCACGTATTAATTGTATGCTAGCTACAGCAAATGTCATCATTCGTATCAGAACTTGCACCAGCCGCTTGATACAGTATGTGCAACAGATGCATCAGAAACAGGCTTCCCTTCCCATACTAATTCTAATATCCAAAGGAATCAACATACTTCGCTAGGCATTACCTAAAATGAGATATGTGCACCGGACCATTTTTGCTGGTTTTGGTTCTAATTCATCAATGGGCTTTGGATTCGGTTTTGCCAAATGCACCTGGCGTGTTTTGGTTTTGGATCTGTATTTTGTTCAAAAATGTATAAAAACAGCTAAATTCACATAATCTTGGCCTTTTTTTTAGTATTTAACCTCAATAATATTCATTTCCAGTAATTTCCAGTCAATTTTGACCACCTCACAGCTCACAAAATTTTCATCCAGTTTAGGCCAAATACTGCAGCGAGCTGGGTGGTTACTAAGTGACAGCGCAGCCGCACAAACACATGGAATAAGAATACAGCACATCTATGAAACATTGTTGCATATTTGTTTGTTTTTTAATCACACTGTGAGTCACAGCACTTCTGGTAATGGTTGCAGCTAATGACTGTTATCCCTCTCCTGCAGTGCCTCTCTTCTCTCCTCAGTAGAATTATCTTCCATCTCCTCCAGCTTCCGGTTCTATCTCCTGCAATGCATCCGCTTTCCTCCCCTGCCTCTTCTGCAGCCTCCCCTTCACTCTCATGCAGTGCTTCTTCTTTCTTCCCTTCTATCCCCATTAGCATCACATTCTCTCACCTAAAACTTCTTCCTTTTTCTCCTACAGTGTACAGTATCTACTTTCCTCCCTATGCCTCCTTGTGCGGTACAATACAGAGAGATAGAATAGTATTCTATAGTGGGGCACTCATTAGCGTTGCGATTATAAAATCTAGTTTTTATTTATATCATTAAAAAGCAAATTATCAGACAGTAAAATCTTAAAGTGATTTAATGTATGAAACGTAAATGTTTAAACTGATATTTAAAAGACAGACATCCTGATAATCAGGTGTAATACTGGCACTTCACTATTTGCATGAAACCATGGCATATTAGGAGTAATATACTGTATGTATTCAGAGAAAATGTTTCTCTCAATAGGTAGTCTCTTCCCCATACAGACTATAATCAATGCACGCTTATCCAGGCTTCAACATTTTGTCTGCTACTAGCCTCTACTGTTTATTGAAACTTCATAAAGAATCTTTAGATACAATGTGTCATAATCTGTATCAGTTTTACCATTTCCACTGACACAGTAATGCCTGTTCCTTTAACAATTGTAACATAAATCAACCTAATGTGCTGTTCATTCTTCTGTTATTTAGTATCTAAGCCATGATTAAGCCCTATTCATCGCAAAGATTACAGTAATAGACTTTTCCAGATCTTCTTGTGTTTCATCACTGTAATAAAGTGTCAGTGCAGTCTCCATTTTTTGGCTATAATATGCAAACTTAGTAGATGTTTTAGAAGAAATAGATCTATCTATCTATCTATCTATCTCAAAACTTTGTGCCTTGTGTGAGAGTCAAGCTGAAGATAGATATCTTGTCTCTTATTCCAGTAGGGTAAGGATAGGTAGGGGGGGGCAGTGAGGGATGAGAAGGAGTGTCTGGTGAAAGAAACAGGGTACAGTAGGGTAAGGGCAGATAAGGGGGCAGTGAGGTGAAGAGAAGGAGTTTTGGATGAAAGAAACAGGTTATAGTAGGGTAGGGGCAAATAGGCGGGCAGTGAAGGATGAGGAGTGTCATGTGGGAGAAACTGGATACAGTAGGGTAGAGACAGATAGAGGGAAAGTGAGGAAAGAGAAGGAGTGCCAGGGGAGAGAAATGGGGTACAGTAATGGTAGGGGCAGTGAGGGATGAGGAAGAATGTCGGGTGAGAGAAAATGGGTTACAGTAAGGGTGGGTGCAGCTAGACGGGCAGTGAGGGATGACTGATTAGTGCCAGGTGAGACAAATGGGGTACAGTAGGGTGGTGACAGACAAGGAGATTATGATCAGCAATAGCACTGTTGTTTATAACAATCAGCTTACTGGATGGAAGCAATGGGGATCTCAGGAGGCTGGGGATAAAGTGATTGCTTCAGGACCTCATGGGTGAACAGGTACAGCAGCAGAAAGCCATAAGTCACAAAATGAACTACGTGGGGATCCCAAGCTGACCAGTATCCCAGGATTCAGCTGTGCTGGCACAAATTCTGCAGGGACAGCACAGCACACTGCACCGCCCAACAGTAACCCTTAAGTCTCTCTTGAAGGTCTCAGCAGATGCCCAAAAGTCCCGACTTCTCCCTTTGGAATACAGCCAATCAGCACAGACAGGCACTCCGTTGCCCTGTGTAAATTTTGATAATGGCACCTGAATCCAAAACACCCAAGATGATAATGGGAAGATGATGTTTTGCCTTGTTTGCAGATCCGAACATGGTGAGGAGATCAAAGTCCTAGTTTGGATCCCTCGGAATGGGAAAGTCATGTGGGTTTGGCTTCTTGGAAACCAAACCCGCTCATCTCTACCTAGAAAAGGTGCGATATCTTTCACATTTTTGAAAGCAAGTTCTGGTTCCACATTTCAGGCTGTGTACTGAAGCTCAATAATGCCACTAGCATTCCTTGCAGTGTCTATTAACAGTGACTCAAAAGTGATGTCAGCCACCTCACTACACATTGGATGCCTGCGCTTAATGAAATTACTCCATTTCAGAACAACATTTCTGACATCTACTACCTCAAGGTAGTAAAGAACAGCAAGGAGCCACCCTGTCAGAGGAAGCAACTCTGGGACATTACAGGCAAATCAACAAAAATATAGGTAAGTCCACAGATAAGAAAGAACATTAAAACCAGGGGCAGTTGGGAACCTGGGGCTGTAGCACAGTGTAAAATGAAAAGGGGGAGCCACTACATCCACAAACACTGCAAATATTACCTGCCTATAGTCAGTGGGAACAGTTGCAATCCCACTGGGGACTGTGTAACCTCCTCTGACAAATGAGTTTGGGGGTAGGCAGATAGTCCGTTAGCCAATAGAAGCTGGATGACACCGGAGAATGAGGTTGGGCTTGTCTGCTGCTGCTGTGCTGCATGGCCCCCAGTGGATTTGCTGATGTTCCCAATGACTCCCAGCCAGTGATATTGGGCCAAATTTGGAGGTACAGGGGCTGTGGCTCCCCTATTTTAAGTTGGAACTACACTGCAGCCCCAGGTTCCAAACCAGCACTGTTAAATCCATCAACACTGCCTTGCTCAATTATGAATTTACGGGAAAGAGACAATAAATTAATGGGTAGTTGCACTCTGGACCTGATTAATGTTTGTAAATAAAGTTAAAAATAAGCAAGTAACTTTGCGTCTTGAACAAACCATGTTGCCATGCAAGGGGAGCAAATACATTTATATTTTTTCTGTGTAGGGTAAAATATCGGCTGCTTTTGCATGTACTGTAGCCCACAAATGCTAGCTTTATTTCTACACTGTAATTTAGATGTCAGTTTGAACACACCCCACCCAAATCTAAATCTCTCTGCACATGTTACATCTGCCCCACCTGCAGTGCAACATAGTTTTGCCCATTATTATTTTTTTGCTTTACTTACAAACATGAATCAGGCCCTATATGCCTTGCGATGGTGTCGACCATTACTGTCTCTTATCAGTTTATTCTCTAGGGCTGCCATGTAGACTGAGGAGATAAAAAAAAATCTCTTTAAACAGCTTACTATAGTTTTCCTTATAAGAGGTATTCCTACTGTACACTGAAACATGACAAATAGTGGTCATGCTGACTGACAGCAATGTCTGACAGTATTATATAGAAATAAATGTATATATAGCAGCCTTTCATGGAGTATGTCTGTGGAGAGGAGTAGCACTGCAGAGATCTTTATGCAAAGACTGTGTAGTTATTAAATCACATCCGTAACATTCAACAATTTATTATCTGAGCACTCAAAGAAATATATCGTACACTTCAGTTCCACAACATCTTAATGATTGACATAATAAGTACAGTACTATTATATGTCATGACTAAGAGTTCCTAGCATCTATCATCTGTAAGTTTGCGTATGTTCAGTGGTAGGCTATTGCAACTCTGTAAGAACTAACGGTCTGTTTACTAAGCCTTGGCTGGAGATAAAGTGAACGGAGATGAAGTATCAGTCAGTCAGCTCCTAACTGTTATGTTACAGGCTGTGTTTGAAAAATAACAGTAAGGAGCTGATTGGTTGGGACTTTAACTCTGACCACTTTATTTCCATCCAAGGCTTAGTAAATTGACCCCTAAGTCCCATATAACTGGCTAGAGAGTTAATAGTTTATAATCAAGGAGTACAAGACATTCTGAATAACTGTACAGTGGAAGTTGCAATGCAAAATAGAGCTGAACTCTATTTTTATTTCACTGGTGACAGAGACTGATTCGAACATAAGCTTAGAGGTCTGCAGCAAATGTCCCTCATGGTTTCTATGATGGCCATACACAAAGCTTTAAGGTTATTCATCAGTTCTTGTGCTGTAAGGTGGTCAATATGACAAACAGAGCAACATTCACTGCCAAAATGACCAGCAAATCCACACAAACCTTGACAGGCAATTTCATACAGAGTATCCTTAAACACCACCTACTGTACTCCTACATGTACAGCTATAAACAATATAAGGCATTTAAAACCAAATTTATACAGTGAAAATACTATTCTGATTCAGGTAAACATTGGACATTTTAGTGCAAAAAAGGCCCAACATTAAAAAAAATAATGGGCGGCCCTGGTTAACTCACCTATAGTCCATGAGAGATTTTTATATGATAGCAGAAAGTGTCTCACGAAAATTGAAAAATATATGGTCAAGATGCAGGTGTCTCCATATGCCTTGGAATCTAGGCAATCTACATGTCGTGGAGTTTGTGAGTAAAATTAATGGATAGAAATGGTTCTAGGGCTAATTCAATACATCTACAAAATGACTCTATAGTTCAATGATCAGATTAGCAGAAAACTATCTGTATATGCTTGTGTACATATATATGTGGGACAACAGCCAAACAGACTAGAGTAAACTTAATGAAAAACATTTTTTTGAGAGTCTGTGCTGATTTTTCTCACCATGGAGTCTGATAGGAGTAAAAAATACACAACTACTGTAAATATCTAAAAAAAAAAAAAAAAAATTATATTATAGTGATGTGCACCGGAAATATTTTGGGTTTTGGCTTTTGGTTTTGGATTCAGTTCCGAGGCAGTGTTTTGGATTCGGACGCGTTTTGCCAAAACCTCCCTGAAAATTTTTTGTCGGATTCGGGTGTGTTTTGGATTTGGTTGTTTTTTTTACAAAAAACCCTCAAAAACAGCTTAAATCATACAATTTGGGGGTCATTTTTGATCCCATAGTATTATTAACCTCAATAACCATAATTTCCACTCATTTTCAGTCTATTCTGAACACCTCACAATATTATTTTTAGTCCTAAAATTTGCACCGAGGTCGCTGGATGACTAAGCTAAGCGACCGACACAAACACCTGGCCCATCTAGGAGTGGCACTGCAGTGTCAGACAGGATGGCAGATTAAAAAATAGTCCCCAAACAGCACGATGCAAAGAAAAAAAGAGGTGCAATGAGGTCGCTGTGTGACTAAGCTAAGCGACCCTAGTGGCCGACACAAACACTTGGCCCATCTAGGAGTGGCACTGCAGTGTCAGGCAGGATGGCACTTCAAAAAAATAGTCCCCAAACAGCACAAGAAAAAAGAGGTGCAAGATGGAATTGTCCTTGGGCCCTCCCACCCACCCTATGTTGTATAAACAGGACATGCACACTTTAACAAACCCATCTTTTCAGCGACAGGGTCTGCCATACGACTGACTGAAATGACTGGTTTGGGCCCCCACCAAAAAAGAAGCAATCAATCTCTCCTTGCACAAACTGGCTCTACAGAGGTAAGATGTCCACCTCCTCCTCATCGTCCGATTCCTCACCCCTTTCACTGTGTATATCCCCCTCCTCACAGATTATTAATTCGTCCCCACTGGAATCTACCATCTCAGGTCCCTGTGTACTTTCTGGAGGCAATTGCTGGTGAATGTCTCCACGGAGGAATTGATTATAATTCATTTGATGAACATCATCTTCTCCACATTTTCTGGAAGTAACCTCGTACGCCGATTGCTGACAAGGTTAGTGGCTGCACTAAACACTCTTTCGCAGTACACACTGGAGGGGGGGAAACTTAGGTAAAATAAAGCCAGTTTGTGCAAGGGCCTCCAAATTGCCTCTTTTTCCTGCCAGTATACGTACGGACTGTCTGACGTGCCTACTTGGATGCGGACACTCATATAATCCTCCACCATTCTTTCAATGGTGACAGAATCATATGCAGTGACAGTAGACGACATGTCAGTAATCGTTGGCAGGTCCTTCAGTCCGGACCAGATGTCAGCACTCGCTCCAGACTGCCCTGCATCACCGCCAGCGGGTGGGCTCGGAATTCTTAGCCTTTCCTCGCACCCCCAGTTGCGGGAGAATGTGAAGGAGGAGCTGCTGACGGGTCACGTTCCGCTTGACTTGACAATTTTCTCACCAGCAGGTCTTTGAACCTCTGCAGACTTGTGTCTGCCGGAAAGAGAGATACAACGTAGGTTTTAAATCTAGGATCGAGCACGGTGGCCAAAATGTAGTGCTCTGATTTCAACAGATTGACCACCCGTGAATCCTGGTTAAGCGAATTAAGGCTCCATCCACAAGTCCCACATGCCTAGCGGAATCGCTCCGTTTTAGCTCCTCCTTCAATGTCTCCAGCTTCTTCTGCAAAAGCCTGATGAGGGGAATGACCTGACTCAGGCTGGCAGTGTCTGAACTGACTTCACGTGGGGCAAGTTCAAAGGGTTGCAGAACCTTGCACAATGTTGAAATCATTCTCCACTGCGCTTGAGTCAGGTGCATTTCCCCTCCTTTGTCTATATCGTGGGCAGATGTATAGGCTTGAATGGCCTTTTGCTGCTCCTCCATTCTCTGAAGCATATAGAGGGTTGAATTCCACCTCGTTACCACCTCTTGCTTCAGATGATGGCAGGGCAGGTTCAGGACTGTTTGCTGGTGCTCCAGTCTTTGGCATGCGGTGGCTGAATGCCGAAAGTGGCCCGCAATTCTTCAGGCCACCGACAGCATCTCTTGCACACCCCTGTCGTTTTTTAAATAATTCTGCACCACCAAATTCAATGTATGTGCAAAACATGGGACGTGCTGGAATTTGCCCAGATGTAATGCACGCACAATATTGGTGGTGTTGTCCGATGTCACAAATCCCCAGGAGAGTCCAATTGGGGTAAGCCATTCTGCGATGATGTTCCTCAGATTCCGTAAGAGGTTGTCAGCTGTGTGCCTCTTATGGAAAGCGGTGATACAAAGCGTAGCCTGCCTAGAAATGAGTTGGCATTTGCGAGATGCTGCTACTGGTGCCGCCGCTGCTGTTCTTGCTGCGGGAGGCAATACATCTACCCAGTGGGCTGTCACAGTCATATAGTCCTGAGTCTGCCCTGCTCCACTTGTCCACATGTCCGTGGTTAAGTGGACATTGGGTACAACTGCATTTTTTAGGACACTGGTGACTCTTTTTCTGAGGTCTGTGTACATTTTCGGTATCGCCTGCCTAGAGAAATGGAACCTAGATGGTATTTGGTACCGGGGACACAGTACCTCAATCAAGTCTCTAGTTCCCTGTGAATTAATGGTGGATACCGGAAACACGTTTCTCACCATCCAGGCTGCCAAGGCCTGAGTTATCCGCTTTGCAGCAGGATGACTGCTGATATTTCATCTTCCTCGCAAAGGACTGTTGGACAGTCAATTGCTTACTGGAAGTAGTACAAGTGGTGTTCCGACTTCCCCTCTGGGATGACGATCGACTCTCAGCAGCAACAACAGCAGCAGTAGGCGTTACACTCAAGGATGCATTGGAGGAATCCCAAGCAGGAGAGGACTCGTCAGACTTGACAGTGACATGGCCTGCAGGACTATTGTCTTTCCTGTGTAAGGAGGAAATTGACACTGAGGGAGATGGTGGTGTGGTTTGCAGGAGCTTGGTTACAAGAGGAAGGGATTTAGTGGTCAGTGGACTGCTTCCGCTGTCATCCAAAGTTTTTGAACTTGTCACTGACTTCTGATGAATGCGGTCCAGGTGACGTATAAGGGAGGATGTTCCTAGGTGGTTAACGTCCTTACCCCTACTTATTACAGCTTGACAAAGGCAACACACGGCTTGACACCAGTTGTCCGCATTTCTGTTGAAATAATTCCACACCGAAGGTGATTTTTTTTGTATTTTGACAAGGCATGTCTATGGCCATATTCGTCCCACGGACAACAGGTGTCTCCCCGGGTGCCTGACTTAAACCACCTCACCATCAGAATCCTCCTTGTCAATTTCCTCGCCAGCAACACCCATATCCTCATCCTGGTGTACTTCAACAGTGACATCTTCAATTTGACTATCAGGAACTGGACTGCTGGTGCTCCTTCCAGCACTTGCAAATGCAAATGGTGGAAATGGTGCAAATGGTGGAAGGCGCAACCTCTTCCCGTCCAGTGTTGGCAAGGTCAGTCATCGCAACCGACACAATTGGACTCTCCTTGGGGATTTGTGATTTAGAAGAACGCACAGTTATTTGCGGTGCTTTTGCCATCTTAACTCTTTTAAGTTTTCTAGCAGGAGGATGAGTGCTTCCATCCTCAGGTGAAGCTGAACTACTAGCCTTGAACATAGGCCAGGGCCTCAGCCGTTCCTTGCCACTCTGTGTCGTAAATGGCACATTGGCAAGTTTACGCTTCTCCTCAGACAATTTTGATTTAGATTTTTGGGTCATTTTACGGAGCTTTATTTTTTTGGATTTTACATGCTCTCTACTATGACATTGGGCATCGGCCTTGGCAGACGACGTTGATGGCATTTCATCGTCTCGGCCATGACTAGTGGCAGCAGCTTCAGCACGCGGTGGAAGTGGATCTTGATCTTTCCCTATTTTACCCTTCACATTTTTGTTCTCCATTTTTTAATGTGTGGAATTATATGCTAGTAATATATCAATAGCAATTGCCTAATACTATATATACTGCGCACAACTGAAATGCACCACAGGTATGGATGGATAGTATACTTGATGACACAGAGGTAGGTAGAGCAGTGGCCTTCTGTACCGTACTGCTATATAGTTTATACTGGTGGTCAGCAAACTGTGCAAAACTGAAATGCACCACAGGTATGGATGGATAGTATACTTGACGACACAGAGGTAGGTAGAGCAGTGGCCTTCTGTACCGTATTCCTATATATTATATACTGGTGGTCAGCAAACTGTGCAAAACTGAAATGCACCACAGTTATGGATGGATAGTATACTTGACGACACAGAGGTAGGTAGAGCAGTGGCCTTCTGTACTGTACTCCTATATAGTATATACTGGTGGTCAGCAAACTGTGCAAAACTGAAATGCACCACAGGTATGGATGGATAGTATACTTGACGACACAGAGGTAGGTAGAGCAGTGGACTACTGTACCGTACTGCTATATATATATATATATATATATATATATATATATATAGTTATACTGGTGGTCAACAAAATTCTGCACTGTCCTCCTACTATATATACTACAATGCAGCACAGATATGGAGCGTTTTTCAGGCAGAGAACGTATAATACTGGTGGTCACTGGTCAGCAAAACTCTGCACTGTCCTCTTACTATATAATACTGCTGGTCCCCAGTCCCCACAATAAAGCAATTAGCACACTGAGCACAGTCAGATATGGAGCGTTTTTCAGGCAGAGAACGTAGATATTTGCACTTACAGCACACTGAGCACAGATATTTGCAGCACACTGAGCACAGATATTTGCCGCACAATTTGCAGCCCACTGAACGTAGAAACTGAGAGGATGCCAGCCACGTCCTCTCACGATCATCTCCAATGCACAAGTGAAAAATGGCGGCGACGCACGGCTCCTTATATAGAATACGAATCTCGCGAGAATCCGACCGCGGGATGACGACGTTCGGGCGCGCTCGGGTTAACCGAGCAAGGCAGGAGGATCAGAGTTGCTCGGACCCGTGGAAAAAAAGGTGAAGTTCGGGCGAGGATCCGAACCCGCTCATCACTAATATATATATATATATATATATATATATATATATATATATACATATATACATATATACACACATACACACTACATACATATATACATACACATATACACATACACATACCTCTTGAAGAAGTCTAAAGGATAAAACGCCGTGGGCATTCCCTCTATCACCCCCTGCTAAATAAGATAAGGTTCTCCTGTGCTCTATTTTTATCTATGTTTTTTAAAATGAACTGTTTGTGTACTATATTCTAATATGTGATACAGACTCTGTGTAATTTTATATTGACTATCCATATTCCTTTTCTAGAACCTGTGAGGTATCTGCATACTTTGATCTTTTTCATTATTGATTGCTTAAACTCCTATCCCCAACCACTATATATATATATATATATATATATACATACACACACACACACTGCTCCAAAAAATAAAGGGAACACTAAAATAACACATCCTAGATCTGAATGAATGAAATATTCTTATTAAATACTTTGTTCTTTACATAGTTGAATGTGCTGACAACAAAATCACACAAAAATTATCAATGGAAATCAAATTTATTAACCCATGGAGGTCTGGATTTGGAGTCACCCTCAAAATTAAAGTGGAAAAACACACTACAGGCTGATCCAACTTTGTTGTAATGTCCTTAAAACAAGTCAAAATGAGGCTCAGTAGTGTGTGTGGCCTCCACGTGCCTGTATGACCTCCCTACAACCCACACAAGTGGCTCAGGTAGTGCAGCTCATCCAGGATGGCACATCAATGCGAGCTGTGGCAAGAAGGTTTGCTGTGTCTGTCAGCGTAGTGTCCAGAGCATGGAGGCGCTACCAGGAGACAGGCCAGTACATCAGGAGATGTGGAGGAGGCCGTAGGAGAGCAACAACCCAGCAGCAGGACCGCTACCTCCGCCGTTGTGCAAGGAGGAACAGGAGGAGCACTGCCAGAGCCCTGCAAAATGACCTCCAGCAAGCCACAAATGTGCATGTGTCTACTCAAACGATCAGAAACAGACTCCATGAGGGTGGTATGAGGGCCCGACGTCCACAGGTGGGGTTTGTGCTTACAGCCCAACACCGTGCAGGACGTTTGGCATTTGCCAGAGAACAGCAAGATTTGCAAATTCGCCACTGGTGCCCTGTGCTCTTCACAGATGAAAGCAGGTTCTCACTGAGCACATGTGACAGACGTGACAGAGTCTGGAGACGCCAAGGAGAATGTTCTGCTGCCTGCAACATCCTCCAGCATGACCGGTTTGGCAGTGGGTCAGTAATGGTGTGGGGTGGCATTTCTTTGGGGGGCCGCACAGCCCTCCATGTGCTCGCCAGAGGTAGCCTGACTGCCATTAGGTACCGAAATGAGATCCTCGGACCCCTTCTGAGACCATGTGCTGGTGCGGTTGGCCCTGGGTTCCTCTTAATGCAAGACAATGCTAGACCTCATGTGGCTGGAGTGTGTTAGCAGTACCTGCAAGACGAAGGCATTGATGCTATGGACTGGCCCGCCCATTCCCCAGACATGAATCCAATTGAGCACATCTGGGACATCATGTCTCGCTCCATCCACCAATGCCACGTTGCATCACAGACTGTCCAGGAGTTGGTGGATGCTTTAGTCCAGGTCTGGGAGGAGATCCCTCAGGAGACCATCCGCCACCTCATCAGGAACATGCCCAGGCGTTGAAGGAAGGTCATACAGGCACGTGGAGGCCACACACACTACTGAGCCTCATTTTGACTTGTTTTAAGGACATTACATCAAAGATGGATCAGCCTGTAGTGTGTTTTTCCACTTTAATTGTGAGTGTGACTCCAAATCCAGACCTCCATGGGTTAATAAATTTGATTTCCATTGATAATTTTTGTGTGATTTTGTTGTCAGCACATTCAACTATGTAAAGAACAAAGTATTTAATAAGAATATTTCATTCATTCAGATCTAGGATGTGTTATTTTAGTGTTCCCTTTATTTTTTTGAGCAATATATATATATATATATATATATATATATATATATACACATACACACACTCTCACACTTGTGTATTTCTTTTTTTTCCATAATATACTGCAAAGTGCAACAATATTTTAAGAATGAAGTATATCATACTTTTTGTAACTGGTTACAATGATATCAATGTCATTTTGAATTGCATATACATTATAAATTGACAAAGGTTTCTCTCAACTAACTGTCCCTATAATAATATAGCATGCCGCTTACCTGTGTGCATACTGCAGAGCACCACTTTGCCTACAGTGGTCCAGCAGCACAGCAAGGCTCCCAGGCCAGCCACGCAGGCCGCTTGTGGTCTGCCATTTGTTATCAGCACATCCCAACTGGGCACAACACTTCGGGGTATTTCAGGACTTACAGTCGGCCACATACATCGTTATTTGAGCTGTAATTCGGCACCGCTTATACAGCAGATTCAGTGATAGCTGGATGGCACCTATGTCTTTTTATCATGTATATCTATTTGTCTATGAATATATTCTATAGTAGTTGTGTGGTATTTTTTCCTAATATCAAAATTCATTGTGAGAAAAATCAGCACAGACACTCATAAAAAATGTTTTTTCTTTATGGTGCTTGTGAGTGTCCAAATATTGTTAACCAAATTATTCTGTGATGCTCAGTTACTGTCTGGGTTTATATAAAATATTGTAATATAAGTGTCAATGTGAACATTATTTCCACTCAGTCATACATATTCAAGCTATACAGGCTGTACTATAGTATGTTTTTATGTACGTATTGAAAGTGTATTTTATAGGATCTATATTCATATTTCAATGTTTACCTTTTTTGCCCTTTATTTCTTTATTTATATAAAAGTTAAATAAAAATACTCAATTTAAAAAAGTAGAAAATAGGGAAAGCCATTAGGAGATCAATGAGTGTTGGTATTTATGCCCCATACAGTTTTCATATCAATTTAGGACAATACAACATAATAAAACTACAGTACTTGGCACAATCTAGCACTTTACTGAACACAAGTGTTTAGAAATAAAAGATAAATAGATAATTAGCATGTATATAGTATAGAATGCAATGTAACGTTATACAAACATATTACTGCTTATCATGACAGAGGAATTAAAAAAAAGCGTGCTCTGCTTCATATTTTTTTTTTTTTTAAATAAAGTATTTTTATTTCGAAGGAGAGTAGTTTGCATACAGACATTGCATAACAGGAACACATTAAACACGTAATGACATGTCCTCATCGGGGAACAGCATTCACTTTCGACTTATTTTCAAACTATGTCATTTGCTCATAGGCGCATAGGAATGTACAGTTATATATACCATTATTTTGCATTATCCGTACACTCTAGTATTCATGAAATCACATTATACTTTGTTTTGTTTCCCCCCCCCCCCCCCCCCTCAAATATAACTCTTACGGACAATCCGTCCGAGTAAAACCCTTTAAAAGAGAAGAAAACAATCAGAAACCAAACACAGAGAACCCCAGAAATAAAAAAAATTAAAAAAACAAAGAGACAAAAAACATTATGGGGAAGAGGACGCATTGGGGGATACTAGCACTCTAAATCCTACCCTGTCCAGATGGGCACAGAGCCACTCTCTCATTCACAACCCATTGGGTGAGAGGGAAGCCTATGGCCCTAGAAGATCATAACTTGGCAAATCCAGGACCTGTTAGTAACCCTATCACCATTAAGTTGTAGGGTCTGGGACGGAGTATATGGATTCCAGCCATGGAGACCAAATTCTTTCAAATTTAGCGGAGGCATTGTGTTTCATATAAATGTATCGTTCCTTAAAAACAGTGTCGTTTATTAGTGCCTTAAGAGCGGGGAGTGTAGGGCCCTTAGGGGCCATCCATAGCCTCGCAATGCTCACCTTCGCCATTGCACATATGTTGCGAGCATATAGGCCCTCTGGACCAGACACAAAGTCAGAGCTACCCATTCCCAGGATGCAAAATTGCGGAGTAAGCATGGCCTCGTCCAGCCCTGTGTTCCCCAGACTCGATCCGACCCCCGCCCAGAAAGCCCGCAGCACCGGACAATCCCAAATGAGGTGCCAAAAAGTACCTGCAGTCATCCCACACTTAGGGCAGTCACCCATACGACCCGTCCCGAATTTGGCCAGTCTGGCTGGGGTCATATATATTCTATGCAAAAGGAAGTATTGTATCTGTTGATACCTGATGGATTTGGTAACCGTGCACGGAGTTTCCAAAGCAAGGGCCCAGTTCTCTTCATCTATGGGGCCCAGATCCTGCTCCCATTTGACACGGAGACGTGTCAAAGGATCTATATGGAGTTTGGCGAGTAGATAACCATAAGCATGGGAAATCATCTTAACTCGACCCAGCATACTTACAAAGGTCTTAATGGGAAATGGTATAATTTTAGGGGGGGAATTGGCGAATTGGGACTGCAAGGCATGTCTGAGCTGGAGGTATCTAAAAAAATAGGAGTTAGGCAAATTAAACTCATCTTTTAGTTGTTGGAAGGATTTGAGCGTATTATCCGTATAAAGGTGATTTATGGAAATCACTGATTTAGGGGCCCAAACTTCCCTCCCCTCGAGCGCATACAGTTCAGGGAGCCATTTAGAATACCAGAGGGGGGTGTCCGGGTCCAATCCATCAAATTTCAAAAGAATTTTTAGTGCCTGCCACACCTTCATGGCTTGGTATATAAGAGGAGGGAGGAACCGGGCCAAGCTCCCACTCAGCAACACCTGCAGGGGGGATAAGTCGGGGAAGTAGCATTGGACAAATACCCAGTGTAGAGAAGTGACGCCAGTATCCTGCACCCATGCACTAATATGAGACAGCTGAGCGGCATAGTAGTACATCTGAAAGTTTGGCAAGGCCAGACCTCCGTCGCTGCGCAGCCTGGTGAGAGTGTTCAGTTGTATTCTAGGACGTTTGCTAGCCCATATTAAAGAAGACAGGACACTATTCAATTTTCTAAAGAAGGATGGATGAATATATACAGGGGATTGCAGAACCACATATAGAATCTTAGGTAGTATTATCATTTTTACGAGGCTGACCCTGCCAGATACAGTCAATGGAAGCTTACACCAAGTCTTGGATTTACGAGTAATTTGTTGCATGATCGGATCAAGGTTCAAAGGTGTAAAGTCAGAGGGGTCATTGGTTACCTGAATCCCAAGATATTTAAATTTCGCCGTCCAACATAGCGGTAGGGAGATTTTAGGAGCAGCAGGGGGGGGGGGCAATCACAGGCATAATAGAGGACTTAGACCAGTTAATATGAAGGCCTGAATATACACCGAACTCCTCAATCAATTGCAACACTGTAGGCATAGACCTGGTGTAATCCTGCAGAAACAACAGCATGTCGTCAGCGTAAAGGGCAATCCTATCCTCACGAGGGCCGGTATGAATGCCCACCACGCCTGGGTGGGACCTTATTAGACAGGCCAAGGGTTCGATGGCCAGGGCAAACAAGGTTGGGGACAGAGGACATCCCTGCCTGGTCCCGCGAAACAGGCGGAACGAGGGAGAGATATAGCCATTCACTGAGATCCTGGCAGTCGGGTGCTGATAAAGCAATTTAATCCATTTTATAAAATTAGGCCCGAAACCCATAGCTGTCATGACCTCCCATAGATAGGACCACTCGATACTGTCAAATGCCTTGGCGGCATCCAGTGAGACCACTACCGAGTCAGAGGGGAAGTCATATGGGATTTGTAAAATGGTATATAATCTACGTAGGTTAATAGAAGTGGACATCCCTGGCATAAAGCCGGTCTGGTCGGAGTGGATAATGGAAGTAATTACGGTGTTGAGTCGAACTGCTAAAATCTTTGCCAGGATCTTAGCGTCAGTGGGAATCAATGATATCGGTCTATAGGATTCTGGGGATCTAGGGTCTTTTCCGGGCTTCGGGATCACTATAATAATCGCCTCCGCCATAGAGGGGGGAAGTTGATCATTAACAAAAATATCAGAATACAGGGCGTGAAGCCTAGGACCGAAGAAATCAATGTGGGTCTTGTATACCTCTGAGGGGATGCCGTCATAGCCCGGTGCCTTGCCGCTGGGAGACAAGCCAATAGCCGCCGTTACCTCTTCCAGAGTTAAGGGTGCCTCCAGCATCTCAGAGGCCTCCGGGGGGAGTGTGGGTAGGGGAATATTACTTAAATAAGCGGAGAGGTCTGATGTTGAGTCTACCAGTTGTGAACTGTAGACCTCAGCATAGTAGGAGCGGAATAGCTGCGCAATTTCCGGCGTGGTGTTCACAAGGGCGCCATCGCTACCGGTCATCTGAGCAATTGTAGAACCTGGGCGGTCACTGTGCACCAATCGAGCCAACAGGCCACCTGGCCTATCGCCCTGCATGTAAATATTAGTAGCTTGAAATAGAAGCGAGCGCGAGTTTTTATCAGACAGATGAGCCACCCATGCCGACTGGGCCGCCAGCCAGCGTACCTTCAGCGCAGGGGTGCCATCTACCAAGTATCTAGATTCCAAATCCCTGGCGTCACTCTCAAGGGCTCGCTCTCTCTCCCTGCAGGACATTTTGAGGGCAGAAATACGTCTAATATACGTTCCCCTTAGGAATGCCTTAAATGAATCCCAAACCACTGTTCCGGGGGCCGAGCCTACATTGTCAGTAAAGTATCCCTCCCACTGAGTCACCTGGTCAGAGCAGTCACCTATTTGCAGCAGCCAGGAAGGATGCAGTTTCCAATAAGATTGACCCCTCTGGCTCACCATAGCGAGAGTCAACACCATAGGGGAGTGATCAGATATACCCCGGGCCTCGTATTGGACGTCAACCACCCTAGGGTGAAGAACGGGGGAGAGTAGGGTCAGATCGATCCTGGAGAACGAACCATGCGTGCCAGAGAAGCATGAAAACTGTCTAGTCGTAGGGTGCCGAGCTCTCCACACATCCACCCACTGCAAATTATTCAGAAAATCAGCAAATTTAGTAGGACTAGAGCGGACCCCAGCAGCCTGCGGAGAGCGCCATCTGTCTAAAGCTAAATTCATGACATTGTTAAAGTCACCCAAGCAGATTACCGGGGTGTCCGGAGAGGAGGCTATGAATGAAGCGGCTTGCTGTAGTACATCGTACGAGAATGGGGGGGGGATATAAACCGCCAGTATGTAGTAGGGTTGGGAACTTAGTCTACATTCAAGGAACACAAATCGACCGTATTTGTCAGTCTTGACCGATACCAGCTCAAATTGGACCGATTTCTTTATCAGGATTGACACACCCCTGGAGGAAGAGGAGTGAGAAGCGTGATAGGCCCAGCCCACCCAGGGTCTTCTAAGTGACAGTAACCTATTCCCCTCCAAGTGAGTCTCGCAGAGACATGCAACATCCGGGCCATATTTCCGAAGTGTAGTTAATACTAAGGAACGCTTTATCTTATTATTTAAACCTCGAACATTCCATGTCAGAAATTTCAAATTAGCCATAGATCTGGTAATATTCTATGTAGTAACCTAAAGATACAGTCCAGCGAATATTCCTGGAAATTGTTAGTGAGGGTAAGAACAGTGCTATACTACCCAATCCCTGACTCTCAATCGACAGTATCCAATGCATCAGACATACTTCCCACATCAAAATAAATGTACTCCAAAACAAATTTAAGCATGAGAAAAATAACAAACTATAGAAAGAAAAAAACTTGTGTAAGGCACAGCAACAAGCTGTTCGCTGAACTCTCCCCCCCTCCCCGTATACCACCCCTAACTTCGGCATACTTAAATCCCAAACTATCGTTTCTATCTCTCAAGGGCTAAATACTAAACAAAACCCTTAACCAAAGTCAAGCGATCAAGAGAAAGAAAAGAAAAGTCCTGAGCCACCAACGCCAAGGGGGGGGCCCCTGGACAATGGGTAGATGCCTCTGGTGGTCCCAACCGATCATTAGACAGTGCAGGGCCTCAATCCGGGGCCATCTGGCGCGCTCCCGGAGCATATCTGTCCAGCCATTGGGCCGCCTCTCTAGGGGAATTGAAGAATTTGGTTTCCCCGTCCGCTACCACCCGGAGTCGGGAGGGGAATAGCATAGAGTAGGAGACGTTCAGGTCTCTGAGGCGCCTCTTGATAGGCATAAACTGGGCTCGATCCTTCTGGACTTCCGCGGCAAAATCAGGAAAAGCAGACACGGTAACCCCGTTTCTGGTAAGGGGGCCTTTTGTGCGTCCCAACCGGAGGACCGAGTCACGGTCCTTATAATGCAGAAATTTGGCGATGAAGGTGCGCGGAGGGGCGCCAGGAGGTAGAGGACGAGATGGTATCCGGTGTGCACGCTCCACCGTAAACTGTGCCGTGAAGGATTCAGCGCCGTACAGTTCCTTAAGCCATGACTCCAGGAAGACCTCAGGCTGGGAGCCCTCCTCCTTCTCCGGCAGGCCCACAAATCGCACATTATTTCTACGCAGCCGACCCTCCATGTCTAGTAATTTGGATTGAAGGGATGTTACTTGCTGGGTTACCGTGGAAATAGATTGTTTCATAGGACCGCACATATCCTCCAGATTCGAGACACGGGTTTCTGCCTCTCCCACTCTCTCTCGTATGCGCTGGACATCCTGCCGAAGCAGTGAGAGATCACACTGCACTTTCTCCATCTTATCTGAAAGACGCTGTTCCGATCCAGCTATTGCCTCCAGCACTTGTTGAAGAGATGGAGCTGCGGGTGTGTTAGGGGATTCAGCAGCTGTTGCAGATGGGGAGTAGGAGTGGGACGGAGAGGCCCCCTGCGAAGCGGCCTGCGAGGCCCGTTGGTTTAGTGGGTTAGGTTGTCTGGCAAATTTCTCCAGCTTCGCCGCAGCCGTGCGCTGGCCGTCCCGAACCATGACGGACAATAGGTAGTAACAGACACTCCGGTATAATCTCAGGTCAAAAGCGTAGAAGGAGACTTCAGCAATGAGTGAATTTTAGGGTTGTAATAAGCAGAAACACATCCGCAGCTGGTCTCCAAAGTAGTAGGCAAATGTAAAAGAAAGTACTGGCAGCGTCCCAGAATATAGGTGAGAGCAGGAGCGATGCAGTTATTTAGTATGTAAAATAAGACAGCAACTGAAGTCAAAGTGTAATTTGATCCCAGGAGGTAGAAGTCACTCACCAGTTACATATCAGTGAGAGTGTTCCCTCTATGACTGGAAGCAGCAGTCCAGAGCAGTGGGGCCGGGAATCTCCAAAATTGAGGCCGGGGATCCGGAGGAGGTATAGGCCGCAAATCCGGAAGTATGTCTCCTCGGCCGTACAGACCCCGGGGAGAGCGGGGAAATCGCCTGCCGGTGCCCTGCAGCGTAGGGAAGAAAAGCAGGGTATTCAACCACACCAAAGGGGCCAGGATATTACAGGAGGATGTTTAATCCAGGGAGCTCCCGGGATCTGCTTCCTACTCCTGTGCTGCCGTGGCCACGCCCCCGCTCTGCTTCATATTTGATTACTAATTGCCATTATCATGTTTCAATTTCTCACATGTAAAAGGTAGTGATCCTACATAGAAAAACTCTACAAAACCCGTTAAGTCTGTTTTTCCATTGTTAGCTTTTAAAGGAACTAGAAATGCCATCTATTTCTAATTCAAATCTAAATGCTCTTTCCTGTAAAATATATATATATTTTTTTTCTTTTACTATAATCATTATAATTACCTTTTCAGCATTTCGGTTTCTAATGCTTTACCACAGTGATGGTTCAGTAAGAAAAGTTGTGTTCTCCAGAGTCTTTCAGAAACCAAGGCGGAAACCTATTAAGCTGCTTAATGCTTTGTACATTTATCTAATAAGCATGTTACAGGAACAAATCAGAGTTGCTCAAATGCTTCAACACACAAGAGTTACAGAGCATGCACAACACCTAATTTTTTCTGGAATTCTATGCAATTGTTAATTTTCTTAGCGCAAGACTTAATTTTCTTTGTTTTTAAAACAGTACATTTTGTATCTCCATAGATTCTGTCAGTTTGATGTGAAAGAATGGATCAGATATGCATTCCGCCCACTATATATTATTTTTATATTAAAGTTTCATATAAAAGTACAACAGTGATGTGCGTTGAGGTGAGGCAAAGCCTTTCCTGCCATACTCCAGAGTTTTGACTATAAAATTTAGATGAAAACAAAAATATTATAAATAACTTTTCAGTATTTTAATAATTTTTATAGTCAAAACTCTGGAGTATACCCATGTACGACATGTGATGCACTGCATCCCCTGCCTACCTTGTCCACACATCTCTGATCAAAACTCACCAAATTTCCACAAGTATAAACTGCTCAATACTGTACATGTGTGTAAATCTGGCTCTGATACTAGCCAGGGCCTCCCCAACCATTTACCTCACCGCTCGTCACTGCAGTACAATTCAATATTGGCGATAACATGGAACTGTTCCAAACAGTAAAAAATATTAGATATGTAAACAGGTTAAGGCAAAAATAATGGAAAATGTGTCCAGCTGTACACAACGGGATGCAGTCATGTAACCACTGTCACGATCCGGGTATCTGGACGCCGTTACTTACCCTTCAGAGGCCTCCTAAGGCTGGCTCAGCGTTCCAGGACCGGATCCCGCTGTTCCTGAGTTTCCACATGCAGAATGTCAGAGTGGTGATTTCATCAGCCGCGGCCTCCGCTGTGCCCGCGTGGTTAAATGTGCGCTTGTCAGTCTGGCGTCTCCTGTCTCCTGTGGCCGGCGTCGCCATTACTGTTTCAATTCTCACATGGATTACAAACCAAACTTCCCTCCAAGTGTCTGCATGGGCGCAGCCATCTTGGATTTTGTCATCTGAGCATTTCCACCAATCTGCTGTCTGTATTGTTGATTTGCATAATTGCCTAGCCAACCCCTTCCTTGCTGCAGGTATAAGTAAGCTGTGCCTGAGCAAGGAAGGCGTCAGTGCTTTGGTTGTCTAACCTAGTTCCAGTTTGTCTCTCTCCTGTGGTTGTCTTCCAGGTTCCAGCTCCTGCCTCCAGACTTCTGCTATAGAGACCCGCACCAGCATTCCATCTGCGGTGTAGCCTGACTCTCCGATCCATTCTGGACTCACCTGTTTCCAGTTCATCAATCACCTGCTTCCAGCCCAGCTTCCAGCAGTGTACAGCTTCTCTTAAAGGGCCGGTGTCCTTTCTGCAGTTTACCACTCTCCACCGGTATTATTATTTCACCGCTCTCAAACTCCAAACTTCATCAATCACCTGCTTCCAGCCCAGCTTCCAGCAGTGTACAGCTTCTCTTAAAGGGCCGGTGTCCTTTCTGCAGTTTACCACTCTCCACCGGTATTATTATTTCACCGCTCCCAAACTCCAAACTTCATTATTATTTCATCGCTCTCAAGTTCGTTTATTATTTAACTGGTTCCAGCCAGTATCCACTCCGTACCAACAACAGTCTGGTTCCAGCCAGTATCCACAGCAGCCGTTTTACCTTCAGCAGCCCAGCCTTTCCTGGAACATCAGCTGGTACGATCCTGGGTTCTCTCCATTGCTACAGTCAGGCCTGGTAAGGACTTTCCAACTAGAAGATTATAAGAACTGTCTCACTCTACCAGTGCCTGTGGCCCTTGCCACCCTGTAGTACCCAGGAATTGTATTTATCCTCTGTTGACTTTTATGTTTCCTTTACTGCTGCTGTGTTACGGAGTTTGTCATAATAAACATCATTGACTTTTATCCTGGTTGTCGTGGTCACGCCTTCGGGCAGTTATTCTACATGTTACTTACATGTCTAGGGGTCTGATACGACCTCCCAGGTTCCGTTACATCTCAGCCCCTACAACTGAGGCTGCCTCCCGTCAGCTCAGGCCCTCAGTTGTGACAACCACCACTCGGGATCCCGGCAGTCACCATGCCGACGCCGGGATCTCGAGTGATCAAACGCCAGACAGTCAGCATACCGACTAAAAGGGACTATTCCCACTTGTGGGTGTCCATGTGGCACAGCACAGCAAGCCCACAAGGGGATTTGTTTCGCTCTCCCCCCCCCCCCCCTCCCCACCGGCATTCTGCAGCCGGGATCCCATGGTCGGCATGCTGATCGCCGGGATCCCCAGCGCAGATCTCCCAGCCCCAACCCGTACACAACAGCCACAAATATGCATTTATTGCATTGCAGGACTTTCAACGAAAACAAAAAAGTACAGGCATACACTTGGCCTGATTCAGAGGTTGACACAGTACAGATGTTTGCACAGTTGAGCGTTTTTGTTTTGCTAGTGCGCATGTGCAAAAAGTCTAGTAAACCCTTACTGCGCATGCACAAACCAAAGTGTGCGATTGCATGCATATTTACGTACGACAATGTAATCACTTGAGACAACTTCTGCAATTTAGAGCCAGATAAGGCTGGAGAATGGGAGGTGACCTAAAGTTTTTGCAAAAAGAGGAGGTATTATGAGTGTGTTGTAGTATGTGTCTGATATCTCAGCATTGCAGCCACAGTGGCAATATCTTAAAAAAGGTTACGAGGGAGACTCCTTGCCATGAAGGGGCAGCTCCAATAGTCTACGTTGTGACCAATGGTGCATCAATGGTGGAGAGATCAGATCAACCAGCACACTTTAGCATTGCTCAGACATGCAAAGTGGGCGTCACAGGGCTTGCCACGTCCATTGCAGGGTAATGCATAAGTGGAATACTTAAACTGGCATTTTCATATATTTGCACTTGAGAATGCATAAGAAATCGCAGCCATGCATGATCTGGGTGCACCTCTGAATCAGGCCCAGTGTGCTTAAGTTGTCACAGCTCAGCTCTGCTCCTGTGACAAACCCAGTTGTTTACCTCTCTGGGTTCTGTGGTTCCCATTAATGTGCAGATCCCCAGGGGTCTGCCATCTCCACTACATAGCTGCTGCACCTAGTGCTGTCACTCACCGGTGACGGCACAATGAACTGGCAGTATCCTCCTGCATGTGGCTCCCGCCAGCAATGGCTGCAAGGTGCTGCTATGTTTGTTCAGATCAGGTGACTGCTGCACCACCAATGCAATTCAAGTTTCAGACCACCTGACACCAGCAGCTAATCTGCAACTAGCAGTTCCTATAATAACACATCCTTGAGGGCTGACTGGTTGCTAGGGCAAAGTCACTCACAGCCTGCTTAATGAGCAGACTCTCTGCACTCCTCAGCATTTACTCACTAAGACTACTATTGCAAATACTTGTTCCAGCCTTGTGCCTGTCCTAATGGGTCCAGCACAGTGTCCAGCTTCTGTACAACTACTGTAGGTCTAGCCCGGTGTTCAACTCAAGGACCATTGGTCCTGGTACAGTGCCAGTCTGATGTCCAGCACAAGAACCATAATTTTAAGTCCAGCCTCTAGTACATCCAGTTCCAGTCCTTTGTCCTGTCTTCTGGACTCATAAGACACCAGTCCCAGTTCAGGGTTTAGTACTCACGACCTCATCCAGAGTCCAGCTCTACATATCATAGTACCACAGAATCTCCTCGAATCAAGTCTCATTTGTACTCTAAAGGTGCCCATGCAGTAGACAATATTATGAGCGATTTGGCCATTTCAGACGAATTGGAACTACAAATTGTTCATAATAGTGCAGATCGTTAAGTGTCTGTGAACGATAATGATCACGATGCGCGGCCCCGCTGGTCGTTGGTAGGAGCTTCTGATCTTCCCTGCTGCAGGGAAGATCTGAAGCTATCGTCAACTACATCATGCTCCTGGATGTAGCCACTCCCAGATGATATATATTTCTTATGTGTATTGTACAATATCGTTTGCCCAGGACTGCTGGGGGAGTTCAAGGGAAATTGTTAACAAGAATGCATCGTTTACAGGTTGTCTAGTGTATGGGCACTTTAAGACTGGTCGCAAACATTACCAGACTTCACATTCAGTTAACTATTGCCGGTCTTAACCAGCCTAATCTGGTTGGCCATCCCAAGTTCATCATTCCAGCAGTGTCTACTACAGCTGGTCCACCTGCACCTTCACTGTATTTCCACAATCCTATTCCATGTTCAGGAACTTCATTAAGCCACCAAGCTTCTTGCATACAGCCTATCCTCCAACTCCTACCCATGACTCCAGTCTAGGAACACAAATGCACCTAGACCTGACATAAGTTAGCTGGTACAGAAGTAGTAGAAAAATTTGATGCTTTATTTGAGGATGGGAAAACAAAGTCCCAGAAATATAAAGTATGTTGTACAGTAAAAAAAATAATAATAAAAAAAAAAAGTTATAAATTGACAGATGTGTTTAATACAATGAATCAAAAATGTGGAAAAAAATTCATTTATACAGTATATGCTCAACTTTCAACTATGAGAAGTTATATAATGGCACTCAGAAAACAGCAGGAATCAGAAATGGCCACATCTCATGGGACCTATACTTGTGCAAGTATAGACCTAGGGGTGCATCTGCTAAATTTTCAAAATCACACAATTGAAGGTGTTGGCCATTGCAACAAATCAGATTCTCTCATTTTCTAGAATGCAATAGCCAAATGATAGTTAATATATGATTGGTTACTACTGGCAACAGCTCTTTTCATTTTTAGAAGCCAGTGGTGTTCCCTTGTAGAAACCTTGGGGGTCTCCATTGTAAGTTTGCCAAAAAGCTTGTCAAAGTTTCTGTTGGGGGAAGCTGTCCATTAATATCACTTGTGGAAGGGTAGGATGTCACCAGTGATTGCAGATGAAAATCAGACGTTGCAGCTATGGAAAAATAAAGGATTTTACAATTTAAGTGGCTGAAGAAGATTTGATATTGCATGCCATCATTACTGGATCACTTCTACACTGTTATTGCAAGTTATATATTTAAGATTTATCTTGAATGTAATGGTTTTTCAAATGCTACAATTCTACATACTGTATAGTACAAATTTACAAGAAGTGATGAAGGATACAATTTAAATAGCAAAAAAAATGTTTTATGGTTTAGAGTTTGTATCTTTACAATATCCTCTGCAAACATCTGACCTTGCTATGAAGCATATTTAGATTATTTCCCACCGAATATGACAGAAAGCATAAAATCAAAACATTATTACCAAATCTAATTCAATACACAAGACCCACTGACGCATAATCAAATTTAGATTCTGTTTTCCAAGAAAGCACAGAAGGGACTACATAGAAGAATGATTCGCTGACTGACAGGAGAAAAATATTCCTATCTGAAAGCACTAGAGGGCTCTACGGAGATTTGTCTTCATCCTCTTTGGGGACAATTTGCTCTATGTAGTACTAACAATCAAAATACAGTTGTAAAGCACAGGCTACACACTGTTGTGGGTTTGTTTTCCTCTTAAGCATTTCCAATAAATATAATAATAACAACAACAGTCAAACACGCCAGGGATGCGTGATTAAGGAAAATAATTGAATTTTTCACATCTGTGACTGCAATGAAATATCTTTAGGTCTTCTCTGTAATATAGTAGTCAGGAGATGTTGGGATTTCTGAAGGGTATGTTTGGGAATCTTTTACAGTTAATTAAAAAAATATTTCAATTAATATAACTTACAAATGTTATTTTTTATTTGCAGAAATAGTGAGAAAATAAATATATTTCACTCCCTTCATGAACTAAACCAAAGACAGTATTCATTGTATTCATTTGAGAAACTGAGCAATTAGCTACCTTTGAAGATTTATATTAACAATTCACCAAAAGAGTTGTAAACCAGACATTAGTATCCACCACAGCACATCAGTGAAAAATGTAGCTGTCTTATGTTCTAGAAGTTGATACATTAAAATGTGGATTTTTTTCAGCAATTCTCGGGTTGTGTCACACTGCCATCTACTGTTGGCAAATCAGAATTTATCTCTAGAAATAATACTGCTATAGAAAGAAAGATAGATAAGCAATAATGTTCTGTTTTGAAAACTGAAAAAAAATTAAACCTGGCTTTATGGTTTGTTGAATAAGTAATTTCTCACTTACTGCTAATAAGTATATTACATGATTTTGTGTGCTAGCCTTTTATGAAAAAACTGCATAGTACCAGAGCTGGATTAAGGCTATGGGGGGCCCGGGGCACTTCAGACAGTGAGGTAGATGAATAAATAAATAAATATAAATATATATATATATATATATATATATACACACACACATATATATATATATATATATATATATATATACATACACACACACACACACACACACATATGCGTTATGGTAAGAACTTACCGTTGATAACGTGATTTCTCTTATGTCCACAGGTATCCACAGGATAACATTGGGATATTGTCGAGCGACAGCGAGAATGGCACCAACACGGTCACAAGCTTTCTGGCCTACCAGGATGCATTGGGGCCTTCACCATATAGTCCCGCCCCCTGACTCAGTCAAATCAGTTCTTTCCACAGCGATTTTAGGCAGGAACATCAGGTAGAGACCTGTTTAGGCGATAAGAACACACATGCACACCCTTCCATACAAGAAAGAAGAGGTTTTAGTGATTGTCTAGATCCTCAAATCAGATGCGTCAGGGTGGGATACCTGTGGATACCTGTGGCCATAAGATAAATCACGTTATCAACAGTAAGTTCTTACCATAACGTATATTTCTCTGGCTGGGTCCACAGGATTATCCACAGGATAACATTAGGTTTCCCAAAGCCATTTTAGTGGTGGGGACGCTCCTGATTGCACAGGAGGACCTTTCGCCAGAAGTCTGCGTCATGAGAGGCAAAAGTATCCAAGGCATAATGTCTAATGAATGTGTTTATGGAAGACCATGTGGCTGCCTTACATATCTGTTCTGCTGAAGCACCTTGTTGTGCCGCCCAAGAAGGACCTACCTTACGTGTAGAGTGTGCAGAGACATTAGCCGGAGTAGAGAGATCTGCATGAGAATAAGCTTCTGATATTACCATTCGGAGCCATCTCGCCAGCGTCTGTTTACTAGTAGGCCCTCCTCTTCTATGGAATCCGTAGAGGATGAAGAGAGAATCTGTTTTTCTGATGGCACTAGTACGATCTATGTAGATTCTTAAAGCCCGGACCACGTCCAACGACGCTTCTCCCGCAGATAGTCCCGATACCTAAAAAGCTGGGACTACAATCTCTTCATTCAGGTGAAACTTTGATACCACCTTTGGAAGATAACTAGATCTCGTTCTGAGTACTGCTCTGTCTGGAAAAAAAAACTTAGGAAAGGAGACTCACACGATAATGCTCCTAAATCTGACAATCTTCTGGCTGACGCCATTGCCAGTAAAAAAAAAAGCACTTTAGCAATTAACCATTTAAGATCTGCTCTCTTAAGTGGTTCAAACAGACGACCCTGGAGAAATTTAAGAACTAAATTCAAATCCCAGGGAGCTGCAGGAGGAACAAATGGAGGTTGAATATGTACTACTCCTTGAAAAAACGTACGTACATCCTGTAAATCAGCAATCTTTTGCTGAAACCATACAGCTAACGCTGATACTTGAACCCTCAAGGAAGCAACTTTCAAACCTTTATCCAATCCTGCTTGAAGGAAATCCAAAATCCTGGACACTTTAAAAGATCTCGGATTGAAATTTTTTCCAGTACACCAATGAATATAAGCTTGCTATATTCTATGATACACACGGGCCGAAGAAGGCTTTCTTGCTCTTAGCATAGTTTGGATTACTTGTTTCAAAAATCCTTTAGCCTCTAAGATAGAGGTTTCAACAGCCACACCGTCAAAGACAGGCGATCCAGATGACTGTGACTACAAGGACCCTGCATTAGCAGATCTGGTCGTTGAGGGAGCAGTATCGGTGCTTCCACAGACATTCTCAACAGATCTGTGTACCAATGCCTTCTTGGCCAAGCTGGAGCTATTAGAATCATTGCTCCTTTTGCTTGTTTTAGCTTTCTCACTACTCTGGGTAACAGAGATATTGGAGGAAACAGATACGCCAGCTGAAACCTCCATTCTACTGACAGTGCGTCTACAAGGACCGCTCCTGGGTCCCTTGTTCTCGATCCGTACCTTGGAACTTTGTTGTTTAGACAAGACGCCATAAGGTCTATCTCTGGTAGACCCCATCTGTTCACCAGTGTCTGAAACACTTCTGGGTGTAGTGCCCATTCGGTTTCCTGAATGGTGTGCCGACTGAGAAAATCCGCTTCCCAGTTTAGTACACCCGGGACAAATACTGCTGACAATGCTGGGAGATGGAGTTCTGCCCATGTTAGAATGGGAGTTACTTCCTCCATCAGTCTCTTGCTGTGAGTTCCTCCTTGATGACTGAGGTATGCTACTGCCGTCGCATTGTCTGAGCGAATCTGGACTGGTCTTCCTTGCAGACTGTCCTTTGCATGAACTAGAGCCAAGTAAATGGCCCTTATCTCCAACAGATTTATTGGCAGGCGACTTTCCCTGGAACCATAGGCTTCCGAGTACCGCCCCCCAGCCTTGCAGGCTGGCATCTGTTGTCAGGAATTGCCACTCTTTTATCCAAAAGGGTCTCCCCCTGGTTAAATGGTCTGTCTGTAGTCACCACGCTAAAGACCTTTTTACATTTACTGGAATCTTTATCATCTGCTTCTTTATCGTCTGATGATTTCCGTTCCATTTGGTCAAAATAAGGTGCTGCAATGGTCTGGAGTGGAATTGCGCATATTCCACCATGTCGAAGGTTGATACCATCAGACCCAATAGTCGCATTGCTGCATGGACTGACATTGTCTGGGCTTGCAACGCTTCCTGAGCCATGACCTGCACCTTGACTATCTTTTTCTCTGGTAAGAGAACTTTCTGTAGGTCTGAATCCAATATGGCCCCCAAATGAACCATCCGCTGTGACGGATTCAGGGACGACTTTTCCCAATTTATGAGCTACCCGTGTCTCTGTAAACAAACTATTGTCTGTTGAAGATGGCTCAAAAGTACATCCTGCAAATGTGCTAGGATTAACAGGTCGTCAAGGTATGGGAATATTCTTATTCCCTGTTTGCGCAGACAAGCTGCCATAACCACCATGATCTTGGTAAACACCCTGGGTGCTGTAGCTAGCCCGAAGGGCAGAGCTTGGAACTGAAAATGTTCCTGGAGGATGGCAAACCTGAGGTAACACTGGTGCGACAGTGCTATAGGCACATGTAGGTAAGCATCCCGTACATCCAGAGATACCATGTAATCTCCCGGTTCTATAGCCAACATTATGGAGCGTAACGTCTCCATGTGGAACTTTGGGATCCAAATGTATCTGTTCAACATTTTCAGATTGAGAATTGGTCGATATGACCCATTTGGTTTCTGGATTAGAAATAGATTGGAGTAAAACCCCTGTCCCCTTTGTGATGGAGGTACTGGGAATCTCACACCTGACTGCAGTAATTTTTGGACTGCTTCTTGCAGGGCATTGGCCTTCGACTCTATACGAGATGGGCTGGTGCAAAAAAATCTTTGAGGAGGCTGCCTCCTGAATGGGAACCCATACCCCTGAGATACTACCTTCTGCACCCAAGCATCTGTTGATGACTGTTGCCATATGTGTGCAAAATGAAGGAGTCGGCCCCCAACCCTGGAATCCTCCAGGCGGAGGCCCGTCTCTTCAGGCTGATGGTTTCTGTTCAGGTTTGGAAGCTGGCTTTTTGCTAGCCCACTGCTTCCTACCCCTGGATTTAAACTGGGGTTGTTTAGGCTCCTCTTTAGCTTTCGCTTTGCTTTGCCAACGAAAAGAGCGAAATTTTAAACCCTTGGACTTAGAGGTATAGGTAGCCGGAAATCTGACCTTTTTCGATTCAGCCTCTGATTCTAGGATATCTGATAAAGGTTTTCCAAATAATATATTACCGACAAAAGGCAATGCTTCCAATTATTTCTTGGATTCCGCATCTGCCTTCCAGGTACGTAGCCAAACTGCTCTACGAGCGACTACTGTCAAGGCTAAAGCTTTAGAAGCAACTGTACCTACATCAATTGCTGCTTCTTCCAAATACTGGGCAGATTGTCTTAAACGGCAAAAACTATCCTCTTGCTCCCTAGTAGGAGAAGGGATGCCATTCTCTAGTTCCTCTATCCATTCGCCCATTGCCTTTGCTACCCAGGCCGAAGCCAAAGCAGGTCTTACCACTGCTCCTAGTAGAGAAAAAATATTTTTCAAAAGGCTATCTACCCTTCTGTCTGTGACATCATTTAGTGAGGTAGATGACAGTGGTAAAGCAGATTTATGCACGAGTAACAGAACATGTGCATCTACTTTTGAAGGAACTTCTCTTTTCGAACAATCCACAGCTGGAAATGGATAATAAGAATCCCATCTTTTAGGAATCTTAAACTTTTTACTGGGCGCCGCCCAAGACTCATCCATCATTTCCTTCAGCTCATCTGACGCTGGGAATTCAGCTTTCACTGACTTTGTTCGTTTAAATACAGGTGCTTTAGTTTTTAACACTGTCTTGGCTGGCTCTTCCAACGAGAGAACAGCCTTCACAGCATTAATAAGTTCAGCTACATCATCTGAACTAAAACTCTGCGACCGATCATCATACGGAGTATTCGAATCTATTGTATCATCATCCGATGTATTATCTTATGTAGTCTGCCACATAGACGTATCTGTCTTAGTCTTATCTGTCCCTTGGTTGCTTGTAGAGGCTACTGGAACCAAGCCATAGGAAGGGAGCTGCATGTATGGGTTCATAGTGTAACCTAACCCTTGAGGTGGTGCTACTGGAGTTAACTTGTCCGCTATAGAAGATAGAGTCTTTGCGAACATATTCCATGGTGGCTCTGTTGGTGATTGAACCAACTCCTGTTTTTTACTTCTCTGAAAAGCGAAACAGTTTGCACACAAACCCTCATAAGTGACTAATTGATTCATATCAATTACCCCTGACTTACAAGATAAGCATGTTAGGGCTGTAGGAGTGCTTGATAAATTCTCATGACTTTTGCCGCTCACAGACATGGTAATAATCTGTTATTGACTACACAATTTGTGACTGAAAATCACCCTATATGTAAGTATATAGAGGTGAGATCAATCTGACCACAGTGCACCTGATTTGAGTGTCAGAACAGGACTGACATTACACAGAAAAGTCAGCACACATACTAGCAGTCAGTCACATGTTAAAGCATTAGACATTGCCATATGAGAATACAACCTCCATAACAACTTATACATAAGTAGGAAAATTGTACTTGTTTTTAACCGGTTCTTTTTTCAACATAGCATGCAGAAAACACAGTAATATACAGGTCTCATATGCAATAGGAACTAAAAATTAACAATTCATACTAACAAGCAGAGATGAGCAGATTCAGTTTTACTCGGATTTACTCGGTTCTCAAAACGGCATCTGATTGGCTATCCAAAACACGTGACATCCGTGAGCCAATAAGATGCCGTTTTGAGAATCAAGTAAATCCGAGTAAAACCGAATCCGCTCATCTCTACTAAGTAGAAGGGATTTTTAGTACTGTATACCCTGCCTCCGGAGAGCGGGATACAGGGAGACTCACCACACTTCCATATCCAAGCAAATATCGTAAGACGCTGAGTGGATTCAGACGCTACTGATGTGCACTACCGCTCTTGATAACTGATAACGGACACGGACGCTCACGGACGCTGAGCGACTTCCACGTGTATGCAGACGCTAAGGCCTGTGACTCGGTCTGGGCGGGATCTCTAGTGTACACAACCGCAGCATCTAAGCTGCGACCGAGTACCCTCGTGGTAGCGTCTGAGCCGGAAGTGAGGTCATTCAGTTCATGAAACGAGAGACACGCGGGAACTGGCCATGAACTCGGCGGAGGGGCGGCCAGGAGAGTGTCTGAATCCCCCTGTTGACTTAAACTCCCAGGATCGCGGCCTCTACCTAGTCCTGGCGCCTATGATCCCCGGAGCGTAGCGCTGTCGCACTCGAGATGTTCAGCGCATCAACACACTGTTTGTAGTCTCCACCAAATCAGTGTAGCTGTGTCCTGACCCCTCTAGTAAGAGGAAGTCCATAGACTCACCGTCTCCCCATGCTCCGGCCACAGCCTGGTTACGTCTGCTGGACCTGCTAGAACATCCTGACACAGACGCCCGTCGAGACAGCACTAATACCCAAAGGTAAGCGTTGTTGCGACCCGGTGGGGAGTTGTTGGAGCGACTCTTTCTAGTATGCGTTTAAGACACTGTTAAGAGAAGTCGCTCAAAAAAAATAATAATAAGTCTATAAAAATAACATAATAAAAGCTTGAGGCTGCTACTCTCAGCAGCCCTCTGTGACCATGCGGCTTCCTGCCGCACCAAGCAAAAAACTGATTTGACTGAGTCAAGGGGCGGGACTATATAGTGAAGGCCCCAATGCATCCTGGGAGGTCAGAAAGCTCGTGACCGTGTTGGTGCCATTCTCGCTGTCGCTCGACAATATCCCAATGTTATCCTGTGGATAATCCTGTGGACCCAGCCAGAGGAAAAAAAAAAAAAAATTATATATATATATATATATATATATATATATATATAGTAGCAGAGGAATCAGCGGCACTCAGCAGACTTGGTATTGAAGTAAAAAGTCTTTAATCCGGTCCTACGCCGTTTCGGGGACTGCGCCCCGTCTTCAGGGACAAATCATACACAAAAACAAAGCACAATATGTACACTTATATACCCTCCCAAACAGGTACTCATTGCCAGGATTAGACTCACCTGTCCAGCGCCGCCGCCAGCGTCACATCTGTCCATGCCATCCTCTCTCGGAATTGCATCTGGGTCTTGCCGACATAGGCAAGTCCACAGGGACCTTTTAACATATAGATTACATGTGTGGTGGTACACGTGACACGGTGACGAATCTTGAATTGCTTCCCCGTTAAGGGGTGACTGAAAGAGGAACCTGTCGTGAGCGTATTGCATGTGGAGCAACCGAGGCATCGAAAGCAACCTACTTTAGGGCGCAAGAAATGGGATTGTATTTGTTTGGTCAATGGAAAAATGTCCAATTTAACCACTTTATCAGCAATACTTTGCCCCTTGGTGTAACTGGGGAGTAGCTTGGTGCCTTGTAGGGCTGGTAATTTGTGGTCTGAATTGACCAATGGCCACAATCTCCTCGCCTGACTAACAATAGAGGTAGTTGCTGTGGTGTACCTATTAACCCACGGAATCCTAGGGGCCTCGCGAGACAAGGCTGCCGATGGGATTATCGCGAGGTTCAGTAGGGACTCCCTAGTATGTCTCATAGCTTTGTTTTTACTAGCTAACAATTCCTCTCGTGGATATCCTCTTTCCTGAAATGTATCCACCATTTGGTCAATTGTCTCAATTGTTTGCTGTGGGTCAGAGATAATTTGCCTGGCCCTCAGCATTTGGGAATATGGTAAACCCTTACGCGTAGAATGCGGATGAAAGCTAGCATGATGTAATACCGAATTCCTATCAGTTGATTTAACGTATAGATTGGTGTGTATCTCTCCCGATGTTACCGTAATTGCAACATCTAGAAAGTGAACTTCATGATCGGACATCTGATAAGTTAATTTGACTGCCCCGTCCAGTGCATTATGTTCATCCAATAATGCCGATAAGGACTCAGCACTACCCCTCCAGAAAATCAGTAAGTCGTCTATGTACCAGTAGTTTCTATGGAATACATGTAAGCATTGGCGTACGATGGGGCCACTGGGGACCCCATCGCACATCCTGCAAGTTGTAGGTATATACGCCCATTAAAAGTAAAGTAATTACGAGTCAATACTAATGTTAACAGTTGTAAAAAAACTTCTATTGTTGGGCCCGAATATAACGGGTTATGAGTAATCAGATCTCGTACCGCCTCTACACCCGCATCATGTGGGATGCAGGTGTAGAGGCTGGTGACATCCACACTACATAAAATCAATTGCTCAGACGGTATCACCATGTGTTGTAGATGTATCAGCAGGGTAGTCGTATCTTTCAAATACGAGGGTACCGCTTGGATGCAAGGATTTAAGTAGGCGTCTAAAAAAATCGCCACTGGGTGATACAAAGAATTTCTGGCCGACACAATGGGTCGGCCCGGGGGATTGGTCAGAGACTTGTGCACTTTAGGCACAGTGTAAAATAAAGGCACTGTCGGGTAATCAACCGTCATGGCTTGTACTTGCTCTGTACTCAATGAGCCGGTAAGTATCGCCTGTGTCAGAAATGCATCTAATTCCCTCTTGTATTGTAATGTAGGGTCAAAGGTCAATAATTTGTAGGTGGCTACATCAGCAAGTTGTCGATTGCTCTCTATCATGTAGTCGGTCAGGTCCTGAATGACCACAGCTCCACCTTTGTCAGCATCCCTTATTATAAGGTCAGTCCTAGTCCTAACTTCCGTGTTGGTTTGTTTTTAGATGTTACCTAGCAACGCAGACCTCATGTTTTGGATTGGCTCCCTGCCTGGCGCTGTCTCTTGACGTCATTGCCCCGAGACCCGTGCAGCTGCACGGACGGACGTGATGCTGGCGGCGGCGCTGGACAGGCGAGTCTAATCCTGGCAATGAGTACCTGTTTGGGAGGGTATATAAGTGTACATATTGTGCTTTGTATTTGTGTATGATTTGTCCCTGAAGACGGGGCGCAGTCCCCGAAACGGCGTAGGACCGGATTAAAGACTTTTTACTTCAATACCAAGTCTGCTGAGTGCCGCCGATTCCTCTGCTACTATATTAGATTTTGATTTAGATCCTCGGAGGGCACCGCAGCAAGTATACTGGTATTCCCGCTTTGAGTGCCGAACCGCTATATATATATATATATATATATATATATATATATATATCCAACTCGAACAGCCGGCACTCCACGGAAAACATCAATGACTTGCCAGGGTGCTCTCCAGAGGCTTGCCAACCTCAGTCATATCCTCCAAATAACAGAGTCACTCCTGGACTACCAACTCGGTGAATAATCAAGGTGCTTTAATCTTCAACGTTTTGGGGTACTGCCCCCCGTCATCAGGACACACATAACACTCAGTGCAAAACAAACAGTGCTTAAATACAAAAATACATGAACTTACAGGTCCCCAGGTCACGTTTACCGCCTCCCATCGTGTGTCTCGGCGTTTGTCGTCCCACTTCCGGTCTCGACTGTGACGTCACGCCGGAAGTGACGTTCGCCGGCCCACATCGACGGAGCTGTGTAGGTTTCCATAGCGATGCGGCTGCAAGCGTCACATCGCTATGTAACCTGAGAAATATATAAACATATATAACATATATAAACATAATTACTTTCCAAACAAACATTCAATATATCTTTTTCTATTGATTGAGCCTCTGGAGTGCCTTTTTTCCACGTTTGGATTTGCATGTATTCTTAGGACTACGGCACCGGGGCAAGCTGCTGGAACTGGAGTGGAGTGCCGGCTGAATTGTATTTATATATATATATATATATATATATATATACACACACACACACACACACACACACACACACACACACACACACACACACGTGTAGAAGAGTTTTCAAGCAGCACACAACCTCCGGGGCTCCAAGTCCACATTGCTGCTAGGGATCCCTCCTCCTTCCCTGCAGACTGTGCGACCAGCCAATAACTGAGCTGCAGGCTGCATCTTCATTCATACATTAAGGGGGAGATGTACTAAGGCTTGATGTGTGATAGATGGTGGAGATCAGCTCCTACAGTAGCTGCCATGTTAAAGGCTGCATTTGAAAAATGACCAAGGCTTAGTACATCTGCCCATAGTATGGTAGAACATGCATTAATTTGAAGATAACCAATATTTACAAAATAGAATCCTTTGGGTCAATATGCATAACATTGGTGCAGACGAGCGAGAATCCACAAAGGCCTTATCCATTAAACGTCAAACTCCAATAAAATGGTTGCGGAAATCATAGATACTGTAATATGAGAGATGTTGGTGTCTATTTTATGGGCCTGATGCAGCATTGGATTCATATTGGTTATAATTTAGTTTTAAAAACACAGTAAGAAAATAGTGTTTTTACACCTATTATGGGCCAGATGTAATGACGCCCGAGTTCGGTGGCCGCGCTGGGTGCTGGCTGAATGCTGAGGTTTTTAAAGGGGCAATCACTTACAAGTCATGGTTTTGCCTTGTAAGTGATTACCCCTTTAAAAAATATGCCAGAGTTTGGGCGGCATCCTGCATGGTCACTGAACTCGGGTGTCATTACATGTGGCCCTATATATGTTTGGGCATATGCATCACGTCTGCACTCAGTAACATACTGTAGGTGTCCAGTTCCTGGCAGCAATACACGAGATACATTTACAGCCATGTTTATGTTGCTTTGCATGGTAAATATGCACTCTCTTATCAGGTTTCTATAGTACATAAAAACACAGTACAGATCATCTCCTATGTAAAAAAAAAAACTAAAACAGGCATGCAAACATAATATATTCACATACTGTACACACACAAAAACAAAACACCCGAGCTTCAAGATGAATTTGCAATAAAGTTAGTCAGTGTTTCCCAACCACGGTCCTCAAGGCACACTAACAGTCCTGGTTTTACTGATATACAGACTTGAACACAGGTGACTTAATTAGTACCGCAGTTATTTTGATTTAACCATCTGTGCTGAAGCCTGGATATCACTAAAACCTGCACTGTTGGTGTGCCTTGAGGACCGCGGTTGGGAATGCCTGAAGTAAGTGGATGGTCAAAGCCATATTAACAGAGGAGGGGGTCCATGTGCAGTCTGTCTGTGTCCCTTCCTCTCTAGCCAACAGCACAGTAGACTCTTAACACTAGAAGTACCAGAGTATACTGGGAAAATTACACGGAAGCCCTTTCCCCATCAATTTTCCTACTGCGTATGCGCAAAACAATGGGAAAATGACCAGCACACCATTTTTCCAGTGACTTGAACAGCTGTTGCCAATGTGGGAATCCGGGGAATTAGGTCTGGGTGAGCAGTATGGGGTCCCCAGGAGCCCGTGTGCACCACACACACTGCTCCCATTATAGATACGCCACCATGGTTGGTACAGCTGAAGATCATTACCACCACCGTATACCTGTGCTCAGGCACCTGCTATTAATATGGATCTTGCAGGTGTTTATGCTTTTCTGCAAATCTGAATACATACAGTATGCGCCATATTCTGTGTAGACCCATTTGTGTATTATATGCTGCACAACATGGCATATGTCCGGCTCAGGCCCTGTATGATTATATGCAGTAACTAAATATTTTAACAATTTAGGCATTTATTTTTGAGCGGTGTGGGAGTAAATATGTATCAATAACACCACAATAGCCACATGGTTAATCGCAGGTCGATTTATGTTAACAAAAAAAAATTAATAATAGTAATGTTCTAAGGCTAAAATAGTATTCAGCAGAGGAACATTATGCATTTACATTGAATAAGTTTGCTTTGTAATGTGCGGCTATTCTCCAAATCTTCCCATTATTATTATTAACATTTAAAAACTGACAGAATAACTCACAGTGCTTTACAATTACACATAGATCTGGCATAATTAATGTTAAGCCAATGATTTGTATTGAAGTATGTACCAATTTGTCAACTGAACTACCTACCATAAAGTTTCTGTAACAGACTCATTTTCTGAGCATATAACTTGGTACCACACCACAACAGCCCTTCCTGCCAATCAGCCTCCCTCTATACTCAGTAAAATGGCCCTCATCACTGTTGTGTACAAGAAGAACTGTACCAACACTAAATGTTTCTGCAGTGCACCATAGATCACATCTGACAGCTCTGCTTGTCTTCCCTCAGACAGCAGCGATCACAACAGGACTCTAGGGTTCTGATAAATTAGGTGATTTACGGTGTATAAGCTATGAATCACCTTTGTATGTAACTCTTACTATTATCCATGAACATGAGCAAATTATTATTGAAGCCAGTCTCACTTAAAAAATGTATCTGCTAATGAAAATTGTGGCTATGCCTACTTTAGTGTAGTAACTACTGTACATGTATAAAACAATTCAGCTCATGAAAAACAGTTTTTTTATGCAAAATTAGACAGTATCTTTATCCTTTTGGCGTAACAAAAAAAACCAAAAAAACATTTCCACACGGAAACTGTAGGCAATGAAAACCTGTATTAAAAAAAAAAAAATGTGAGTTGAGACATCTTATGCACATTTTCATCATGTCCTTGCAGCAGTTCTATGCAGACTGATTAAACACTGCAGTGATCTTAACAGAGATACAGTACAAGTGGAGATGCAGAGCTATAATTCCCATCTTTATATGGCTGCTTCAATCTTATTAGATCTCATCAGCACTAGAATGCTAAAACGGCTGCAGAATGTAATCAGCCTTCATAGATCTAATACAAATACAGAGGGAAAAAGGGGCAGTTAGCTTCTGTATGCTTGCACTGACAGGCTGTCATTAAATGACATTGTTTTTCTTACGGGAGTACACTGCCACATTCACGTTGTAGGAAGACTTGCCATGAGACTTGTTTATTGCCCAAGATCAATACACAAACAACCCCTTCTAAATGAAAGGGTTTTGGTGATAATAAGGGCCATATTAATGGGGTCAATAAATATTTATTTTGCAAAAATAAGAAATTAAGGATTGCATTAAATGCATGTTGTTTCATTCTCCAATAAGTGAGTGATCCTTTGATCTTTAAAAAGTAAAGTGATCACTTTACTTTTAGATTCAGGACTAGGCTGCTCTACTATGCTTGCGTGGTCTGCCCCGTGCATGTGTGAGCAAAGGAACTGTCTCCTGGTAACCTTTGCAGACTGTAGCCCATATGCTACAGTGGCTAATACCATCTGAAGTTGGCATTAGCCAGCAGGGACAAGCTTTGCATTCCAGAACTTGAGTAAATAGGGAAAAAGTAAATAAAGAAATCAAAGAAACAGGAAGTGCAAGCGCACAATAAAACATCACAAGGATTCTATAAACAGTGTGTTTATAAAGAAGAAAGAATAACAAATTGAATTAGACAATAAGTAAAAAATTCAAAAGGAGAAACATGTAGGAATATGCCCTCGTGGGAAAAAGGAAAGACTAGAAAGGGGGATGGGGTTTGGGTGGAGCAGGGGTGGTAAAGGGATGCAAATGCAATTGATATAGTACAGGTTTAAGCAAGTCTTTAATGGCTTGCAAAGGCAGCACAGCCCCGCAATGTACAGTCCACAGATACCAAATTGATATAATGATTTGGAGTGTCATGGGGAATTGCAGTAATGGGCTCCAACTAATAAAGAGAGATAGCATATTTTAAATGTGAAGCAATTTGACATTTAGTGGCATTTAGGATTTGTTTGAGTTACAGTACGTTATAGGCTTAGGAACCTATAGGATGGGTTGAGCAGTAAGAGCTATAACAGGGAAACTGGGATATGAATTCCAGTTACAAACATAATCTGGATACTGTACGTATCCAGTAAACTTGGATTCTGGTTAAAGACCACCAAATGGGTTGCAGGGGGCCTTGTTGGATCATCAACTTAGATCTTATAGTATCATTTAAAGATTTATTTAATACAGATAAAAATTGAACTTTTAGCTACAGTAGCTCTGATCTGATGTTAAGTCATTCCTCAGGGTCCAGAGTCTCTCCCATGTCTCTTTCCCAAGCCAGTTTGTGAGTTCTTTAACTGGTTGATTATGCATGAGGACTCGGAGGAGTATCTTTATTAGTTACATGGAAGAAAGCTGAGGGTGGAAGCAAAAAAAATGAGCGAGGGACTGCATAGGACAGAGAGAATATAAGCACCCTGTTTGTTATGAAGCTGAGCTGGCTGAAACTGGTTTTTAGTTTGCTAGGGGTGAAGAGGAGGTTAAGGCTGTCAATCAATCATTTAGCCAATTGGAATTTGTTTGGTAGGCGGGTCGTTTGAGTTTATATAGGACAGGGCTGAGGAATTCAAATTCCTCTTGCCATTTTGGGATCTCTGGATGTGGTATTGTATTTGTATCATTCAGTCAGGTTTTTCAATTTGTCAGATAATTAGCTATATATAAAACATTTTCAGTTACATTCCTTAATATTTTTGGGTTAACTCACAATTTGCTAAAATCAATAATATTGCAGCTTGCATAAAAGTTTGTGTTTAGTTCCTGTCAGGTAGTTGTGTTACATTTGTATTATTGTTACCTCAGCATGCCCCGTCCCCGTCGCAGTGCTCCCCCCCCTCGCCGTTTGGCTGAGGCAGCCAGACCGCTTGCAGCCGCTGCTGCTTCTCCGGCGGTGAGGGGAGCCCGGCGTTTCACTGTGCGCGGGTCTCGTCGCTCGGTCATCGCCGCCGGAGCTCCATCAGCCGCGGCCGGCGCGTCAGTGCCTCCCTCTCCTTCGGTGCTGCGGGTATGGCTGGCGAGTGCGTCCGCTAGCCCCGCAGGCACCCCCCGCCGGCCATCCTCAGTATCAGTTAGCGAGTCGGTGGTCTCAGCGGCAGCGGCGATAAGCCCCGCCCCGGACTCCATTTTAATCTCCAACCCTGCCTTGCGGTCTTCTCCCACAGCTTCAGGAGCTGGGGGGGTGATTGCAAGCAGAGACACTGTGCAGTCACCGACATTGGGGCAAGGGGGAGCGAATTTATTAGGCTCCCCCACAACTGGGGGTGTTGGGAGGCATTCAGTGAATGCTCCTAGCATTGCTAGCCAGCGCAGGGGGATTAGGTCAGACATAGACGCCACAGGGGCATTATATAGAATGCCGTCACCTATACATTATCAAGCCATAGGAGGTATGCAGCCCCCGCAGGTAGCTTGGTCACCGTATTTTAATCAAGGTGATCAGCATTTAATGCATTTGCCTTTATCAGGGCAACAGCAGTTTTTTAACCCTCAATGGCATCAGGACATAGGCCAATGTTATCAGCCGCATATCATTCCAAATTTTGCACAGTTTGCAGCGGCTCCGCAGTTATATAATCAATTCGGGCAATTAGTTCAAACAATACCGGGCCAATTTGCAAACTCGCAGCATTCGGGTTTGCCACCTTTGCCTCAGGCCCCTCCCCCGGTTAGGCCTCCGTCCCCGATGCAGTCACCTGTGATCCGGCCTCTATTGCTTCCGCGGGTGCAGACGTCATTGGATGCACCTACGGTTTCAGATTCATCTGTTCAGGCAGGGATTAATGCAGTTTTATTAAGCCCGCAGGTTGTACCTCCTCAGGCAGTGTCGGTGGAGGAGTCGGCGGCGGTGGATCCACAAGCAACGAGTCAAGATGCGGTGGGCGCGCCGCGCAACGAGGGACAAGCGAGTACAGGAGATCTGGATGCAGGTCCTTCCACGTCAGGAGCCGGTGAGAAAAGCGTAGAAGTGCAGCTTAGCGCGAATTTATCCCATTCCGAAGATTCATCGGATTCATCTAGTTCGCTAGAGAATCCGCGGAAATTCATGCGAACATTTGTTCAGCACCTCAGAGGGAAGCGTAAAGGTTCTGGGGGAGCGCGTAGTGTAGCATCCAGCTCGGCTCCCGATGCGTCAGGGGATAGTGTCCATTGCGCTAATACGGCGATATTGAGGGGGGTTAGGTCTAAGGTGAAGGAAAGAATTAAGAAGGGCCGTTTTGTAGACATGTTTGCAATCACGCATGACGCTAAGAAAGCATTAAATACGGCAAAAGCTGGTGGGCCGGCAGCCGAGAAAGCAAGGAGGAGTTATTCTAATTGGCTTTCAGGAATGCATGTATTTGCGGCTTGTTATATAGAGTCTCGGCCATCTGAATTTTTGAATGTTTTAAAGTACTTTCATCTAGTGCACAACATGTACTTGACGGCTAGAAATAACGTTTGGCGTCAGTACGACGAATTATTTAGAAAGAAGCAAGATGGTCAAAAAAATTTAAGCTTAGGGTTCAAAGACGTTGAAGTCTGGTTGGAGGTGACCCAAGGCAGTAGGACAGCCACGGATTTGGTAGGACGCAGGCAGCCCTTTCAGGCCAGATCCGGTGTTAGCACAGCAGGAAGAGGGAAATGTTATGCGTTCAATAACGCACAATGTAGTAGAGGAACAACATGTCGTTACAGACACGCCTGTTTGCTGTGCGGAGGGGTACACGCAGCGAAAGATTGCAATAGGCCCACAGGTCAGTCAGCAGGTAGAGGGGAACATAGAGCAGTTCCTAGGTAAGGCAGAATCACCAGTAAAGTTAGACGTCTTAGAGCGTTGGTTGGGCCGCTATCCTCTCAGGGAGGAGGCGGTTTTCTTGTTAAAAGGTTTTAAGTTTGGTTTTAATTTGCCAGTAATTAGGCCTGTTTTAGTTTTAGCCAAGAGGAGTCTTAAGTCAGCTAGAGATCTGCCAGAGGTGGTAAGGGCTAAAATTGCTGCGGAGGTTAGTTTAGGTCGTATGTGTGGCCCTTTCAAGAGCCCGCCTTTGGCTGATTTTTGCATTTCTCCTTTGGGCGTAGTTCCGAAAAAGGAGCCTGGGAAATTTCGGATTATTCAGCACCTTTCTTACCCGGAAGGGGGCTCAATAAACGAAGCGTTAGATCCTTTGTTTTGTAGCGTTAAATATCAATCGTTTGAGGATGCTATTGTGTTGGTACAAAGTTTTGGTTTTGGAGCTCTATTGGCAAAAGTGGACATAGAATCTGCTTTCAGATTGTTACCGCTGCATCCCGATTCATTTAAGTATATGGGTTTTAAACTGGATGGTCAATTTTTTGTAGATAGGTGTTTGCCTATGGGCTGTTCAGTCTCATGTTCTTACTTTTAATGTTTTAGTTCATTTTTGCAGTGGTGCATAGTAGCAGGAACTGGGCAGTCGGGAGTCGCCCATTATTTGGACGATTTTTTATTGGTTGGTCATGCAGATAGCTCAGAATGTCAGGTTTTGCTTTTTTCAGTTCAATCATTATTTACAGTCATGGGGGTACCTATAGCGAAGGATAAAACTGAAGGACCAGTGACACGTTTATCCTACCTAGGTATAGAAATTGATACTGAAGCAGGGCTTTGTAGATTGCCTCCGGAAAAAGTTAATCGTTTAAGGAATTTGTTAGAGAATTTTATTGCGGCAAAAAAGATGTCTTTGAAGCAAGTGCAGTCGCTTTTAGGTTTGTTAAATTTTTCCTGTAGGGTCATGCCGATGGGAAGGGTTTTTAGTCGTAGGTTAGAAAGAGCTACCGCAGGTGTTAAGAGGTCGCATCATATGATCCGTATATCAGCAGATTTGAAAGAGGATTGTAGGATTTGGCTTCTTTTCTTGCAAGATTTTAACGGGGTTCGCATTTGGTTGCATAAAGAACTCAATAATAGCGAGCTTCAACTTTTCACCGATGCTTCAGGTTCGTTAGTTTTTGGTGCATATTTTGAGGGCGAGTGGTGCGCTGAGACTTGGCCAGAGGAATGGCGAGTTAAGGGTCTTACTAGCAGTATGCTTTTGCTTGAGCTTTTTCCGATAATCGTAGCAATTGAGATATGGGGAATTAAGCTTAGTAATCAAAGAATTGTTTTCTGGTGCGACAACTTGGGGGTAGTTCAGGCGATTAATAACCAGAAGACCTCATGCTCACATGCGCTGAGGTTGCTGAGACATTTAACTTTAAGGTGTCTGCAGAAAAACATTGAATTGAATGCTAAGCATATGCCCGGGGTTGAGAATGAGATAGCGGATGCTTTGTCTCGTTTTCAATGGGACAGATTTAGGAGATTAGCTCCATCAGCTAAGGTGAATGGTTTGTCATGTCCTGATTTTGTATGGCAGATCATCAAGCCGGCATGAAGGCATTGGCATTGAAAGCACTGGCCCCTGGAACGTTGAGAGCTTATTCTGCAGCTTGGGGTGATTGGCAGGAGTACATGGCCTCCAGTGGTAGGGGTAAGAGTTGGCAGGATGCGATTTTAGCGTTCGTATGGTTATGGCATGAGAGAGGTCGTTCCAAGGCGGCGATGTCAAGCGCTTTAGCAGGAATATCTTATTTTTCGCGCTTGGAAGGTTTAATAGATCCCACTAAATAATTTATTCTTGCAAGGGCGTTGAGAGGATGGGCTAAGGAGCAGTTAAGATTTAGCGATGATCGTAGACCAATTGAAATAGGTCTTTTGAAAGATTTGGTAACTGCGGTTTCAGGCATTGCTTTAGGCGATTATGAAGTAAATCTTTTTAGTTTAGCATTCGTATTAGCATTTTTCGGTGCTTTAAGGATAGGGGAATTAGTGGCAAAGAGTAAAAGGTCAGCAGAGACTGGTATTATGGCAGGGGATGTTGTTATTAAAAGAGATATGATGCTTGTTAAAATTCAGCGTTCTAAAATGGATCAGCTAGGAAAAGGTAAATGGATCTCTGTTCCTGCGCATCCGGAGCCGAGTATTTGCCCAGTAAAATTGGCAGAGATTTATTGCCAAAATCGTCCAAGTGGGGGGAGGCAATGGTTGGTTCATAGGGATCTTATTCCTTTATCGAGATTTCAGTTTACCAGCGTTTTAAAAAAATGCTTGATAGCATTGGATCTTCCATTAGAACAATACGGGACGCATTCGTTTAGAATAGGAGCAGCGACTTGTGCAGCAGCGGCAGGTTCTTCGGGCGAAGAAATTAAGCGTTTAGGGCGTTGGAAGTCGGATGCTTATAAGGGTTACATCCGCGGAGATAAGTTGCGTTAAAGCGAAGCTTCCTGCGAGTTTGTTATTTGGGAATCTCAGGGCCTTAAGCTACCCGCCGTTAAAGGGGGTTTGGAGTTCTTTTCACCTTTTTTCCTCACAAAATGATTGAGGTTTGGTGTTGTTCACCTCCATCTGGGTCACCCAAATAGCTAAGTTTTCCCTTTCCCTGCGAAATTTGAATGGAATTTATGTTATTAAACAAATCATTTCATTTACTTTTTATTACAGGTTTTTTGACATTATCAAGCCGGGTGTGGATTGTAGGTCATTCTTATGTCTATTGGGCCGGTAGGCATCAAGTGGCTAAGTCATTCCCTTTCGATATTAGGTGGATAGGTATAAGAGGTATGAGATGGAGTGGTTTATTGAGTTTACTTTCGGATTGTGAAGGCAAATGGGGTGCCCCAGATTGTTTAGTTGTGCATTTAGGTGGTAATGACTTGGGTACCTGTAAAGGTATTGAATTGATTAACGAAATGAAAAGATATTTTAATTTGGTTAGGAGCGTTGGCCGCTGGTTAAGTTGTTATGGTCAGAAATTATACCACGTAGATTTTGGAGGGGCACTCAAGGTGGAGCAGCTTTGGATAGAGTGAGGAGAAAAGTTAATGCTGCAATTTCCAGGTATGTCCTTAGTTTAGGAGGTCAGGTAGTAAAGCACCCAGAGTTACGTTACGAGAAAGTGGAATTTTATAGATTGGACGGGGTGCATTTGTCTAAGATTGGTATGGAACTATTTGTCACAGCCTTGGTGGATGGTTTGAAGGAAGTGTGAGGCATTTCGTTTTTTGGTGGTGGCGGTATCGAAGTCTGGAAGCCCTCGAATTTGGCGGAAAGCAGTGCTCATCGGCGGCTCAATTTAGCGCAGCAGAGCTTGGCTAGCATTTCCCCTTTGAGAAAAGGCGAGTCGGTCACTACCTCAGGGGAGGACCAGGTCACCATCTTAAGGAGGGACCAGCACTGTGCTAGTTAAGGGGAGATGGTTCTACCCAAGACGGATTGCGCAAGGGGCAGAAACTCTGCCCCATTTGTTTAATGATTAAAAGTTTTTAAGCCATGGCCGAGTTGGCACTGCTTTTTTCGCCACCAGTGATTAAGATTTCTAATTCCAGATTCGAATTTAAATAAATTTGGCTGTGACCTCAATTTTCCAATCTATACAGTTGTCCGTGTCTTTATTTATTTGGTTGAAGTATTGAGTGATGGCGTAATAATAAAACATATGGGTGACTTATAGAAGTTTAGATATCTTCCGTTACAGTTTTTCCACCTTTTAATTTGACCTTGCAATAAACAAAATGCAGTGGGAAAAAAAAGGAAAATTTTTCAGGGAAGAGAAGTAAAAGAGAAAATCTGGCTGCATAAGTGTGCACACTCATTCATAATTAGGCTGTAGCTGTGTTCAGAGTTAATCCATCTCAAAGTCATGTTGAAAGGTAAATACAGCGTAGTACTGCCTCTAATCCAATTGTAATTAACTCCAACTACAGATCAGCTATTCTTACAGAATTTCCTTGCAGTTTTCATGGTTGATTATGTGTGAGGAGAAGGAGGAGGAGATATAGAGAGGAGTTTAACCACCTAGAAAGCCAATCCTGTTGGGCAAAGTGACGCTAAAGAGGAGTATAGTGGTATGGGGGTAAGGAACATGTAGGGATTGGTAAATTTTTGCAAATATTGAAGAAAGACAGTAATACAAAGTTCAAATCGAGGACTAAACCCTGCAAAATCAGGAAAGGAATAAGGAGTGGCCAGATCAAGGAGAAAGAGAATGTTATGTATGTTCCAGGTGTTAATTATATTTTGTGGTCTAAGCCTGAAGGGAAGGTGGGATAAAGGGCTGTTTAACCACCTCTCCAATCTCCTTAGGGGAGACACAGTGGAGTATATTTACTAAGATGGGAGTTCTATATAAGATGGGATGTCCTTTATCTAGCACCTTCTAGAAGATATTACCTGGAATCTGATCATTACATCTTAAATAGAACTCCCATCTTAGTAAATTTACCCTAGTACCTTTAGTGAGGAAGGCTAGTTATGTGGAAGAAAAGCTACAGTGGGGCGGGCAGCAAGAATGCAAGTGCCCTCTGGCACATGTAAACAAAATATTAAAATAAATACACAACACACCAAATGTGGTCTTTTTTTTTTGAGAACGCACACCCCAAGATCCCTCATTCAAGTGCGAACTTATCCAGTAGATGCCAAACTTTCTTGAATAATGTCATCCTCACATTGACCATAAATAGTTTGATTTGGTCCTGGACCACCAACCCATGGCACCCAGTTTGGGAACCACTTTACTAATTCTTTGGTAAAGGTCATCTTTGGTCCACATAGATATCCTGGTACATGTAAAAAAAAACAACCCCCCCCAAAAAAAAATACGTTATTGTAAGAACTTACCGTTGACAACGGTATTTCTCCTAAGTCCACAGGTTCCACAGGATAACAATGGGATATGATGGAGCGACAGTGGATTGGCACCAAACGATCACAAGCTTTCAGTCCTCCCAGGATGCAACGGGCCCGTCCATATATCCCTGCCCACTGGCTCAGGCAATCAGTTGTATTCCAAAGCATTTAGGCAAGAGCATAATGTAGAGCTCTAATCAGGCGAGAAGAACACACATGCACACCCTTCCGTACAAGAAGGAAGAGGTTAGTGAGTAAAAAGATCCTCAAATCAGGTGCATCAGGGTGGGATCCCTGTGGATACCTGTGGACTTAGGAGAAATACCGTTATCAACGGTAAGTTCTTACCATAACGTATATTTCTCCGGCAGGGTCCAAAGGATAACAATGAGATTTCCCAAAGCAATTTAGTGGTGGGGACGCTCCTGATTGGACAGGAGAACCTTGCACCCGAATTCAGCGTCATGAGAGGCAAAAGTATCCAAGGCATAATGTCTAATGAATGTGTTAATGGAAGACCATGTGGCTGCCTTACATATCTGTTCTGCTGAAGCACCATTTTGTGCTGCCCATGAAGGACCTACCTTATGAGTAGAGTGAGCAGAGACATTAGCCGGAACAGGGAGATCAGCTCGAAAAAATGCTTCTGAAATCGTCATTCGAAGCCATATTGCCAGCGCCTGTTTAGTAGCAGGCCATTCTCTCTTGTGAAAGCCGTAGAGAATGAAGAGAGAATCTGTCTTTCTGATGGCACTGGTACGATCCACGTGGATCCTTAATGCCCAGACTACATCCAGCGACGCATCTCCTGCAGAAAGTCCCGATACCTGAAAAGCCGGGACTACAATTTCTTCATTAAGGTGGAATTTTCTACCTGTTCTTCGTATGCCAAAGTAGAGTATATAGAGCTTTCATCGTCTGATGAATCATCCTGTGTAACTTGTGAAATTGACGGTTTACTTACACTTGGTTTATCAGCTTGTCTCTTTGGAGAAGCTGGTGAGGGAAATGGTATACCGTAGGTAGGGAGCTGCATGTATGGGTTATTAGTGTACCCCATTCCTGGTAGCAAAGCTGTAGGAATTAACCGTTCAGCTATACTGGACAAGGTCTGTGCAAACATCGCCCAAGGTGGATCTATCTGTACCTGACGTTGAACAGGGATCTGCCTTGTAATCTGCTGAAGCGCAAAACAATTTGCACATAACCATCCTGTACCAGATCCTGAGAGGATAATACAGTTTTGCAAGGCAAACATAGTAACATAGTAACATAGTATCTGAGGTTGAAAAAAGACAATTGTCCATCGAGTTCAACCTATTTGTGGTCTCCTATGCATGATGATTTGACTAAAATTTCTGACTGATGCTGCTGTCAGCCGTTACATTTTATCCCTATTTATAGTAACTATAATGCATGACTATGCACCATACCCCTGGATATCCTTATCCATTAGGAATTTATCTAACCCATTCTTAAAGGTGTTGACAGATTCCGCCATTACAACTCCCTCGGGCAGGGAATTCCAAACATGTATTGTCCTTACCGTGAAAAAGCCTTTACGCCGTATTGTGCAGAATCTCCTCTCCTCTAACCTGAGCGAGTGTCCACGAGTCCTCTGTGTTGATCTAACCAAAAACAGGTCCCGCGCAAGCTCTGTGTATTGCCCCCTTATATATTTGTAGATGTTGATCATATCCCCTCTTAGTCTCCGCTTTTCCAACGTAAACATGCCTAGTCTTTCAAGCCTTTCCTTGTATTCCATCGTCTCCATGCCCTTAATTAGTTTGGTCGCCCTCCTCTGTATCTTTTCAAGCTCCAGGATATCCTTTTTGTAGTACGGTGCCCAGAATTGTACACAGTATTCAAGGTGTGGCCTCACTAGTGATTTATATAACGGGAGTATAATACTCTCGTCCCCAGCATCAATACCCCATTTTATGCATGCTAATATCTTATTAGCCTTCTTTGCTGCAGTCCTACTTTGGGTACTACTGCTTAGCTTGCTATCTATGAGGACACCTAAGTCCTTTTCCAGTACAGAAACCCCTAATTTTACCCCATTTAGTATGTAGGTATAATTTATGTTCTTGTTACCACAGTGCATTACCTTACACTTGTCTGTGTTGAAGCGCATTCTCCATTTGGCTGCCCATGCTTCTAATTTAACTAAGTCGTTCTGAAGAGACTCGGCATCCTCCTCTGTATTTATAGCCTTACACAATTTAGTATCATCTGCAAAAATTGACACCATGCTCTCAAGACCTTCGTTAATGAAAATATTGAACAATAGCGGTCCTAATACTGAGCCTTGCGGCACACCACTTAGCACTTCAGTCCAAGTTGAAAAGATCCATTAACCACAACGTGCTGCTTCCTATTATCTAACCAGTTTTTGACCCAAGTGCATATTGTGCTTCCTAGCCCTGATTCTTGTAAAACATGATATGAGTGTTGGTGTTACTGTGAGTGTACCCTCGTCACCTTTGCCGCTCTTAGACATGATAAAGCACTTTAACAGTGTACTATACAATTTGTGACTGTAATCACTTTAACCTTCTAAAGTGATGATATCAATCTGACCCTACCCATGCACCAGCATTGAGGACCAGAAGAAGCAACTGACAAACATATAATAAAGTCAGCAATCACAATAGCAGTCAGTCACATCTTATAGATTAGTCATATGAGCACATAATCAACTACAAACACATTGTAAAGTATGTAGGAGTACATATTACTGAATTCTGTTTTATACAGATCTTAAAGTATTCAGACGCAATGCGAAGAAAACCACAGTAATGTACACAGACTCATATGCAATAGGCACTTAAACTTAACTATTCATACTGACAAAAGTAGATAGAAATTTAGTGCTGTATAACCCGTACTCAGAAGAGTGGGATACAGGGAGACTCGCCTCACTTCCAAGATCGATCAATACGTTAGAGAACGCTGAGTGGATCCAGGCGCTACTAGTGTACACTGCCGCTCCGGGAACTCTAAGTGGACACAGACGCACCGGTCATACAGACACCTGTACTGCGTCCGGGTCTCCTCGCGGTAGTGCTTAGTGAACACAGATGCAGTGGCCTATGCTGCTACCAAGACCCCTTGTGGTAGCATCTGAGACAGAAGTGAGGCAACAGTTCATGGCGGGAGACTCGCTGAAACTGGTCATGGTCATGAACTGGGGGAGGGGCGACCAGGAGAGCTGCTAACTCCCCACCACTGACATCAACCCTAGGGATCACAGCCTCATACTAATTCTGGTGCCTTATGATCCCTAAGGCCTAGCGCTGGAGCACCCGTGGTGGCGACGCGTCAGCTACTGTTTGATAGTCTCTGTCACGATCCGGGTATCGGGACGCCATTACCTGCCGTTTAGGTGTCTTCTGAGACTGGCCCAGCGTTCCAAATCCGGATTTCATCTGTGTCAACACTCTGCACATCCCTCCTGTCATTCTGAGACACTACCACAGCGGCGCCATGTTTGAATCCAACATGGCGTCTCCCGTCCTCCGCCGCCGTTACTGTGTTATTGCTGCAGGTTCTCAGAATCATGTATCTGCCTGCCGCGGCCTCTGCCGCGGCCTCTGCCGCGGCCTCTGCTGCCCTCCAAGTGTCTCAGCATACGGCTGTCATCTGGCGTCTCCTGTCCTCCGCGGCCGGCGCCGCCATTATCACTATGTTTGCACATTTCATTCCAAACCAGGTTTTCCCTCCAGGTTCCAGCATGGGCGCAGCCATGTTGGATTTGATCAGATGCTCCAATTCCTCCAATCCACCATCTCTGGAAACTGCATAATTGCCCACCCAATGCCTGCATAGCAGCAGGTATAAGTATCCTGTGTCTGGGCCAGATAGATGTCAGTGCTTTGAATGTCATACCTTGTTCCAGTCTCTCTCTCCTGTGGTTTGTTTCTCCAGGTTCCAGCTCCTGTCTCCAGCATCCACAAAGAGACCCGCACCTGCTTTCCATCCTGCGGTGCAGCCTGACTTTGCAATCCTCTGTGACTGATCCAGCTTTCAGCTATTACCTCGTTTGCTTCCAGCTTCCAAGCTTGCAGCTATTAACCCATCTGTTTCCAGCAACCTGCTTCCAACAGAATTCAGCCTCCTTAAAGAGCCGGTGTTCTCCCAGCGGATTTCTACTTACCAGCAGTATCCACTACCACCGGTAACCACTCTTCATTTCATCTGTTTCCACGCACCCTACTATCTTTTAGTTTTAACTCCGTGTCTCCACCATCTGGCTGGTTCCGTCCAGTGACTCCTACAGTGCATTCCAGTTACCAGCATCATCTCATACATCTACTGGCGTGTTCCTCGGTTGTCTCCACTACTACAGCCTGGCCTGGTAAGGTTATTCTACCCAAGGACTATAACATCTGTTCAACAACCTACCAGTGCCCTGTTATACCTTTTTATGGTTTAGTGATCCAGGAACTGTATTATCTGCCACTGCTAATACTGACTGTGAACGCTGTTGTGATTATACGGAGTCTGTTTAATAAACTTTCATTTGACTTTTAACCTGCTTGTCATGGTCACACCTTCGGGTTTCCTTCCACACTTACATGTCCAGGGGTCTGATTAAACCATCTAAGTTTAACTTCATTCCAGCCCCTACAACTGAGGCTTCCTCCCGTCAGCCTAAACCCTCAGTTGTGACAGTAAGCACTGACCATATGAATCCAGCCGGAGACCAGGATCAAGCGGCTAGACCTATGCAAGAACTGGCAGCCAGACTCGAACATCAGGAGGCTGCACAAGGTCACATCATCCGCTGTCTCCAGGATCTCTCTACTCGGCTGGATGGGATTCAGACGACCCTCCGTGGACCTGGCACGTCTGGTGCGTCCACCACAGTGACTCCAGCTGTAACCCCACCCACCTTGCCCATTTCCATACCACGTCTTCATCTTCCAACGCCAGCAAAATTTGACGGATCTCCAAGGTTCTGCAGGGGATTTCTCAACCAATGCGAAATCCATTTTGAGCTTCAATCTGGCAACTTCCCCAGTGACCGTACCAAAGTTGCTTATATTATTTCTATCCTCAGTGGCTCAGCCCTTGACTGGGCATCACCGCTATGGGAGAAGTCTGATCCCCTGCTGTCCTCCTATACTGACTTTGTAGCATCATTCAGGCGCATCTTCGACGAGCCGGGCCGGGTTTCCTCTGCTTCATCTGAGATTCTCCGTCTACGCCAGGGAACACGTACTGTGGGACAGTATCTTATACAGTTCAAAATCCTGGCATCTGAACTGGCCTGGAACGACGAGGCCCTGTATGCTGCATTCTGGCATGGCTTGTCAGAACGCATTAAAGACGAGTTAGCTACCAGAGACTTGCCTTCTAATTTGGATGAGCTAATTTCACTATGCACGAAGGTTGATCTGCGGTTCAGAGAGAGAGAGCAACCGAGCGAGGAAGATCATCCGTTCCTAAATCTTCTGCTCCTCCTCCTCGTCAACCATCTCCATCCAAGGATGAGCCTATGCAAATTGGTCGTTCCTGTCTATCTCCCGCTGAGCGCCGAAGACGCCTCTCCGAGTCTCTATGTCTCTACTGTGCAGCTCCGTCGCACACTATCAACGCCTGTCCCAAACGTTCGGGACTCCAGATCCTAGCTCGCCAAGGAGAGGGCCGGCTAGGAGTAATGATCTCCTCTCCATCTCCTCATGATTGTAACCTCCCAGTGTCACTCCAAATTGCTCAACGTTACAGGAACGTCATTGCCCTCCTTGATTCCGGAGCAGCTGGAAATTTCATAACCGAAGCTTATGTTAAACGGTGGTCCCTACCCACCGAGAGACTGTCCTCGTCCATCTCTTTGACTGCCGTGGATGGCAGCAAGATTTTTGACGCAGTCATTTCCTTAAGGACTCTTCCAGTTCGTCTGAGAGTGGGAGTTCTTCATTCTGAGTATATTTCTTTTCTAGTGATTCCAAGAGCCACACATCCAGTGGTTTTGGGCCTTCCATGGCTCCGTCTCCACAACCCATCGATTGACTGGACGACTACGCAAATACTGGCATGGGGTCCCTCCTGTGCTGAGACTTGTTTAGCCAAAGTTCTTCCTGTTTGTTCTTCCTTCCCCAGGTCATCTGATGTTCCGCCTCCTCCATATCAAGACTTCACGGACGTGTTCAGTAAAGCCTCTGCTGATATCCTTCCTCCTCATAGAGAATGGGACTGCCCAATCGACCTCATTCCAGGGAAGGTTCCACCGCGAGGCCGAACTTATCCGTTGTCTCTGCCTGAGACACACTCCATGGAAGAGTACATCAAAGAGAACCTGGCGAAGGGTTTCATCCGACCATCTTCTTCTCCAGCCGGCGCAGGCTTCTTCTTCGTTAAGAAGAAAGACGGTGGTCTGCGTCCGTGCATCGACTACAGAGGTCTGAACGACATTACCGTCAAGAACCGATACCCTTTACCCCTGATTACCGAGCTCTTTGATAGAGTTAGTGGTGCAACCATTTTTACAAAGCTGGACTTGAGGGGTGCCTACAATCTCATCCGAATCCGTGAGGGTGACGAGTGGAAGACCGCCTTTAACACCCGTGACGGACATTATGAGTACCTCGTCATGCCCTTCGGATTGAGCAACGCTCCAGCAGTCTTCCAGCACTTCGTGAATAAGATCTTCAGGGACATCTTGTACCGCCATGTCGTGGTTTATCTGGATGACATCCTCATCTTTGCTAATAATCTCGAAGATCATCGTTTCTGGGTAAAAGAGGTTCTTTCCCGTCTCCGTGTCAATCACCTCTATTGTAAATTGGAGAAGTGTGTGTTTGAAGTTAAAACCATTCCGTTTCTAGGTTACATTGTGTCCGGTTCCGGACTAGAGATGGATCCTGAGAAACTCCAAGCAATCCAGAATTGGCCTATACCCTTAACCCTCAAAGGGGTCCAGAGGTTCTTAGGGTTCGCCAATTATTATAGAAAATTTATACGAGACTTTTCCACCATTGTGGCGCCTATCACTGCATTAACCAAGAAAGGTGCTAATCCGTCCAAGTGGTCCGAGGAAGCTACGCAGGCCTTTCACCTTCTGAAGCAACGGTTCATCTCTGCACCAGTTCTGAAACAGCCCGACACCGACTCTCCTTTTATCTTAGAGGTAGATGCCTCCTCCGTTGGAGTAGGAGCAGTGTTATCCCAGAGGGCCAAAGATGGACATCTACATCCTTGCAGTTTCTTCTCCCGGAAGTTCTCCCCAGCTGAGCGCAACTATGCCATTGGCGATCAGGAGTTGCTGGCCATCAAGCTCGCTCTGGAGGAGTAGAGATACCTGTTGGAGGGAACTTCCCACTCAATCACCATATGTACCGACCACAAAAATCTTTTATATCTCAAAGGCGCACAATGTCTGAATCCTCGTCAGGCCAGATGGGCACTTTTCTTCTCTAGGTTTGACTTTAAACTCCAGTTCTGTCCGGGTTCTCAGAATCGTAAGGCCGATGCCCTTTCCCGCTCATGGGAGCAAGAAAATGAGTCCGAGTCTGCAGACAAGCATCCTATTATTAATCCGTTGGCATTCTCCACGGTAGGGATGGACTCTACGTCTCCACCAGGGAAAAGTTTTGTTAAGCCAGTTCTAAGGAAGAAGCTCATGCATTGGGCCCATGCTTCCCGTTTTGCTGGACATACAGGCAATCAGAAAACCCTTGAATTTATTTCTAGGTCCTACTGGTGGCCAACTCTGAAGAAGGACGTTATGGAATTTATTGCCTCCTGCCCAAAGTGTGCCCAACACAAAGTCTCCCGCCAGTCGCCTGCGGGGCAACTGGTTCCATTATCTGTTCCCCGTCGACCATGGACCCATTTGTCGATGGACTTTGTTTCCGATCTACCTATCTGCAACAAGTTTAATACCATCTGGGTGGTAGTTGACCGGTTCACCAAGATGGCACATTTCATCCCTCTCACCGGTCTTCCGTCAGCTTCCAAGTTGGCTCAAGTATTTATACAAGAGATCTTCCGACTTCACGGTCTTCCTGAAGAGATCATCTCGGATCGTGGAGTACAATTTGTAGCCAAATTTTGGCGAAGTTTGTGTCAAGCCCTCCAAGTCAAGTTAAAGTTTTCCACGGCTTACCATCCTCAGACCAATGGTCTAACCGAGAGGGTGAATCAGGACTTGGAGGCCTTCCTCCGTATATATGTGTCTTCCTCTCAAGATGACTGGGTTCAACTTCTTCCTTGGGCCGAGTTCAGCCACAACAATCAATACCATTCCTCATCTTCTTCTACACCATTCTTCATTAATTATGGATTCCACCCTAAAGTCCCAGAATTCCAACCGCTTCCCGCAACTTCTGTTCCAGCAGTGGATGTCACCTTGCGTCAGTTTTCAAATAACTGGAGGAACGTCCGCGCAGCCCTGCTTAAAGCCTCATCCAGGTATAAGAAGTTTGCCGATAGGAAGCGTAGAGCGGTTCCTGCTCTCAAGGTGGGTGATCGTGTGTGGTTGTCCACGAAGAATTTGAGGTTGAGAGTTCCCAGCATGAAATTTGCACCTCGCTACATCGGTCCCTTCAAGATTGAACAAGTCATCAATCCTGTTGCCTACAGATTACAGTTACCACCCTTCTTGAAAATACCCAGGACATTTCATGTTTCCTTATTGAAACCGCTGATCCTGAATCGGTTTCATTCCGCACTTCCTCCAGCTCCCAAAGTTCAGACTCAACGGGGAGTCGAGTACGAGGTGGCCAAGATTTTGGACTCACGTTTCCGTTACGGCCAGTTACAGTATCTCATTGACTGGAAGGGCTATGGTCCTGAAGAACACTCTTGGACCAATGCCTCAGACGTCCATGCTCCTGCCTTGGTCCGAAATTTCCACTCAAAGTTTCCTTTAAAGCCTAAGAAGTGTCCTGGGGCCACTCCTAAAGGGGGGGGGGGGTGCTGTCACGATCCGGGTATCGGGACGCCATTACCTGCCATTTAGGTGTCTTCTGAGACTGGCCCAGCGTTCCAAATCCGGATTTCATCTGTGTCAACACTCTGCACATCCCTCCTGTCATTCTGAGACACTACCACAGCGGCGCCATGTTTGAATCCAACATGGCGTCTCCCGTCCTCCGCGGCCTCCGCCGCCGTTACTGTGTTATTGCTGCAGGTTCTCAGAATCATGTATCATGCCTGCCGCGGCCTCTGCTGCCCTCCAAGTGTCTCAGCATATGGCTGTCATCTGGCGTCTCCTGTCCTTCGCGGCCGGCGCCGCCATTATCACTATGTTTGCACATTTCATTCCAAACCAGGTTTTCCCTCCAGGTTCCAGCATGGGCGCAGCCATGTTGGATTTGATCAGATGCTCAAATTCCTCCAATCCACCATCTCTGGAATCTGCATAATTGCCCAGCCAATGCCTGCATAGCAGCAGGTATAAGTATCCTGTGTCTGGGCCAGATAGATGTCAGTGCATTGAATGTCATACCTTGTTCCAGTCTCTCTCTCCTGTGGTTTGTTTCTCCAGGTTCCAGCTCCTGTCTCCAGCATCCACAAAGAGACCCGCACCTGCTTTCCATCCTGCGGTGCAGCCTGACTTTGCAATCCTCTGTGACTGATCCAGCTTTCAGCTATTACCTCGTTTGCTTCCAGCTTCCAAGCTTGCAGCTATTAACCCATCTGTTTCCAGCAACCTGCTTCCAACAGAATTCAGCCTCTTTAAAGAGCCGGTGTTCTCCCAGCGGATTTCTACTTACCAGCAGTATCCACTACCACCGGTAACCACTCTTCATTTCATCTGTTTCCACGCACCCTAGCATCTTTTAGTTTTAACTCCGTGTCTCCACCATCTGGCTGGTTCCGTCCAGTGACTCCTACAGTGCATTCCAGTTACCAGCATCATCTCATACATCTACTGGCGTGTTCCTCGGTTGTCTCCACTACTACAGCCTGGCCTGGTAAGGTAATTCTACCCAAGGACTATAACATCTGTTCTGCAACCTACCAGTGCCCTGTTATACCTTTTTATGGTTTAGTGATCCAGGAACTGTATTATCTGCCACTGCTAATACTGACTGTGAACGCTGTTGTGATTATACGGAGTCTGTTTAATAAACTTTCATTTGACTTTTAACCTGCTTGTCATGGTCACACCTTCGGGTTTCCTTCCACACTTACATGTCCAGGGGTCTGATTAAACCATCTAAGTTTAACTTCATTCCAGCCCCTACAACTGAGGCTTCCTCCCGTCAGCCTAAACCCTCAGTTGTGACAGTCTCCTCTCAATACAGTGCAGCTGTGTCCGTATTCCCCGACTACGTGAAACAGATGCCTTACCTTCTCCCCATGCCTTACTTTATGGACCTCCATTTCTTTCCCATGCCGATTTACAGAACACCTATCTCTTTGGGTTGCAAAAGAAAAGTGATTTTATCTTATCACAATAAGACTTTCCAGAATGGCTCATCATGACCATCAATATCATAACTTTTTCTTTGCGCCTCAGAGATGTGTAGGAACTATAGCGATATAGAGCCTACCATTCATGTGGAGAGAGCATGGATTATACGAAGTGACTGTGAGAAATAATAAAGGAAAATCCCCAAGGAGATATTATGAGGGGTTTGTAAATCTCACTTTCTCTGTTCCCCAAAATATCCAAGAAGCAACGACTGGGAGGAATGGAAGTCAAACAGATAAAGAAATGGCATCAGTAAATGACAGTAATACACAGATTGTTGTTAACAGGCTGAGTCATTGCAAGACAATTAACAAGTGGGTCTGTTGTGAAAAAGTTAAATGTAGGCAGAAGCATTGCACATTCTAAAGCCTGTCTTGTCACTAAAGGATATACCAGAAATCTGGGATTGACTGTGGTGAAATTGTCTTGCCTGTGGTAAGGTACATTACATTTAGTCATTGCCATATGTACAGGGCCGGCGCTACCACTAAGCAGCTTTAGGCAGCTGCCTATGGGCGCCGGCACTTTAAGGGCGGTGCTGAGTTAAAAAAAAAAAATGTAAGGTCACCGCGTCCCGGCTCACCAGTGTCTTTCCTCTTGCTCCTTCACTGCTGCGCCTGCGTCGCTAACTCCCCCTCCCTTATCATACCCGCCCCGATGTCCGGGGGCGGCACATTCACCCAGGGAGGAAAGGCACATCCGACACCGCCCGCCCCCGCTATTGCCGCCCGTTACTATAGCGCCGCACCGCGCTGGTGCACTATGCTGCCTCTGTCATGTGTGTGCTGGTGCTGGGAGCCGGGAGCGTGACCGCAGTGACAGCGTCACGCTCCCGGAGCTGTACACAGGCAAGCAGGCTCGGCTCCTCTTCACTTCACGGGGATAGGCATAGTCGCGCAGCGGCTGATCCAGGAGTCCAGGACAGTATAAGTCTGAAGAGTCTGTCCTGGACTCCTGGATCAGCCGCTGCGCAACTCTGCCTATCCCCGTTAATCTCCCGCATTGCATCCTCCTGCCTTCTGCGTCCCCTCCCGCTTATTTTATACCCCCCCCCCCCCCCCCATGGCCGCATAATGTTTTGCTGGGCTGCGGGGTCCAGAAGCATTTGAGCACTGCAAATACCGAATCGCCCAGCATGTGACACCACAGAGCTGCCTCCCCACCTGAAGGTACAGTCTGGTTGTGTAACTGCTGTCCAGAGCACCTCTCCTCTGCTGAAATCTCTCCCCATTTGCCTCTCTCCCTTGCGCTCTATCCCCCCATATGCCTCTTTCTCCTCATGCCAAGCCCCCCTCCTCTCCCTCTTAATGCCCCATCTCTCTTCAGGCCTAGAATGTGAATTTCAGTTCAAACTGTGTCCTACAAGGTGAATTTCGGCTCATTCAGTGTGCTATAATGTGAATGTCGGCTCATTCAGTGTGCTACAATGTGAATGTCGGCTTATTCAGTGTGCTACAATGTGAATGTCGGCTCATTCAGTGTGCTACAATGTGAATGTCGGCTCATTCAGTGTGCTATAATGTGAATTTCGGCTCATTCAGTGTGCTACAAGGTGAATTTCGGCTCATTCAGTGTTCTATAATGTGAATGTCGGCTCATTCAGTGTGCTATAATGTGAATGTCGGCTCATTCGGTGTGCTATAATGTAAATGTCGGCTCATTCAGTGTGCTATAATGTGAATGTCGGCTCATTCATTGTGCTATAATGTGAATGTCGGCTCATTCAGTGTGCTACAATGTGAATGTCGGCTCATTCAGTGTGCTACAATGTGAATGTCGGCTCATTCAGTGTGCTACAATGTGAATTTCGGCTCATTCAGTGTGCTACAAGGTGAATTTCGGCTCATTCAGTGTTCTATAATGTGAATGTCGGCTCATTCAGTGTGCTACAATGTGAATTTCGGCTCATTCAGTGTTCTATAATGTGAATGTCGGCTCATTCAGTGTGCTACAATGTGAATGTCGGCTCATTCAGTGTGCTACAATGTGAATGTCGGCTCATTCAGTGTGCTACAAGGTGAATTTCGGCTCATTCAGTGTGCTACAATGTGAATTTCGGCTCATTCAGTGTGCTATAATGTGAATGTCGGCTCATTCAGTGTGCTACAATGTGAATGTCGGCTCATTCAGTGTGCTATAATGTGAATGTCGGCTCATTCAGTGTGCTACAATGTGAATGTCGGCATATTCAGTGTGCTACAAGGTGAATTTTGGCTCAGTCAGTGTGCTACAATGTGAATTTCGGCTCATTCAGTGTGCTACAATGTGAATTTCGGCTCATTCAGTGTGCTATAATGTGAATTTCGGCTCATTCAGTGTGCTATAATGTGAATGTCGGCTCATTCAGTGTGCTACAATGTGAATGTCGGCTCATTCAGTGTGCTACAAGGTGAATTTTGGCTCATTCAGTGTGCTACAAGGTGAATTTCGGTTCATTCAGTGTGCTACAATGTGAATGTCGGCTCATTCAGTGTGCTACAATGTGAATTTCGGCTCATTCAGTGTGCTATAATGTGAATGTCGGCTCATTCAGTGTGCTACAATGTGAATGTCGGCTCATTCAGTGTGCTGCAATGTGAATTTCGGCTCATTCAGTGTGCTACAAGGTGAATTTCGGCTCATTCAGTGTTCTATAATGTGAATGTCGGCTCATTCAGTGTGCTACAATGTGAATTTCGGCTCATTCAGTGTTCTATAATGTGAATGTCGGCTCATTCAGTGTGCTACAATGTGAATGTCGGCTCATTCAGTGTGCTACAATGTGAATGTCGGCTCATTCAGTGTGCTACAAGGTGAATTTCGGCTCATTCAGTGTGCTACAATGTGAATTTCGGCTCATTCAGTGTGCTATAATGTGAATGTCGGCTCATTCAGTGTGCTACAATGTGAATGTCGGCTCATTCAGTGTGCTATAATGTGAATGTCGGCTCATTCAGTGTGCTACAAGGTGAATTTTGGCTCAGTCAGTGTGCTACAATGTGAATTTCGGCTCATTCAGTGTGCTACAATGTGAATTTCGGCTCATTCAGTGTGCTACAATGTGAATTTCGGCTCATTCAGTGTGCTATAATGTGAATTTCGGCTCATTCAGTGTGCTATAATGTGAATGTCGGCTCATTCAGTGTGCTACAATGTGAATGTCGGCACATTCAGTGTGCTACAAGGTGAATTTTGGCTCAGTCAGTGTGCTACAATGTGAATTTCGGCTCATTCAGTGTGCTACAATGTGAATTTCGGCTCATTCAGTGTGCTACAATGTGAATTTCGGCTCATTCAGTGTGCTATAATGTGAATTTCGTCTCATTCAGTGTGCTATAATGTGAATGTCGGCTCATTCAGTGTGCTACAATGTGAATGTCGGCTCATTCAGTGTGCTACAAGGTGAATTTTGGCTCATTCAGTGTGCTACAAGGTGAATTTCGGTTCATTCAGTGTGCTACAATGTGAATGTCGGCTCATTCAGTGTGCTACAATGTGAATTTCGGCTCATTCAGTGTGCTATAATGTGAATGTCGGCTCATTCAGTGTGCTACAATGTGAATGTCGGCTCATTCAGTGTGCTACAAGGTGAATTTTGGCTCAGTCAGTGTGCTACAATGTGAATTTCGGCTCATTCAGTGTGCTACAATGTGAATTTCGGCTCATTCAGTGTGCTACAATGTGAATTTCGGCTCATTCAGTGTGCTACAATGTGAATTTTGGCTCATTCAGTGTGCTACAAGGTGAATTTCGGCTCATTCATTGTGCTACAATGTGAATTTTGGCTCATTCAGTGTGCTACAAGGTGAATGTCGGCTCATTCAGTGTGCTACAAGGTGAATGTCTGCTCATTCAGTGTGTTACAAGGTGAAAGGGGCACCAGTACTAGAGAGTATAAGGGGTATTACTACACCGAGGGACATGCCCCCTGTTTAGTGGCCACGGCCCCTCTTCCGGAGCGCGCGCGCATGATTTTAACCTTCGCTTTTTTGGGGGGGGGGCATTAATGATATTGCCCTGGGCTCCAAAATCCCTAGTTACGCCTCTGATATATATATATATATATATATATAATTATTATTATTATTTTTTTTTGGGGGGGGGGGGTTGCTGATGATTTGCCTAGGGTGCTGGGAAACCTTGCACCGGCCCTGCATATGTACCATACATGATTTATAACTGTACCAATCTGATTTTAACTTAGTTTTCATAAATGGATAGTTAAGTGAAGACATTTACATAGAACCCCATGAGCATTACAATGAAAATATGTTCCAATAGGGAAAAGTCTGTCTATTGAAGAAAGCATTGTGTGGTTTAAAGCAGAGTGGTTGTGTTTGGTACATTAAGCTGGAGGCTGTACCATTGGAGAGGGACTTTGCATGTTTAGAAACAAATCACTATCTATACCACAAGCTCATAGAGCAAAAATTGTTAATTGTTGTATATGTGGATGATCTGTTGGCAGCAATTCAGGAAAAGCACATAACCAGTGTCAAGCATCTGTTAGAGTAGAATTTCAAATAAAAAGACCTAGAGTTTGCACATTACCAGCTAAATTATCTTGCATAACTTGGAGGCAGGAACTGTCACGATAGATAGATAGATAGATAGATAGATAGATAGATAGATAGATAGATAGATAGATAGATAGATAGATAGATATTGAAATAAGGACTCACAGGCAGGAATTCCAGTTAGAACACAAGGGGGTAAATTTACTAAGGTCCCAATGTATTTCTTTAATTTACTAAACACTAAACATGGCAGTGTTGCTCCAATTCGTATAATATTTTGAACGGAAAACTTAAATTCGACAGCAAAAGGCAGCGAATAAAAGAGCTTTCAAATAGAACTGCTTTGACCTGCCATGTTTAACATGTGTTACAAAGGAAAGGGGGCCCTAATTTGCACACCATAATTAGGTAATGAGGTGCTACTCTGCTTGAGACTTAATACAGTGTACAGAGGGAAAAAGTAGCAAGTGCACTACAGATGTAGCCACCTTTATCTTGAGTGGCTGCGGCGTTTGTCCCGTTCGACCATACGCAGCGTACTGGGGCGTAGCGAGGCGCGCCTAGTCACAGAGAGGCTATCTAATCGCACGGAGACAGACATTTGACGTTTGGCGTTACCTTTACGTGTAATACCTGCGATCAGCCACCAGATGTCGCTTTTTACAATCACCACTGCGCATGCGTGTGGTCTCCCGTAAAATACAATACAGATATACATAATAAGGACTACTTTACTAAGGCGTCTCATTACGCTGCATACAGTAAATACTGTACTCATTACGCTGCATTATTTAATACAGTACTGTATATACGACACCGACGCAAATAGTACAGCATACAGTATATGATCCATCTACAATACTTTATGAATACAGTATGTGAGCGTCCAAGTCCCGCAGACAAAACATACAGTACTGTAAAACCAGTAGTGTACACTGTCGCAAATGGATGTGTGTTACAAGTTCACTATTGCCTCTCAAGATTAGGAATTTTGTACAGTATGTTATCGTCCTAATCCCGTAGCCATTACAGCATAATCAAAACCAACGGATTTATACATTTGTCTGCGGCGAAGTGGTGAAGTGTTTCGCTTCCTATACTCAGAGTCCAGGGTTCGATTCCTTAAGTACGAATGCATGTTAGTTTTTTTCAGACACTTTATTATTTTTTTTTATTCACATACAGTACTATAAACCAGGGCATACAGTAGCTGCATGAGCGGTTCTATGCGATCGAGTCCGGTGTACCATAATGTGCAGGTTCTATGCAGGTTAAGGTTCTATGCTCCGTACAGTACACATACAATTCTGTAGCTGGGCAGACTGAATAGAAATGGCTACCACCTATGACTCCTTGCCCCACAGAGGCCCTAGGCTACGGAGCAAGTAATAGTCCAGATTGTACAGACTATGGGGCAATGCTGAAGGAGCGTCACAATCCCCTAGCTAAAATACACAGTATGCATATTATGGTACACCGGACTCGATCACATACTGTAGCACACTGGCAAAATGGCCGCCGCCCCTGAACCCTTGTGCAGGTTATGGGGCAATGCTGAAGGAGCGTCACAATCCCCTAGCCAAAAATACACAGGGGAGATAGGGATAAGCTACTGTAGGATTGCATACAGTATTACGGTACACCGGACTCAATCGCATAGCACACTGTCAAAACGACCACTACCCATGAACCCCCACCTCCTGAACCCCCACCTCGTGGCAGGCAGCAGTTGGGTATGGAATGAGAAATGGCATAAGCTGTGCAGGCTACGGGGCGATGCTGAAGGAGCGTCACAATCCCCTAGCCAAAATACACAGAGATAAGCGAGGTCTATGCACATTACAGTACGTTACACCGGGCTCGGTCGCATAGCAAACTGACAAAACACAAGTTTTACAGTACATACAGTAAAGCAGGCCAAAGCTGCAGGAGAGTTTCTACTGTAAAGGTTCTATGCACCGTACGGTAATGTACACATACTGTACAGTACCTGTACAATTCTATAGCAGGGCAGACTCAATTGAAATGGCTACCGCCTGTGACTCCTAGCTCCTAGGAGGCACTCAGCTATGGAGCAAATAACAGCACAGATTTTGCAGGCTACGGGGCAATGCTGAAGGAGCGTCACAATCCCCTAGCTACAATACACAGGGGTGATAGAGATAATCGAGTGGCTGGAGGGGGGTCCCCTTGATTTAAGGGGCCCCCACTCCTCCAGGGTACTCCGGCCAGGTGTGACTAGTTGGGTATTTAATTCCATGGCCGCAGGGACCGGTATAAAAGTCTCCCCCGGCTGTGCATTATCTGTCCAGCTAGTGGAGCCCAGTGCTGATTCAAAAAATATGGGGAACCCCTACGCTTTTTTGTCCCCCTTATTTTTTGCACCAGGACCAGGCGCAGAGCCCGGTGCTGGTTCTAAAAAGATGGGGGATCCCGTGTCCATTTTTTCCGTATTCCTGCCGGAATTCGACTGCAATTGCATATACAGTACTGTACCCCTTAATGTCACTGCTTACAGTATACAGTATTTAGACATGAGCTTGTGTACAGTATCTGTCATGAGGTGCTTTTTTCACTGACACTATAACTTTTTTCTATTGTAATATACTGTACAGATCTACAGTACTGTTTTGCTTAGTTGGTAGCGTCAGAATACACTCATTTCATTCACGCTGTTTGGGTGCATTTAGCGTAAAGAATCGCTCCTGCAGATGTACTTTGATTTATGTGAAACCTGTGTGCACCCTTCCATTGACTGTCTTACAATGTAAATAAAATAATACAGTGCATTATTACAGAAAAAAAAAAAAAGAAAGAAAACACATCATGTCTCGAACCCTGGACCCCCAGCGAGGGAGGTGGGAGCCTTCACCCCTAGCCCACGACGTCTCATGAGAGATTTCCAATTTCATGTGTGAAAGTACTGCAAACAGCGCCCGGCCCCCGCCCCATTGCTGTTGGTTTATGCCTTAGAGGACTCGGACGCTCGCATTTGTAAAGCACGGTGTTTTCCTCCGCCTCCTGCTAGCCTGTTGCCCTTCCCCCATGGGTGCCTGCACAGATCATGCAGTAGACAGGGAGGGAATGCAGGTCATGTGCAATACACAAACGCCCACTGTAGTACTATTTTGCTCACTTACAGTACTGTACTGTAGGTTGCATTTAGCGTAAAGAATTGCTCCTGCAGATGTACTGTACTTTGATTTATGTGAAACCTGTGTGCATCCTTCCATTGGATGTACTGTATTGGAGAGAAAAAAAAAAAATGTTAAAGTGAATGTCACGGGAACACATTAAAAATAAGGTTGGCACTTCCTTCCCATTGGTGTTGGTTTACAGTATGCCGTAGTGTACTCGGACGCTCATGTAATTGCATTTCAAAGGCACAGTATTTTCCATCGTCTCCCCCCTACCCCCATCGCCCTTCCCCCCTGGGGGCCTGCACAGGGAGGAAATTCAGGTCCTGTGCAATACACAAACGCTGAAGATCTACAGTACTGTTTTGCTTAGTTGGTAGCGTCAGAATACACTCATTTCATTCACGCTGTTTGGGTGCATTTAGCGTAAAGAATCGCTCCTGCAGATGTACTTTGATTTATGTGAAACCTGTGTGCATCCTTCCATTGACTGTCTTACAATGTAAATAAAATAATACAGTGCATTATTACAGAAAAAAAAAAAAAAAAGAAAGAAAGCACATCAGGTCTCGAACCCTGGACCACCAGCGAGGGAGTTGGGAGCCTTCACCCCTAGCCCACGACGCCTCATGAGAGATTTCCAATTTCATGTGTGAAAGTACTGCAAACAGCGCCCGGCCCCCGCCCCATTGCTGTTGGTTTATGCCTTAGAGGACTCGGACGCTCGCATTTGTAAAGCACGGTGTTTTCCTCCGCCTTCTGCTAGTCCTCCATTCCCATTATGCATTAGCGAACTCAGACGCTCATATATTTTAAAAGCACGGTGTTTATACATTGTACTGTACATTCTTCCTTTTACACAATTACTGTAGTTGCGTCTCCATACACATACAGTACTGTACAGTACTCCATACTTTTTCCACCGCCTCCCGTTACGCCTACAGTATTGCCAGAGCTGTAGATCAATCCGCCGCTATACTGTACGATCGAAAGTACTGGATTAGTGGAGCATTAGCCACACAGTGGTGGAGATGTGTAATGCATGATGAGTATCTAGATCGTCTCAACGCGCCTGCCTGTGATTAAACTCAGCTATCGCCTTAGCGTGGCTAAACGCCCGTCTCGGCGGAGAAACAGTCAAGATAAAGGTGGCTACATCTGTATCTCACACTAGCTCAACCTGTAATAACCAGAGGCATTTAGCATATTCCTGGCCAGGGCTATGAGCTTACCCACCGCACCAAGGTAGCCTCTCATTGGGTAAGTCCCTAACACTAACTACAGGGGTACAGGTCCGGGGGGCAGGATACACCAAAGCCACCCAGCCAGGCAACCCCAGGGCACCGCAAGAGTGATACAAACAAAGAGTTAAGTGGGTAGGAGCAGCTACTGCTGCATGTGTAAGTAATGTTAAAATTTAAAGAAATGTGTGTGAAAGTGTTACATATATATAAAACAAACTATAAGTGCCATAGTGTATTGAAATAAATGTTAGATTGCGGTGCCCCGTGGAGCACAGAGGAAGATGAGAGGCATGAGTCCGAACAATGCAGAAGAGCTGAAGGACACTATTAAAGCATCCTGTTCTTCCATAACACTTCAGCAGTGCCACAGGCTGATAGAATCCATGCCACTCCGCATTGAGGCAGTAATTCATGCAAAAGGGGCCCAAACTGAGTACATATGCATGATTATACTTTTCAGAGGGCCAACATTTCTGTATTTAAAATCCTTTTTTTATTGATTTTATGTAATATTCTAATTTCTTAGATTTTGGATTTGGGGTTTTCTTAAAATGTAAGCCACTATCATCAAAATGATAACAAATAAAGGCTTGAAATATCTCACTTTGCATGTAATTAGTCTACATAATATATAAGTTTCACCTTTTAAATTGAATTACTGAAATAAATGAACTTTTTCACCTGTAGATGCCTCTATCTGCTTCCCTAGCCAGGAGTCACAGTGGCGTACAGTCAAGGTAGCTTTATAACACATTGCTGTCATGCCCAATGTGTTAGGTGCAACAGATTGCACACATGTACAGCTAGGGGCAGTGCAGTACATTTATGCAAATAGACATCAAGACCAGTCTACTAATGTACAGGTGGTTTGTAATGCAAAATTTAAAATTATCTTCATCCTCAGTCAGTCAACCCTCTATGACAAATTTGGAGCCGGACAAATGCCAGATTGGTGGCTGCTGGGTATGTAACTATATATTTGGCTTTTGTTTTGCAGACACAAAATACCCACTATGTAACCAATATGTTGTTGTATACCTACTTTACAGTCTATACCAGAGGTTCTCAAATTTGGTCCTCGTGGGCCCACACAGTGCATGTTTTGCAGGTAACCCAGCAGGTGCACAGGTGTATTAATTACTCACTGACACATTTTAAAAGGTCCACAGGTGGAGCTAATTATTTCACTTGTGATTCTGTGAGGAGACCTGCAAAACATGCACTGTGTGGGCCCACGAGAACCAAGTTTGAGAACCTCTGGTCTATACTGTACGTGTTTTAGGTGATGCGGGGTATGGCTGTTTCTCTTGGCTTCTGACTCCACTGTCATGTCCTAATTTCCCTGCTGAACACAATTACAATAATGCACACAAGGTCACTCAGACTGTGATAGAAAGATGTTTTGGTGTGCTGAAATCTAGGTTTCAGTGTCTGGATAAGTCTGCAGGCCTTTTGTTGTATAGTGACTTAAACATGACTAGAATGGTGTTCTGCTGCTGTTTTCATCATAACATGTGTTTGCAACAACATCTGCAACATGACATTGAAGACACAGTCAGCAAGTAGAGGAGTTAGTACCATCTGGCGACAGTTGGAGTACAGTTGTAGGAAGGCAGGTAAGGTAGCAAGTAATAGACCAACATTTTTCAGGTAAGTATATAAACACTACTGTAACGTATTTGAAAGAAGTGCATCTAAAGACTTATTCCTTTGTGTTAATATTCTACAAACAGTCTGATTATTAAGTGTTTCACATTACACTATCATAACAGCTACAGATGTATGTTTATGTCATACATTAGTCTCACAATATCCAATGTATGTGTAAGAATTTACATATTTATAAACCTTTCATCAATTTGTATGAGAACAAGATTGTTATTTAGAATCACATACTGTACACAATATCAAGGTTTTGTCCTTAATTAGTAGGTGTTTTGTTTAGCAATCCGCTTCTCACTAAAAGGACTTAGGCTAAGGTTTGCTTGTATTTGTTCATAATTTTTGAAAGTGGAGATGTGGTCCATAACAACCAATCACATACTAAACAATCATCTTGCACCTTCTAGGACATACACCTATATTCTCTTTGTTTGGTTTGGCCAACGTCTCTAGTTTTCAAAAATAACACTTAATTACAGTTTCACCTGCTGCATGTGTAATATATGTGTTTTTTGTGTGAAAATTACATGTTATGTTTGTATTAAAATGGATGTAAATTTCAGGAATCAAATTTGCATTACTCAAGTATGATTTTATTTATTTCCACCATTAAAAAAGTCTTTAAGGGGGCGTGGCCTAGCCTGTGAGCTGTGAGGTGGTGTCTTTGGAGAGCTCCTGCCAGATTTGATTCTCTGATCGATCAAAAAGTTCCCCAGGGGATCCTCACCCCCCCATATCCTCAACTGCTGATTACCTTCTCCATCTAGAATTGGAGGGTCTGGGCTGCGGAATCGGGGGATCCTTGCGGGTTGCGGCCCTGCCCGCCATTTGAAGCCAGGGACTGCAGTATGTTCCCCTACTGACCGGAAGTGAGGCCGGATGGGCCGCTCGGCGAAGGGGCTCGGGAAAAGAAGCGGCTACCCTGAAGAGGAGGGATGGAGCGTTACCTGTGCCTACTCTCCTTGGGACCCGGTGGCTGTGGTCAGGATCGAGTGCGGTGAGCGGTGCCTGTACCCGCGGCTGTCTCCCCCTGTGACTCAGTGGCTCGCAGTTTGCTCTGCCGGGAGCTGGCGGCGGCCCTGAGCGGCCGGTGGACTCCACCCCCCTTCCCGCTTGCTTACCTTCTAGTGCCCGGGGCTCCGGTGCACACTAAAAGCTTTCGGTTATCTGCAGGAGCCTGTCCACGGCTGTGGGCAGCTCCATAGGCAGTGCGGGCGGGGACGGCTGCTCCCTCTGCTGCTGGGCGGCTGTGAATGTGCTTGCCCTCTCCCTGCGCTGGCTTGGTTGTTCAGCACAGAAGGACAGGCATTCGTAAACCATAACACATTATATACATAAGCCCCCTGGTATCTGTATTTTTATCTGCTCAAGGCTGCTGGAATCCCTGCTATATTCTACACACAGTAGCCTGTGTTTGTGTATCCCACTGAATTCCCTGGCATATCTGACACCTAGGTATTGGGTCTATCTACACTATCTGCAACCTCCTGCCTGGCACTTCTAATTGTTAGCCCCTTCAGCTGCGGAATTGGGATTCTCTATCTCCAGGGTCATCTGCCTCCTGAATTTAGATCCCCTATGCTATGGTGGACGGATGGACGCTCTCATGAATCTGTGCTGCTACTGCTGTGCTGAGATGTGACCTCCTCTGCATTATGCCCTTCTAGTGCCTCCCTGCAATCATTCTAGCCGACACATCTCTCCACGCGACACGGTCGCTCTTGTGTTAGATTGAGTCCCGTTGTACCCCTTTTCTACTGTATTTGAAGTCTCTCTTGAAAAGTGCAACGTCATGCCTCCAAAGAAGCATAAAGCCTCCAAACCGGTCTCTCAGGTCGCCTTTTTAAGCCTTCTCCATATCGCAACAAGCCTCAAGAAGCTGTAGTTCCTGTGACTGGCACGACACCCTCGACCATGCTGCCCTTTCCCCTGGCGTCTGCATCCCCCTCTTCCGACTCACCCTCTTCACCGCGTCTAGAGGATAGTGAGGCTTTAACGGTGGGCAGTATGAAACTCTTGCTACATCAATTTAAAGATGAAGTTACATCTGAGTTAAGAGCCATGTTGAAATCCTGCCAGAGCTCTATTGAAGATTTGGGTGAGAGGACCGGTCAACTGGAAACAAAAATGGGCAAAGTGGTGGGCTCGCATAATTCCCTTATAGACTCTCATGATACCCTCGAGGGTGAAGTGGTTGCCCTGCGGGATAAGGTTGCGGATTTGGAAGATCGCTCGCGCAGGAACAACCTTAAACTCAGGGGGGTTCCTGAATCGGTCTCCAATAGCAGTCTTCATGACTATACTATAGAGATTTTCAAGAAATTACTGCCCTCTGCCACTTCCTCGGATCTGCTTATAGACCGCATACATCGGCTCCCGAAGTCCCGGAGTGCTCCAGAGGGATCGTCCAGAGATGTTCTAATGAGGGTTCACTTCTACCATATTAAAGAGTCTCTGATCAAAGAGGCTAGACCCTCATCTGACTCAGCAGAGGCGTTAGGCCAGCTTCAACTATTTGGAGACTTGTCGCAGTACACCCTTATTAAAAGACGCTCTTTCCAACCTGTTACCGTAGCTCTTCGGAAGGCTGGCATTGTCTATAGATGGGGTTTCCCCACGCGTCTGCTAATTTCCAGAGATGGTTCCACTATTGCTGTTTCCTCGGTGGAGGAAGGTATGAGACTTCTCCGTAAATGGAATCTAGGGGGTGATCGCGGGTCCGGCTCTCCTGATCGCCGACTCCAGCAGGACTGGTCGACGGTTGAGAAGTAGAGACACCCATGATACGCCTATCTACAAAGAGCGACCTCTGGTCAACTGAGGTTACTTTTCAAAGATGTGTTACTATAGAGACTGCTGCTGTTAATGCACGCTTGACTTCTAAAATTGCGTTTGCTTTGTTGTTTTAATTCTCCAGGTTGGACAAATATGCGCAGTTGGGAGCTTGGTTTTAGGAGCCAAGATACGCGCTCTGCCTTATTATGTTTTGCTGCGGATTTTGGATTGACCTGCTTATTCTAGATCTTCGTGATTTTCCTAAGATAGCATGTTTATATAGTTTCACATTTCTATGTTCTGTGGGTCGTGTGGATTTTTCTTTCCATTTTTTTATTATATGTTAAGATTCACAACCATCGACTGGTTGATTGCGGGGGGGGTTGGCCACCAACCTCTCTCTTTAGTTGTGTGAGGCGCTGGATGTTTTGGCGCCGTACTATGGCTCTGTATCTCTACGGGGTCTGTTTCTTTACTTTCTTTCTATTCTTTCTCCTGTCCACCCTTGTGTGTTCCCCTTGTGTGTCTTGTCTCCCCCAGGGCTTTGTTTTCACCATATCACAATGTTCAAGGTACGGTATTCTTCCTGAATGTATTTGTTTGGCTCAAACGGTCGTTCTGCTTCCCGATTTAATTAGATATAGTCAAAATAATCTCACTGAATGTTGAGATTTTGCTTTGTTTGACCCATCCTGCCACCTCCCTTCCTGCCCTCCATTGTATTCTGGACCGTTATTCCAGAATTTCCTATTATAAGTTAAACACTTCCAAAATGGAAGCCTTACCTTTCACACTCCACCACGCACTGTTGCTTTGCTCAAAGACAGATACCGTTATGCTAGGCAGGGGAGAGCTATCAAGTATTTGGGTATCCATCTATCTTTAGATGGGGATTTATATGACTGTAATTATACACCCTTATTAAACGCATTTGAAAAATTAATTAAAGAATGGTCCCTTCACGAACTTTCCTGGCTAGGACGTATCTCTGCAACTAAGATGATCCTGCTCCCTAAACTCTTATACCTGTTTCGGGCTATCCCTCGCAGTTTTCCCAAACCACTTATTATACGGGCTAACAAAATTATTTCTCACTATATCTGGAAGGGGTCTAGGCCTCGCATTGCTAGGCAGGTTTTGATGTTACTCAAGACTGTTGGAGGGGTGGCCTACCCTAACTTAGAAGGGTACCACACCGCCTGTGCTCTCAGTCAGGCTCGGGATTGGTTCAATATGCACAACCCCAAACCGTGGGTCCTCATCGAACGATCTTTCCTCGGTCCCGTAGAATTGATGGATCTCTTTCTACTGCCCATTCATAGCGTACCAAAATGGAAAGGCCCAGGGGAAGCGATTAGAAATACTCTGAAGCTTTGGCACACGGTTGTTGCTTCTGACCTGACTATTTCGTTGCCGTCGGCTGACTTATCACTTAGAACTATCGCTTGTGTCATACCTAACCTTGCGTTGGACGCTTGGATAGATGTTGGGATTGTGCATTTGAGGAATCTCTGTTCGGAAGGAGGTTTAGTGACCTTCTCTAGCTTACAAACCCGTTCAGGTATACCAAAGCAGGACTTTTTTAAATACCTGCAAATATGTCACTGGCTCCATTCCTGTTCTGATAGGTTAGTGGGCCCCGCTCTGCTCCCTGCCTCCCTACACTCTAGACTGTCTTCTCCTGCTCATGGAGGTGGGATTTCTAAATGGTATCAATATATTGTGCTTCTGACTAAACAGGGTAAGACTCCCTCACAGCTGAAATGGGAAAAAGACCTTTCTATTGTTCTCCAAGAGGAAGAGTGGGACTCCATATCCTCAAGGTGCTTTAATATTTCTAGATGCCTACAACATTCTGAAATGTATTATAAATTATGCCACAGGGCATACTTTACTCCGCAGCGGCTTCATAGCATCTGGCCCTCGGTTTCCCGGCTTTGCTGGAGAAATTGTGGCCTCGTGGGCAATATTTTGCATATCTTCTGGGAATGCCCAGCTTTGTGGCCGCTGTGGACTGAAGTGTTCTCTCTTTTGCGGGAGGTGCTGGGGATGGAGGTACCAATGAATCCTTTGTTTGCTCTATTTCATTACTCGACGTTTGATTTACCGCTACGTGACAGATATGTGGCTGGTCATGTCCTAATTTCCACCAAGGCTGCAATTGGACAGCTGTGGAAATCTCAGGCGATACCCACCATCCACTCTATTATTAACAACACCCACAAGCATTTCTTATTTGAAACAGCAGGAGGGATATAGTCAAGGTCCCCTGCTCTGGTGCGGGAGGGATGGTCGAAGTGGGAGGTATTCCGGGAGTGGCGTGGACTTCCCATGGTCTTTACTGCCTCTGCAGATATGTCACAAATACTTTCCCCACAACCTGATACTACCTGATTATGTTGGGCTTTCTTACTTACCTTTATATTTCACTGTTTGATTATGCCGTTTTAGGAACTCTTCTAGAGTGGAACCTGGCCCGTCTCTTTATGTTTCCCTATTTGTGTCACTGTATTATCTCTCTCCTTGTCTCTCTTTTGTCACTGTACTATCTGTTGTTTTCTTTGTTCTTTATTTGTTTGTTGCCAAATTTGGTAGTACACGATTTGCAAACTGAACAATCTGTTGTACAATTATGGTGTTATGTTAATCTTTACGGGTTGTTCAATTCTATAACCCTTCTTTGATACTTATGTATTGTGTACTATTGCTTTTGGTTTTCTGTTTGTTTAAAATCCAATAAAAACTATTATACAAAAAAAAAGTATTTAAAAACAAAACGTGGCCTTAGCACTGGCCTTGATTGTGGATTTTTTTTTCTCATTACAGAGTGACATTTTTGGTTTTAATTTAATTCCCCTTGAGCCCTCTGGAGGTGGACCTTCCTTTTCCAGTTGCGTCTGTCCATGTACGGGAGGATCACATTGGTTGGGAGGTAACCGGTGAGATTAATGGTGTTGTCCTGGCAGAACTGGTGCTTGGTGGCTGACTTTGTTGTGTTGTGAGGTGCTGGCTAGTGAGTGTTGTGTTAAGTCTCTTGTAGCTGCTGTGTGGCTCTCCATAATGTGGGCAATGCTCTGGATTGTCATTTGGTTGTTGTCCAATATGTGTAGGTAACTTTGGTGCAGCCTCTGGTTTTCATCCATGATGCGCTGAAATGTGTCCATCATTCGGCTGTTGTCCAATCTAATTAATTCCAGTGTGTTGCCTATTCTTGCTAGTTGTGTATTTTGCCTGCTTGTGTTGCAGCTCAATCTGGGTAGGTGATGGGCCAGACTCCCGATGGATTGTGTCTGTCTCTGCAGACAATCCAGATTATTAGCCTGCTGGGTGGCCCAGCTGCTCCAAAACAACTGATCCTGTGTTTGTGCTTGTGGTGATGGGGGGCTGATTTGGGGTTGATGAATTTAATATCTGAAGTTGCCCATACAGACTCCATCTTGGAAGGCAAACACGTTATTTTATGCAAGACAGCTTTAAGTAAAGAATTATTCAGAACACAAGACATGATTTCTTACAGTAACTAAATAGTTTCATCAGTATCGCATAAGATAAAATATGTAGTTACAGTATTTGAGGCCTTCACGATACACAGAGAACTATGAAGAATAAGTTAGGGGGTAGTCAGCAACTGGGGAAGCTAGACTCCAATGTAGCTCTCACACATCTCTAGAGGTAGTTGCAAGATAAGAGTTTCTCTGTATGCTCCTTTGTATTATTCTATTCTTCTTTTTATGAGTTTTCCTATATAAAGGCTGGCACGCCCATTACTGACCAGTGAATATCTGAGATAAAAACGATGACTTGTGTTTTGATTCGCTCCAATTGACCAATCAGTAGGTAAAGACGTCTTCCAGAAATTATCCAATTTGGTTTATTGAACTTAGAGATATCGATCTAACAGTGTGAAGGTGTTGTGTGAGTTGGTGGCGTACACACGTGTTGGTATGTTTGGAAGTGGAGTAACTGTGCATATATTTAGAACAAATGTTTCCTCCATTTGTGTTCCTAGATCTTGGGTGGCCTGATTGTCATCAATAATGGGATCCCCTGGAATGAATGAGCAGTTGTGTTTAAGTATGTACTTTTATGTTGTTTTAATAAAGCTTAAACAAACCTAAAGGAAAATTTCACTACAACAAATGAGAAGTGGTGATGTTGCCAATAGCAGCCAATCAAAATCAAATTTACATTTATGTAGCTGCTTCTATAATCTCATAGATAGAATGTGATTGTTTGCTATGACCAACATCACCAGTTTCTTCAAAAACACTTCTTAGTAAATTTCCTCCAATGTTTCATTTAGCTTAAAGTGGGTTTGTGAAAGTGCTAACATACGTATTTTCGGGGGTTGTGTTTGTGGCTGACAATTTTACCAGAGTGGCCTCACCACACCCAGAATGGTGGCACTGTAGTGAGTGTTAAGAGGCCCCTTGTGGCTTTGCAGTTCTCGCCAGAGGTTTATTACCACTCTATGGGTGTCATGGACACCCACAAGTGGGAATACCATGTGTGAGCCCATATTCCGGCTGTCAGCATTGTTAGGTGTTGGTCTTCCGGCGTCCGTATCCTGACCGCTGGGTTCCAGACACCCATAAAAATCATTGCCCCCCTGCGAAAGTATGGGTCTTAATGTGTTTTTGTAACTTTTACTCACCATGCAGCTGTGGTGATATTGGCGAGGGACACTCCAAAAGTTGTAGTGGTGGCCTGGATGACACCTCTGAGATGTGGCGTCGTGGTGGAGACATGTGGCCTGCTTGTCACATCTGACTTCCACTTTTGTTTTTGCGGCATGTGTGTTGGCTTGGCTGACACATCTGTCTTTCGTTTCCTTGGAGAAGATACTTGTGTGGATATACCTAAAAATTAAGGACAAATTAATATTTTGCCACTGATTGTTTTTGCCATAAAAACCCAAAGCTAATGTACTTACCAACGCCTCCATCATCCAAATGTTCAGGCTGAGTGGGGGCAGGGACCACTCTAGTGGACTTTTGGCTCACTGGAAATGGATATGTAAATTGTTATAGCAAAAAAGTTGGTAAATACAGATGGAGTCGCACTCATCTGAGGTGGCTCCATCGCAGGCGTGACTAAGCAATCCGTCCGCCTAGTCACGCCTGGAGCGCACAGAGACGCTCCCATTCTGAGCAGCTCCGTCCGGGCAAGCAACTGGGACGCTCACCCATTCTAGTGAAAGGGGCGCGTGCAGGGCCGGTGCTAGGTTGTTCAGTGCCCCCCTGCAAACTATAAATTTGCGCCCTCCCATATTTTACAAAGGGTCAGCGTGCAGCAAAAAGGGATGTGGTTTCACAAGGAAGGGGCATGGCCACACAATAGTACCCCCATTTCAAATTACACCACATAGAAGCACAATCTTATTCACATTACCCAGCGCATAGTAGTGCTGTTTATACACATAATGTCCCCAGTAGTGCCGCCGGTTATACACATAATACCCCCTGTAGTAGCGCTGCTTATACACATAATAGCCCCTTTAGTAGGCCCGCTTATACACATAATACCCCCTATAGCAGTGCCGCTTACACACACAATAGCCCCTCTAGTAGCGCCGCTTATACACATAATAGCCCCTGTTTTAGCGCCGCTTATACACATAATAGCCCCTGTAGTAGCGCTGCTTATACACAGAATAGTCCCTGTAGTAGCGGCGGTTATATACAATGCCCCAGTGGTCGAAGTGGAAATTTTTAAGTGGGAGTATGGAAAAGTGAAGGTTGCAATTCTGCACGCTCCAGAAAAGGGGGCGTGGCCACTCAAGAGGGGTCGTGTCCATAAGTGTAGTGTACCACACCATATACCCCTTATATACCACAATAGTAGGACCCCTTATGCTATCCAGTACTGGTGCCCCTTTAACATTATACCACACAGTATGAGCCAAAATTCACATTATACCACACAGAATGAGGCAAAATTCACATTATAGCACACGGAATGAGCCAAAATTCACATTATAGCACATAGAATGAGCCAAAATTCACATTATAGCACATAGAATGAGCTGAAATTCACATTATAGCACACGGTATGAGCCAAAATTCACATTATAGCACACGGTATGAGCCGAAATTCACATTACAGCACACAGAATGAGCCGAAATTCACATTATACTACACGGTATGAACCAAAATTCACATTATAGCAAACAGAATGAGCCAAAATTCACATTATAGCACACAGAATGAGCTAAAATTCACATTACAGCACATGGTAATGGTATGAGACAAAATTCACAATATGCCACACGGTATTGGCCGAAATTCACATTATGCCACACGGTATGAGTCAAAATTCACATTATAGCACACAGAATAAGCCAAAATTCACATTATAGCACACAGAATGAGCTGAAATTAACATTATAGCACACAGAATGAGGCAAAATTCACATTATAGCACACAGAAGGAGGCAAAATTCACATTATAGCACACAGAATGAGGCAAAATTCACATTATCGCACACAGTATAGCATTATAGCACAGGACAGGAGCAGTAGTTCGGGGCAGGATGGGAGCAGTGGTGCGGAGCAGGGGGGCAAGTATGGGAGCAGTGGTGCGGAGCAAAGGGGCAGTATGGGAGCAGTGGTGCGGAGCAGGGGGGTCAGTATGGGAGCATTGGTGCAGAGCAGGGGGGTCAGTATGGGAGCAGTGGTGTGGAGCAGGGGGGCAGTATGGGAGCAGTGGTGTGGAGCAGGGGGGCAGTATGGCAGCAGTGGTGCAGAGCAGGGGGGCAGTATGGCAGCAGTGGTGCGGAGCAGGGGGGCAGTATGGCAGCAGTGGTGCGGAGCAGGGGGGCAAGTAAGGGAGCAGTGGTGCGGAGCAAAGGGGCAGTATGGGAGCAGTGGTGCGGAGCAGGGGGGTCAGTATGGGAGCAGTGATGCAGAGCAGGGGGGCAGTATGGGAGCAGTGGTGTGGAGCAGGGGGGCAGTATGGCAGCAGTGGTGCGAAGCAGGGGAGGCAGTATGGTAGTGAAAGGTGCTTGCTAAGTTAAACAAGATTGTCACCTGCTCCCCGTAGATCCTGGGTCCCGGCCACCGTCGTTACCTCCGTGGACACTGCTCCCCATAGCTTGCATCCGCCGTCACTCCCTCCGTGGACGGTGGCAGCAGCCTCACACAGGAGCCGCAGCACCGTGTCCGTCTCCTCCGTCTCCACACTGCACAGCACATGAACGAGACCTGACCAGGTGCCTCGAGAGGGTGAACACATTAATAGGTAGCGGGGGGGGCATTAATTGGTGGCAAGCATGTGAGTGGGGGGTGCGCACACCTATGGTCTGCACTGCATACTGCTATTCGTTAAAAAAAAAAAAACTTCCGGGTCAGTGGCGAAGTGCCAGTATGCCATACCGTTGCATACCGGCCCACTTTGACCACTGTAATGCCCTCAGAAGTGCTAAAGTCCCCTACCCACACACACATAGACAGATACACACATATACACACACATAGACACACACTTTCTCTCCACATACCATCTGGCTGGCCGCAGTTTCTGTCCTCCTCAGGCTCCGCCGCCTGGTCCCGTGTAGTCTCGCCTCTCGGCGCCATGTAGCCCCATCCCCTTTTTGGCCAGGATACGGAGGACACTGCAGGGGGGTAAGGGGAGGCTTCAAGCTGCCGGCGCCGCTGCTTGTCAAGCGGTGTGACAGGCACAGCAGCCAGCAGCAGCAGCAGCAGGGGGCCCAGGCGCAGCACAGGGATGCAGAGTAGGGAGAGCGCCTCTCCCAGCCTGGCGCCTACCTGCACTGCATCCCGTGGGTAGCAGCGGGCCTGGGCACGCGCACCCAGACAGATGGAGACGCTCTCGGCGTTAGGCACGCCCAGGCACAGACGGAGCCACGACTAGCATGGCTCCATATGTATGTAACATTTGTACATTTGTTTAACACACATTGAAACATTGCCAGTATATCAGTGACATTGTTAAAATGGCAATTCATTATTTTTATAAATATACATAACCCCCCAAAAATTGTGGACATAACTGTTTGCTGTAATTTTGTTTTTGATTTAAAAATGAGTTAACAAAATATGTTTGACGTCATTTGACAAAACACCACAACACTACAAATGTTAATAATGTTGCAAAGTATTGGACTACCACATATCTAAAATATAAAACCAAAAACAAGAGGACACATGTAAAAGGAAATCTGCACACTCACAATTTGTAATATAAAATAAAACACCATGACCCAACATCCAAATAGAAATGAATGATTCAGTCAGTGACGTAAGTATACTGAAATACTGCCAAACAACACAAACATTATAAGAGGATATTTTGTTATACTACACAGTTAAGTTAAATTGGAGCTAAAGGGGTCACAGTATATAGGTGAAGACACTAACTGAACCAGCAAACCAACAAAACCAAAAATATGCCACAAAAACCCATTGGCAAAAAATAAGTCAGTCTTCTGAGCAGACCCAGAGTAAGACACTCAGCCACATGGCCCATACAATGAACTATACAGTATTGGCTGTACGCATTAGTCCACAATACATTAAAACAGTAATGTAACTCAATTTGTTAAGGCCTTAAAATAAAAAAAAAAAACACTTTGAAAACAATACAACAATGACACACATATCCAGTAACTTATTGCCTACATTGTTGAAAAAAACAACAACACAGTATACATCATAGTTACATATCTTTAAATATTAAAACACAACCAAAATGGGTTATAAAAACAAAGCAACACATTTACCAGCCTTCTTGGGCCGATCAGAATCAACAATATAAGTAGCCCTCACTTCTGGAGTAATAAGGACCCGCATGGGCTCTTTGTTTTCAAGATAAGTGCCAATAAATGGATGGCCACCTCCTGTCTGATGTGCAGACTTGGCTTTCTTGGCCATTTTCACCTTGACAAGGCGCTTGATGTCGTAGAATTTTTTGCGACACGTGTCCTCTGTGTGCTTGACCAAGCCCCCCTCACTGTTGACAGCAGGCACAACTTTTTTCCACAAGATGCCTTTTTTGCGGGTCGACACCTATGCTGACTCTGGACCAAAAAGCTGGTGATGGTACTTCATCAGCTCACGAACCAAAGCCACATTTTCAGCAAAGGTAAATTTCACATTGCGGACCATCTTGTTTGTGGTGTCTGGCTGCAGAGCTACATCACTCCCAGTTTTAGATTCTCTGCCACCTCCTCCACCTCACTAACCTCTTCCACCTCACTAACCTCCCCCCTCTAACAAACCTCCTTCACCTCAGACTAGGACATAATTGACACAAAATACACTGATAAAAGGGGGGGGGGGGGGGGAGGGGATGGACAGCACACCCTATTGCTAAAGATAATGAGAGGTGCTATCATGCTGAGGTTTCTAGTACTATGCTAGAGGAAGAGAAATGCAGACGCACACTCCCAGCACTAAGAACACTAATAGTAAGAATAATTTAAATAAACCCTCATAATTAACATGGAGTATAATATAAGTTTTTGGCACACATTTGCGCAAATACGCGGGCCCATGTACCGTGACCAGGTGACTTCATCACATGGGTCCCTAACATTCCTAATACTATCACATTATATAAATTTACCCAGGTCTTACCTTTAAATAGAGCCCTTATCAATGTGTGATCTGAAATGCAGGAACCTTGCTAATTAAAACACCTGAGGGTAAATGGAAGGGATGCCAATACCAGAGGAAAGAAGCCTTGCCTTCCAGTGTACAATATATACACAAATATAGAGGAAGGGGGGGGGGGGGGCTGGACTGCACACCCTATTACTAAAGGTATTGAGAGGTACTATCATGCTGAGGCTTCTAATACTATGCTGGGGGAAGAGAAATGCAGAAGCACATTCCTAACACTAAGAACACTGATAGTAAGAATAAATAACACTGAACACTGTAAAATAAAGACACACAAAACACACTCCTCTACACAGCGCACACACACACACACACACACACACACACACACACGCACACACACTGACAAAAGACTTTAAAAAAAATACAAAGGACCAAAAATCAGACAAACTACTATATAACAAAACTACAAGAATGACAAGACAACTTACAAACACAATACAGCACTCAGAAATCGCAGGAACCCAACAAACTACTCACCAACTCCTCAGACCACAACCTCTCGAGGTTCAGACAGTTTGGGGCATATTTATATGGTTGCACTGTGACACTTCTACATATTAAGGACAAACAATCACGGGCAAGTGACGAAAACGAAAGTGTAAAGGCGGCCAGGAAAAAAAACTTGGATTTCAAATACCTACCAGTAAATCCTTTTCTCGTAGTCCATAAGGGATATTGGGTACACATTAGTACGAAGGGTATAGACTGGGTCCAAAGGAGCCAGTGCACTTTAAATTTCTTCCACTGGGTGTGCTGGCTCCTCCGCTCTATGCCCCCTCCTACAGGCAGTTATAGGTAAAACAGTGCCCGAAGGAGAAATTACATAATTGAGAAAAGGAACATAACAACAATAAGTGTGGTGAGATTTATACACCAGCACATCATAACATAACTGGGCCAGCAACAGCAGGCATCATAAACAGCAATAGCTGAACAGGTTCCACATAACAGAGAACCTGCAGAAAGTCACCGTACAGAAGCGGGCGCCCAATATCCCTTATGACTACGAGAAAAGGATTTACCGATAGGTATTTAAAGTCCTATTTTCCCTAGCATCCTTAAGGGATATTGGGGACATATTAGTACGATGGGGATGTCCCAAAACTTCCAGAACGGGCGAAGACATCTGCAGCACCGTCTGCCCAAACTGGGTATCTTCTTTGGCCAGGGTATCAAACCTGTAGAACTTCACAAAGGTTTTCTTCCCCGACCAGGTAGTAGCTCAGCATAGTTGCAAGGCTGAGACTCCACGGGCAGCTGCCCAGGAAGAGCCCACTGATCTAGTAGAATGGGCCTTTAGAGACTTAGGAACAGGTAAGGCTGCCGACACATAGGCCTGTTGGATAGTAAGCCGAAACCAATGAGCAATGGACTGCTTTGAAGCAGGGCAACCCTTCTTCTGTGCATCATAGAGCACGAACAAGGAGTCAGTCTTTCTGATCAGAGCTGTACGTTTAACATAGATCTTCAAGGCTTGCACAGCATCCAATGCCTCCGGAGGAGCAGAAGTGTCAGAACAGGATGGAACCACAATAGGTTGATTCAGATGAAATACAGAGACAACCTTCGGAAGGAACTGCTATTTAGTCTGTTGCTCCGCTCTGTCCTCGTAAAAGACCAAATACGGACTTTTATACGACAAGGCCCCCAATTCTGAGACACGTCTAGCAGAAGCCAGGGCCAGTAACATCACTGTCTTCCACCATCATCAGAGGTTCAAACCAGGAGGACTGTAGGAATCGTAATATCACATCCAAATCCCAAGGTGCCGTAGGCGGCACAAATGGAGGTTGGATGTGAAGCACCCCTTGCAAAAAGGTCTGAACTTAAGCCGGTATAGCCAACTTCTTTTGGAAGAAGATTGAAAGAGCCGAAATCTGAACCTTATTGGATCCCAGACGTAAGCCTTGATCCACTCCAGCCTGCAGCAAACAAAGAAA